>NC_071093.1:42519702-43719702 GCF_027358695.1 Spea bombifrons
ATCTGCAAAACATCACTCGCTTAACCCCTTCAAGTGCCCTGAAAGTACCTTCACCCCTTCTTTCTTTCCCCTGGGTCTGTAGAGCATCATCCAGTTTAACCCCTTTAAGTCCAGACATTGTTTAGCGTTGCCCCTTCTTGCGCTCAAAACATTTAGAGCACAATCCACCTTCCACCGCATAAATCATAATCTTTTTAAGACACCCGGTTAATCCATCTCCTGACTCTACAGGGCATCGCTACTACATCGTTGCTACCCCCAAAAGTAACCTTGAGGTTGCCCCATGCCTGGGCAATCCAAAGCAGCTCTTAACCGAGCCACAGTGGCACCCACCAGGGTTTGAAGATGTGTGAGGGACACAGAGACCAAGCTTCCATCACGAGAAGCTAGAATAACGATGGCCTTTCCCATCACAAGCTGGAATATTTACCCGAATGCGTGCGTCCGTTACGACCAGAGATGTTTTATAGAATAGTGTGGAATATTTAGTGAAAGTGGCAGAGAAGGTGTAAGCGTGTGTACGTGACTGTATGATTGTATGCGCATGTGTATGAGAAGGGGTTAGCTAAATAGAGGGCGCCGTGCAGATTTAAGACAATGCATAGGCAAGCAGAAAATATAATATATATATATTAGATAAAAAAATATAAAGAAGATTGCGATATTAAATCTCTGTACAGCCCATGGCTTGCTGGGTTTGTAAGGCCTGATAAGGACATTGGCTAATTGGTTTCTTAAATAGCCCTAAAGCAAAGTTATAAATATTATCCAGGTAAATGATTAAAAACCCAGATATAATATTTTATAAACGTGAATGTTTTGGTTCCACTCAGCTGCCCTCCTTACCGTTTAGACGAGGATTGTTGGTACAAATATTAGATGACCTGCTGACATACTGTACGCGAGAAGGAGGTGGACGTTGTAGGGAGAGCAAAGGGTGATCAGGGGATGTGAACGAGGGCAAAAGGTATGTAAGAACGGGAAGAGAAAGAAGGAATAAGAGAGGTAGGGTGGAGAGTGAAAGGGGTAAAAAGTGGGGGAGAAGAGAGGTTAGGTGGACGAGAGTAGGATGAAATGGGAAAGGGACAGATGGAGGAACGGAGAGTGGGGGAGAGCAATATGAGATGGAATGGAGAATGGGAGAGAGGGCAAGGATTGAGAATGGAGAGTGGGGAGACCGATAGACAGGGGAATGGGGCTTGAGGGAGAAGGGAATGATTGAGATTGGAGAGTGGGGGAGGGAATCGAAAAGAGAATGGAGAGTAGGAGAGAAGGGAAGGGTTGAAAATGGAGAGTGGGAGAGAGGAATAGAAGGGAGAATGGAGAGGGGGGAGAACAGAAGTATTGAGAACGAAGAATGGGAAGAGGGATAGAAGGGAGAATAGAGAGTGGGAAGAGACGGAGAAAGGTAAATGAGAGTGGGATGAAAGAGGGAGAATGAAGGACAGGAGAATAGGAGATTGCGGGAGATGAGAAGCGCACAGAGAGTGGGGACTGGAATAACAGCGAAACTGGAGAGGAGAAGGAGAGTGAATAGGGAGTGGGGGGCATCAATATGAGTGAGAATGGAGAGCAGAGGAGAAGCAGGGAGAATTTAGAGAGGGATAAGAAGAATTAAGGGGAAACCTAGAGCTGTAAAGAGGACATTTAAGGGGTGATGTACCGGGATCTCTTAATGTTATTGTTCGTTTTGAATATTACCGGTTTTAATTGTATTTTTGTAGCTGTGGACTATAAACGTAACGTAATGGGGAGTGGGGATGAGGGAGAGCATAAACTGGCATGACATTTAAGAGAGGGGTGGAAAAAGGACAGAGATCTCCTAACAATACAGATAATCTGTAGCTGGTGTTACTGGTACATGAGTTTTATATCGCTGTGCTCAAAGCCGTGTCTAAAACACGGCGAAGAGGCATTCATGTCCATTCCTCCGCGTCTTAGACACGTCAGTATCGGAAGAAATGTAATGCACTTTGCTGCATAAAATCTTTTTGAAGCAATCACAATCTTTTGGTGTTATATATGATCTAATAATTGTTTTTTTTTGCAAATGTAAAAATGCTTTTTTTACTCTAAAAAAACTCTGTTTACCCCATAACTATCAGGTTAAATTACCATTTTACATTGTGGTTTTCAGTGAGATTATATAGTTCTATCCAATGGCATGAAAAGGAGCAATAAGGACCCGGATGACTATATTCATGGAGTTGGTAGAGAAAGGGTTACGAAATGTGTATGTATATATATATATATAGATAGATAGATAGATATAGTTGTCCTTGTTGGAAAAGGGTTAACAGTACTGTGTGTTGGTGCACAGGATGTAACCAGCAGTCTGCACTCCCCCAGGGAGGACCTCGTCTGGCCCCTGGGGGCCACACACACACACACAGGAGGCTGCACCATTTGTTAGTCGTTGGGTGCAGCCTGTGGCATCAAACCGCACGACATGAAAAATGGGTCTGTACCAGGCTCTCTCACCAGCAGCTGCTGCGGTAGGTGGGCATGCCCCCCCGACCGCCATTCGTGCCACCCCCTCGGGGGGCAATCTGTGTGCATCGACACAACCCTCTGTCCTTGCAGCTTTGCGACTCCCTGTGAGCAACCGCGATCCCCTTTGCTTCTGCTACACTGCTTAAACCGTGCTGAAGCTGCCTGAGAGTGACAGGAGTTGCGCAGGAGTAAAAGGAACAGGTCAAATCTGATCGATATTTCACGTCTTTGCATGAAATATATTGTCTGCGCAACGACAAAACAAACTAACGTAAGCCAGGGAGAACCAAAACCTACGGACATAAAAAAAAGTCACAGTGTTTTTTTCCTTTCAAAAAGTCTACATTTTGGTGAAACTCGATCTCTGGCACCAGTGGCGGTTTTATGTCACCAAGTCACACAAAGTGTGTTAAGTCATTGAGGTCCCAGCATGATGGTTACGGACCTTGAAATCCCCATCCATTAAAAAGAACCTGGGAGGCAAAAGATTGGGACATCCCTACCGGAAATTCCACCAAAGCCACCCCGAGAAGGGGCAAAAAGCACCCCAAAAAAATTACAGTTTGAGTAAAAAATTTTACATTTGTGTCTCTCTTGTTATTAACATGAATTTATGCCACGTCAACATCTACATCAATAATAATCTAGACAACCACTGCCCCCCAACCAAAATAATAGTAAATGGCTTGGGGTTACCATTGGAAACGGCACCTGTATTAATACACCAATCTTCATGATAGCCCCAGGGTTATGTATAAAAAAGTGAAAAGTGGTCTTATCGCTATGCCAACCACTGGAATGCCCAGAACATTTCCTTGGTAGCTATGGCGATAATACGCCCCCCCCCATATTTTCTACATAGGCCCCATGTGCAGCTCTGAGCCTCCTGCTCTCTGTTCGGCTCTCTTAACGTGTTCTGTGGCCACGTTATACTCCCCGTGAGGTTCTGTGCCCACAGTATACTTCTTATTGGTCTGTGGCCACGGTGTAGCGCCTGTGCTGTATAGCTCCGTGTTTCCTGCGCTGGCCCAACTGATTACACGCAGCCCCTAGGCCCAACTGCATTCTCTGTACTGTGCTAACAGAGGGCCATTGTGTCCCCCAGCTTCAGTGCATATTCCGACCTTTAACCTTTACCACTACCCGGCATCTCTAGTCATTCTGTCTCCTTCCTATCTCATCTTTTCTCCCTTCATCCTTTTTCTTTCCTCTTTTTACCCTGCACATCATTCTGTGTTGCTCCCACTTCCCTCTTCCTGTCCCGTGCCTCCAACGACCACCCTTTGCCCCTCTCTCTTCGAATACCCTCCTCTCTATCTCCCTTTTCTCCATACCGCTTTGCTCTCCCTCTCTCTCTCTTCATCCCCCGTTCCCTGTCTGTCTCTCGCCCCCCTCCCCTTTCAGTTCCCCTGTCTCTCTCTTCTTTCTGCCCCCCTGGCTGGTTAGAGGCTGCCCTCGGTGCAGCGCTGTGCAGTGATACAGTAATTCCCATGCACAGGTGCAGGGTCCCTGATGCTGTGTTACCCTCAGGCACGTCCCTCCATGCCTTGCCTGACAGACCGGTGGAAGTAATGTCTTGTGGCAGGTAGAGGAATCCAGCCGACCAAGAAGATATGTTAGGAAGTGTCTCGGAGAGCGCAGCTCAAACACCTGTCTCTACATTCCTTTCTTTCATATAATTGTTCCAACATTCCCCCAAATCACAACTTCTTCACACGACCGGGACCCCAACACCCTAAACCGGAGCGCTCCCTGTCTCTTTTTTCTCTCGCTCTCTCTTATTTCTTAGTTTTTATTCCATTAATTTATCTATAAAATTAAGTAGTTTTTTTTTTAAAAAAATTTACCAGTTACTTCTTCCCACTTTATGTTATTTTACTCTTTTATGTATTTTTTGACCTGATCTTTCATTTATATTTTTCTTTTATATTTATTCCTTTACGTACTTTCCTTTTTAGTCTCGGTGATTCATTCTTGTCTGTTTCTTTTTAGATTTTTCATGCATTGTCATTTTTTTATTTTCTGTCTTTTAGTTATCCTTTTCTCTCTTTTTAACACATACCTCTTTTTATGTATGTTTGATTCATTTCTTAATTTATTACTGCAATATTTTTTTTCAATTGATTCATTTGTTTTACTTTTACATGTTTTCCCCCTTTTGCTTATTTTTTTGTAGGTCTTTTTTTCCTTGTTATTTCCCCCTGATACGTTGCATTATTTTTCCTTCTTTTTATTTCTCTAGAATTCTTGTTTTTCATTATTTCTCTGTATAATACATTTTCTTTTCTATCTCTTTTTGTTTTTGCTTCTTAGTCTGGGTCAATAGCTTTTCTCATCTTTCTGCTTAAAAAAATATTTTTGCCCGTGTAGGTTTTTGGTTTTTCAGACCCTACGCGATTTAGTTATTTCTCTTTATGTTGTTTTCTCTGTAGACATATTTTCTCTGGTATTTTCTTTTCTTTCTCGTAATTCTTTTTTTTTCTTTTTTTATCACATCATTTAGTATTCTTCCATAGAACCCCTCTTTCCTCTTGTATTCCCCTTGTTAGTTTGTTTCTTCTGCTGTTGTATTTTCTTTTTTTAGACATGTTTTTTATATTGTTTTCCATGTTCTTTTTTCATCTTGTATTTGCACCACGTAATTAGTCTTAATGGTATTTTCTTGGTAAACACTCCAGTTATTTATTTATTTTTTTGCTTTTTTTCCTTTAATTTACTTTTAGTTTCTTTGTTGTATATGTGTATTTTATTCAGTCACACATATTCTAAAGCCTTCCTTGTTATTTCTATTGTTGCATATATATATATATATCTATATATATATATATATATATATATGTATATATATATAAATCTGTTCTCTGACATGTGCCTTAATGTTTCTTGGTAGTTAAAACTCATTATGAAAGAGACTAATTGGCATCAATGTCTCCAATTTTAGGTTTGACTTGAGTGCATGAATGAGACAACGCTGCGTTCAGCTTGGTAAAGGAGCTCGCTGATATCTCATAAGGCAACCAGTAATAGTCCATGTCAATAATGTCTAAAGATGAAGAGGGAGGTTGTAAGCTTAGCTCTGCCTGTAAACATAAAGAACGGAAGCCTAAGAAGCCTCATTATATACCTCGGCCATGGGGGAAGCCTTATAACTACAAGTGTTTCCAGTGTCCATTTACTTGCATGGAGAAGTCCCATCTCTACAACCACATGAAGTACAGCCTATGCAAAAACTCGCTTTCCCTCTTAATAGAGTCGGACTGGCCTTACAAGAAAAACAATTTCCTCATCCCCGAAACCCACCTCCTACAGGAACCACAACCAGAGAGCAGTCTTGGACGGCAAGACGTTTGCGATTCCACTGGGTCAAACACCACCAAGGCTAGGCAAGCTGGAGAAAAGGACCCTGCTGAGGTGCAGAGTTTTTTGGATGAAGAGGATGAGAAAGAGGAAGAAGAGGAGGAAGAAACAGGAGAAGTCCTAAAGGACAAAGGAAAAGGATTAACATCTCTGCAGGCCAGCCCAAGCAAAAGCGAAGCCAACATTTCCATGGCGGGCATGAAGGGCAAGAAAGAAAGGTCAAGTAAAGAAGGGGAGCCTGACTTCATTATAACAGATGTTTTCTCCTTGGAAGGGCAGTTTGAGAAGGAGAGAGAGGAGCCAAAATTTACCAAGGTTTCCAGAAAAACTGCGAGCAACGTTGGAGGGACTCGTGCTGAGCAATGGAAACTGCTGACCGGCACGCTAAAGAAAGGGACAACAGAGGTACCACCAGGAACTAATACAATCCCATGTTACCCACCACCAACATACACCGATTACCAAGAACAACAGGGCCTCTCACTATTGGGGATCAACTACCCACTAAATACCAACCTCTTCTCTTACTTGAACCCCGCTATGACTGGTGGAACAGCACAGTTCCCATTCTTGGCCTCCACAGCCCAGCTCATGCACCCTACCCATTCCACCCATTTCCAATCACTACAGAACACAGAGAGGCCGTCGTTCATCCCCAGATTCTACTATCCTTTGCTCTTTGAACATGCATTTAATAGTGCCGAGAGTAAGGTGATTTCAGGAAAGCCAGTGAGCCAAGCCCAGCCGGGGCCAACGTCTTACGTTTCAGTTCCAAGGACCAAAATGCCTATGGAACCAACGAAAGCCTGTCTTCACAAGGCTCCAGAAGACAAAAATACTGTGTCCTGGGTTTCTAGTGATAAATTATCCAAGCAAACCTCGTCTCATAACAAGTTAATCCAGGATAATGATGGGAAATGGCCTTCTCAGGCAGCGAGAGATGCAATTCAACAACAGAAGCAAATACTTGGTGTCTACGGGGCTCCAACTCTTAACATGAATGAAGGCTTGATTCCACAGAAGGGAACAACTGACGAAGCCGTCTGGACAAACACCAGCCCCGTGAGGTGCATGAAGAGGAAGCCCTGGCTGGAGAAAGATGTACCAAATGTTGCCACAGATAAAACGCCACTAATAGTGGGAGGAGAGCGACCCACCCCAAACCGGTAGGTCTTCATAACAACGATCAAAGTAACTACTGATTTACCAAAAATCTTTGTGTTATCTTTGTCATATTCTTTGTAGTCTATTATATTAAGAAACCACAATATGCAAAATAAGAATTGTTAGTAATACTGTGTTATTAAAAGAGAACATATTAGAATGAGGCGTGTTCACGCAGTAATACCATACTCTAAAAACACATTTTACTCTCTATTCCCTCTGTCAGCTCGTGTTCCCCTTCCATACCTTCTCCTGATCCCTGGCACGATAAGAAGCCTAATCTGGAAAGGTCAACTCAGAAGAGGAAGCGAGAGTCCGAGGCTACTAATAACGTAGATCCCATGAGTGAAAACACCTCTGCGCTCATCGGAGACCTTTCCAGGACCTTAGAAGAGTATGGGAAGGTGGAGAGAAGGCTGGCAAACTTAGCATCGGAGGACAACAGCCGCCAGAAAGCCCTCAGTGAACAACTTGGGAAAATCCGATTGGAGCTTCTGAATATTCACCGTGCTCTAGAAAAGGTCTCATGTTCACACGAAGGACCACTAGATCTATCGATTAAAAGGTCCGAGGACACTGGAAAGGAAGAAGTAGACAAGAGCCCACCAGAAGATGACCTAGCAACACATCCACCATCTGACTGCCCACCCAGGCAGCTGGTGAAGGTGGAACTGTTGCCCCCAGACCTGGCCACCTGTTACGCACGTCCTACAAAGTGTGAGGCAGACTCTAGTGTCCTTCTGTGTCCTGATGGTAGAATCGGGGGTGCAGGAGTGGTGCAGCCGCAGGTTTCCATCTTGGAAGAAGGGGGCGGAAGTCGCCTTGGTTTTGGAAGAGGGCAACAACAGTTAGAAGGTGTGTGAAACGCTGGCATACTCCTTGTCCCAGGCTTCAAATGCTGAATTTTAAATATACTCAAGAGATAACAAGGGTTTCTGAAGCACATATCAAACTTTTGCACTAAATCAATGCGACCCCCTGTTTTTCATGGCTTGACCTCTGACCTTAAATTACAAAATACCGTTCCACGATAAATAGGGACATTGTTTGGTATCCCTTATTCACCATAAAACTCTCACTGTGACAGAACCGTCAAGTATTTTTCTTTTGATGATTGACAGGATATCTCCGAAAAACAGAATCTCCTGAACTTCCCTCTCTTCGTTTGCAGATTTCCTGGAAAACTTGCAGTTTTCTGAGTTTTGCAGAATTTCAATGATTGACAAATTCACCAGTTGTCTGTTGATTCTAGAAAATAATGTTTTAGGATGTGGTGGTAGATTTCTTTGTGTTATCCAAGGTATGGTTCCTGGTCCATGTTGAACCAGTCGGGTCAGAATCAGTTTTTGGGAATTCGCTCACCTGTATGATACACCGTTTAAAAGAAATTTGCACTTGAGGAATTCTCACATCGTAAATATGCATTTAACCTATTAAAAGCTAAACAAGAGTACGTAACCGATGGCGGTCTTTTATTTCATGTAACGCGACGGGACGGGACAAAAAAAATATTTTCATGGACCAACATACGGTAAAAGGACACAGCAGGAAAATGGCCAATGGGCCATAGGCCAACAGCACCACACACTCGCCCGATCTGCCTCTCCAGCAGCGAGTGGCCGGCAGCTGGATATGACCATTATTAGGGGGCCACTGACCTTAAAGTGCCAGGGGCTCCTCATTAACATGAGTCCCACTCCGGTTGAATTATTTTCAGGTTATGAGACAGAAATCTTAGCTGCCTGATTAGCCCCTTCATTGTTCAACAATACATTATTATCATTTATATTTAAACTTGTGGGCTCCGGGACGCGGCCGGTACATTGTACAGCGTACCCTTACATATAATATACATGAAGAATAGACATAACTCGTCTCAAAAGCTTGCAATCTATTGCACTACAGTTATCGTCTTTCGTACATGTGTTCTTTACCTTTCCCCGGCTAACATGGTACGATTATATACCTCTGTCCTTTTTACCAGACACTCTAATCCTTTTATAAGGCTGTCTAATTCCTTGCGAGACTGTATCATTGACTAGACAGTTGAGTCCATGAAGGGCGATCTCCCCGTTATAATACCGTCTCTTTGCGAGCCTCCATCAATCATGGGTTGCGTTATTCATCCATAACTCATTAAATCTCCCTTTCTGCTCCAAAGCGAAGCTCACACCGCGGGTCCTCTGGACCTTTTAATACGATCACAATGGTCTCCAGCGAGATCCTGCCTGGCAGGAGGGTACGTGCTTGGACCGAAAGACGGGGCAGAGCCTCACACCAGCGGGCACCGCTGCCAGCCCATGCAGATGAGTAAATAAGGAAGGCAGCAGAGTTCACATAACCCTGGGGACAGCCATAGGACACTGTCACCGCAGATCAGCGTCACTGTCACTGGACCTCATTGCTGCCCCATTAAACACAGCTCCGGGCTCACGTAATTGGCTCAGACCGAGGGTTACCCTTAAACACGGGAGCCTGTCTACCAGCACTTATTTACAGCAGGTCCCAGGCTCTTAACCCCTTTTATGCCACAGGGAGGGCCGGGGATACGATCGACGATGCAGCGTCTCCCCGAAAAACCGTCCTCGAGCCTCACCCTGCACCCCCCCCATAACATGAAAGATATCTGATTATAACGAGCGCCTGATTCACGAGACGTGATCACCAAGCGGGATCTTAATATCATTTGGGGGATTTGTCGGCTGGATTTGAGATGGCCCGACTCTGTGAGGTCCTGAGGATGGTTATTCCGGAGTATGGCCACGAGGGACTACAATTCCCATCAGCCTTATACTGGGGTTCTTCACATCTCTACATGCCAGGGGACAGAGGCAAGTGGTCTCATTTTCCTCCTCTCCATTGTTGTGTGTGTGTAATATATATATTTATTTATTTATTTAAAATTTGGGCAGGCATGTTTATTGCCCACTTTGCCCGGTATTAAAAAAAATACTTAACATACAAAAATATTTTTTTTAAATCCTGTTGCCCCCAACCTTCTGAAAGGTAGGCGACCCTTCACATGAAAACGCCGGAAACATTTAAGCGTTAAAAACTAGAATTTTTACGATCTGTGCATTTTGATGTTCAGCATTGAACCCGGCAGGACTGCTTCGTGCTATAAATCCGTATATCAGAAGCCAAAACGTACATCACTAAATTACGTTCCAAAAATTGTAGTGGGGTAACCAGGCGCAGTTTGGGGGTCACATATCTTTCTCTGAGACCCAGGCATTCTATTTCTTTTACCGCCACGGAGCATAAGGACTTGTTCCTTTTAGTTAGTTTTGTTACCAGCAGATAATAGAAAGGCGCCCAAACATATATTCCTTAAAATGTTGTAGATTTATTTATTTTTTAATTTCCCCAATTCTGTAATTTTTTAATAAAAGCATGCCCCCCTCTCTCCCTTTTTGCATCCCTTGCCTATCGTTCTCCTTCTCGCCGCTGATCGTCTCGCGCTCCGCTCTCCGCTCGCTGGATGGATGGATCGGTTATGTCAGAGTCAAACAGCCGTATTCTTTCATCCCCCCCAGCTTGGCGCTATCACTTATACCAATCACAGGGGATGGGAGACATGTCAGAACAAACTCCCGTCTCCTTCTCCTGCGCTAAACTGAACGGCCCTGACAGAGCTGTGATTGTGTCATTACGTGTCGGCCGGGGGTGCTGTGAGTGAACATGATTCCGAGATCTGCGTTACCCGACATCAGATATATTAAAAAAACAAACATATTGCTGAAAAAAGTGTTGGCGAAACTTAAAGTGTAAATATCCCCTAAAAGCATAGCGTTGAATGAGGAGCAGTCTTCAATGACATCTGCGTGGTTGCTATGGCGATTGCACTGCTTCTATTATAATAGGTCATTCAGTTATTTCCTTTTTTTATCCAAAAAAGCATTTTTCCCCCACTAGCTTCAAAGGTTCCTTATTCCTAACGCCACTGCCTGGGGAGAATATCTATAGGCACGCATCGGCCCTCGTCTTCCTGCCCGAACTAAAGGGTTAACCGTTTATAGCTGTCGTCCTCTGTTTCTAATAGACAGTGACAGATAATAATCTGGATAGGTTACAGGTGAGTGGCGTTAAGGACACACAACCGTTTTCCCATTATCAGAAATTTCTCTGCATGCGCGGCTCATTGCACTTTGGCTCCCGTCCAGGTCCCGGATCGCCGGGCGCCGGGTCTATGCTGTCTTTGTTTAAAGGGGGTACCAAAATCGGTCTCACAAAAAAAACGAGGTTCCCAGTCCGGCCATTTAAACTCAGACCCCTGTGATTTCTGTGCTCCGATACGAGCCAAGTACCGCATTACAGCGATAATCATCATCAAAAGAGGGACCACATGAAAGAATCTAAAGCCCTGCTGTGGGACCCGTTCACAGACCGACGGGGTGCCCAGATTTAAGCGGCCAATCTGTCAACTCTAACTACTCATTCAGTAAAGTATTTCTTCTCCCCTGTAAAGCCCTCGTCTGTTTTAGGTCCCATCCTTCCTTCCTTGTTCTGTAACCGACGATGGCTCCGGCAGGTAATGCGTTAAAACTGAATGACACAAAAAGTCTTATCGAGGGGAATCGCTTTAAAGGTCAGTTAAGCAGAGGGTGGAATATTTTGGTTTTAGTGGAAGAACCCCAGGCCAGCTGCCACCGGATCAATCTGTTATTGTCTGCAACACTCCGAGCTTTCAGCTCCACTGCGCTATTCACTGTAACAGCACACAAGTCATGGAAAGCGTCTAGGGGTCCTGAGATTGGTACGTGGGCATCACAGGACTCCAGGTAAAGGATACCGCGCATGGCATGAGAGGGGGAACACCTACCCTCTACACGTACCATAGACTTGGGGCTATGGGTACAAATCTTCTGAGGTTAGTTACGCATAAGTGCTAGATTAATATAGGGGATAGATTTCATTAAAATATATTTTATGAAAAGTCAAGTCAGTAATTCGCGCTAGAAAGATTGCGATCCTCTGACCTCTGTATAAAAAGTCTGAAGAAGCCGGGCAATGAATGGAGATCAGAGTATCAGTTTTAGCAGAGGTGGTATATACAGTCATAGAATGAACGATACACAACACCCAAATGCACATAGAAAACATTTATAGAGAGAGGAAGCCTGTTAGACAAGATAATAACTGAACTGAGTGGAGAAAAACAGTGAGACAAAGGGTTTCAGATACCCCCCAGCAGAGGAAATCTCGCTGGGATCAGTGGTGTTACCCCCCAAAACTTGCTATGTCTTGAAAAGCGGGGGGAAAGCTGAGAACCAGCAAAAAGAATGTTTTAGAAGAGGAGATTGCAACCAAGAACTATGATCTATGGAATTGCTATTAACAAATGCATCTGCATGAACAGTCCTCGGATGCAGGCGTCCATCTGGGGGCCGGTTTGGCATTTGCCACTAGCTGTTGCTAGTTTAAGTCTTTTTGTTGTCTTATAGAGGGTGTGGGGAAAAAGACCACCACGTTTACTCGATCAGCAGTACGTAGTCCTGCACCGACCTAGGGATGGGTAGCTCCGGGACAACCTGGGACAGAAGGCATTCTCCAAGACTGGCCCTGACTACTCGTCTGGCCAGGGACTTCAGAGTACCAGGCTGCGAGCACAGTTTCATAAGCCGCTGGCAAAGCTGGGCATCTCGGGTAGCCTCAGGGGGCAATCCGCCTTCCCTCCTTAGTCGGAGCTGCCCACTAGCCCTTCGTAACAGCTCAAGGCACTCGTCCTCCCTCTCACCGCCCAGTCCTCGACTCATCAGAGACACAAGCCGCCCAGCAGGGTACTGCCCCTTGAGATTGGTGGTATCCGGCTGTGCCCCATAATCAAGAAGCAATCGTACGCTCTCAAGATTCCCCTTAATGACTGCCCAGCTTAGAGGCGTGTCTTGGTTATAGTCACGGGCATTGACCTTGGCACCACCTTCTAGAAGGGCTTTAACGCAGCGGGCCATGTTTTTAAAGGCGGCCCAGTGTAACGGGGTGTCCTGATTCCCATCAGGGGCGTTGGGATTAGCGCCGTACTCCAGGAGGATCTCCACGCACATTTCATCCTTCTCGGCTGCGTAATGCAGAGCTGTCCGCTGGTACCCGTCTAGAGCGTCGACCTGAGCGGGGTGAGAGGAGGAAGCATTGTGATCGAACGCCAAAGACAAGAGACCCATCATGGACAGCAGTGGCATTTATAGAATTAAACGGGCCAGAACAAGATAATATTAATAACTGATCGGTACTGTACGGTTTATATATTTACATACTTCCTGAGAGATCCCAGGATCCAAAACAACCTGTTCTTTTCTCTTATTTAGAGCGAGGAACCTAAACTAAATGTAAATGGGTCCAAAATGCCTGTAAAGTTTCAGCAAGGCAGAAATTTAAAGGGAAAGCACGTATTCTTAAGAAAGAACCGAGTCCGTCTATAACGGAGCCGATCATTCAGGCTGCTAACGTTCCAAAGACAGATTAGCCTTCCGTATTCTATCAGCGGCTCCGGGGCTTTATTACTCCTTTTAAACGGAGGCGACATTGCATTGGAATCCGGATTACACTGAGACCGACACTCTGTACTGACATGGGCTCCATTCTCCAGCAGCAGCTCCACGCAGTCCGCGTCACACACCATGCACGCGCTGTGAAGGGGCATCAGGGTGTCGTGGGGGCAGTTGACGTCCACTCCCTGCAAAAGAGCACACAGAGTCACGCCGCCGCTCAGTGTTTCTACTTTGCACGCGGGATTTTTTTTTTTTTTTTTTCCTCACCTTGCGGATCAGAGACTCGACGGTGTCACCGGGCAGGGAACGAATGGAGGAAATGGTGCGGATTAAACGCTCGGACAGGGTGGACTTCCTTCTCAGGTGTTCCATGGCAGGAGCACCTGTATAACATTCAGAACAAGGTGATATCATATCATATGCAAAGGGAAGGTGTTGGGGGAGGGGAGCGCTGCAATCAAAATATCAAACTACCGATTGCTCCGCTTTTTCAAGATTGCACCAGAATAACACTTTATACTTAACCCTTGGTTAAAAAAAAAGCTTGGAGAATGAACCGATCACAGATAAAGTAGAAAAATAACAAAATAGAAAAAAAGAGTAAATAAAAAATTTCACAGAAAGGCAGAGATACAGGAAGGTGGATTTGGAAAGCTCTGGCATGGAAGAGGTTACACATTTGGCCCAATCTCCCCTTTGTGCACTTTCCTCGTTCTTCCCCCAGGGGGGTGTAGTTGAGGTGCTCTTTCCTCCCTCTCTCTCTCTCTCCCCCCCAGGGGGACTCCCTGCCTCTGGCATTCAGCAGGCACTTGAGATGGACCAAGGCAATCTCTCTCCTTGGGCTTCTCTTAATGGATGAAGAGCAGGAAGCGTCTGTTTCCATTAATTACCCCTCGGATGGGATGAAATATTCAGCAGGAGGAATAAAAAACAAGAAGGGGGGGGTTGCACTCGCTCCTAACCATACAGAGGGCTGCCAAACCATCACACGGCAAACAAAGTGCCACAACGGCCACAAGACACTAACGAGCCATTCATTCACTAACACGACGATATACTAACATGCCCGGTGCGCCAACGATGCTGCGTGCGTGTACCATCTGGTATATTACTGTATTGATTAACTTGCGGGCTGACGTGTTACATCGCTAGCGCCAACACGTCAAGGAATTTACGGAGGGAGACGGGATCATACGGGAAGCAACAGTGTAACACGTGAAGAGGTACACAAACGCGACGGATGGGATATTTTTAGACTTCTACTGTAGAATCGTTACGTGATGGAGGTTACGCCGTACGTTTTTTTTCTTCTTTGAGTTTTCAAATATAAAAAAGAAAAAAAGTTTTAGTAACAAAATCAAGGAATCGTCCACGAGATGAAGAATATTAGCGCCACCTAGTGGGGAGAAAGGGGTGAGCCTACGGGAGCCTCACTTGGGTCACATATTAACCTGCGTAATATACGCATTATAAGATTGCAATAATAATACAAAAAATCTATATATATATATATTATATATATATATATACACACACACACACTTCTGGAATTAAAACCAAACACCCATGACGCAAACAATTTACGGGGAGGGCAGATATTTGGTAAAACAGAATTCTAAAGGGCTTTAAAACTGCTTTAACATGATGCTTTTTCTTGTTTATTCAATTAAAGGGACAGCTTTATGCCCCCGACAGCCCCACGAGACAGAAGAATGCATATACAAGAACTTTATATTCTTTAGAAACAGGTAGAGGCTGCGGCTGCCGTCCTCCTCCTCACGTGTATCGAGATGCATTCGGCTGAATGCATATTCTGCACTCAAAATAGTTGGGGGGCAGAGAAAAGGGGCAAATGGGGGGCAGCATGGATATTTAAAGGGGCCTCAGCATTAAAGCGTAAATTGCATTTCTCTTTGGGGTCTATTGTTTTAGGTTCTCTGGAAAAGATCACTTCTGGATGCCGGGAAGGACCCCATTAAATGCCACTTTGACCCAAGAGGGGGCAATAATATATACTGCCCTGCATACAGGTGCCATTCTATGTTTAACCCCATCTACATATGGAAAGGCACGCACAGCCCGGGCGTATTTCTCAATGTGGCCCCTCTGTGACAGGCCTGTCTGTGGTAAGTAACACAGGGCAGACCACCCACCACGACTGATAAACTACACGCCCATTTCTGGGCATTTACCCGACATATTACCCCATACTGAGCCCTACGAGGTGCCAGGAACACTTGGGGTACCGGGGGCCCCTATTAACCCCTCCAGTTCAGCCCAAAACAACCCGTACATTAACCTCACCTGTTGAGCAAAGCTCAGCTGCCGACCTCAACTCCGCCCTCTTGCTGCTGGCAATACAAACCAATGAAAACGTTCCAGTTCTGACAGACACCACCTCCGACCAATAGATAAACTGGCAAACGGAACCGCTTGTGGAAACGAGGCTAGACACGCATTAGCACACATCTTCGATAGGATTGGTCAAGGAAAACCTTCACAGCGGCGCCATATTTGATTTGGGCAAAAAAGCTGGTTCTGTACAATATTTCTCCAGTGCAAATTAGTTTCATTATTGTCTGAACTTACAGTGAGTAGTCAGTGAAATTAACACGTTAATGGCAGGCGCATGTGGTCTTAACTAAAATAAAAAAGTACATTTTATTAAAAGGAATTATGATCAGTTACCCTAAAATATCACTTTATTGGATACACAATCTCTGTGCAGGGCTCTGCTTAAGCTGTTAGCATTTAAGTAAATTCTTTAAATTTTTATGAAATTATCCTTTTAAACTTTTTCGGTGCCCAGTATTGGCAGTGATTTTCATTTTTCCGCTGTCCTGGCAACCAAAGGGGTGGAAAAAAAACCCGGTCAAATGCGTCTCAAAAATTGAGAAGCTTTTAAAAATGCTATTATTTTGAACATTTCTCATATCACATAAAGTAAAACATTTCTCCTGTAGAAGGGTTCTCAGAGGGATGAAGAATGACGATAGCCAGAATACCGCAGTGAAGGAGAAAGGATCCTCAGTTTGTTACCGAGTTTATAAATTACTTGGCTATCATTTAGGTATTTGGAGATATAGCGAGAACCTGAATGGGTTAATGGGAAAGGTTACCAGTCCCAGAATCAATGATATTATGTATCGAATCATCTTTTTGTAACATACGTGCTTATATGATTTGTAAAGTTTACGGCGTGGATTCTCGTTTGGGCCGTGGCTTGGTTGTGTAAGAACAATCGCCAATTAACTAAGTCACCGGTGTTAAGTCAATGTTTATTTAGTTGAATGTTCTATGAGTTGCCCAATCCCGGTCTCTAACAACATTATATCCAGGGAAGCGTGTGAGGAGGATCAGCCTCCAGAAAAGTGTTGATAATCCCAGTTCATATCACATACCAAGCACGGCCGGCCTCGGACTACAGACATACGCGTGATATGTAAGTTCTAGACCTGAAATGAAGTTTATTGCCTTACGTTTCAGCAGAGAGGTCTACGTGGGGGGCGACACCAAGTACTGGAGCTTGGCCAAAAATTAAATAGTCCCTGTCTGGTGAGAGGAGACCGATGTGTAAAGGACGGTATGGTGTCCTATTAGGTATCGACAAAGGACGGGGTCGACAAAAAGAAGATAAAGCAGGTGCTGGGGGTGGGTGCAGGGAATGTAGGGTTGTGAAGGGTCTTCTGAGAGCATTCACAGAACAGTGCAAAGGTCTATTCACTAAAGAAAAGTTTGCAGGAGAGATAAACCTTTAAAAACTGCTATTAAGGCACATTATGAACGATAACACCAACTGAGCTTCTCCTACAAGGTGGTCTGAGCAGGCCCTGCAGTGTGGTTTGTATTCGGTAATGCAGAATGATATTAAGGAGATGAAATGTTCAGCTCCCTTTTTAGTGAATAGACCTAGTCGTATGAGTATATGCTCAGTATCAGAATTCTCACACAATGAGAATGACATTCTGCTGATGGTTGCAGAGTTCCTTATTTATCATTGAGTTCCTTTCTTCAGCACGATGGACCAGTCCCTGGAATTTTGCCGTCAGAAGGAAGACCTTCTTCGCACGGTACGGAGCCTGCAAGTGGCCTCCCAAAACACCTTACAGAGAGCGGTCCCTTTACTCTCCTCTCAAAATGGATTGGGTCTCCTCCGTCCATCTCACATACAACAGCTCTCCCAAAAGTCTTCCCAGTTCTGCCGAGATCTAGAAGACGTAGGGAACCTTCTGCTGTTCCGCCAAGACAAGCTCACCCATAATATTTCAGTGCCGAGTGCTGGCGGCTGCAGCTCTGTCCATTGGTGCCCTGATGGTTCTCTTTATGTTTGTGGAGATAATGGTCCATGTGTCCACCTGATGGCTGCTAATGGGAAGCCTAGCCAGGTCATCCATTGCTCGGATGGGGGGCTTTTCCTCCCAGATTGCGTCACCGTGACTCGATCTGGCTCGGTAGCAGTTACCGATCTGACTGATGGCTTGGTGCGTATTTACAACCAAAACTCACAGCCGTCCTGGGTGAAGGTGGGTGGAAAACGCACGTCTCCAACAGGCATTGCTGTTGACTCGAGCGGCCGGATCCTGGTTGCCGATTACGCAGCTGGCGTGGTTCAAGCTTTCCATGTGGACGGCGCCTATCGTATCCACGGGGTTCGTCAAGTATCTGGCCTTCAGGGACCAGTTCATGTCTGCCCCACCACGGATGGTGGCTTTGCTGTTAGCGAGGAGTGTGGAGATGTCAAGTTATTCAAAGGCAGCATGAAACTATCTGGATCTCTTTCTCAAAAATACCAACACACGTTTGGAAACCCGACAGGAGTCTGTGCGGATCCAGAAGGGAACATCCTTGTAGCTGATGAGCAGCGGAGGGACGTCACTCTATTCCCTCCTAATGGTTCCCCTATTTGCATAGTCTCAGGGGGTCTTCTAAGGCCAGCCGGTGTGACGTGCTCCCCCTTTGGTCATTTATATGTAGCTGACTCTGGTGACAACTGTGTCAAGGTATTTAAGTATCGAGCAAGACCATATTATGCTTCCGGGAGCCCGAGGGGGTCGGGGGAATTTCCATAGCGATGGCGCAGGATTGTTAATGAAGAGATTCGCTCACGTTGAATGATTCTATCATGTTATTCAATATATATATAAAACTAAATAATGAATAAAATAAGAAGAATATTATAACTGCTTTTATTTAGACATTTTTTACCCAATGTGTAAAGTAAGTAGCTTTCTTTCTCGAGTACCATGTATTGACCACCAAAAACTTTTCTCACTCACGTTACTCACAAAGTTAGCATACATTAGAATTCTGGATTCATGGAATTCCTGAGTGTAACCGTTGGGCTTACTCATACTCTCGGGAGTATACCCAAACCTTTGATTTCCTCTTAGTCCCAGCTGGAACAATTTTACGGTGCCAAAGAACCAAAAGTCTAGAAAACGAAGAAATTTAAATATAAAGTTATAAACCAGGTAACAGACAGTGGTCTATATAAAACACATGGACGGGGTTTCGAAATACCAAGCCCCCGGGTCACAGCAGCACGGAATAATCCTGCACACTAACAACATGCACTACTCGAAACTCATTGAGCGGGAACTCGAGATACCCAGATTATCTTAACCGCACACACGGGAGGGTCTCCTCTACATATCTATGAGACGAACCTTCCCTGCTGTTAGTAGACCTAGGAAGGCAGGAGGTGGAGGAGACACTTCTGTGAGTATCTGCTGATGACTCGAGTACTGTAAAGAAAATATGAATGCATTAACAAATGTGTTGAGAAATGACATCTTTTGGAAAGGTGCATGGAGCAGATCTATAGCGATTTCCTAATCGTGTCATAAAATATATCTTATATTTTATATCATGGTACATGGTCTGCGTTTACTATTTCCCTGCACGTTATGCGATTGCACATATTTTATATTACTGTAAACGTAACTATGTTACATAGTGTTAGAGTTCATTGCATGGCATTTGAGTATTACTTCCATAGTTTCCTTGGTTTGGAATTTAATCCCTCTGTGGCCCCATAATCCATATACCCCTTTCACTGATGCCCCTCGTTCCTCCCCTGATGCCTCATTTCTAGGAGCTCAGAACGGTTATGAAGGTATCACAGGGTTCTAAAGCCCTAAAAGAACCGGCAAGTGGAGGATCCTGGGGAGAGAGGGTTCTTACCAACCAGTTTTTTTTTAAAACCCAATGTTTAACCCTTTCAGTTCCCTTAGGACGTACATGTACGTCCTTAAAGCTTTACGACAGCCTGGACTCTTCCCTGTTGAAAGAAAGGCTCATTGCTGGCTTCCTGCCGACTGATCGTTGGTAATGGCGCTCGCTGCAGGCGCGGGTAACACTATCATTTAAGGAATGCCTGATCACGCGATCAGGCATTCCCTTCCAATAAGTATCACTGCTCACACCAACCGGAAGTTCACTTGAGAACAGGAGAGCCCCAGGTCTTTATAGACCCTGCTGGGGTCTCTCATTGCTTCCCCTGCTGGCTGATCGCAGTTACTGCAATCTACGATGCACAGCTATGGAGCCCTATTTGCTGATCATAACAAACAGATTTTGAAAAAATAAAAATGTAAAAAAAAATGAAATATCAATAACATAAATAAAAAACATGAGCCTGGTTGATTGGGAGCCTAGTGATGTCACCATGACATCGCTGGCAAAAAAAAAATATTTGATATTCTCATAGGGATCTCAAGCCATGCTGCAGATAAAAGGAAATAAAAAAATGCATTTTTCTCAATCATAGTTTTTTTAAAATATGAAAAAATAGTTTACATGTGAATTAATATTTACTAGTAAAACTTTTTCTTATAGGGTAGTCTTATATTCAGGCTTTCTTCTTTTTTTTTCTAAATTAATATTCACATTTTGGGGGGGGGTCATCTTATAATCGAGCAAATACGGTATGTTATATAGGGTAAAGGAAATTTAAGCAAGATTGCCAAATCTTAATTTATTACTATTTTAATAAAGGTTTTTTTAAATGTATTATTAGTAAAAAAAAAATTATGTTTCGTGTATTTCTGCGATTGCAAGAGGACCCTACTTCTCCTGGACAAAGCAATGTATAATTTGGGCAGGTTCATCAAATATGGAAAAGACGAGTGATGGTTTAAAAATCATATGGTAAAGATGACAAAAAAATATTTTGGTCCTTTGGTTGCCAATAACCCCGGGACTGAAGGGGTTAACAGGATCTCCCAATTCCTAACACGCTC
This sequence comes from Spea bombifrons, assembly GCF_027358695.1. Lineage (NCBI taxonomy): Eukaryota > Metazoa > Chordata > Amphibia > Anura > Pelobatidae > Spea > Spea bombifrons. Next base: position 42,540,446 of record NC_071093.1, read on the forward strand.
TTATACTACTTGACCGCTAGGTGGCAGTCATTCTGCAGCCAATGTGCTACGGAACTAAATATGAAGCGGCTCAGACGCTGCCCGGACGTATTAGAGTGCTGCACTGCGTTTCCTAGTAACAGGCATGGAGAAACCGGAAGTTATTTTGAAAGTCAGCCTGTTGTGACAGTGACCTATTAGTACTGCTAATTATCCACCGGGCATGACGGGACCGACGTGTGGCACAGTATAACAGCTTGGGTACAGTTGGTATGTATGGAGATAAGGGGTTAAAAAATGTGTGGATGACATAATGTGTTTTCGTAAATAAGTATTTAGGCGTTAAATCCCACCATAATGGACAGGTGATGCCTCAGAATAATGTGATTGAAATGTAATTTTTTTAACAGTTAACATTTTAATCAAGCAATCCTACTCTTCACAAAAATACATGTGAGAGATTCACATCAGTTCAGCCCCTCATCTGTTGTCCTAGTAACTATTATTGCAATGATATGTTAAGATATTTCTTTAGTTGATGTTACCATATCCGTCTGTCTGTCTATAAACAAACCATTCTATACAAATATATTATTTTACACAATAATTGCTTTAGATTACTGAGTGATCGCTAACCTACACCGTAAACATCCATAAATGAAGGAATTATACATTCTGTATAATTCTGAGCACAAAGGTAATAGTTGGCATAATGTTTGAACCACATGTCAGTCCTCTGTCTGAATGAATCAGTGTTGCTTGTTGAATAAAAATGTAAAATGACAGAAATACATCATTAACGAATAATTCATGTGACATCAAGTATCATTTATGTTGTTTTTAATTGCAGTCACCATGGCTGTTAAGATATTCTTCCCCACGTCCTGTTCGGGAGCTGAGAATGGGCTTCTTATTGGGCGCTGGATGGCAGACCACCAGTCTGTGGTGGTCCTGGCTGTACTCCACTTTCCGTTCATCCCTGGCTATGTGAAGAAATACCTGGCTAATCTGGAACAGGTGACAGGCCTGAGCCTCTCTGTGTTAGGAACCTGGAGCAACAGAAAAGCCGAGACGGATGACAAGACGGAGAACTTTCTCAGCGACCTTAGCAGTATATTCGCACACCAGCCATGGTTACGGATGGCGAGAGAAGCTTCTAACAAGTTCTGGGATTGTGCAATTGATGGACTTGCGGATGGAGAAGAAGCAGAAATTGTCTTGGTCTACTATGATCAGCAGAAGGTGATGCTGTCGGAGTTGCACAACAAGGCTGAGAGCTCTGAAATTGCCGGTTTCTTTGATACTGTGGCAAGGAACCGTCCTCTTTTTGCCATGGACAAATATGATGAAGGTCCAATAAAGCTCACTCACTGGCAGTCTGAAGGGGTGGAAGCTAGCATTATTGTGGAGCTGGTCAAGCAAGCCTCTGTGCCTATGTGTGCTTTCTTGTCTTTCCTGCTTTCAGTAATTACCTCTATCACCAGGTGAGGAGAATGTGGGCACCTTTCTTATAATATAATGTAAACGATATAACTTTTCAGCTTCCCTTGCCCAAGGCTTTGGATGTTAAACCGGAGCTCAAGCTTAATGTGCTCACAGACAATAACAATAGCCACTTTTTATATTTATCAAGTGGTTTTCTTTTACTCTCCTTTGTACCCTACCCCTGGACCTTCATTAATTTGGATGTAGAAATACTCTTAACCTTACTCTAAAATTAGAGATATTTTACCAGTACTCGGTGAGATTATAAATATTTCAGAATTTGATTTATTTTGCTTCACGTCATACTGCTTTTTTCACTGACAATCTCCCTTTTTCCAGAGTTCTGCAAGTGAAACCACTCTCTTACCTGTGGAGCAAGCTGTCTACCTGTGAGCAGTTAGGTAAACGTCTGGACAGCCTTCGACTGATCGGCAGCACCGAGGCGGCAAAGGACCACACTCTGTTCATGAGGTCTCTGTCGTGTCTTATGTTATTGTGCCCATATTAACTTCTTCATCAAGGCCACACTCTATTTGTTTACACTTTTAGCCCAAAACATGTATTGCTCTACTGCAACACAGCTTAACCTAACTGATATTCTGCAAAGCAAAAAACCTAAAATAATATAATGTGCTAGTTCTATCACATTATGTTAACGCCGAGTGTAAATAAGGTTTATTGATGATGCCCATTGATCTCCACACCCTTGTTTACCAATGTTATTGTAAATTCAGATTCTTGTTTATAGTACTGCGGTTATTACCCTAGTCAGGGGCTAGAATTTCCGTTTCTGCCTGGGACTATTACAACTTTTCAGGGGTAAACACTCTCTGATAGATCCATATAACACACATCTTTCCGAAAGCTCCAACATGCAGTTATCTGCCTCTGTATTGTTACTGTGCAGCTCCCGTTGTCCATGCATTGTTTGCGTCTTTTGTAAGGTGTCAATTTCTGTAATCTGCAGGAAGGCCAACACCTTGGTTTCACTTCTGCTTGATGTCATCCTTGGAATCGTTCTGATGTCCTGGCTTTACCAAGGGAATCACATAGGCCAGCTGGCTGATAAGCTTTTGCCTGTGGCTGATGTGAGTTTTTTTTTATCATTTTATATTTAAGGAACACAATTATATGTGATAAAGAATGCATAATAATAAAGTTCATGCAAAATAAACTTCAATATAAATTAAGAAATACCAAAAGAAGGTATTAGGCTATCAACAATGATGGTTGAGTCCTAAATTATTCTGTTGTCAACCGCTTGGATGTTTTTGGTTTGTTGATATACGCCCTGTGTGCAGACACATATATATATATATATAGTACTTCCAGTTGTTTAAACCGCTCTTACGTTTTACAGCGTGTTGCAGTAGAACTCCAGGGCCTGCTGCAGTGGCTGATGGGAGCACCAGCTGGACTGAAGATGAACCGAGCACTGGATGAGGTCCTTGGTCGCTTTTTTATGTATCACATCCACCTCTGGATCAGTAAGTTGCGGCATCCTCCTCTTTGACTACACAGCTGCCGTTACACTTGAGCGTGTTTTAACTTATTATTGCCAAGTAACTGAATACATAAGAGCAAGGTGTGATTATAGAGCAGGCTAATTGTGTCTCTTTGCATCTAAGCCATTAGCAATACATGGTGGGAAGCCTCACTGCATCATAGCTTTTACCTGATTTAGTCCATATCTTCCAAACAGTTTTCCCGCACAGGTCTAAGAGACTTCTGTGTTAAAAATTCCTGTGGAATCCACTGATCCTTTTGGGGATTGCAGCTATACTTTGAACCTATGACATGGTTTTTCCCTCTCTTTTTGCAGGTTACATCCGCCTCATGTCGCCATTCATTGAAGTCATTCTGTGGTATATTGGATTATCGGCGTGCCTGGGGCTCTCTGTAGCACTTTCAATCCTATCTGACATTATTGCCCTTCTGACCTTCCATATATATTGTTTCTATGTATATGGAGCCCGGTGAGTGCCTGCTGTAAGGAAACCTAAGGCATTGTGTTTTTTTGTTCTGTTTTACGGTGCAATATTAATTGTAACCACAAGATGTCACATATATATATATATAAATATACACACACACACTTTTAAACAGGTACTGAAGCTTCGAAAGGTTTGCTAGAAAATGGTGTTGCAAGTTTAGTAAATTAAAAATAACACTTCCAAGAAACAATTTCAGTTTCTGTATCATCAATTGTCATGTGACAGTTAAGCATTGATGGAAAATGTATTAATTGGAAAATTCTATACGATTAAAAAATTCAATCTGGAAAGAGTTTGGGCAATGGATTTTCTAAAGCTCTATTTAGTAATAAAAATTCAGCAGAGTAAGAGAAACCGCATCTTTCATGGGTTGATTATCAGGGTACTGTGGATGTTCTGGGTATGAGTAATCCAGAAGTGAAAGGTGTTTATAATATATAACAATACTTTGTTTGCTTGAAACTTACATTCTAAAACTTATTTTCTATTTAAAATCTCTTTATTACCCCCATTAAAACTTCACCCCTTAGAAAACTCCTCCAGACATGATTACACACTGTACGTTGTCTCCCTGTTCAGCTTGTACTGCCTGAAGATGCACGGACTCTCATCCCTGTGGCGGCTTTTTCGAGGGAAAAAGTGGAACGTTCTGCGCCAGAGAGTAGACTCCTGCTCCTACGATCTAGATCAGGTACGATCACAGAAGGTGCTATGAGCGTTCGCAGGGCAAGATAATAGTTTCCCCAAATATCCTGTAAAGGCTTCTTAACATATTTCCAGACGAATATCAGTAGTCTTTATTTTGCTATTATCAGATAAAAAATCTGTTTTGAAAAATATTGTGCCTTGGATCTGGGGCTGCTACATATCCCACAAACACGGGAAAACATTGGCAGAGGGTTATGGGTGTTTTAGCTCAGTAACAAGGGGAAGATTAATATCTCAGTAACCTTGTTCTGGATCTTTTAATTTGATAGTTTAATAAAACTGCAGAAAAAAGCAATTTCTCTTCTGTAATCCAATCACAAACTGGTAAATCTATCTTATATTTTTCATTGTTTTGAATATTGCGGTCAGAAGAAACATAGCAGAACGCTAATTGGTAGTTTGGTTACTGAAGTGAGGGTCTATATTTGATTTGACTGAAGGGGTAGTGCATGCCTGTCCTGCGGTTGTGCCAGGGGTGCACTTTAACAAGCAAGCAATTTGATCAATACACATAGATCATGAGATTTATATGTTGACTTTTTTTTTTAGCTGACACCACTGTGATTGTGAGCCATGGAATACGGCTTGTGCGTGCACCCTGCTTACCAGCAAATTATTATTTATTGGTTTATATAGCGCCATCATATTCCGCAGCGCTGTACAATGGATTGACGGGATATAACAAGTAGTATATAACATAACAATTACAGAAACGGGTGAGGACGGCCCTGATCAAACAAGTTTACAATCTAGAGGGATATAAAGATGTTTTAGGATGATCAACAATTCAAGAAACAAAATGTATTAAGATTTTTTCAAGGAGACCTGGCACTACTTCAGCGATGATGGGAATACTGTGTGTGATTCTTCTCTTTTGGTGCCAGTGTGTGTTAGTGTTGTTGCTAGTTTGGATATTGTTAATTTTAATGTTGTTCTTTTTCACTCTTTTATTACAGCTATTTCTTGGGACCCTACTCTTCACCATTCTGCTCTTTCTACTGCCGACGATTGCCCTTTATTACCTGGTATTCACCCTGGTATGTAGATCCCAAACCCCCTCTCTTTAAGGGGGTTTGCACTTTTTTCGGATTAAAGATTGGAGACGTGTATTTGGGTTTAGTAAACACAAGGAGGAAGTTTACACGGGACCAGCTAATATGTAAATATTATAAATGTTAGGTCTGATTTCATTTAAACAAATTGATATAGGGACCTGGCAGTGGATATTATTTGAAAGACAAAAAGCAAATATTTACCCAGGGTTAATTGTAGGCACTGTGCACCATGTTGCATTTAACATTAATTCATTTTCCCTGGCCTGGGTATTGTGTGTGTAGAAATGGATATAGATGTGTTTATTTTGCAAATATTAAATGACTTTAGTACATCAGTATAGTCAGTCCTCAGCCTCGTGTCCGATAGTCAGACTTCTGTAGCCCGTTATATGCAAGTAGCTATAAACGCGTAAAGATTACAGTATTTTGTGGAGTATATGCTGATTTTGAAAGAAGGGCAACATATTAAAAAGAGAAAAAAAAGTATGCTAAGGGCATGTTGGGTATGTTTAGATATTCACAACACCGACTGTTTTAAATTAAAGGTAATTTAAACTTCAGGAAGCCTCTTAGTCCAATTAGTCATTTTTCTTTTTCCTATCACACTGGTGCAATAACAAAACTTACCAGTTAACCCCGTAGAGGTTTTTTATTTTTGGTGTCATAGATGCACATGATGTCACCCACAGAGCAGTAGTTTAGTTGAGAGGACACTATAAGCTCAGGGTTACCTCCACTGACTCTTCCCTCTGTTGTTTAAGTTACGTCTACTCGTGGTTCTGGTCCAAGGAGTCATCCAGATGACCACAGACCTGCTGAACTCGGTCCCCGTCTACGCCCTGGTGTTGCGGCTTTGCAGGCCCTACAGGTTGGCAGGTGAGTACCTGATTCTGGAGCGGCGAGCTCAACCATGGCAAATTTTTTTTTATATATTTATTGAAAAAGTATAAATGTGCTCTTTTAATTTGTTCATGTCTCTTTAGCTGATGTGTAGCATTCTTATCTACTCTCTCTATATAACCTCTGTTTCAGCCGGGGTCAAGTTCCGAATGTTGGAGCAACAAACAGGGAAACCACTAAGACTCCTGATGCAGGTATGTTTTTTTTTTGTTTGAGTTTGTGGCCAGAAAGCGAACCTGAGTTTGAAATGGTTTTCAGCACTAAGGAAGGGTTCAAGAGACAGAAGGGCAACTAAAACCCAATAAAACCCAGGGTTTCTCTATTAATTAAAACGAATATATTAAATATGGTTGATGGAGTCTTTAGTCAAAGATGATGCCTTTTATTGAGCCAAAAAAAACCCGTAGTTGCAAATTAGTGTTCAGGACCTCAAAGGCCCCTTTTGCTAAATAGAATTGTGATGGCTGGTTAGACTTGATTGTTTTGAACCCAATAATTATTTCTTAACGGAGATTCTCCTTGAGGCCTAAGCATGCATTCAAAAAATAAATAAATGAATAAATAAAATGAAATTGTTTTTATTTATTATTTTCTCTGCTCCCGCAGATCAATTCTTTGCCATATGGAAATGTGCTGCAGCATTACAGGCTGCCCTCCAGTAGATGTTACCCCAAAGACTCCTGGGGCTCCTTGTGCAAGAAGCTGTTCATCGGGGAGCTCATCTACCCCTGGAGGCAGAAAGGAGACAAGCAGGACTGAGAGACTGTGACGGTGGCTTTCTAGACTCTTCCAGGGACGGAGGAGAGACGGTGACGCCAGGAGTGAATTATCTAGGGATTCTTGAACAAATAACTGAATTCTGTTTTTGAGATGTTACAAGAAAAAAGGAAGTATTGATTATTAGTGTCACGTTCAGCATGTGACATCACAACAACAGGAAGTGACTGATCAATGGAATCTATATTAATGTAACATTACGGAAAATACGAGAAACCTGACTATGCATTCAAATGTTATTTCATTAGCATAATGATACCCCTTTATTTGACATATAAGAAACACCTTTACATTCTGTCCCTGGCCTCGTGTTCGCATCCATCACTGACCTCATAATGACATAATCCTGCGTTCGACCTTCGGTCTCCCCAGTTTTGTTTTCCTGTCAACGTCTTTGTGGCGTGCAAATTCCGTCACTGCCGTTTAAGCACAAAGTAAATACTGAGCCGTTCGTCCATCGCAGTTCGTTACTGGAACATTTATATTCTTAGAGCTGTACTTTCTCTTGATAAAAAGTGCCGACGTAGCTAATTAATACTAGTGTGAAGCACCGATAGGAAACGCAGCTGAGCTGGATAAGATTTCTGAGGAATAAAGGGTTAGAATGTAAAGAAATCCACAGGTCAAACACTCAAAGATCCACTCAAGCGTAGAGTTCCTGGATGTGCCTCCCCATCTCTAAACTAATTTGGTCCTACGACCAGTGACGTATTCTGGCCTAGGGCCCCTGCTGCCAAATCGAGGGGCAGATCAGATTATTTGTTTTTACCTGCTGACTCCCGTAGGGCGTTATGAGATCCTTCTATAATCAAATCCATTTTTTGTTTTGTGTTAATTTACCCCCCTGTCTGCCAATCATGTTGTGTCGATTTAAGTTGCCAAGATAGTGAATGCTGTTAACTTTCATACATGTGATGATTGTGATCCCTTTTTCTAAACCAAGATTGTTTTAGCTACTGATGTAAATAGATTTTGAAAATCCTTTTGTAAACCTTTGAATTCCATCAATTGCCAATGAAAACCATTCCAGATTATATCATATATGTAAGATGTGTATATATGTATTTATTGGCGTGTACGGATGCGTATGGCCGTTGGTTTGTGATGGGAATGCCAGTTGGTGTTTAGAATACTCTTCAATACCGTGACCTAAAACTGGGCTACCAGGCGGCTTCAGTAATGGAGGGGGCATTGTGCTGACCTGACACCGATACCTGATTATCTCTGTTCGCGGGGTAAGTGTTTTTCAGCTCTGGACAGCGATGCTAATTAAGTGTTGCGTTAGTTCGCGTCACTTATTATAGAGGTATATTTGTGTGCACGTTAGTGTATGGTGTATGTGTTAGTGTGTATTATTGTAATAGTGTGGGTATGCTTCATCACCGTCCTCCATCTGCGTGCACCAATGGGAGATCCCAACAATGGGATCTATTCGCTAAAGGGAGAGTTTGTAGGAGAGTTGTGTTTCAGCTCCTTAACTTCACATACATTATGAAGGGCCGTCCCCGGCGAGCTTCTGCTGCAGAAAGAGCTTGGTTTCCAGGACATCGTTTTCTTCTATTGCTGGCCAGCACTGATAAAATGCCGCCCTGTAGTATGGAGGATGTATAACTGACTAATTGGTTCCCTTCCATAGGTCCATACATCCCACATGCTACAGGGCAGCATTTTATCTGGGCTGGTCAGCAAGATGTAAAGATAAGTGTCCTGGAAAACATGGCCGACGCGGTCACCCTGACCTACAGCAGTGTGTGTAGATAACCCGGGAGCAGATAAAAGCACTTTAGGTGCTGCGTGATCTTTAGAGCAATGATTTAGTGCCAAATTGGAGGGAAATAAAACCTTTTTTAAATACAATTCTATCGTCAAATATATATGTATATTTACATAAAGAGCATAGCCTTCAAAACATCACCAGACTGAAGATCTAACCGCTGGAATTCCGATCCATACAGATGATCCATACCCCAATATTCCCTTCACAGATACACAACCCTCACCTCGGAGGAGCCGTAGCCCTGATTTCGGTTGATAAAACAGTTTGCTTGTATTGCCTGAAAATATTATTTTCCTTCCTACATTGAAAACAAGTAACGTTCGAGGAAATTCTGTTATCCCTCCCCGAAACTTACCCCCTGAGTATGAGTGTTTTATAATTTTCGGGGAGGATAAACGATGTCAGGTAACCTCTGCCGTATATCAGTAATTGTCAAGGTGGGCCGACGTCTTTGAACTTCTCTCGTTCCTTTGTGATGCGGCTCGTAGGAAAGCACACACGAAATACTCCAGCCGTTTAGGCGATCGATGTACTTTTCCATCAAGGCTCTTTAAGCCAAACATACTAATTGAACCAGATCGGTTTTGAAGCCTTAACCACTATTTGACTTAAACAGGGAGTGTCTGTAACAGGATCGCTTTACATTAATCCCGCTCGGCTCAGACGTCGTGCAGCCGGGACCTCGCGTTTCACTAAAAAGTCGAGCTTAAAACCTGGCACTTCTTAGATTGTAAGCTCCTTTGAACAGGGCCCTCATTACTGTCTGTCTCTGTAAACCCAAATTGTTATGATGCGCTACTTGTTCTGTTTACCAGTTTGATTGCATGGAGACCCTGTGTGTGAAAAGGTTTTTGTACACCTGACGCAGGTTTTCTTTACTGAGAGGGTGGTAGATCAGTGGAGCAGTCTCCCAGCAGAAGTGGTAGCAGCTAATATAGTAAGGGGAATTTAAACACGAATTAAGCATATGGCTTCTGAATCTAAGATGAGACCAACGACTGATTACGGCTGCCCGGAGAAAAGGTGTATTTGTGGACAAACGAAACTGGATTCTCCACCTTGGGCTCATTTTTAAAATGATCTCTCTCTACGCCTTTCCCTGGAAACACATCAGTACCGAGTATCTGGATTACACGCTGACTCGAAGTCATACGCGACACGCCTGTTTGCCACTGAAACCAGACCAAGTGAAATGCAACGGGAAAACCAAAACACATAGAAGCTGCAGCCCTGCTTCTGCAGCTGCCCCCATCCTCCTCCGTGGTCTGACAACTCTTGCCACTGATTGGCTGCTTGACACATTTTATCTGTTGCCTCATTTGCAATGTTCCCAGATATGTTTATATTTTATTATTTTATAGTTATGTATGTAAATGAAGTCATCTGGGACTTTCTGGTTGAATATGAATGAATATAATATTTGAATGAATATGAATATTTTTTATGGCTACACCCTTCATAATCCCATCACCTACAAGGTATACCTCCTGTCCCGTGTGTGTGTGTGTGTGTGTGTGTGTATATATATATATAGTTTAAGCATTAAAACCCTTGCCAGGTTATCCTGGATCCGTACTCCAGCTCCCAGTGTCCCTCGCCGTGTCCCTCTCACTCCCAGATCATCGGTGACACTTTCATCACCTCCACGTGTCCATCACCAACACACTGCTTACTTCCTAGTTCTGTAGTGTAGATCACTCCCCTTTGCCGCTATTGGCTGGAAGTAGACAGAGGCTTTTCTGTGATTGGTTACTGTTCCAGATGATGTCACTGTGGGGGAAACCTCTGGAGCCAGACAGGTGGACAGCAGTTATTGTTCTATAGATCCGCTTCGGAACCCGGAAGCTGAGCTAAACACCGAGTGACCGGTCAGGTGAACCTTCCCACCTACAGCATACCCGGCGATGCGCCTGGACCCCCGGCCTTCACTTTAACCCCTTCACATAACTTTATTAACAGTTTCCTGTGACACGAGCTGCGGGGCATCACCCGGAATAACAAAAAATCCTACTTTTATTTTGTACTTTTGGGTTTTTCTTTGTATTTTCTGGGTGATTTGCAGCAGGTAGGTGCAGTTATAACAATGACGGAGGGGCATTGATGCAGAACAGGGCAGCCACCTCTTTACCGGAGCTGGAGAGGATGAGAAAGGTTCAAGAGACACCCTGTCTGCGGCTGATACCCACCCAGCAAAATGCCACCTGTACCTCCTCTGCCTGGTCTGTGGCTCACCATCACCGGCCTGTGCCTGGCTTACCTGCTGCAGGTAAGTGGATCTTACCCAGCTCTGGATCTTTAGGGTGTTAATGGAGAATTCCTTCATTGTATTAGCAAATTCTGCTGGTAGATAAATGGAACAGCCTCCCAGCAGAAGCCTAATACGGTGAGAGAATATATAACGATTAAGGTTTGAGTTTTTACAACACGGCAGACTAGACGGGGGCCGAAAGGGGCCGATCTGCTGGCAAATTCTTGTTATCTATTCGATTCTTGTCCATCAAACTAAGTTCCCAAGAAACAGGATCCTTAAACATATTCATGCCTAATATTTTTTTTCCCTCTCTCGTAAATAAATAATTTATTTAAATTTGTTGATTGATTTATATAGCGCCGCCATATTCCGTGGCGCTGAATCTATGCGTCTTGCGTCTAAAATTGTCAGGTTAATTTATTAATATCTCATTTTTTTTGCCTAAATGTATAAAAGGCTATCAGCCCCGACACAGAAACATTGATGATGCCATCAGATTATTTTAAAATCCCCTTCTTTACGTCTCGTCCCCCAGATATTCCTGAGAAATTCTCTAGACGTCTCTATTTAATATAATCTGTATGGAGCAATTACTCTGGCATGTAAGAGGTTAACTATAACCCCACCCCCTCTGTCATTAAAGGATTATTGTTAAATTATTTGTTAATCCCCAGAAATAGCTGAATGTAGATAAGGATCAGCTTTGTGTAAATGAGAAAAGGTTAACCCTTACCATTAAGGCAAAGTTTTACTTTACGGAGAGGGTGCTAGATAAGTGGAGCATCCTCCCAGCAGAAGTGGTAGAGGGTAATACAGTGAGGGAATTTAAACATGCATGGGATAGGCATACGGCTCCTGAATCTAGGATTTTTTTTTACTAACCACCTGCTGTTTTACTACCTGTTGTAAGGAAGGGCTGAGCAAATTTGTCTAAAAATGTCGCCTTGCGGCGGTTAATAGCCCCGGTACGAGCATTTCTATTCTTCACATATAACCTTTGGCCAGCTTGCTGTTGTTTTTGGGATATCCCTACCCTTATATACATAAACGACCCTTATATACCTAATGTCAGAGGGGTACCTGCCAGCTGCCACTTTAAAGGCAATTTTCTAAAAAACACTGCTTTTTATTGTCGTTTTTTTAAAATTAAATATTTGTTCCCTTTTTGTTAATATTTACTTTTCTACATGGGCAGAAAAACGTGTTTTTTTTTTGTCTGAAAACAATACCCCATTCTTCACCATTAAGTTACTGATATATTTTAATCGGGGGGCCTGAGGAATCCCAGGAGCCAGGTAACCATGGTAACTGAAATTTTAAGTTTTTCTCCATTTTTTTCCCCTAGTATTGATGTCTTTGGGGAGAATCCCCTCCCCGCTTCAAAAAATAAATAAATAAAATAAAATAAAGCTGGCTTTTAACTTTTATTCTGTGGCTCCTAAATTCTACCGATACCACCAGCTCGGATTGGAATTGACAATTCTGAATTTATTTTATTTTTTAGAACTTTTTTGATGTCTCCTTAATTTCCAGAATTAATCCAAAATTAGCAGGTTCGCAGTCCATGAGATTATTTGGGTAGGTTTGAATTTTTAGGGTCTTTTAATTAAAAATTAAAGGATAACAATAATGTATTATATATAGTATTATATTAATGAATATATTAATATATATAGTATTATTATTTTATTATTATTAATAATTTATCATTATTTATTAATAATTTATTATTATTCATTTATGTATTTTTGCCCAATTCAGAGTAAACATACATCCTTTATACCGTCACCGGTTTGGATCGTCTCCAAAGCATTAAGGTGTCTGGTTATTTTCTGGAGAATTCTCAGAATTAATAAATTATCCCCTAATTAAAAATATATATATTTTTTTACATTTATTCAAAAATGTATTTTAAAAAAAATTCACAATATTGAGATATTTTTTTCTAATAGCCGTACCGGGACACGGCGGCTCCTGTGGTTTAGGATGCGGTGTGATTGATGGAGTGGTGTGATTGAGCTCAGGTGATGCCGTCTGGGATGTGACTCCTTTGTCTCTGGTGGGACTCTGCTGGAGGCTTTTATGGCTGCGGGTCACAGGTTTATGAGAGGACACCCGGGATATTTCTAGGCAGGACTGTTAGGGACAAACACGTGGCTGCCCGTAGCCCCCCCAGGGAATCCCCCCAGCTGCTATCCTTTTTTACATTAGAGAAATCAGGACAGCTAATGATGATCACTCACATGACGCTCAGCCAGAGAGTGCCTAAGAACTGCATATTAATTTAAAGAAAAAATACTTTATATATATATATATATATCAGGGTCATATATAGTGCCCCCCGGGGATACGGCTTGAACGCTCTGATTGGGTTGCACTTTCTCACCTGTGTGCATGCAGGGCTCGGTGCCCTGTTGTGCACGTCTTTGTGTTACGTTTGCTGAGCTGCTCTGCAAGGTGTGAAGCCCCATTGTTTGCGGGAACCGGAGCTCCCACCCATTGTGCAAACAGAGGAATGGTGAGGAGGGTGAGACTTTACCTCCTCTACTGGGAGCACCATCCCTCCCCCTTACAAACTACTATTATTTCCTCTCTTTATCTTACTGCCAGATGATTAAATAGAATCATACATTTCAAATCCAGACATTGCCTTTTGTTCGGCTTCTTAGACGTCCTCAAAGAGTCTTTTCTCAGGTAATTATTTGACCCAGCAGGATTCTGTAGACCCGCCGCCGCCGCTGCCGGGGGTAACAAGTTTGGGGCTTTTAAAGGTGAAGTTCCCATAAATTGTTTTGTTACCGGTATCAGATTAAAATAAATTCCATATCAGCCGTTTGTATGATTCTCGCTCTGTTATCTGAGCCCCGATCTACTAAACACCCCGACTCCTTATCATACTGCCTGTGGGGAACAATAGAATGGCTCAGTCTCAATCACTCAGTTGGACTCATGACTGACAGCAACGGCGCCTCCAGGTCCTCAGATAAAAGGAGTTTGTTGGAACAAAATAGGAGAAAACCAGGTTTTTGTATGCAGCGCTGGGGGTTATATTACTGTATACAGCGCTGGGGGGTTATATTACTGTATACAGTGCTGGGGGTTATATTACTGTATACAGCGCTGGGGGTTATATTACTGTATACAGCGCTGGGGGGTTATATTACTGTATACAGCGCTGGGGGTTATATTACTGTATACAGCGCTGGGGGGTTATATTACTGTATACAGTGCTGGGGGGTTATATTACTGTATACAGTGCTGGGGGGTTATATTACTGTATACAGCGCTGGGGGTTATATTACTGTATACAGCGCTGGGGGTTATATTACTGTATACAGCGCTGGGGTTATTACTGTATACAGCGCTGGGGGTTATTACTGTATACAGCGCTGGGGGGTTATATTACTGTATACAGTGCTGGGGGGTTATATTACTGTATACAGTGCTGGGGGGTTATATTACTGTATACAGCGCTGGGGGTTATATTACTGTATACAGCGCTGGGGGTTATATTACTGTATACAGCGCTGGGGGTTATATTACTGTATACAGCTCTGGGGGTTATATTACTGTATACAGCGCTGGGGGGATTATTACTGTATACAGTGCTGGGGGTTATATTATTGTATACAGCGCTGGGGGTTATATTACTGTATACAGCACTGGGGGTTATATTACTGTATACAGTGCTGGGGGGTTATATTACTGTATACAGCGCTGGGGGTTATATTACTGTATACAGCGCTGGGGGTATATTACTGTATACAGCGCTGGGGGTTATATTACTGTATACAGCGCTGGGGGTTATATTACTGTATACAGCGCTGGGGGTTATATTACTGTATACAGCGCTGGGGGGTTATATTACTGTATACAGCGCTGGGGGTTAAATTACTGTATACAGCGCTGGGGGTTATATTACTGTATACAGCGCTGGGGGTTATATTACTGTATACAGCGCTGGGGGGTTATATTACTGTATACAGCACTGGGGGTTATTACTGTATACAGTGCTGGGGGGTTATATTACTGTATACAGTGCTGGGGGTTATATTACTGTATACAGCGCTGGGGGTTATATTACTGTATACAGCGCTGGGGGTTATATTACTGTATACAGCGCCGGGGGTTATTACTGTATCAGTGGTGATGTATTTAACATGTTCACACCCGGTGTTGTGTTAAGCTGTATTGCGTTGCAGTAAATCACGGGGTTGTCGTTGTGGTTGTGTTGCTGCAGTGTGACGCAGGAGCCTCGCTCCCCGAATCCTTGCTCTTCGTGTCCACGTTGGACGGGAGTCTTCACGCCGTCAGCAAGCGCAGTGGGGAAATATTATGGACATTAAAGGATGGTAAGTGACATCACACCGAGTGACATCATCGTCAGAGCGCTTTCTGTCAGATTTTTTTTTTGTGTGGCCCAAACCAGATATTTACGTACAAATTGTGAAGAATAAATAGCAATTCATTTCACAAACTGGTATAAAGAGTTAAATAATCGTTATATTTCTCTTGTATTTTGTTTTTAGACCCTGTTATTCAAGTTCCTCTTTATGTATCCGAGTAAGTGCACTGCTTAATGTTTTATGGCACTAATTGTATACATGGTGAACAGCCCAGTTTTTTGAAGGGGTGGTAGATAAGTGGAAGAGACTCCCAGCAGAAGTGGTAGAGGATAATGGGTTTTGATTGTAAGCTGGTTTGATCAGGGCCCTCCTCACCTGTTGTCTCTGTAAGTCAAATTATTATGTTACATACTACTTGTTATTTCCCGTCTACCCATTGTACAGCGCTACGGAATATGATGGTGCTATATAAAACAATAAATAATAATAATAATAAATGATCCATACCTGGGAACATACATGCTCCCTCTTTGGGATGCAGGTGGGCGGTCCTGCAGATGTCAGTGGGCGGTCCTGCAGATCTTGGTGGGCAGTCCCACAGAGGTCAGGGGGTGGCCCCGCAGATGCCGCAGTTGTCAGTGGGTGGTCCTGCAGATGTCAGTGGGTGATCCGGCAAATGCCATTGGGCGGTCCCACAGTTGTTGGTGGGTTGTCCACCGGTGGGAAGTAGGCGGGGATTGGGGCGTGCCGAAGCGCTGCTCCCGCGACCCCCGGTTTCTCTGCATGGTGACCTGGAGAAGCGGCTCTGCACCCAGAATATGGTGTAAATGTGTCCCGTGTTTCCTGTTCCCCACCAGACCAGCGTTCCTGCCGGACCCCAGCGATGGCAGTTTGTACATCTTAGGAGGTCGGAACAAGGAAGGACTTATGGTGAGTGTACAGTCTGGGTGAAAATCCCGCCATCCCGCGCATGATCACAGGTGGACACAAAAACTCGATTTTCACTAAATTCCATTAAAAGAAACCAAAAACATGGAGTCCAGAAGATACAATCATCTCCGGAATTAACACATAAGTGACCACCAAGACACAAAGCGTACGTCACACATAACTTTTAAAACCTATTTCCCGCGGTGGGGGGATTTGAATGCTGGTTGCCGAATCTTTGAATAATGACAAGTCACGGTTTCCATGACGATCTGTATTAGAGCCAAAGTTTTTTCGAATTCTCAAACTCGATTCTCCACTGGAGGCGGCCGCGGAATACATAAAAGCTGACATTTTACTATTATTTTTTTTTTTTTTTGTTTTCTAGAAACTTCCGTTCACCATTCCAGAATTAGTCCAGTCTTCTCCGTGCCGCAGTTCCGATGGAATCCTTTATACAGGTAAATAACGTTAATCCGACCCAAAATTTTACCCAGACGGCCTGTAAACGTCACACCGCAAACCGTCGCTCTCAGCTCACGCCGTCACGGCCGCCATCTTGGCTTGGCGCTCCGGTCCGTGGCATCGCGGACGTCGTCTCTCACTGGCCTTTCTCGTCGGCAGGGAAGAAGCAGGACTCGTGGTTTGTCGTGGATCCCAAGTCAGGAGAAAAGCAGACGACTCTGTCCACGGAGTCCTCGGAAGGGCTGTGCCCGTCCTCCCCGCTTCTGTACATCGGACGCACGCGTGAGTCCCTCGGCGTGCCCTCCCTGACCCGCCGTGTCGTGTGACCTTTATTGTTTTTTTGTTTCTTGGAATGATTGTTATTTGGGATGTTGATTGTTCGCTGTGTTGCGCAGAGTACATGATCACGATGTACGACACGAAGGCCCGGGAGCTGCGCTGGAACGCCACGTTTCTCGATTACTCGGCCCCGCTGTGCGACGAAAGCTATGAGTATAGTAAGTGCCTCTGGGGCAGTAGGGGGCGCTAGAGAGAAGGGACGGGGGCTGAATGTGGAGCAGTCAGGATGGGGGGCTCGGCTTTAGTTTCCATGGTAACTACTCCACATTCAACGCGGAATTGACCTTTTGTAAATGTGGCCTGGCTTGTCTTTTCCAGAGATGGCTCACTTTGCCTCCACCGGCGACGGCATGCTGGTCACGGCGGACAGAGTCAGCGGGGAGGTCCTGTGGATGCAGAATTACGGCTCCCCGGTGGTCGGACTCTTTCTGTGGCACCAGGAGAGCCTCCGCCGTCTCCCGCACCTTAATGTCGCCATGGAAACCCTACGCTACCTGACCTTCAACTCCCAAGACATCCGGCTCATCAAATGGAACTATCAGGCCGTCCAACAGCTGAGCAGCACAAAAACCCACCTGCTGTGAGTGATCCCCCCGCCTCAGCCCGACTATCTGTGTTCTTGCCAGTGATTGGCTGCGTAAGCTGTCAATCAATGGCCGGAAAGTACTTCCAATGAGCTCTAAAGAGCCCTCTACATGCGGTTTTGAGCTGAGTGGGGCGGGGTACATCGTGAGCATCGTGATTGGCTGAACAGATCTCCTGCAGAGCATTTACCTGGGGGTGGGGGAAAGGGGCAAACACATTTGGGGCAATTCTGCAGAATCGCCTCATACATTCGGTCTAAACGACCCCCTCTGAGGGGTAAAAACATGAAGACTTGTTCTCTATTTTGCACACAGGCCATCGTTATACGTGGGGAAGCAGGCCACGGGGTTCTATGCCTCCACGTCTCTAATCCACGAGGGAGTTGCTGTTGTGGTGAGAACTTCTTATGCTTATTATTATTATTAATATTATTATTATTATCTGGGTTTTTTTCCGCTGATTTAAGTATTTTTTCCAGGGAAGTAGTTGTTTTTTTTAAGAAATATTTAGAAATCTTAATCCTTGTAGGGACATATCTCTTCCGAAATAAAATCGTCTCATTTTTAAGGAGAAATGCTATGTTCCAAACGACCCAAATGTACAAAGTGCTTCTGATTGGCTCTCCTCTCCCAGCCACGTGGGATCACCTTGGCACAGGTGGAAGGACCTACCACCAAGGATGTCACAGTGAAGGAATCCAGAGAGTTTGAGGTGACCCCCAGCACAGATGTCAGGTACCCCCAAGGAAGCGTGGTGTCTGCTCATCAGTGGCTGCTAATAGGTAAGGGGACCAGCGACGTTCTTCATCTCCATCTCTATAAGGGTCAGAGGCTTAGATGGAAGGTAAGGAGCCGTAGAAGGGTGGTCGATATGTGGAACGGTCTTCCAGCAGACGTGACTCACATAGTGAGGGGGTTTAGACATGCATGGGACAGGCATATGGCTCATTCTGGCTTCTGGCTTCTTAATGGACAAGGTCTCTAAGCCCCCCTTCGTTAAAGTCATTCTATGGAAAGTGACAGAGTTTGATCTGTTGGTACACGTGTTGGTGACCTCATCTTTTCCCCTTCAGGTCACCATGAGATACCCCCCGTGGTTCACACCACCATGCTCAGAGCATTCCCCAAAACCCTGCGGAGGGACACGGAAACCATCATCCGAGGCCCCGCGCCCAGGACGCTGTTTGATGATGTAAATATATTTATGTATGAGAATTGGAGTCATTTCATCTCCACAATCTCTGGGGAAGGCGTAGGTTGAGTTGAATGTGGATGATTACCGTATATTTAGTCGAGTCCGTTCGTCTCCCAAGCGCTCCTTTTTTTTATCGAATTGAACGTCCCGTGTGCTGACGGATCTCTCGCCCCATGCGCAGTTCCTGACGCCGCAGAATCAAGGTGGTTTCTCCCAAGGCGAAACCGAGGGACGTCTGAAGGCGGATTCTATCAAAGTAGAGCCGAGCACCGTGCCAGCTGAGTCCTCGCTCACCAATCTGCTCACCCTGGGGGTCATAACGTTGCTTCTCGGAGGCTGGGTGCTGTTTGCACTGACCTACCCCAAGGTGACGCCTTACCACTGCCTGCGTGTCATTGTAATGTCTATGTGTGTTATTACTGTATACAGCGCTGGGGGTTATTACTGTATACAGCGCTGGGGGTTATTACTGTATACAGCGCTGGGGGTTATTACTGTATACAGCGCTGGGGGTTATATTACTGTATACAGCGCTGGGGGTTATATTACTGTATACAGCGCTGGGGGTTATTACTGTATACAGTGCTGGGGGGTTATATTACTGTATACAGCGCTGGGGGTTATTACTGTATACAGCGCTGGGGGTTATATTACTGTATACAGCGCTGGGGGTTATATTACTGTATACAGCGCTGGGGGGTTATATTACTGTATACAGCGCTGGGGGTTATTACTGTATACAGCGCTGGGGGTTATATTACTGTATACAGCGCTGGGGGTTATTACTGTATACAGCGCTGGGGGTTATTACTGTATACAGCGCTGGGGGTTATTACTGTATACAGCGCTGGGGGTTATTACTGTATACAGCGCTGGGGGTTATATTACTGTATACAGCGCTGGGGGGTTATATTACTGTATACAGCGCTGGGGGTTATATTACTGTATACAGCGCTGGGGGTTATTACTGTATACAGAGCTGGGGGTTATATTACTGTATACAGCGCTCAGGGTTATAGTACTGTATACAGCGCTGGGGGTTATTACTGTATACAGCGCTGGGGGTTATATTACTGTATACAGCACTGGGGGTGTTATTACTGTATACAGCGCTGGGGGTTATATTACTGTATACAGTGCTGGGGGGTTATATTACTGTATACAGCGCGGGGTTATATTACTGTATACAGCGCTGGGGGGGTTATATTACTGTATACAGCGCTGGGGGTTATATTACTGTATACAGCGCTGGGGGTTATATTACTGTATACAGCGTGGGGGGTTATATTACTGCATACAGCGCAGGGGGGTTATATTACTGTATACAGCACTGGGGGGTTATATTACTGTATATAGCGCTGGGGGTTATATATATAATTACCTTATTACAGATGCAAGAGCAAAACCGCCGACAGCAACAAGAGCTGGAGGAGAAACTGCTCAGCCTCCAGAATATGCAGAACCAGGTCTCCGAAGTCCCCTCGTCGTCTTCCACCCCCGAGACCTCCATGTCCAGGGGAAGCCAGGATCCTGAAAGTGGCGGCAGCAGCCGACGAGTGAATGAAATGGAACCAGAGACTAATCAGGTCAATGGCACCAGGACACAGAGCCGAGACTCGGGGGGCTCGGAAGGTGAGACCCTAACCTTGGTGGAGATGGGCAGTGGATTTTAAAGGGGCCTCACCGAGAAATGAAGTTCTCTTAGTGTGGATTTGGCTTTGTTATGATCACCGGTTGCGATGTTGCCCTGCTTTCTGTCCTTAGATGAGATCACAGTCGGCAAAATCTCCTTTTCCCCAAAAGACGTTCTGGGTCACGGAGCTGGAGGAACGTTCGTGTTCCGGTGAGTGTTTTACGGCTGGGAGAGTTACAGGACGGGTGCATAGCAGGTATAAGGTGGGTGCGGATGAGATTCCTGGGCTGATGGTGGGGCCTTTGGTAACAGAAATCAAGGAGACAATGTATCCAAGATGGAAGAGGGAGAATGGAATTGCAAGTAAAGTGGAGGCAGGTTGAGATGACCTTGGGTTTGTGATTGTGGGGACCATTCTAGCTCTATTGACCTCCACTCCATTCCCGCACAGGGGCAGGTTTGATGATAGGTTGGTTGCGGTGAAGAGGATCCTACCGGAGAGCTTCACCCTGGCAGACCGCGAGGTACAGTTACTGCGGGAGTCCGATGAGCACCCCAACGTGGTTCGCTATTACTGCACCGAGAGCGACAAGCTGTTCTATTACATCGCGCTGGAGCTGTGTGCAGCCACGCTGCAGGAGGTGAGTGTCGGGGAGCGTGGAGAGAAGGTGGGACGGAGGCACTCGGTGAGCGAGCCAAACTCGAATCGCGTTGTCTGTCTTTCTTCCTCAGTACGTGGAGAATCCCAGCTTCCCACGCTCCGGTTTGGATTCTGTGACCCTCCTGCATCAGGCCATGTTAGGACTGGCCCACCTGCACTCCCTAAACATTGGTAAGAGCAGACTGTGTGTATGAGGGGTAAATATGCATATTGGAACACATTGCCCGTTCCCAAACCATGGAGCAGACCAGCCTCCCTTTGAAGCTATAACAGCCCCTGCCCCACAAGAGTTTGTGGAAACCCAGACTCAGACTTCCAAAAGAACACATCTCCATAGCTCCAGAGTCCGGCGTCCGCGGCTTTACACCACTCCGGCCGACGCTTGGCATTGTGCACAGTGATCTTCAGCTTGTCTGCAGCTGCTTGGCCATTTCATGAAGCTCCCGACAAACAGCGCTTGAGCTTCCGGACGCAGTTTAGGTCGCTGTAGTAAAGGATGCTACTTTTTCGTTTCGCAGTCCACAGGGACCTGAAACCGTGCAACATCCTCATCTCCCAGCCGAACGCCCGCGGCAGGCAGAGGGCTGTCATCTCAGACTTCGGCCTCTGCAAGAAACTGAGCGTCGGGAGAAACAGCTTCAGCCTGCGGTCCGGTATCCCCGGCACAGAAGGATGGATCGCCCCGGAGGTTCTACGCGACGGACCGAAGCAGAACCCTGTGAGTGTCCAAAGCAGAGCGATGACAACTGGTGCATAACGGCCTTAAATGTGCCGAATTTAACACTTTTGGGGAAAAAACTGCATAGGAAATACAATTCATAGCGCTCACGAATGCTTAATCCCTTCCCAGAAAGAATTCTTTAATTATGTAATGCTTCATTTAACAAAAGATAAGAAATATTGTGATAAAAGGCAAATAAATTAAGCACTACAGAACTGGGGAAAGTACTAACGCTACGGAATTTGATGGCGCTATATAAAACAATAAATAATAATAATAATACTAATGTAGGAGAAATCAGCAGGCACGTCCCGTGGGTTTCCACCATTATTGCCCCGATCTGAGCGCTTTACCCCAGGGATAAAACTTTGACGTTTGGTGCAATCCTGTTTTCTTCCAGACGTCCTCGGTGGACATATTCTCAGCGGGCTGCGTGTTTTATTACGTCTTGGCAAAGGGAAAGCACCCGTTCGGCGACAGCCTGAGACGGCAGGGAAACATTCTTACCGGATGCTACAGCCTGCCTCACGTGCAGGAGGAAACCCACGGTCAGTCGAAGCGCGCGCGCGATGCTCAGGTTCCGTCACTGGAAACAAAGTCTGCGTTCTAACATTCTGTGTCGTCTTCTGCTGCAGAGAACGTGGTGGCCAAGGACCTGATCGAGATGATGATCAGCAGTGACCCCGCACTTCGGCCGTCCGCTCACTCCGTGCTGGGACATCCCTTCTTCTGGGCCCGGGAGAAGCAGCTGCAGTTCTTCCAGGTCAGAGACGAGAGGCACAAAGTTCAGTATTTGTCGCTTTGTACAAAAAGTGCTTGCTCGGCTAAGTTCAGCCATGGTCCCAGGTTCTAATCCCTTGCTTGGCCACCTTAAGTATTCCGCCGGTATTCCGATGTCTCATTGTATTCTCCGGCTGTCACCTTCTTTCAGGACGTGAGTGACCGCATTGAAAAGGAGCCCGCTGAGAGCCCACTCATTGTTTCATTAGAGTCTGGATCTCGCACTATTGTTCGGGGGAACTGGCGCTTGCACATATCCGTTCCCCTGCAGACAGGTAAAGGACTCGGTGGCCTAAAGACACGTGGGCTCGGTAAGTTTTAGAAGCTTCGGTTTCCCAATGATCTTCTTTGTCTGGTTTGGCAGACCTCCGGAAGTTCCGATCCTACAGAGGGAATTCCGTGCGGGATCTTCTCCGAGCCATGAGGAACAAGGTGAGTACACGTTGGACCACAAGTAGACTAGTCCTCTGGGACTTTAAAATTAGGTCCAAGAGGGGGACCACTCTGAACCCCTTTGTAACTTTATACAACGTTCCTCTTGTTGACCTTCCCGCAGAAGCATCATTATCACGAGCTGCCGGCTGAGGTCCAGGAGACATTGGGCACTGTTCCCGAGGACTTCGTGTTTTATTTCACCTCCCGCTTTCCACGTTTGCTCCTCCACACTTACCGAGCTCTGCGGCAGTGCGCCCACGAGCGGCCATTCCGCTCCTACTATCATTGGATTCCGGGTCAATGAAGGGACCTTGGACGTTCTTGGAAGCTCTGAGCACTCAAGGCCCTCAAGAAGACCCTCACTGTGCTGGAACTGGCCAGAGAGGACCTTCTTTAAATGAAAATAAGGAAGAGAGTGTTTATCTCCCCCACGTGCACGCTGTGTGTTGCGCTATTATTTTTGCACTGTAGTTTTGCTTCTGGGCCGGGACCGCCACGGATCAGCCGGGACCACCAACGTCCCCTTCCCCCCCGGGGTCTCTTTCTTTGATTTGGTCTAGAAGCCGCTTTTCCCTTTGACGTTACTAAAGCAACCGTGTAAATCGTTCTCTTCACTGAAACAGGGGGGCCCGAACCACTCGTGAATGCCGTTACCATGGTAACTGGTGAAGCTTAGTCACCATTTTGCAGAATTCTCCATTTTAACAGAACTATTTTCCTGCAGACAATTTTACAATGAAACGCAACGATAAAACACAAAAATGATTCAGTCACATGATGCAAATAAGTATTTAGGTATAAAACTGATTATATAAAAAGGAAATTGTTTTATTTATTTTTTAAAGTAACACTGTAAGGCTGTAATAGTTTTGATATTTTTTACCTTTTTTCTCTGAAACTGTTACAATCTAAGATGTAAATATTAAAACGGATTTTAATCAACTGCGTGGTGCTGCGGGGGTTACTGGGATATAAAATATAAAAATAAACTTAATAAAATTATCAAGTTCGCATTAATCACCACTTTCCCCGAGTCACTGGAATGCTTTAGCATAAGGTCAGGTAGTTCTGCTTATACATATACTATTTAGATCATGGGCGTCCAACCTGCGGCCCTCCAGCTGCTGCAGGACTACATCTCCCATAATGCTCTTTCAGCCAAGGGGCTGGCTGAGGAGGATGGGAGATGTAGTCCTGCAGCAGCTGGAGGGCCACAGGTTGGACGCCCCTGGTTTAGATTATACTTGCAGATGGGGGCATTTGACATCCTTGTGTTAGGTGTAAGGAAAGCATCTAGTGACAAATCACAGCCGGTAACTTCCTCGGCCCGGATGGCGTCACCTCCATCCCGTTAAGCAATCAGCGGCAAGATCACGGAAAGGGTTAAGATTTTGCCAAATGGCATCAGGTAAGGGTTTGTTTTTTGGATTCCCTGTTGAAGAACTCATCTACCTTAACATACATTCTTCTATAATACAGGCACGTGACATTAAACTGGCCCTTTAAAGATTATAGAAGCATTTAAGTTTTAGAAGGATTAGCTTAGAGATTTTAGAAAAACTAGCTCAAAAACCCAAACCCAAAAAAACCCAAACCCAAAAAAACCCAGTGAAGTCTCGCTATTGGCCGTTACCATATCGCTATTAATGTAAAAAACCAAAAAACATTTTAAGAACCGCTGTTACTGCAAGTCCCATCAACCCAAGGACCCTTGTAGACACTGTTTCCCCCCCGACTCTAGTTCTTCACATGCCACCGTTTAGAATTGATCTTTTTTTTTTTTTTTTTTTTAGTTTTCCCATTTCCAACCATTCTAGATCAATCCCACCTCTTTAGTACTCAGACGTTAGCAATTTCATTAATAGCCATCTAGCCTTTTTTTTTTTTTTTTTTTTTTTTTTACACCTTAGTAAGCCATTGTCCAAAAAAGAGCCGTAGCACCCAACCAAAACCAGAAAAGGATGCGACAGCATAGATATACAAAGAACTTTAATCTGATAATATACAAAAAAGGTTTTAAAGTTTGATATTTTACATTAAAAAAAGATTGGACACCACGGAGACACTGAAACAAAACAGGACAGGTTCTTACACCCCGGCAACGTATACTCATGATATTGCCGAGCTGGTTATTAGACGGGGCGATATAGAAATCCAGCACCTCTAGTGAGTGCACGGTGTAGACAGGCGAGTGCTCTCTCCACAGAGCTAGCGCTCTGATCGCTGCTTTTCAGCAAAAGAGATTAAAAAGGACAAAAAATGCATTCACATCCAGGGCCCCGCAGCAGAGCTCCTCCCTTACACTGGAAGGTTAAGGAGTTCGGGCCCTGGAAAGGGAGAGGCAGAGTCAATGTTAATGTATCTGGGCTATGCAGTGGCTTTAACGTGTGCGGCGCCGGACTTGGAGCTCTGGAGCTTCTCCACCATGGTGCGGGCGTAACGTAGACGGCTGGCCAGCTCCTTGCAGCAGCCGAACTCCTCGATGAGGCTCAGCTTGAAGGTGTGGAAGTCCCTCTTCTCATCAATGTAAGACACGGCAGCCATCAGGGGACACAGAATAATCTTTGTGTGGTCCTGCGGGGTAAGAGGTGGCGAGTGTTAATACCGAGTACAGAGCTGGGGCAGGAGCCAACGTTAACGATAACACCATGGGATGGAGCGGGTATTGGCGTTAGAGATGACCCCGTGGTTCCGACCCCCGAGACCCTCACCTGGAAGAAGTTTATTTGCACCGTCCCGTTGCTCAGGTGGAGGATGATGGCACTTCGCGTGCGGAACCAAGTCCTTAGGAAGGGAAGACGGGCCAGCTCATCCCCTTCTCGCGGACGGATATTGGCGCCAGCCTTCAGTAAGTGTTCACTCATGTAGTTGCGGAAGTATTTAAGCAGCGTGATCTACACGGTTAGAGGGAGAGGTTTAAGTGACAACGCTTCTAGGTTTCATCCAACATTGAGTGCCCACGGTTACCAGGAGCATATGCCACCCCCGTACAAGATGTTTACCGTGCATGGGCCAGCTTACTCCCGGTGGGCACCTACCTTCTTGGTCAGGGACGCAGGGTAGGAGCGCACGTTCAGATAAGACTCTGTATTGTTCCTCTCAATGTACTGCAGGCTGTCGCCATCGTTGTACATGATCAGCCGCGTCGAGTCATTGAAGAGCACCCCCACGCTGTTATCGCAGAGCTGGTACCCTGTTAAAGACAAGGACAATATCAGACGTTAGGGGCCACAGCGGCCATCGGAGATACTCAAGTACAGGGGTGATCTAGCATGCGCGTGGAAGACTCCTATCAGTGGTCCTAGCAGAAGTCCACAAGGGAAGATTTTGGAAGGAGCGCTCAGGATAATATCACGCGGCCATTAGACAGTCTATAAAAACCCAAGACCTCGCATACCTAGACCGTATTTGTCAGAGTAATCGACCCATTTGCTGACCCAGAAGATTGGATTACAGGCAGGATCCTCGGCTTCCTCTGTAAGAAGAGACAGGTCAGGTTAAACACAACGGACACCAGGAGTCATTTAAACAGCACCAAATACGATCATCGCCCGGTCTTATAGGCAGTTACTCCGCAGGGACTCGGCCGTACCTTGCCTGATGAGCGCCCTCTCGGACGGTTTAGCCGCGTTGACGCTGGTCAGCTGGGTCAGCATGTCGGACAGGTAACAGTCCGCCGGCTCGGTTGACTCCGGCTGCTGGAACTCTTCCTCCTTGCCCGGAGCAGCCGGCTTCTCCCCCATCGGAGACTCCGGTCCTGTTATAATCACATGGATTGTTATTAGGTTGTGAAGACCCCACATGGTACCAGTTGGAGAAGACGGGAGACAAGCAGCTGTCGCTCACCGATATTTATATAGCGCTGCCAAGCGTACCTTTATTGTTAATAGCCGTAAGCGGCTTCCGGAAACTAGGATCAATGCTGCTGGGCGCAATGGAGAATCGGGGAGGAACAGTGAGGCAGGTGGTGGGGAGTCGGTTGGGGATGTAGCCAGTCGTGAAGAAGTCATCAGTCAATAGTTCATCGATGGTGGGTCTGGTGGTTGGGTCTGAACGGAGCATTTTCTGGATGAGTGCGGCTGCCACGGGGTTGATGTGCTGCAGAGATGGAGCATAAATAACATTTAAGCCTTTCAGTAATTACCCCACAGCATTAACCCTTTCATACAAACACGGCGTCCACATCCTTCTAGCGAGACCAGGTTGCCATCAGCAGGGAATATGGCGGCACCCGGCCCGAGATTTGCTACCAAGACTAATCCTGCTCTTAAGTTAGAGGGGGTCTCAAACAGCCCCAGGGACCCCCCCTCCAGTGTAGCAGCCTGGGGTCTCCCACAGAGGTGGGGGATGAGAAAGGACCAGCTGATCAGCCAGGAGATCCTGAACACCTCGAAGGCTGAGAGTCCAAGAGCAGGTTTTAGGAAATGGGGCTTTAATAAGAAGCATATTGTGCTGACACTGAAGCCACTTTGCTAGAAGGGGAAAAAATGGATCCAGTCAAGGCTGCAGCCTACCTTGGGAATGCTGTACTCATTCTTCTTAATTCTCAAGTAAGTCTCTTTCAGGCACGATGTTTCAAATGGGGGCTTTCCAACCAAAAGTGTGTACCTGAAACCATGGCAAAGGTCAGGAGTGAGTAAAATGAATCACCCCCCCCCATTCCCAGAGACCCCCACAAGCACTTAACGAAGGGGGAGAGGGAGCACAGGAGAGACGCCAGCTTTGGGTTCTTACATTATGCATCCGATGGACCAGATATCCACCTCAAAGCTGTGGCCCTTCTTGCCCAATACTTCGGGTGCGATATAATTGGGGGTCCCACACAGGGTCTTCTTCCTTTCCCCATCAAACTCCACTTTTGTTGCCAACCCAAAGTCACCTGGGAGGGGGAGAGCAGACAGGGTGACGTTGGACAAGCAGACAGCAAGTTACCATACGCAACATGTGCTTCCACCCCGACTGAACTGAAGTAAGTAGTAGAGGCTTAGGTGTAAAGTAACCGTTTCACTTTATTGAGAGGTTAGTAGATAAGTGGAGCAGCCTCCCAGCAGATATGGTAGAGGTTAATACAGTGAGGGAAAACATGCATGGGATAGACATACGGCTCCTGAATCTAAGACGAGACCAACGACTGATTAAGGTTGGAGTCTTTACAGCAGGAGAAACGGGCGACTAGACGGGGGCCGATCTGCCAGCAAACCCAATTGTTTTATGAATAGAAACATAAAGGCGCCCAGCGGCGTGGCAGCCGATCAGGGAATCGACCTCTCAGGCTATGTTGGCTGGATAACCGATCTTTCTTACCGATCTTGACCTCCATGTCGTCGTTCAGGAACAGGTTGCCAAGTTTGAGGTCTCTGTGGATGACGCGGTTGCCGTGCAGGTACTGACATCCTTGGATGGTCTGTCGCAGGTAGTAGCGGGCCTCGGGCTCGGTGACCGCTTTCCTCCTCTTGTGCAGCTCCAGCAGAGACTAAAAGAATGAGAAAAAGAGTTACAGGAAGTTCAGAAAGAGACCCCGCTGCTGAGAGACAGCCGGGGGAAGCTGCAGCCATCAGGACTGTTGGGAGGAAGCTTCCTCCAGCAGGGGGCAGGCTGCAGGACGGTTGGCTTCACATGGAATGCGGACTGTTACAACTGTTTGAAGGCACAATCTTTTGTGTACTTTTAACACCATTTAGAACTCTGACAGTTTGATCCGGAACCCAGAATTCCAGAACCGAGCCTGGAACCCGGTACTAGCCAAGCGGTGGGAAGAAAATAATGGAGCTTTTAATATGAAGCCTTATTTGTAACAATCAAGCACAATGACTACAAAATTAATTGCCCTGGCCACAGATTTCATGTTACCCCAACCCCCCCCCAAGGCATCAGGCCATGGGCTTCCTGATCAGCTCTTAAGGCACTTAGTAACGCACGATCCACGAGGATGAGGGTCTGAAAGCGGGGTCTTCGTGACCCCCCCCGCGCCCTAACAATAGAGCCCACTAGCTTTAACCGATAACTCTGGCATTACTGGAAAGAGCCCCCCCCCCCCCCCGAAATCGCCCTGGGAACTGGATACCCCCCTAGAGGCTTGTGGGCATCTGGCGCTAAGACAGCCCGGGAACATGAAAGGGACCGGCTGCTGCAGAACCTCTTGCAGGGAAGTCAAGCTGTCAGATGTAATCTGGGAGCATAATGACAGCTCTGACTTTAAAGAGGTTCTGAAGCAGCCCTGGATCCGGGAAAAGCAGAGAACCCAATCCTGCCCCACCCGCGACAGTTACCCTCCGTCTGCAGAGCTCCAGCACCACGTATACGAAGTCATTGTCCTCGAAGAAGCCGTGGAAGCCCACCACATGCTTGTGGTCCAGGCTGCGCTGGATGGCGATCTCCATGGTCATCTTGTCCTTCTGGTGGGGCTTCAGCAGGAGGCTTTTGGGGACGATCTTCCCCGCGAACACCTCCCGGCTCTCCAGGTCAGTGATCTCGTAACATTTGGCAAAGCCTCCTTTACCCAAGAAGCGACCCCTCAGATACCGACGGCGGGTGCGGGGGTCCACCAAGATCTCCGGGATCTCCTTGGCCGCAGAGGGGACCGGGACCCCGGGGGGCTTGACGGGATCGGGGGCTGCTGTGAATTTCTTTCCGGCTAGCTGAGCCATGCTGGTGGGAAAGGAAGCAAGAGAGAAGGCTGTTTGGGGCGGTAGGTCCTCAAAAAATGCAGTGACAGGCCGGTATGTGCGCTGGCTTCCCGGACAGCTACTGCTCCACCGGGCCCTTTAATCCTACTGCTCCCGGCCCTGTAGCCGCCGTTGGTTTTGAAGCAGGATGCGCCTTCCTGATTGGCCGATATGATTTAAATTCCAAACTCGCCGGCCGCGGGGCACCATGGGAGGATTGGCAATTTAAAAGGACTCAAACAACTTTATTGGCTACGGACAAACGGACACCCATAGACGCAGCACGACGGGGAGTTTGAAAAGTGCAACTGTACTGCTGCCATGGAGACAAGGAAGGGGCAGGGGCAGGGACTGTTACCTCTCTAGGGGGCTGTTACAGACCGGAAATAAACTTTTAATAGAGAAATGAACAGATAGTTTTATTTTATTAAAGGGATGTGAAAAAATCATTGTTTTTCAAAGTGAGAACGTTTTTGTGAATCATCTGCAGCACCACATCTGCCACCTAGCCTGGTTTCCGTTTTTTAACCAATCATAATCAGAGTTATTAAATTTATAGCGCTGTACAATAGATACGTTTGTATGTTCCATCGTGGTTACGAGGGGCCGCCGGTCAAATACCGTATTGACTCGAATATAGGCATACCTGGGATTGCCGGGTGAAGCTCCGGTTCTCCGGGTCAAGACCCGAATCCTCCGAGTTGCGGGATATTGACACGCCCTGCTCCCCGCCCCTTTTTTCCTTGAATTAGGGGTGTTTCCAGCAGTGGGACCGCCCACAAGGGAAGGCTCCAGGTAGCCGGAGGCCGAAAGTTCCCAGGTATCAATATAGGCCGCACCCTTAAAGTTTGGTACTATTTTAAAGAAAAATTTGTTTTTAAAGAAAAAATACACATTAGTGGAATGGTAAAACAGTATGTTACCTAATACACAGGAATACATGTATTTTAACATTTTTGGTATCTATTATGTAGTTAGCCAGCATATGTTGTATATAAACAAAAATTTGGAAACCAATAGCCATTTTCAGATCCCCCCCTTAATTAATTATGCACCTTACTCCCCTGATATGCCACTGTGCCCCCCAGATATGCCGCTCTGCCCCCCCCAGATATGCTTTATGCCCCCAGATATGCTTTAGGCTTGCCACTAGGCAACAGCATTAAATTGCACCATTAAAATGTATCTATGGCTCCTGAATCTAAGACGAAACCAACGACTGATTAAGGTTTCAGTCTATACAGCAGGAAAAGCGGGTGTCCAGCATACCCGGGAACTCTCAAATCCATCAGGTCGTGTGAGCGGGGTCTTGACAGGCCTTGCTTCCTGCCCATTTCCACTTTAAATAGCGGTGTTTCCCGCAATGTCAGCAGGAACGCCCCCGAGGCCAGCAGGAACGCCCCCGAGGTTAGCGGGCCAGCCCACTGACGTCAATGGGAACTTCCACTGATGTCAGTGGGTTTAACAGGGTTCCACAGCCCTAAAAGCCCCAATAATGTATAAACAGTTTTTAATACTGTAGTGACAAAACGTATTTGGGAGTGAAATCGTTCCCTCTGTGAACCCGGCATGATTCCCGCTGCCCGGAATGACAGTCAGAAGTCTTTGTATACCGAGCTCTGTTGCCGTGAAATCTTATTATGTGATTCTGAGCGTCGGCCTTCCTGGAAACGCAATACTCCTTATTGTCCTCCATGGCATGTTGTTTTGGGGACACTGTCTCTTGTTGGGGCATAAGTCCAGGGATACTTCTTATCTATGGGGCACCAACAACTGAAAGTCAGGCGTTAGAGTTCATGATCAAAACCACCCTTCTCCTTACAGACTGTGTGACCCTGAGAATCCGGGGCAAAAACACGGAGATTCAGGTTTAAACTCTAAAAGTTCCCAGGTACCCATAGATGCCAATGTATGTCATGTGCATGCAGACTTATGATGTCACATTCTGCTATGTTACATGATGAGGGTGTATTACAGCTTTGCACCAATAAGAAGTCCCATAAGAGGGCACTGGAGTCGTGTTTTACTGCGTCGCAGGATTCCGCAGCTTAGAACCTGCCTGTCTACCTCTGACCAGCCGGGGGAGACACAGAACACGCAGAGAACCCGACACGTTCTGGAACCTTCATCGTTATACATCCGGTATTTCTGCATGAGAACTGGATACAACAGCAGCGATTACTAAATCACGTTGGCATCCCGGCGAAGGTATTGGTTGGGGAGGAATATTACTGCTGGGTAAATTTACTAAATTCATTAAAGTGGACAAAAAAACATATTTTTCAATTTGAGCAGAACCTTCTGCGCTGTATGCAGTGATAATCCCCCAAGCAATGTATACAGTATAAGCCCCCCAGCACTGTATACAATAATACACCCCCAGTGCTGTATACAGTAATAACCCCCCAGAGCTGTATACAGTAATATAACCCCCCAGAGCTGTATACAGTAATATAACCCCCCAGCGCTGTATACAGTAATAACCCTCAGCGCTGTATACAGTAATATAACCCCCAGCGCTGTATACAGTAATATAACCCCCAGCGCTGTATACAGTAATATAACCCCCAGCACTGTATACAGTAATATAACCCCCAGCACTGTACACAGTAATATACCCCCAGTGCTGTATACAGTAATAACCCCCAGCGCTGTATACAGTAATATAACCCCCAGCGCTGTATACAGTAATATAACCCCCAGCGCTGAATACAGTAATATAACCGCCAGCGCTGTATACAGTACCATAACCCCCCAGCGCTGTATACAGTAATGTAACCCCCCAGCGCTGTATACAATAATATAACCCCCCAGCGCTGTATACAGTAATAACCCCCAGCACTCTATACAGTAATATAACCCCCCCAGCACTGTATACAGTAATATAACCCCCCAGCGCTGTATACAGTAATATAACCCCCAGCGCTGTATACAGTAATATAACCCCCCAGCGCTGTATACAGTAATATAACCCCCAGCGCTGTATACAGTAATATAACCCCCCAGCACTGTATACAGTAATATAACCCCCCAGCGCTGTATACAGTAATAACCCCCCGCACTGTATACAATAATACACCCCCAGTGCTGTATACAGTAATAACCCCCCAGCGCTGTATACAGTAATATAACCCCCCAGCGCTGTATACAGTAATATAACCTCCAGCACTGTATACAGTAATATAACCCCCAGCGCTGTATACAGTAATATAACCCCCCAGCGCTGTATACAGTAATATAACCCCCAGCGCTGTATACAGTAATATAACCCCCAGCGCTGTATACAGTAATATAACCCCCCTGCGCTGTATGCAGTAATATAACCCCCAGCGCTGTATACAGTAATAACCCCCCAGCGCTGTATACAGTAATATAACCCCCCAGCGCTGTATACAGTAATATATCCTCCAGCACTGTATACAGTAATAACCCCCAGCGCTGTATACAGTAATATAACCCCCAGCGCTGTATACAGTAATATAACCCCCAGCGCTGTATACAGTAAAGTCAGTCGGTGACAAAAAACCTGGTTTTATCTCATCTTTGTTCCAATAAACTCCCTTTATCTGCAGACCTGGAGCTGCCGTTGCTGTCAGTCATGTGATATTTTGGGTGATTTTCCTGGCTCAAACACCACACTGAGCTGATGCTTTATGGCAATGCTAATGAAGTCCGACCCTCCATAGACTTTCATTAGTCAGAGGGCCCATCTGGGTGGTTAAGACAGAGCCATTCCATTGTTTCCCACAGGCAGTATGATATATTATATATTATATTATGGGGCGAGTAATAAACAAATGGTGAGATTTCCTCTTTAAAGCGACCATAATAAGTGTATAATACCGACATCATTTTCTGAAATTTATTCTAAAAAAGTAAATACTTTTCTCCAGGGGATGCAGAAAAGTAAAAAAAAACTGCAATCAAAGCCGCACGACGGTAACGCATTAATCTTCTTATCCAAAGGCTGAAAGCGGGATCTCATATCCAGAACAAACAGCTCCCTTCCCTCTGGATTCATCATAAAGAGCTTACCTCCCCTCTCCTTCACGGAGTCTCGTCGGGATCGTGTGTTTTATCGCCCGCTTCTGAGGATCAGTAAAGAAGAAGCTGCAGCTTTGGGGCTTCCAATGAAAGAGAAGTCAAGCTGGAGTCTTTTTCTATGGAGAGAAGGGCAGAGTCCTCGGGAATTATCCCTTTTTCTTTGGGTTACGGAAAACTAGGGCAATCGGCTCAAACCTGAATAGAAAGGCTGTGAAGCCAACATTAAAACAAAATAAACTTGGAGAGAAACACTGAAATTGTCTGATTTCAGTGTTATCTCCCGGTAACCGGTCGGCGTGTCTGTTGGGAAGCTTCTCGGAAAAATATAAAGGGATTTGACAAAGTAGAAGAGGGGCGTTTATTTCAAAGCAGGAGAAATATGAGAACAAGAGGCCAGAATCTAACACTAGACTCTATTGAGAGGGTGGTGGATACGTGGAACAGCCTCCTGGCAGAAGTGGTAGAGGCTAATACAGTTAGGGGAGTTAAACATGCACGGGATTGAGTTTCTCTCTTTTGACCACTCATTCTTCTTCTCTCCTTCATTCTCCCTCTCGCTCTCTCCTTCCCTCCTATTTCATTCTTTCTACATCACAAAGCCGCTTGGAGACCTCAAACGTGATCGTCTCCTTACCCCAACTCCTGCTTGTAGGCTCCCTGCACCCACTCCACTCACCCATCCGTTTTAATCATTTTCCAGGATACACAAAGATAATTTATGATCTTCTTTATTAAATGTGATTTACGGGATGACAATGTAATTACCGGTGACGGGAATCTACGGAGTCAGCGCTGGCAAATAAATGCCAGCAGAGAACTGCCGATGTAGGTCAGGGCAGGAACGTAGGTGATAATATATAGGGTCGCATTCTATATGCGTCCTTCTTGGGTTCGCTGTCAAGGGCTATTATATGAATTATATTTAGACTATAGTTTAATTATATAATTTAATTTGTGTTTTTTTGTTTCGTTCATCCAAGTTGTTGCCATCACAGGCCAGACGATGCATGCGCAGGGCAGAGGCAAATGAACCATTATTAAATTGTGATGGTTTTTGTCTTGGTTTTGGGTCTCTGAAGGTTGCCGATACGGGATATATTATGAGGTAAAATTTCTATATTCTGGGTTTTATAGCATCAGCCTAACGTCAGCCGCGCAGGTAAACAGCATGTGGCACTGGCAGCGACACTTAAATGTTGCTGACATTTCTTCAGCTCCTTTCCAATTGACCTAGATTCCATCTGGCAATAATAGACGGTCGGGGAGCCAGTGTCGTCGGGGCTGCCAAACCAGGTGGGGCATCGCGCTTCATTCTTCCTGCTAGAGTGTTGTTGATATCTGTGTGGATTGTGTACACCTGGCCGTTGTGTTCTGCCACATCGATCACCTGTGCCTGAGATCACCCCATTCTGCACCGTCCCCAGTGTCGTAGACCCCCCTCTCCATTGTCCCCAGTGTCGTAGACCCCCCTCTCCTTTGTCCCCAGTGTCGGAGATCCCCATCTGCACCGACCCCAGCATCCATATCCCCTCTGTATACTGTTACCGATGACCAGGATCCCCTCTTTGTACTCTTCCCTGTATCTGTGATCCCCCTCTCTATACCCTTCCCTTAGCCTGAGATCCCCCATCTCCACCGCCCCCAGTGTCGGAGATCCCCCCTTCTGCCCCGTCCCCAATACCAGAGATCCCCCCATTTACACCGTCCCCAGTGTCGGAAATACCCCATCTGCCCCAGCCCAAGTGTTGGAGATCCCCCCATCTCCAGCGTACCCAATGTTGGAGATCCCCCATCTGCCCCGGCCCCAGTGTCAGAGATCCCCCCATCTCCTCGCTGTCCTAGTCCTCTGCGGAAATCACGTGGGAACGGTCATCCTCACGCCTCCCAGTTCAGTCCGCATCTCTCCCATATTCTCCATGCCGCGTTCCATTCCAGACTGAATGCTTAGTGGACCTAACCCGCTGTCGCTGTCTGCAACCAGCCCTGGACTGGCCACCTGGCACGTTAGGTGGGCCACAGGCTGATAGCCAACGCTTATCCCGCCAGCAGCATGTCGGGCCCTGCGTGTGTGGCTGCCGGTTGGAACCACGCATGGAGGCTCCAGGATGTAGAGGTTCTGATGTCCTTCAGATGCAACCCTTGCCGGGCTGTCCGTGAAAACATCCGGGCTGGAAATCACCATTGAATAAACCCCGTGCTAAGGCTGCCCCGTGTTGAAATTCCTTATTTACCTTTTAAAATTCTTCAGTAATCCAGAGTTTTACTTAACGTGCATGCGCGGCCTGGCAGATGAGCGCATTGCTTTTCGGTTCCAACTTCCTTCTCGTCTCCAGTCTTTGACTTTCCCAGACTGTTTATTCAGATGAATTACAGAAAATAACAAACTGTTTGCATTAAGTATCATCCTTGTAGAGGAGAACCAAATATCGGACTGGATCATTTCAAACAATTATCCTGAAGCCTTTTGCCAAATCGCATCTATTTACGATAAGAATTATTTCCATTTAATTAAAAAAAGCAATAAATGATTTAATGTCATGTTATTTATTACACATTTCCAGGCCGGCAGACATGTATAATTGCCACATCTAAAGCTACCTAAAATATTCCATTACAAACCAGCGCTCCCATTTCCACATTGCTTCAACCAACATAATAATGTGCCAGGAATTACCGCGGGCAAACACATTTAATTAAACCTGCTATGTAATCAGGGCGGACAAAATTGCCCCGCAGCATTTAATGGTATAATCCAGAGTCTATCTATTTCTTCCAATGTTATTTGGTGTCAATAAGTCGCAATTGAAAAGCAGACAGGCCTCAGCTGTCCCCCCATCAAGTGCACCATGGGAAATACTAGGTCATGGGAGAGGTGTTTGGCCACACCCACTCCCTGATCCCATTAAACGTCACTCCTCGCCCAGGTTATGCTAAATTCCCCCCCCCTTTTTTTAGGTGCTCTATGCACAGCTAGCTCCGCCCCATTCTCAGCCACACCCCCTTCCTGCCTTCTATAAGGAGCAAGAGCGCGCTAAATGGCCAGATTATGTATAGGGCACAGTAGGCATAGGCCTAGGGGCCAGAAGGATACTTTGAGCTCCACTACTTCAGCCAACACTGCACATCAAGCCCCCTATCACCTGAGTCTACTGAGGAGAGACCGAATATGATGTCATATGTTCTGGGTCAGAACTTTAAAGCCCAGAAAGTACCATCATAAGTGTTGTTGTTGAAGGGGACTCTTTGAAATACACGGGCCTAGGGCCTCCTAACTTAATCCAGCAGATTACCAACTCCACACACTTATTCCACCTAACCCAGCTCATCCAGAACCTGGTCCTCACTAACTCATGTCAAATGACACAAATCACAGTAGGACAGAATTCACATGAAAAGCTTCCTTTGGAACATTGTTTTGTTGTTGTTGAATGTTGAGGTTCTTGTGCTCCAGGGTAGTCCAGTCTTCTCCTACTGGGCCTACTTGATCTTGACCGTAAGTTCACGACCCTGTAGTGCTGGCCTTTATACCTTCCAGGATGAATCCCCTCTCTGTTTATACCGCGGTGGCTTCATAACCCAGGTGAAGATCCCGAGTGTTTTCATAAGAGAACCGAGGAACCAGGTGAGTGTTTTATGAATGAGGTCAACTACCTTCTTGCGTTACTCTTGGCCACATCACAACACTTTGTTTCCTTTGCCTCCTTTAATAAACTTTCCCATGGAAGCAAAGGTTTCCATGGCCAGGTGAAGGAACACAAGGTTCTGCTGATCCCAGGTCTTATCTAACTTCTGAAATGTTTGGAACGATAAAGCCGTCCCAGACTGGGCTATCAGATCCGCCCGGTGTTCTGTATCCCTTATCTCTCGTATGGTGAATGTGTGCCCCGCCAGGTCGCTTTTCATCTCCTATCGCAATGGAATAGGGCAGTTCTGGTAGCCGACCCAAAGACACCAAGGGTGTTAGTTGTGTCTATCAGTTTAGGTCACTCGCTCATGACGTTTGAGTATTTAAGCCTCTGGGAGGGCAGGAAAGTCCATTGAAAATCAATGTTATGAATCTGAAGGTTATTCTAGGTCTTGCCATACGACAAGACCGTCGATAAAATAATAACATTAATGAAGAGAGGAGGAAAAAGAAGAAGGTTAGAAACTGAAGGAGATTCTTTGTAATGCAAGGACCTTTTTCTTCACCGAGGGTGTGGTACATACACGGAACAGCCTTCCAGCAGATATGGTAGAAGTTAAGACTGAGGGAATTTAGACCCGCATGGGACAGGCATAAATCTGAAGGCTGGAATAATGCTCATAATGATAATGGTTATTATTATCTGCTCTTCTATGTTGCTATGAGAGAAAGGGATCGATTTGCTAAATAGTTACTCTTACGTATGATGAAGGACCAAGAAGCTTCTCCTGCAAGTATGGTTTAGTTGAACCCTTAAAATACGGAGTTAATTCTTCATCTCAGTGCGGTGCACACACAACAAAGCGTTTAGCGAACGTGCCCATAAGAGAGGAGGAGGGAGACGCGGTTTACTTTCGCCATATCCAAGGGAAAAGAGCAGCGAGAACGAGAGCTGAGTCAAAGCAAGAGAGGAGAAGGGCTTTAAACCAGAATAACTCAGCGCTGGAAAGAAGTTATGTGAAACCGACCCTTGAAAATACTTAGGAAATAATAATGAATTGCCGTATTCACAAAAATCCCCCTTTTTCACGATGCACCCGAGTACTTGGAAACAAAATGTTTCTCTTTAAGCAAATATGTTCTTGGCAGTTTGTCCGCTCCTCGGCCCTGCCTACAGCCGGGAAGCCACATAATGTAATCTACCTTAGCTTTATTTGTCCTCAATGAAAAGAATGAATCTAGCCTTTCATAAACCAGGAGGGCTGCAAGTCCAAGAAGGTCAGACAAATAAATGTCTCCCGAACATCATCGGGGTAATGTCGAGGCTTATGGAATTTATTGGGTGCCTTTGAGGCATTGAGTTTAATATGAAGGTGCCTTCAAACGTATTTATTCATGATGATGAGGGACAGGCGGGGGGAGCGACAAGGAACTCACATGATGCAATGTGGTAACATTGTTACATAAAACGTTAAGGTGTCTTTTTCCAGAAAGTCTCACCGTAAGGTAGAGGAACGCTGGTTGGCCATACCAGTTACTTGTGAAGACCCAATGATGTCTATTGAGTCCTCCCTATGTCTACTCACCCAGAAGACCCAGAAGCCTCTCCTCTCTGAAGACATCTGGTTCCACCAGCCGGACCTCCAGTAGAGATAAATAATTATCGTATCACATCAACATTCTAAATCAGAACAATACAATGGGGGGTAAGCAGGCATACGATTTCATCTCAGTCCATCAGTGTAAATCTTCTATATCCCATGTCTCTGACATCTTCATATCACACCTGATCACGTTAGATTTTTGTAAACATTATTTTTTTATCTCGTTTTCTCTTGTTCCCAACAAATAATACCCCGAATTCATATCACCGTCAGCTTTGGTTGCTCATTCATTCCTTCCTAAGAAAGGATAAAGTGTTATGGAACGTTCTGGAGTGTAACGCTCAAGTCTTATTAAGTCTTTAGTGTTATTGCGAGATTCCTAGAAGAACCTTTTTTATAGTTGTTCTTGTTTGCATAAAAGATCAAGTTTACAGTCATAAAAATGTCCAACAAAGCTTTTTTTAAAAACATTTGGCCTCCGTTCATGGATACCCAGCACTGTCTCTGCTTTCTCCATCAATTTTTTTATTGACAACCAATATGTTCAAGGTGGAAGATAGGAGATTTGGTGTAAAAATGCCAACTTGACCAGCTAATTATATATAATTACTTTTTTGAGGAGCAGGGTTAGCGGGAGCAGACTACCAAGTCATGGCTGGGGTAAAAGGCAAGAGAAACCGCCCAAAATATAGCATCTCGGAGGACATCTGCCACCAGAAGCTACATCATCGCACTCACTTCTCAGTGTGTAGTCCTGTCCATCACACATTCACCAAAAGGGACTAAAACTATGGCTCTTCTTGGCCCATATGGTTCATATCTTGGACGCCTTGATGCTTCCTTTGTCAGGGTCATGCTGGACAACCTGGAAAAAGTTTCAACTGAAGGACCTCAGGAACCCAACTAGAGATTCTTGTGTGCTCCTCAGCAAGGAACCTAAGTTCATGACGAATGTTGGCCCAAGAACGTGGTCATCTGGTGCCTTTTGTATTATGACATCACTCAGGCCCTAAGCGATGATTTTCCCAGCTGTCAGAATGTTATAAGGATATGATTCATCTCGTATCGTTCGAGTTCCGTTGAATTGTTCTACATTCTACTACTTGCGTTCAAAGCGTAAAACACTGGGTTTCCCACACCTCCTTTCGAACACACAGGAAGCAAAACGTAACTGGATGAATCACGATGTACAGATATTTACTTAATTATTCCACAACCCCTGAGTCCTTACACCTAGAATACCTATGGCCAGTCAACAAAAAAGCCCCCCTTCCATGCGCATGTGCAGAAATCACTCTTATTGATTAGAAAAGAAGTCCCTTTCTGCCACTGATAGCATCAACATGCGTAACACACACTGGTATGGAATGAGAAGAGGACCCTGCTCCTATGAGCTTACAATCTACTAGGAGGTTGATGGGGGGTGAGGAAGAAATAGACGAGGGACTGCTTGGGGATGTCAGTGGCCCAAAGATCTCAGTGGTGGGAGAGACAGTCCAGGAGGGCCACAAACAGTCCAGGAACTTAAGTTTAAGGTAACTTTAATCGAGATGACTTGGCCCAAGCTGGGGCATCCAAGATCTGTGACCTGTTGGCGGCCCTCGAGGACTGGAGTTGTGCACCCATGATCTACAGCTACACCTCTTCCTACAATTGGGAGGTCACTGTGACTTTAATTGTCTGCTGCCCGGGGACAACATCATTGTGCAAAGACTGTAGACATCCCCGGGAACCTCTGCCCAGCAGCTGTGGTATAGGAAGCCATGTTTACACATCGGGTTTTACTGTCCACTGTATCACTCTGATCAGATCGGGAGTCGGAATGACTTCGGCGCCAGTGTTTATAGTAACTTAGTAACGGATAAACACGCAATTAATGGCTGATGAGGTCGTTCTACGGTATTTTACCTGTCGTAAATCTAATGCTGTATCTGCTATCGAAACGTAATTCTTAGTGCTGTCATATACCCGGACCCTTCCACAAAATAAATCTTTAATTATGTAACAAAAAATCATTATTCACAATTTCTACAGGGAATGCTTAATTGTCACGTGACGTCAAATCAGAAGCTGATAGGTTGTTGCCATAGAAAAGCTTCTTAAGGGTTTTTCTGTCGGTTTTATGCGATTAAACCTCCAGAGGAAGGAATAAAACGATATATAATTTGCATTATATCGCAGAGAGTGCAATAAATGTTTTACAATCCAACTGAAGAAGAGACTGTCGAGGCCCCTAATATCGCAGAGAGTGCAATAAATGTTTTACAATCCAACTGAAGAAGAGACTGTCGAGGCCCCTAAAACTTAAGTAACCTTACATCTGTTTATATGTTGGCCGTATAAAAGGTATCAGCATCAACTGAAGACTCTCTTGAATTACCTGGGCTGCTGGTGTCCCTGTTTTACCCTGCATGGAGGGTAGGGGGCAGTATTTGTCAGCTAGCTGGATTAGCTGTGCATCCTGTCTAGCTTCTATTTGTAAGGAGTAGTGAATGCTGGACTCGGATGACCAGCATCCGTTGGATTGGCAAATGCCCCTGGCGTATTTTGGTGCAACTTCATTGGTCTATTTTGCCCCACAAGTCAGACATTTTAAATGCTTATCTTTATTTTTAACAGGACGCTCCTTTTGCCCCTCTGCTCTAATACCCCAAAAGAGAAAGGATTCGGTGTGAATTGGAAATTATGCAACCAGAGTGATGGGAGTTGCAGTCCAACAGCAATAGTAGATCGCAGTAACCCATTTCTGATGAAACGCTCTTTATTTGGTTAAAAAGAAAAAACCCGAGGCCTGGCGGAGCAGCAAAGGCTTTGTATAATAGTTTAGTGTGGAAGGAAAGCTCCCCGCTGCCCTGAGTATATATTGGATGAAGGAGCATCACGCCTGCAAAGCACACAGTCTGCGGCCCGCTTGGGTGTTGTTTAGTTAGACGGCGCCCGGCGCTCTGCCCGTGAGATGGAAGCGCAGCGCAGAAACGTCTCCCCGGACCCGGCCTGTCCGACTCACGAAGACGCACGAGATTTAGGGGCGCGGATTGAACGAAGTAAATGCGAAAGGTGCTGTCTCCCCCCCGCGATGGCGAATTCAACCTGCGGCTCCTGACGAAAAGCAGATGTTTTAAGCAGGCCTCTTTTCCCAGAAATAATTCGTTATTCATGTCACATTTTGCCACGTTCAACATTTTTTTTTTTCCGGGAACACTTAATTGTCATGTGAGACAATAAGCAAGAGCTGGGAACTCTCCGGATTTACTTTGGTTCTCTGGGTCTCAGCGATAAATCTTAAGCCAATGCAGCTTCCCATACCCCCCCCCCAGTAGCTGCTGATGGGTTGTTGCCATAGAAACAGCACCTTTAAAGCCAGTGTTGGTGCCTATTTACCATCTCATCTGACATTTGTAATAATAAGATAAATTCAGTCCATCTAGTCGCCCGTTTCTCCTGCTGTAAAGACTCAAACCTTAATCAGTCGTTGGTCTCGTCTTAGATTCAGGAGCCGTATGTCTATCTTATCATTTTTTTAATTCCTTTACTAACCTCTACCACTTCTGCTGGGAGGCTGTTCCACTTATCTACCAGCCTCTCAGTAAAGTATAGAGAAGTTAGCACATAATTAGCCATGTTCTCCGCCAGTCCATTACTTCTGTTTGCCGGCTTCACTCCCCTCCAGGTCCAGTGACGTTATTGTCGCGTTAGTTTAGCCCAAGCTCCGTACCCCGGTGTTTACTCAGTGAGTAAGGGCTCCGTGGACAGAAATAGATCTCCACCCTAATAAACAACCACGATATTCTATAAAAAGAACGGATTACAATGACCAGGAACAGCAGTATCTCCCTTATCTGTGTTTTTGTTACCAAGAAAAAGAAACGTGATTACGTCTGTACGGCCAATGAGCTGCGAGCTGCGATTCTCTTGTGTGCAATCAAATATAGCATCATAACCTAAGGTGAGTGGCACCTGAGTGCAGTACTTCTTCAGTGCCCCCCCATAACTAACAAGCATACATACTAACACTCACTCACTCTAACATCGTCCACTGATACACACATACATTCTTTCTCCTGCTTCTTCTCCCCATCTCCCAGGCGCTACTAACATACAGTGACAATGACTACCACACACAGGAACACCATAAAACTAACATACACTTACACACTAACACTACACACTAATACACACTCACACACTCTACCACCATACACTAATATACACTCACACACTCTAACACTATACACTAATATACACTTACACACAGGAACACCATAAAACTAATGTACACTTACACACTAACACCATACACTAATACACACTCACACACTCTACCACCATACACTAATACACACTCACACACACTCTACCACCATACACTAATACACACTCACACACTCTAACACTATACACTAATACACACTCTACCACCATA
Source organism: Spea bombifrons (assembly GCF_027358695.1). Taxonomy (NCBI): domain Eukaryota; kingdom Metazoa; phylum Chordata; class Amphibia; order Anura; family Pelobatidae; genus Spea; species Spea bombifrons. The sequence continues at coordinate 42,583,819 of NC_071093.1, forward strand.
CACTAATACACACTTACACACTCTAACACTATACACTAATATACACTTACACACTCTAACACCATACAGTGACAGACACATACATGCTACGTTACATGCCCACAAACACTAACACCTTACAGTAACACACACGCTAACACCATACACTCACGCACACACATGCTAACACCATACACCAATACACACACACTCTAGCACTGTACGCTGACCTACACACTCACACTTATGTCCTACAGAAACACACTCGACACATACCCCCCCCCCCATTCCTCTTACCTCGCTGAAACCTGTTTCCACTGCGGCTGGAACTCTGCCACGCTGCTGCCTCTCTACTACCGGGGGGTCGCATAACGCACATTACGTGACCCCAGCGGGCACCTCAGTTACTGGGCACCTGCCACGTGCATCCCCCCGCATCAGCGCACCCCCGCTCCCTACACCTAAAAATCTAAATTCAGCAAAATTCACTCCGAAGATTTAATACAAAACATCTAATTCTATGCTTTCAGCGTGTCCTGTCACCCGCCACGCCCTTCTGACAACAACTCGGCCAAATATTTAGATAATAAAACTGGAAATAGCCGTAAAAACCTAAAAATGGTGTCTTTTTACTTGTAGTTGATATCTTTTATTGGGCTAACATACCTTTATTGGCCTCTACCACCTCTGCTGAAAGGCTGTTCCACTTACCTACCACCTTCAGTAAAGCAAAACTCAATTACATTACATTTAGATTCCGACCTCTTGTCAATCCTTGTTGCATAAGCTTTTGAAACCTTAGCAGTCCTCACCTCAAATTACCGGGTACGCCTTAACCCAAAACGCACGAAGTTAAGCCCGGTTTGTGTTTTCCCGTGGATCCGCGCATTGTACCGTTCGTGTGTTCTCAACCGTGACTCGCTCATAGGCATCGCAGGCGCACAATGGAGTCAAACCCCCCCCCCCGTGTACGGATTTTTTTTTAACCCCTTTTTTTGTTTTTCTACCGAGGAGCCGTGACTCGTACAATAATATAAATCGTGCGTGGACATTTTTGGCATTCATGGGGTTAAAAGAGAAAGGAACACACAAGAAGCTTAACCTTTCGAAGGATAATAATAACTTGCGTTTAACAAATGCAGATCAACAGGAAAGGAACCTGTAGTTCCCTCTATGGGTACACGGCGACACTAATGCTTTCCAGTGTTTGTTTGCCATAGGTTCTTGGCAGAAGGTGACGGTTTCCACGTTCTCGGGTCGGGTAAAATACATATTTTTCTCCAGCCTGGATATTATTCTATAAAAGCACCCGCGATGGGGTGGATTTGCCGATTATATATATATATATATATAAATATTCATATCGGATACAGCTGTGATTCAACAACAAGGTAGAACTCGGAGTTCTGGAATGCCGAGGGTGTGTAGGACCTTTGTTTGGAACCTTCGTTATCGCTCGGGAAGCCGATATTACCCTGTACTTCTTGGACCAGAAATACTACCGTGTTGACTTTTCAGAAATAACCCTTAAGGAATATCAGACGAGACCTAAAAGGCTCATTCCGCCTCTCTAGAAAGAGTTAAGAAAGGACCACGTAGTCTACCTAGAGCCAGATGGAGACCCATCGTTGAAGAAGAAACACAAGTTTTTGATTTATTAGTCTTTTTATTGGAAAAAAAAACAAAACGGTAAATATACATACTTTGGAACGTGATCATTTACACTGATATGCAAACATTCGATGGTAACGACAGGATTCTGATCACAGATAAACACGTGAAGAACAGATCAGTTTAGGGAAAAGGTAGCCACTGGAGACCCACCTAGTTCCTTGGTCTACAAAACACGGCCATGTGCTCACACTAAGCAAATATTTTCCTTAAGGAATAAGGAATGATTCCCTCCCTGGTAGAGTAAACATTTCCAGGATGCTTGGTCTGCAGCACCGTTCACTCTTACGTCTACCCAGTAACCCCGAATCTTACAGATCAGTCTATGTGCCCTCACCGTAGGCCACGGTTCAATACCTTATTTCAACCCCCGGAGACATTCTCCAAGTCAGTAGGACCTCTGCAGTTCATACAGTTTTTTTTGTTCTCCTTTAGCTCACTACATAAGTTCTCATCTGTGGGATGAACCCAGGGACCCCAAACTCGATGGGGCAAGGTGCCTATGGCACCAAACAGTCCTTGAAATTAGCAGCTGCTTGTGGTCCTCAAAGTCTCAACCTTTAAGAAGTCAGGGTGTTTAAGACACGGTGCAGTTCTGCTGACTTCTGCGCTGCTGTCTTCTCCTTGGCTCTGGTTGTGCGCTGGCTCTGCGTCTTTCTAGAGCCGGGCTTAACCAGCAAGGCGAGTTCACTCTGCGGAGTAGCTCCTCAAAAACGTCCTCTACTTTGTGGTTGACCTTAGCAGAGGTCTCTATATAACCGCTCTCCCACTCCAGTTCTGCGGTGGCAGCTGCGTGAAGAGCCATTAGCTGACCAGCTCCAGGTTCTACCCCGGGGAAGAGGTCGGTCTGGTTTCCCACCACCACTATGGGTACATTGGTCTCTCCCTTGACTCTAAGGATCTCTTCCCTTAGTCTCTCTACCTCCTGGAAGGAGGCTGGGTCGGTAAGAGAGAAGACCAAGGCAAAGGCATCTCCTTGCTGGATCCTCAGCTTGCGCATGGCTGGGAAGGAGTAGCTACCACTGGTGTCCAAGATCTCAATTTGAAGCTGGAGAGCACCGGGTTCTGGATCCAGGCAATGTATCTCCTCCACCGTGCGCCTGTGTCTGGCCTCAAAGCGGTCGTAGAGGAAGCGCTGGATCAGAGCAGTCTTACCGACCCCGGCAGCTCCTAAGAAGACCAGGCGCACGCTGCCACTGTTGGACACTGACATGGACATGGTGGACCACCGTGGAGTAGGATGTGGTTGGTCCAACTTGCTGGGTGGAATTTCACAGAGTTTTAGGGTCACCTGCTGTCCACACCTCACTTGAGAAGGGCTGTCCACGGTCCTGATGCTTGAGAAGACCCCTTTACCGACCAGTTTCCTTGGAGCGAAGGGCTTTGGTTGTCTAAGATCAGTTCTTTCTTAAGTTTCAGAAGCCAACAATTTGCCTTGGGGCTCAGCTCTCAAATAATTCCAAGAGCTCTCGGGAAACAATCTGCACGCTGCACGCAACGCTCACCTCCTCAACGACTCTGCGCTGTTCGGCAAGCAGCACCTGCAGCTTTATACTCCACCCCTGCAAACTCCAGCCAATCAGGTGCATGCTCAGGCAGAGCTGATTGGGCCATGTGCCAGAAGCTATTTAATTTGATCACCCTACACGTGTGTCTGTGTACAGCTCCTGCTGTGCAGAAGAGCTGAATCCTACTGTCTGTAACCAGCGGGGCACTGCATTATGTTCATCCCAGATATAGTCCATATGGTAGTAGTAGATATATGGAACAGATGCCCAGTGGAAGCAGCACAGGGCAAGCAAAGCAAAATAATGCTTGGGATGTGCCTAAAACCTTTGTGTAGAATCCCACCACTGTGTGGCATAAAGACCATGTGTGTTGTCCATATTATTTTACCCCAGCCTTGGGGTCTAGGGGTGAAGGGGCAGATTCTCAGGGTGACACAGACTGGATCTGACCCCTTTATATTGTGGTTTATGTGAATAGGATCGGGCTGCTGGCGAGTATACTGGGCATGCACGCTGGCAAGCATGGCAGAATGCATCTCCTGCAAGCCAAGGGGGCTCATGGTGGGGAAGAGGGCAACTTCATGGGGGGGGAGATTCTGCATTAAAGCGCAGAGAGTGTCAGGAGTGTCCCTTTAAAGAGCGCGGGCGGATAGGAATTTCTTAGGAATTTCCACGGAATACGGGGCTCTTTAGTTGAATTAGGTGCTTGAGACGGGTTTTAGCGGGGGGGGGGGGGGTTAAACAAAGAAAGGCTCATCTACTCCTTGCTTTGAGTGGAGCCGAGAATAGTATCTAGAAAAGTCTAGTGGATTCAGGAATTACATCATTCAGCGATGGATTGCAGACATGAATGCCGTATATATATATACTGTGTGTGTATATATATATATATTATTATTATTATTATTATCATTATTATTATCATCATTATTATTATAAGAATTATTATTATTCTAAGAGCTTCTCCTCTAATCTGCCCCGTGGGTTATACAGCTTTAAGATGCAAAATGGTCTGCAGTGACAAGCAGCTCGATCCCAGAACCCGGTCCATCCATGCGCAGAACGCTCCCTATTACGTTAATGCCCGTTTAAGACCTCATAGAGCGATATAGGACTTTTCACCAAATGAGACCCCTGAGCGCATGTATGGAACGCTCTGCAATTGATTTGAATCAGCGTCAGGAATGGACAAACCAAGGAGAAAGTGGGGAGCTGCAGCTTCTCCCTAATGTGTTTTCACATTAAACTGGCTGTCCCTGTTTAAAAATGCTTTATGTGGTCAAAGAGCCATCGATTCTCCAAACCACCACTAGAGGGCTCCACTCAAAGAAACCGATGGAAAATGACTTCTGATTATTAATATTAAAAGAGAGAAAACAAGGACAGTTAATACTCTGATACGGGAAAGCACGACATATTCTCCCAAAGATCATATTAAGGGAGTATTTATAGCGTTCTATAGAAACCGAATCTGCATTATTCTTGCGTAAAAAAAAAATACATTATTTGGGTGTTCAGGGAACAGCGACTTCAAAAGATATTTAATTAAAAAAAATATATACATTTTATAACAAAATTAAACATTAGAAACACTTATTATCTTATGGTCATGTGACCAAAAGCAAGTTCGTATCATGGAGTCATTATTTAAATATAGGGAAGAAAAAATTATTTGCAGAAAACTGTCATTTTTTAGTAAAGTCCTCATTCTTACAATAATATATATTATATATAAAATATTAATCACGAGCCAAGGTGAGCTCGGGCGAATGGAGCCCCCGCCATGGACCGCAGCCAACATCATGCATCTGAAGAAGCCTCATGAATTATGGCCCTCGGCCGTCCCTGCATATTTAATTTAATAGCTTCTTCTTGTGACCCGCGGTTGGGGTAAACCTTGGTTGCCTTACGGTTCACCCTTCGTGTTTATGAAGCACTTTGTTATGTTATTCTTTTTTTTTACCCATGGATCCTAAGAGTCAAGGACATAAAGGCACAATCCAGTGTGTGTGTGTGCTTGGATTTTATAAAGTTTTATTTTACTGAGAGGGTGGTAGATGAGTGGAACGGCCTCCCAGCAGAAGTGGTAGAGGGTAACACAGTGAGGGGGTTTAAACATGCATGGGATAGACATACGGCTCCTGAATCTAAGACGAGACCAACCACTGATTAAGGTTTGAGAATCGGCAGACTAGACGGGGGCCGATCTGCCCGCTGATTCCATGTTGTTGTATGGGAACGCCTTTATTTTCACCTTTTTAAGGGTACGATCTCCTTCCAAACCTCTAATCTAAACTCCAATAAAACCTCGCATTACATCGATAACAATCCCGGTGGAATTTTAAACAGTTTTGGGCTACGGCCGGACTCCGGCTATCTTATCAGCCAGCGATACGGGTGCTTTGTTTGTCTCGGACGACTGCTGACATTTCAGATCAAAATAACAACACGTGCGGGTGAATTTCCACAACACACAGAATCTGGCGGCAGATACCCGCTGTACATCGCTGCGGAATATGATGGCGCTATATATAAAAAAATAATAACAATCAGACCCATCCGGCCCCCGTCTAGTAACTCGTTTCTCCTGCTTTAAAGACTCAAACCTTAATCAGTCGTTGGTCTCGTCTTAGATTCAGGAGCCGTATGTCTATCCCATGCATGTTTAATACCCTCACTGTATTACCCTCTACCACTTCTGCTGGGAGGCTGTTCCATTTACCGAACACCCTCTCAGTAAAGTATAATCCCTGATGTTACATCTAAACCTCTAGTTTTAGATTATGACCTCCCTCTAGATTGTAAGCTCTTCCGATCAGGGCCCTCCTCGCCTGTTGTCTCTGTAAATCAAATTATTATGGTATATACAACTTGTAATGTCCTGTCGACCCATTGTACAGCGCTACGGAATATGAAGGCGCTATATAAACCAATAAATAATAATAATGTTCAAAATCCTGCAACCACGTATTGTAAATCAGAATAAAAAGCAATATTTTAAAAAAAACGGGCATTATTAAAAACAGGTAGCCCTTGTTTTTGTAAGCACTGCCCCCCGATAAAGTCATAAATGGACGACTGTCTCTCGCTTTATGTGCTTTAGGGGGAACCATTTGTACTCATTGTCAACATTTTTGAGTATTTGACCCCAAAGATTGATTGGTATAAAAAAAGGGGAATTCTGGTGAAAAGTTGGAAAGCGAACTGTCCACCCAGCAGAAACGTACCATTCGTTGCTATGGTTACATATCCACTTTTTTTCCTCACTAACATGACGATTTATACATAAATCTTGCTGTCATTTCCCAAGGTTTTTTTTTTTTTTTTTTTAAAACATTTTTAAACAGTTTAAAAAATAAAAAAAAGACAATGAGCCGTAACAGTCTGATTTTTGGAGAGTGGAGCGAGGCTGCTCAGATACTCGTTCCACTCAGACCCGCTAACTTCCGGGGGGCTGGCGCATAGTGGGGTCACGTAACGCGACAATGTGACCCCCGAGTTTGCGGGCAGCTCTGAGGAGTAGGTCAGGTCAAGGTCAGGGCGTAGGGGTGAGAGTTGTGGTGTGATTTACAGAGTGAGTATGTTTTTAGAGTGAGTGTGAGTGAGTGTGTATATGCATTGTAGTGAATGTCTATGGCGCCAGCCCTCCCCTGATTCCCATCACTGCTCAATGCCCACGACCTGAATGACCTCTCTCTCCGAGTCAAAACCCGAATCCTCCGAGTTGCGGGGTCTTGACGCTTCCCGCCCATTTCCCCTTTAAATGGGTGTTTCCTACTATATCGACCGGAACGCCCCCGTGTCAGCGGGACCGCCCACCGACGTCAGTGGTCAGTCCTGGCCGCGTCCCGCAAGAGTGGGCTCCGCGGAGGCTTTTTTGTCATGTGACACGTAAGCAGGCAATGATAGGCTGTTGTCGCAGAAACTAAACAATGCTTCTGTGTTGTTTTTATGCGAATTAACCCTTAGATGAATAAATAAGATCTTCTAAAAGTCAATTTGGTGAACATAGAGAGTCTAATGAATGTTTTGTCTGAGTGGATCAGCATCTTTAGCTACAAGACCACCAGGTGGTTACCCCAGTACATGACCCTCGTTCCTGAATACACATGCGCATGATGCCCCCATGTGATGCAGCATATTAAGGGTTAACGGTATTATTCTTCCTCTTGGAGTTAACTCTTTCCTGCGTTGTTTTCCGCGCTCCAGTCTAATTGTGTTGGTTTTTCCATGAATATTCCCCTCCCCCTCCTCTCCTGTTTACTCGTGTTTGCGGTAGAATATTGAAGCATCTGTGCTCTGTTTAATTTACTACAGACACGGGCGGCGCGCCTCGTCCGCCCGGCTTTATGACCCCCCTGTGTTTTGATATAAAATATTGAGTTGATTGAGACGTGTTATTGCTGTTGACCCTTTGACTGCGTGTTTATTTACCAAAGAGGCTTCAATGTGTAACGCGTATCACTAAACCCGGGAACCCGTCACGTTGCGCCCGGAGGCTCAGGGGGAAGCTCTGGACCTCCTGGCCACGTCGCTCAAACTGCGGGTCGCGGGAGCAGCGTTCGGACACGCCCACCCCTGCCCTATTAAGCCCTCCCACTCACCGCCATAGAAACCGTGTGGCCAGCTCCGCCCTCACTAAGCCACTCCCTCGAAGTAGAAGAGCTCCTGGTAGCTTTGAGCCTATCACGCATCATCTCATACCACCAAAGAGGGGCATTTTTGGGGGTAGTTAAGGGCGTGGGTAGGGGGTAGGCCTTTACCGTGACTTTTAATGTGACCGATTGATACACTTTATTGTGACTATTAGGGCTGTAGAACCCTGTGATACAGACTGAGCTCCAAGAAAAGACGGGCATCTGGGGAGGAAAGAGGGGCATCTGGGGAGGAAAGAGGGGCATCTCCGGAGGAAAGAGGGGCATCTGAGGAAGAAAGAGGGGCATCAGGGATCTGAGCCTCATAATAAACTAATAAAGATTGGTTAATCCAGACACTCAAAAAAAAATATGCTACTTAAAGTGACTACATGTCTGGGTAGGTAACACGGGTCCCCAGGCAACATACATGGACTTTTTTTTGTGGCTCTTTGAAGGGGTCCCTCATCTTGTCTTAAAGGGGCAAAAGCATATGGAGTGATTCTTCAGAACCTTCCCATGCATTTAAAAGGGGGACACCAAGAACATGGGACCTCTCAGCCGTCAAATGCATTAAAGTATGTATGATCGGGTTCCTTTGTAGTTAAACCCATAGTAAGAAAGTTCCACCACGACTTAAACCGGCTTGGCTCCAAACTCCCTTTAGATCCTTATCACCCGGCTGTTCTCATAAAACAACGGCTGGTTTTTGCTGCCATTTTTTTGTGAAATTGTGAATATTCTCACATTTACATCCACCTGGACGCTCCATACTACCGATCTCCGATAACACCGACCCAAAACGTGTGAGCGGTCATCTTCCCTCGAGCCTCCCCGCGGCGGTGTAATTAAATATGAGATCTTTTTGGTCATGCATGATATTGCACATGTCTCTGTACATTCCAGTCATTAAGTCACTAATCGTGTTATTGGTGGATTCGCTACTTAATTATAAAGGTCTCTCCCTTCCTTAAGCTCCAGGTTGGACTCCTAAAGTATTGTTTTTCGCCCTCCAGCCGTAAGATGAGCCGGCAGATGGCAGATTCTAGAGTAAGCTGACCACATTTTCTGGAGGAGATCAGGCCATGTCTTATTGTAAAAGGTGGGGGTGGAAAAAGAGACATTCGAAGATAGGGTTTTAATTTTTTAATGGAGTATGAAGCCTCCTGAGAAATAAACTGAACATTAAATGCGTTCAAAGAAGTGTTTTTGCAGTAAGGTCTATCTTTTCAAGAGGAGTCATGAGGTCTGTCTTCCTTTTGATTGGGGTCACGTAAGAAGTTTCTTTTCATGGGGGTGCCAGGATAATATCCGCCATTGGTAACCTACATGGTCAACACTTATTACGTCAACGCTTTCCTCTTCCACCATTACCTTGGATAACCTGTAGCTTCGGGGCTTGAGATGTTGGAATGGTTTGGTGACATCTTGGCTGGTAGTTCAGATGATCACCCAGACCACGTTGACCAAATCATTCACCCATAATGGCTAACATTTCTGTCGTCTCTGTTGACCGGAGAAGATCTGGTGTTGGGATAAGGCCAACTGATATGTTTTGATGTTGGTCATGCAACTTGTAGAAAAAAAGTATATGAAGTTCAACTTTACCGGTGTCCTACAGGCCACCAAGGTGAAAATGGTTGGTTCTCCTTGTTCCTTTCTAAACATTGAAGTAATGTGGATGGTGGATTGTCCTTCAAGATGTTCCAACCCAAAACCATGTAAGGTGCCATGGGAAGATTGTGTGTGTATCCAGGATAGGTAATCAATTAGGTCTAGATCTGATTTATTTTTTGTTTGGAATGAGGAATAGAATGGAGAAATGAATATGTGTGAATGCATGCAACAGTACCTACAGAGCAACGTATATACTGAAGCCCAACATTGAAGGCGAACGATGGCCGGCGCGCTGACAAAATCAAGCTGTGGGTGCAGAACGTCCTCGAAAAAGATGGCTTCATTAGCATTTTCCAGCTGGCGAGAGATGTTATCGAAGTCCAGGCAGAAAATAGGATTAATCTTAATGTTCCTTGTGCTCTGACCTGAGGTGACAGCATCCTCCGGCGCCTGAAACCCATTTGCGGCCACGTTTCATTTGTCTCCATGCGAAAAACGATACTTCTGCAGCTGCGTAGCGTTTCGCATTTTTAGAATTCTGCCACACGGAGCAAATGGTGGCATCTGACCCAGCGGCCAATCAGAGCTCTTCTCGCGGGCGGAAGGGTGATGTAAGTTGAGTTTTGTTATGGGCCAATAAATGAACCCAATCAGGGGTCCGGCGGTACCAATAGGCAATGGCATAGGTTCGGAGACCGATGTCTGCGGAGGGGGGAGGGCAGTAGAGAAAATGGGAAAATCCAATGATTTTTATAAACATTTTGGAAATGAATAAAAAATATATACTTCCATTACTGCTTTTGCGACTTATATTGCGAGGGTAATCTACACTAATATAAAACAGGGGGGTCGGCAGACCGATGGGAGTTAAACACACAAAACGCTATTAGACGGCCCCGCTACCCACCACGACGACAAAACACAATAACCTTTTGGCCGGTTACCAAGCGGTCCTATCGCTCGAGTCCCGGTGGTAAAGCAGTTAATTACCGGTGACCGCGGTGGTTTATTACCCCGTGCCATCCTCCGCTGCACCCTCTTGCGTGCCCTGGATTTCACTTGTTATCACAGAGAGTTTAATCAAATCCTCTTGTCATCTTTGGGTTTAATGGCTGACCTATATTCTATTTATTGCGAGACGGGGAAAAAAAACAGGTGTCGGGTATAACGGCCGTGACATAGTGACCGGATTCTGCTCTAATCGGGGAGTACCGGGATCTGTACACATTATCGGGCTTTTAGGGCTGTAGAACCCTGCGATACCCTCATACCCAGCAAACATTCCGTGCTCCTAGAAAAAGAACGGCATCAGGGGAGGAAGAAGAGGGGCATCAGAAGAGGAAAGAGGGACAGCAAGGGAGGAAAGAGGGGCATCAGAAGAGGAAAGAGGGACAGCAAGGGAGGAAAGAGGGGCATCAGAAGAATTTGGGTTCAGAGATGGCCACTTGTGAGATATGGTTATCTGCACAGGCGGATCCAGGTTCAGACCTTAGGACGCAGGTGAGCGATTTACGTCGTAACCCAACACAAGGATAAAGTGCGCTGGAAAGCGTATGAATATGAAAGAGCCGCGTCACATTCCGCGGGGAGAGTTGGCCTGGAACGGGTCCTCATGCACATTAATCAGGGCTGCTGCCGCCTCGCGTGTTTGGCGGTGTTGAGTTTCGCGTACAGCTGGGGTTGACGTAAGTTTGGAGCCCTGGAAGCGCGTTTCACTTTAATCTCCCTCCGTCTTGGCGATGTGAGTTTTATTTAGGGCATCGGCCTACACTTCCTCGCCCCGCAGGATCAGCGCAATTACGTCCTTAAACAGATACTTTAGGATTGAGCGCTTATTGAAAGGGACACGCCGGTGTCCGAGGGAGCCCCCAAAACAAGCAAGACAAAAGAAAAATGGATTAAAAAAAATTGTTAGGGTGAAGATGCAGCTGCAGAGCTGCAGCTTCCCACCCCATTTTTTAGAATAATAATAATAACAATAATAATAATAATGCCTATTATTATTGTTATTATTATTATTCTTTGACAAAAGGTTTGGGTGGGAGATGCTTATTGGAGACACATCTATTGCGCTCGAAGGAGCAAAAATTAGCAGAAACTGGAATTTTACAGAAATTCAGCCGTACCAAGCCAGCGCTAGCAGTAGTAGATAAGTGGAACACTCCCCAGCAGAGGTGGTAGAGGGTAATACAGCGAGGAGATTTAAACATGGGATCGGCATACGGCTCCTGAATCTAAGACGAGACCAGCGATTGAGATCTGAGTCTTTACATCAGGAGAAACGGGCGACTAGATGGGGGCCGAATGGGGCCGATCTGCCGGCGAATTCTAAGCTTCTACGTGACTTCCTCTGCCCTCTCGTTGTTCGGCGTGATGGGAGTGGTCATCCGTAGTAGTTGAAGTGCCAGATGTTATAGTTTCCTTAAACCAGCAGGCTGTGACAGTAAAACGTTTACAGTTTTTCTTGTAAAATGACTTTAGCCGCGTCGCCAGCGAGCCGCGGGTACCGGGCTGACCCACATCGGAGCGCGGATACCCAGGGGGCGGTGGTACGCGGCGTGTGCGTTCCTGCTTGTTTTTGTGTGTGTATAAACTGTCGCGGATGTCATTATTTGCTGTGTTTTGTGTACACAGGATCCAGGCTGCCACCTGCGAAGCTTCAGCCCTACACCCTATAACAGACATCTTCTTGATGGTAAATTTCAATCATTCTCCCCGGGATGACTCTGAGTTTCCCGGTTTTTGCCCCGGTCTCAGGCAGATTCTCCGGGTCACAAAAGTCTGGCTCCGACTCCTTCCTATTCTCCCCGCGGTGATCACATAGAAGACTCCCAGTTGGTGCTTTTACTCCCAGTATGTTTTGGATGATACCCCTGCTTGAATGCAGGTGGCTCGATTTAGTGTATCTTTAAATAACGACAAGTCGAAGACGTGTAGAACCTTGAAGAACAAAGCATTTCCAGCAAGAAGATGAGAGAGAACTTACGGGAAAGGTGAACGCCGAAGCGGCCTATTTATAGAAGATTGGTTATTCATGTCTATAACACGAAGCCATGATTATTCATAAGCGGATTTCTCAGCAGTACATAGAAAAGCGGCCAACGTTGTGCAACAAGGGACGAGATAACGAGATGAAACGAAACGGTCCGCGCAGCTGCGCACGTCAACCGAACAACTGCATTTATCATACAGGGTTCATTTTTAGCTTAAAAAATTGACGAAGGTGTATAAAAATACTGGGAAATTAGTTAAAACGCCACATAATTAGTATCCATGTAGCTTGTATGCCTCCCAAGTGTCCTTCGTTTTGAGAGACAAACCCTGTCCCTCTTTCCTCTTCTGATGCCCCTCTTTCCTCTTCTGATGCCCTTCTTTCTTCCCTTGCTGTCCCCCTTTCCTCTTCTGATGCCCCACTTTCTTCCCTTGCTGTCCCCCTTTCCTCTTCTGATGCCCCTCTTTCCTCCCTTGCTGTCCCCCTTTCCTCTTCTGATGCCCCTCTTTCCTCCCTTGCTGTCCCTCTTTCTTCCCTTGCTGTCCCTCTTTCCTCCCCTTATGCCCCTTGTTTCTAGGAGCTCGGAATGTTTGCTGGGTATGAGGGGATCGCAGGGTTCTACAGCCCTAAAAGCCCCAATAATGTGCGCAAGATCACAACGCAATAGGCACGTGCGTAGCTGCAGTTTTCTCTAATGCCCAGAGGTGGCTGTAGTTGGATCAGTGCAGTCCTACCAGATGCGGGACAGTTTCCAGGTATGGGGCTGCAGTGATTATTCAAAATACTTTGCATATTAATTACAATTTTAGTATGTAAACACAATTTCCTGCTTCCAATCCAGACACAGGAAGTAGCAGATCTCCCTTTACTGGGGGAGTGGCTTAGTAAAAGGGGCAGGGCTAGCCAAGCATGGAGGCAGGTCTATCTGGGTATGAGGCGGTGATGCCATGCACAGGGGCAGGGCTAGCCCCCGACAGCTTTAAATGGGTAAGGAGCATACCTGGGACCTCTCTGGGTTTGACCTGGAGATTGCCGGGTGAAGCATCGCTTCTCCGGGTCAAGACCTGAATCCTCCGGGTCGCGGGAGCGGGGTCTTGACACGCCCCTCTCTCCGCCCATTTTCCCTTTAAATGGGGGTGTCAGGGGGACCTCCGAACCAATGTGATGCTAAAGAGAATCCGGAACATGTTATTACTGTGTCGGCCCCTTCCCAGGCGGAGAGTCACCGACATCTCCACGTCCCTGGCAGCACAATTTATAGGCCCGTCATTAAACTGCAGAGGAAATCTAGAAGAGAAGGTTATATTATCACGGTGCCGGCAGCCCAGGCTGATAAAAGTAAGTCTTATGCAAACACCGTCAGATGCACAAAATGATTTCAGCGCTGGCTCTGCTGCCAGCGCACTCCAAAAGCCATAACCGGAAGCCATGAATCTCTAATTAATTGCATTTCAATAATTAGCTGCCTAAAGCATCTGCCACCCTTCCGTGTATTGTTTTTTTGTAAAATGATTCAGAATTGGAGCTTGGTATCTAGATGTACCACACATGCATAGCTCTCAACTGTCCTGTATTCTGAGGGGACAGTCCTGATTGTCCCGTAGCTGCCCCTCTGCATCAACGGCCGGTTGGGGGGGGATCGTCTGATCTCTTCTGACATAAGTGGAGGATCGTCCTGTTGCAACAAAGACCTCCGTCGACCATCTTAGGACACAAACCCAACAAAGTTGTCCAGGTTTGGTCGCTCGAACTCGTGCCGTCACTATGTACTAAATCACAGCTAACCCAGTCCTCGAACGTTTTTGATTGTTGGGTGGAATTACCGTATTTTGATACATTTAATCTAAAAGTGCCCCTTTTTGGAAGCCGAGATGGTGTCTCGATGTGGCTGTACACGTATCTGATCGATTTCCTACTCTGATGTTCTCTCCCTTCTTCTCAACCCTCACAAGGACTGCGTGACCCCATCAGCCACAATCAGCAACTTAACAACTGGGGAGAGAGAACTGAATGGGGAGGAATAATCACGTGGATCTTGAAGACGGGTCGTTCAGGTGGGCATCCCCATGGTATACATATAGGGTGGGTGTCTGAATTGGATGAATTGGAAATAGCGTCCGATCCCCTTTAAGGAAGCGCAGCTTTTCCATGGTCAGCCGGTCTCTGCATTGTATTTGCACGCCACGGCTCATCGCTCCGAATAAAGTCAGCTATGTACACAAAGTACGTGACATTTAAAGGAATGCCGGGTGCGCGTAAAATATGTCTCTGTGCCAAGCGTCCCACTTCTGCGTTAAAGGAAACATTCTACAGAAGAACCAGTCCTTGTTGTTCCAGTGCCGACCCTTCTAGAATCTCACAACTTAAGCCTGATTTGTTAAAAGGGAAAGAAACTAAAAAAATTCCCAAAAAATATTTTTTGGCTTTCTTTTTAAGACTCCGGAGATTAGTTTCAGTTAAACGTGTTTATTACTTCTTTTGCCAACGCCCTTGAAGTCTCTTCCACCGGTTCAACCTGACGAGCGACAGACTAGAAAGTATTATGCGGATAACGCTAAGCGAGATCCGTGCTGGATGTTAACCGGGTTTAATAACTGGGTTTCTGTGTGCTAATACCTTACGGCGCACGGAATTTACAGAAACTACAGCTAATTGCCTCAAAAATCCTGGGGGGGAGGGAAATAAAAATAGTTTTACCAAATAAGGCATGACGGCGCATTGTATTGGAGAACATCTATCACCCCCCCCCAAATCCTACATTTTACAGTTACATACATTAAATAAATCTATATGATAATAAGATATATAATAAAATATTAATATCAGGGGAGGCAAGAGTGACGTATATTTAAAATATAATATACCGTATATGATAATATAATAATATATATTATAATATATATAATATATATTATGAGTCAGAGGGGACGGTTCAGTATCCATTCTTGGAATCCTGTCGGTCGTTGGTCTCGTCTCAGATTCAGGAGCCCTATGCCGATCCCCTCACTGTATTACCCTCTACCGCTTCTGATGGGAAGCTGTTCCATTTATCTACCACCCTCTCAATAGACGAAAACTGTCTTAGTCCGACGGTTTTCGCCCAGATGCGACACTTCCCCTAAAGTCCAGATACAGAAAAGCATTTGTATAGACGCAGGGGTGAAAACCGCGCAGTCATGGCTGGAGGAGACCTCACCCTCCCCGGCGGGTATTCCGCTGGCACGTACTTGGCACGACGTGGCTTCATAAGCATTTGTTGATTTCATGCATTATGACGATACACAAACATGTTTGTCTATAATAAATCTGTCTGCGGCCGGAAAAAGCAAAACATAAGCTAACATTTACCGATCGGGAGAACACCGTGTCGCTGTGATTGGAAGTCCACCCACACAGGGAAGTCATTAGTCTGACACCAGAAATTAGGATTTAGGTGCTAATCGCTTGTTGTTTGCAGGCGCCGAGGATGGACGTTCTCTGTCGTTCCGATCTCCGCGGGGAGCCCAGGGCTCACCCTGTCCCCGGGTAGTTGGTTTCCAGCCATGTTGACGAGTGGAACTTGGGAAGCCTTAATTGATTCAGAGGAAGGACTTGCGGACCATTAGTTTTGTCCGAATCGTAAGGTATGAATGGGAAGCTTTGTGTGTTTTGTTGTCTAGGAGCTCGATAGGATCCACGTGCCCCCCCCCCTTTCTCAGCGTCCGACCCTACAGACCTCCAGAGTCAATAAACCGGGACTGGGGTTCAGCCAAACCCTGATAAAACCAGCAAACAAGCGCCAGCGCCAACCAACCCATCCCTAAAAAACCCGCCAAGTGAAGGGTTAACGTTCCTTCAATTAAGTTGCCAAGCCAAGCCTGTGTCCGATGGGAGACATGGCCAGCAAACTGAGAAAAAGCGGTCTGAGCCATTATTATTTATTATTAGCAGGGACCGCCGTGCTGTAAGAAGACGACTCGCTGATTTTATCGGTCGAAAACCAAATACTTGATAAAAAAAAAATAAAAAAAAAAATCGACCGCTGTTTTAAAGAACATACGCAACATAATGGAAGGAGTTTACAAAGTGGGACCAAACAAAAAGCTCATGAGAATTTGGTATCGCGAAGATAAGAGTGTTATTGATTAGTAAAACAACCGGGCGGCAGATGCAGAGTGGAGAAAGACGATAAATTAACAGAGAACCGGCAATTAAACGGCCATACGGAATCCAATTATTTATTTTAATGACAAGTGCTAATCTTACTCAACGACCAGAGGTTATATGAAGCTTGGCAGATCGCTCAGCAGGAATGATGTGGGATCTCTGTGGGGGCCGTCGCCAAAAGGAGTTTAATAAATAGGTATCGTTACGGAGAGGCAGGCAGCATATAGGTGGGGGGGGCACAATTTATATACAAAAAAAAAAGGTATCGAGGATGCGAGGCGGGCGTCTAAATCTGCGTTAGGGGTAGAAACTTTTGGTAGTAACTTTTGGTCACGTCCATCATGAGTTCCTGAGTGCATTCGGGAAGCTCTCCAGAGAAAAGCCCTGAACAGAGAAAGCAACAAAACAGAGAAATGAATCAGAAATGCGGGATAAAACAGCTACAAGAATAAGATATTATATGAATATTTTTATTCTCAGGATCCACCATCTTTGTAAAAAGCCTGCTTTACCTGGGGGGGGGGTCATCTTGATTAAAATGACAGAAGAGGAGCGGACGCTCAGGACAGAGAATAATTATGCATCGTGTGACGCAAGCGGCGACATAAGGCAAAGGTAAAAGGGCTCTAATTATAGATGCAGACAGAAGTTTTATGAGATCGATACTTTTAAAGACTTTTATCATCTCATATTTTCTTATTTCTTTAATAAATTGAAGCAGGTTTGATCGAGGCGGAACTCACCGGGACATCCTGCGAACACGGTGAACGGGGGGACTACGGTTTCCGGGGGTAAGACGGTGTTGTCCAAAATTTTGCAACAGTCCTTTAAGACACATCTACGGCCCTGAAAGCAGCAGTGGGTAGAGATAAGAGTTAGTTGCAGAAGCAGGATTTCTTTTCTTGACTCGTACGAGGTCGCTGTGAGGACCTGCTGCTTGCCACGCGCTCCAGCAGGAGCTCCATGCTCTCAGACCGCTCACTCCTGACACGCGTGACCCATGAACGCTCGCCGTACCCGATACTCACAATCACGCAGTTCTTTCCTATGTGTACGTAGGATCCGATCTGTGCCGCATTCACCACGCAATCCTCTTCAATGAACACGTGGTCCCCAATATGCAGAGGGAAAAAGGCGACCCTGTGGAAGCAAGAGGTGAGAAGAATTGCTGAATCCGAATACCAAACCAGAAGAGGTCTAGCATCAGAGACACTTTAATTTTTAATTGATCTGCAGTTCCCATTTTACCTTCAAGCCACAAACTGTCTACATGAAAAGATTCACTAAACCCAAAAGCTTTACCGTCTGAATTAAAACCCCAAACCTCTGATAGATTCCGGTCTCTTTCTCTCTTCTCATTGGAAGGCACGTGGCAACTCAGTTCCACAAGAGCAGCGATACCATGTGTATTACCGGCACGTGTATCCGATAGGACACGTGCGCTGCTCACACGTGTGCCCCTTTTCCCAGTTTACTCTTCGGGTCTAATTAGCTGGCATCGCTCTTCATGCTCCTATTTTCTGGACCAAAATGATCTTTTGTCCTACAAAACCATTTTTGTTCTGCGCATGTTTTAATGACCCCGCGTTTGTCTCACCGTCACAGAGAGAAGCCGGGGGCTTTAAAAACACCTTCTCCTCTATTACATAGATAAAGGGCATTCACGGGCAGCTGTGATGACTGCAATTATGGCTAATCTAAGAACGCTGAGAATAACAGCATGCGAGCTCCATATTGAGCCAGGGGGTTTAAGCTGGATGTGGAGGGAGCTGGGAACCGGTCCAAAATCCAGAAGAACTGGGGGTGAAAACGTCTATGGGGCTGACCCCATTTTAGGAATTGCGCCTGTCCTCTATAGCACGCAATTACAAAGCTGACCACTGGGGGGCGCAGCTAAAATAAAGTCTCCCGGGCTGGCTGATAAAACGCACGCGCATGCATGAGATGTGCTATATCTTATAACACGGATCAGCTACACCTGCTGGGGAACATATATATCGCTAACATAGCTATCCCCAATCCACTGGGCCCATCATCAGGAGTTAAGGGTGTACTGCATGTGACGGACAAGTGTATTCTTCCAAACCACCGTAACCCATTATCTTATATTCTTCCAAACCACCGTAACCCATATTATATGATATTCTTTTAAACCCCTGTAAACCCATATTATACAATATTCTTCCCGTGTTGCGTGTGTGATGAACACCAGCGTTACTGTGGGTCAATTTATCGGGTTGTTCCATTTTTTGGCTCCGGGGTGGACCTGCCCTGCTGGGCTAAAATTTCTCTTTAAACTCACTTAATTTAAAATAAAGTTTTAAATAATAAAACATAATATATAATAATAAAATGTATTTATTTAAATATTAGCACAAATAAATAAATATATATATATTACAGATTCTGAATGATAAGCATCAAAGGAAACAAAATATTTACAAATTTCATAATGTCTTAGGAACAACAATAATACATGAAATTAAAGCTTGTCCCAGACCAAATACTTGTGATTTAAATAAAACCCCAAAACGTTCTCACCCTTTGCTGAATTTCTTAAAAGGAGGCCTGATCACGCTGCGACTTTTGATGACACAGTGACGACCGACGCGGACATTCGCCAGGTCTCCCCGAATAATGCAATCATTCATAACGATGGTCTGCAGAGGGAAAGACAGACGCGAGCTTAAGGAAAACGTAACATCCCAACCTCTATACTGCCCAGCAGCTCTAGATCTCCATGCAAGCCTCTCCACAAGAGCTGACACTCGTTTCAGGAGACAACGTCTCTAAACCTCTAGTTTTAGATTACGACCTCTTGTTCTAACACTTTTTTGCCCGTAAGATTCCATTCCAGCCATGAGCGTTCTGTGTCATCATCATCATTACATTATTCTTATCTTTTATTTATACAGCAATTCTCATTCATGCACTCATTACGCCGCTTACCTTTCCATTTAGCACAATGTTTTGGCTGCCGCACAGTACAGACTGTCTGCTTACTTTGTTTCCGGATGCCTGTGAAAGAAACGCATATAGAATTAAATAAGGACTATGGTTTGATTCATGTGCGATCCGTTAATGGGATAGGGGGTCTGTGCTGGCAGAGCGTTATGGGAGTCAGTCCAGGATAACACAGTTATGTAATATATGCGGATTGAAGCAGTGGATTATTAGACTAGAAGTCATCTGAACCTCATTCGGAGGCATAGAAAGTGGCTTGGAGACGGGGAATGTGGCTACAAGGAGAATTCTATTTAAAAACCCCGGCTTAGAGAGACAGAGAGCTGTTTAGCTGATGAGAATCGAGCTTAGAGAGGATGACTGAAGCCAAGTTAGACAGCTGTGCTTTACAGGCCTTGTTGAAAAGCAGCATCTTTAAAAGGAAAGTAAGAAGGAAAATGATTAACTCTTCTTGCACCCGGCCCCGCCAGCATACAAGCCTGAACGTAAAAGTACGGTAACTATTTAGCTTCCCAAAGTAGCGACCGGGCAATATGTTTATACAGCGGCTGGTAGGTACCGGGTTCAATGACACACTGATCTTAAACATATCTTCAGCAGTGTGTGTGTGTGTGTGTGTGTGTGTGTGTGTGTATGTGTAAGCAGTGCATCCCGTGTTACAGTCAGACATACAGCAGGGTATACAGTGTATGTGTAAGCAGTGTATCCCGTGTTACAGTCAGACATGCAGTAGGGTATACAGCGTATGTGTAAGCAGCGTATCCCGTGTTACAGTCAGATATACAGCAGGGTATACAGTGTATGTGTAAGCAGCGCATCCCGTGTTACAGTCAGACATACAGCAGGGTATACAGTGTATGTGTAAGCAGTGTATCCCGTGTTACAGTCAGACATGCAGCAGGGTATACAGCGTATGTGTAAGCAGTGTATCCCGTGTTACAGTCAGATGTACAGCAGGGTGTATATGGGCGTATTCTGCCGACAGTCACTGTATTACAGTACACACAGTGCGTGAGCCCAGCTCCTGTGCTGTGTACAGCCTGTCGGTGTACTCGGCTCCAGGCCGCCATTCCCCGGGTGTATACGGATGCACAGCGACTCACGGTCTCTATATACTCCGATTTATTATACAGCAGCTCACTCAGCTCCATGGCTCCTCCGGTTCGGCGTCACTTCCGGCGTGCGCTCCCTGGGGCGGGGCCGGCGAGATCACATGACTGCGTGTGTGAGGGACGAGGGCTCCGGGAGGGAAATGTGACATGTTTGTACACAGAATCGGCGCGCGTGAAGCGAGACATTCCGGGCACCGGCTGGACAGTATGTACCCACTGCACGCGTGTTTATGACAGGACACACATGTTCATGGTACGTGATCCTGTGCGTGACCCCCCACGTAAGATACATGTGTGCGTGTATTTAGTGACCGATACACTTCCATACAGGGGGTTCTATCCCCTTCACTATACATTACGAAGGGCCCGTCCCAGTAATTCTACTGCATGAGGAGCTTGGCCAGCCCTGTGTAATGTATAGTTAAATTCCTGAGATTTCTGCGATGTCCCCTCACATTGAATTATACATCACACAGGGCTGCCTTAGCCCTTCTTACTGGAGGAATCTGCCACTATATGCCCTTTATAGTGAATAGTGAAGTGAAAGAGTTAAAACTCTCCAGAAAACTCTGTTTAGCGAATAAACCCCAGAGAGGATACTGTGTGCTACTCATTGTGTGTCGCTGTATGTACTCGGGGGTTCAGATCCCATCGCTGTCTGAGAAAAAAATAGATCAGACATTTTTAAATACTTTAAGACGATTAAATTCCCTCATCCGTTTTTGGTTCCATTTCTTGTTTAAATAAATAATGAGCTCGTTTCCGCACTGCTTACATTCATACACAAAGCCACCGATCAGAATACGGAACACACATGTCCTGCGATCGGTAAAGTCTCGTACGCGTGTATGCGCGCATGTGGATCTGTAGCTAGACATGTATGTGCTTCCGCTGCAACCCTTTCCGGGCTCACCCTGCTGAGAATCAGCCCTACCTCTGTATTTATTTATAACTCTTAGTTATGATATCGCATAGCAAACGCAGGCTGATCATGCAACATACATATAGCCCAATATATTGCGCATGTTCAAAAAAAATATATATATATATATATCG
The DNA here is from genome assembly GCF_027358695.1 of Spea bombifrons. Lineage (NCBI taxonomy): Eukaryota > Metazoa > Chordata > Amphibia > Anura > Pelobatidae > Spea > Spea bombifrons. The sequence continues at coordinate 42,605,498 of NC_071093.1, forward strand.
CGCATGTTTTAATATATGTGCTTCTCCTCTCTTGCAGCACATGGATAACTCCCAGGAGATTGGGATGGAAGTTTCTCCGGAAAAAAACCTCACTCCAGAAGAAGAAGAAAAGGTAAATATCTCAAGTAGAGAGGATTTTCAATAATATACAGATTAACCCTTTCCTGACATAACCGGTAGCAATCTTCTTCTGTCTGATCATGTTAAAGCATATGGAGGGGGGAGGGGAGGTAAATGGGACTATGTAAACGCGTATGAGTTTCCATTTAACGGTGTATTCGTCGTTTTCAAGCGTTCTACCTTTTTTTTTGTCCCCAGCTGAAAGAAAAACTTGCATTATTGAAAAAGGAATACAAGAGGACGTTCAACCGTTTGCAGGTGAGTGACGTAAAACCGTATGACCACGGAGAGGATTCTGCGCAGAGTCCTCTTCCGTATCTTTATGGACATCTGTATTGTTCTTGAAATCTTTATGATATTTCTGATAACCCTTCCGTAGCCGCCGTGGCTTCTTAGGGAATACATATTGACTCCTTCCTTGATTTTTTAATGAAACTGGGAAATATAAAAGGTGAACTTTTGTTTAAGCAGAAACACTTGAATTTCTTAAAGAATGTTTAATTCCTCCTTAACTTTGTAGAAATGGGGGGGGACGAACCCTGCGTTTGTATTGAAATTTGAAGTCATGGAAGATTATTTTTCTTTTCTCCTCTTAATTACAGCGTTCACAAACACAATTAAAGAAACCCGATGAGCAGAATCGCTCGCCTAGCCGAGCATCCGCACGCACAGGTGTGTCCCGAGACAATCACGTTGTAATGCTGCGTATCAGAGGACTGAAAGAATCTTTTTCGCTCAGATACAGAGTTTTTCTTGCAAAGCTTCATAGATCTAAATTTCCAGAGGAGGTAGAAAAAGACGCACCTTTGTTTTAATATATTACATTATAGAAGGTTTGTCCTTTTGCTTTTTAAGTGTAAAAGGGGCTTTTTTTCTGTCCATAAAACCCCATTGTGGTCTGTGCAAGACACCGTACTTACGTAGTACATGCAGGCTGTAAGCAAAGTTGGCTTCTCTTTATTGCGAGGAAGCGTGCACCTCTTTTTGGCTCTCCCTTTCTGTTAATCCTCTTTTTTCTCGCAGAACCACTGAATACTGCCGCTGATTCTTCGGGAAAGATAAGGGAGTCGCAACAATGTTTTCAAACCCCAAGGGAGGACGGTGACAGAAGGTTGTCCTTTAGATCGAACGTGGAGTCTGAAATACTCTGTGCAGGAACCGGTTCTCCTCAGTGTCCTGACGGACCAGAAAATGGCATTATTGAACACTCTCAAGAGCCCAGACCGTATAACCGAGGTCAGATTCTAAGAAGCCGACTGAAGTTAAAAAGATCTAGAAGAAGAGAATGTTCTGTAGAGTCATCGCCTACAAATACTCTGACGTTCCTGGACAGGTCGCAGCATGATGTGTCGGCGCTGTGCGCTTCTGGGTCACCGCTGTTCAAGAAGAGTATAAATGGTCGGGTTGGTGATGCGCAGCTTTGCCGGAATGAATGTGACAGAAGCCAGTCGTTTTCTCTCATTGGCCAACAAGAACGTTCATCAACCAAAGACATCACAGAGAATCACCATAGAATCCAACAAAACTCATTGGGGCTAAAAGAGACAGCATGTTCTTTAATGAACTCTTCCGACATAAGCGTCGTCAGCAGAGCGTGTGATACTAGCCCTAGTGTTCTTGGTACGCCGGAGATGTGCAAGCGGAAGACCACCGACGCTTCTTCGGAGTCCTCTTTGGAGAAGCCTCCCCCAAACACTAATGAGGGCCAAAGAAAGCCTAGCGTAATAGAAGAGAATAGCCCACTAACCTCCTGCACTCTCGTAGAAGGGCTGTTGTTCCCTGTGGAATACTATGTGAGGACAACTCGGCGCATGTCCAGCTGCCAGAGGAAAGTGGACCTTGATGCGGTTATTAACAGTCAGCTTGGCAGAGGCAGGAGAGGCACAAGAGGGAGAGGAAAACAAGAAAAGGTGACTAGAGAGTTGGATAGCGCTTTCCAGTCACTTTCACCCAATAGTTTTCTAGCTTCGGGATCTGTAACCAGCACCACTTCACTGACCCCACGCGGCCACCCAACTGCAGGCAAGTCCCGTGGAACCAGTCGATGCAGGCGTGGAAAAGGCAGAGGGGGTCGTGGTGCTGTAAATACATCGCTTGCAGAGATGTCGCCCGGTGCCAAGGAGGTCTCCGTCCAGCTAGAATTTAATAACGTGGCAAGTCCACCAACAAGCGGTTCCCAAAGCGAGAAAGAGAATTGCGAGGCGCAGTCGCAGAGTCAGATCGATTCGGCCGTTGAACCAGGATGTCCCATTACTGGAGCCGAGAAGCCCAGAAATAATGAGCGAATGAATTCACAAGCGAGCCAAATCATATCTCTGTCTGGAAGAAATGGGTACTCGTTGAGGCCACGAAATTCCCCCAGCTTCTCTGCTGATCCCCAGAAGGATGACTCTGAAAGGGGCCTCTTCAACCACATGCCATTAAAACAACACATCGAATGTTCCGGTGAGCCATGTTTATGACGTTTTGGGGGTATTTGCTTTCTGTGGGGATTTTGTTTTTTTGGCACTCATGGTTCATGAGATCATTCTCTTAAAAAAATCCTTAGGGGGCAGAAAAATTACCAATTAAAGATGCGTTTTGTTCGTCTGGAGGCTGGACTGTGTATGTCTGTAGTGAATATGGAACTAGATGCGTCTCCAGGGTTATCATTCTCAAGTTTAACCTGATAATTATTTCCTAGGTTCGCTGTTCCCGTCTCTGAGCAACAGGCTAAGCCTTAAACATCTGTCAAGTTCTTCCGACATCAGAGATTTCCATTTACCTGATGAGGAATTCGGTGACCTGAAGCTTCAAAAACTCAAGACTGCGAGTCATCCGGAGCCCTCGGTTCCAGAACAGCTCAAGAGTCAGAGACGCGGGAGATGTGATGGAAAGAACAGCACAGCGGTGCCACCCGCAGGCGGTTCCACCATCTTGCAAGGGGCAGAGGCAGCGTGTTCCGATGGTTCAAAACTTGATTTAGGACTTTTAAAAACAAGTGAGGAGCTCTTAAGCGATATGGAGTCTGCTGCTAGAAAACAATTATTGGCTTCACCAAAAGATGGCCCGGTATTGTCTCAGCTGTATCCCACTCCTGAATATCCAAAAGCTTTGACCCACGAGTCAGACACCCAACTTACACCGAGACAGGCACTGTCACCCGAAGTCTGTGAGAATGGGCGAGAACAAGACTTTCCTTTAAACCGGTCATGTGAAGAGGCCCGAAGGGACGGTGCCGACTATAGCAGAGTCTACGAAGGAGTTGGCACTGTATTTTTAAAGCCAACTACAATCACGCAAGTTTTGGATGGGCCATTGGTGTTCGATGCTTGTAGTCCTTCCGATACCTATTCATCTGCTGTCGATGAACTTGAAACCCACGGGGAACCTCACAGTAAAAGTGAACTCTCTGTTGAAATCCTTCCAGTAGATCAAAGTATGGAGCCTGTTGATGCGTCTCGCTTAGAGATGAGCTCAAAGAAACTGACATGTGACGTCCTCTTCTCTACTTCCATGTGTTCTGTCCCTCTAGAGACATTTGAGGAGACTGAGGTGGCCACCTGCACACCAGGCTTACCTTTGCTGGGTTCTTCTCCAGCTTTTGCACCTGCCTCACCATGCAGGGGTTCCCCTCTCACCTGCCGTCGTCCCAAATTACAATCTCAGACTGTCATCGGCTCACAGACTTTACCTGCAGGGGTCACTGGCGCTGAACCGGCGCTGGTGAAGAGTGATGGGATTGATTTAACGCAGTGCAACGTCACACGCACATGCAATGGAACGGTCAACTTTTCAGGAGCTGAACCACAAGAGTGTGAGAAAACAAAGCACGGGGAGGCGTGTAACACGCAGAGTGCGGGATATCCGGTGTCAGATATTGATGGAAACTCTTCTCAGGTACGTTGTTGGTTTTAATCCTTAAACAATTACAATTGCCATTTGTACACTTACGTTAAATAAAATACATAGATTAAAACAGTCTGACGCTCTTCCTACATGGATATTACCTTTGTGTTTTGCTTCTCTCTCGGTAGAGGCTAATAAAACAATAAATTCATGATATTTACTTGTATCTAATTTAAATGTATGTTTTTTTTGTGACACATCTGTAGTGTTTTCCCTAAGCTGGAGATAAGTCTTTATCACTTGTCTTGCCTTCAGGTGGCTGCTGCAGGTGGACCGGTTCCTGAGAAGATTGAAGAGAAGACGTTGAAGAGAGGTCGGCTGCACCTGGTGTCACAGATACAGGTTGGGAAATTGCTACCTGGTTTATTTAGAGAGGGCCGTCTATAACCGTACAATGACCATTATACCTTCTGGGGGCCTTTCGCTGGACTTAGTTACGTTCTAAAAACAAAGATCATAAGCGGGTACCTAACAACCTACTTACTTGGCTTCGGCAGCCCTCTGCAGACATTACTAAAAAAATAATCTTTTAGACCCAGGATGTTTTGATTGACAGCAGCTAACTTACACTCCGTATGGAGGCCGTTCTCATGTTATGGCTTCTGTTGGCAGGACGGCTGTCGGGGAAGGTGCGCGGTCGACCTGTCCTTGGTTTGGTGGGAATTTCCGGACTGTAGAGATCTGTGCATCGTGGCAGCGAGTGAATCTTCTGTGTCCCTCTGGAGGCCCAGGGACAATGACCGATGGGAGGCTGCGCACACGTGGGATTTTACAGAGGTCGGTGTGTAATTATTAGTGAAAATATACCATTTTGGTGTTAAACATGGAGCATGAATGTTCTTTTGGTTGCTATGGTGACTAGACATCTTTTACCCTCAATTTCACCAGAATATGATCTTCTAGCTGCCCGTGTCACACCCTGACCCCATAACCCTCGTGACCCGTTTGGGCACCCATCTCTGCTCAGTTTGCGCAAGTTCTCAGCAAGTTCCCGTCACCTTCAGATTTAAATGCCTTTGGCCTTAGTAATTTTTGTATCCCAAAGGATCTTGGAGAGTTATTTTCAGTTAAAACTAATGAATATCCGCAGCGACGGATCTATGGCAGGAGTCCTTGGCCTGTAGTATATATATATAGGTGCCCTACATTGATGAACTAATTAACACGTCCTTTGCAGGGAATTCTATCCCATCAACCTAAGAATGTTTTTTTTATGGTTTTGCTTGCAGGTGCCTGTCATCCAGATACTGCCTCTGCCTGGAGAGAAGAATATTGTTTGTGTTGCTCTTGGAAACCTGGAAATTCGGGAGATTTGGTAAGAAGAAGCGAGCAAAAGTGAAACAAATCACAAAGCCCATGCAGCCAGTCGTGATAAAGTTCTGTTGTGCACATGAACCATAAACGATTTGGACCAACTTTTAGTCCGTTTGTTTTGGGTGAACAGATTTTGCTTCCTGTCCTTTAATTTCGGAGAGCTTTTTCAATTCAAAAAAGAAATTTGTTGTCACCCTCTCTCTCTCACTCAATCTCTCAAACTCTCTTTATATGTCTCCCTACCTTCTCTGCCAATCACTTCTCTCCCCGTCTCCTTTTCAGCAGTTCTGTATCTCTTCTTGTTCTTCTGTTTCCGTCTTCTTTTTTGGTCAGCTTCTCCCCGCTATCCGCCGCATTCTCCATTATGGCCGCGTTATTCTGGCCTCTTGGAGTACTTCTGCAAAAGAGCGGAGCCATGGCGCACCACATGGGGACAGCCTCTTCCCAGTTCCTCCAATCGGGGGGAGAGGTTGTGCGCAAGGGCTCCGCCTCTTTGCAGAAGTGCTCCAGGGAGCGTGAGAAAATTCTGAGCTCTCTTCTTCGCTTTAATTTGTTTCGTTGAGGTCCGTCCTTGTTTTTCAGCTGGAGTCTTTGTTTCTTTCATTGACTGAAATCGCTGGTCTGTCTTAAAAGCTTTGACGTGTCTTGTCTTGAAAGGTCGTTACTCTGCCGGCCTGGAAGCCTGATGTGGGAGCAGCAAATGGTGACGCGCGGTCATGCCAAGATAGCTCAGGGATTAACCACGAACCGGATAGTCAGCAGCAGTGGTGTCGGCTCCAGCCAAGTGGTTGAGGTTCTCCAGCTTTCAGCCAAAGGAAGGTGAGACAATAAAGTGTATTAACTATTAATCAACATGCGCTTTGTTGTACATCAGGTTGCAGCTGAACACAACACTAAGCTCTAAATGTTTTGCAGCGCTGAAGGATCCCACAGACTGATCTCCCCGCAAGATACCGTCCTGGCCTTCTGTGAAGTGGACGGGGAGAGAAATGCTTTGGTCGGCTCTACCGTGGATAATAAAATTGTAATCTGGTAAGATTTGTTCCTTATGCAGAAATTGACCACATTGAAAATGTTGCTGGATTCCTCATTCTGTCCTCAGACGAGTTATAGCAGGAATTCCGAGGGTTTCTGGTCCTTTTTGAAGGATCTGCTGGTTTTGGCTTAAACTACCGGATCTCGCTGCGGGCTATAGGGAGGAACGGCTGCGTGAATGAGCGTGTAGTAATGGAACTGCAAATAATGTCCATTTACTTTTCTCTTTCCCAGGAACTTGGACACAAAACAACTCCTCCGCACGATTTACGTGGGTGATCTCTGCCAGGATTCCACTTGTCTGAGTGCATCGTCTGATTCCGTAAGGCTCCTCGTCCTCGATATTTACATTGGTTGACAGCTAAATAAAAAATATAAAGGTGCCAAGTAAACGGCGTACGTTTTTCTGTCGCAGGGTCTCTTGTTCCTGGTCTTTGCCGGTCTTCACAACGCCAGCCAGAAGGCCACCAGGACGTGCATATTCAGACTGATTGCGGTTAACCCTAAAGGAGCGCGATGTGCCAACGTCATGCATTACACGCTTCCGGACGATCACAGCGGGAGGTATTAGTAAATCCGTGTTATCATGCGTGTTGGTAATATAACATGTCGTGTGCTGTGTTCTTCAGGATGAGAGCACGAAGCAGAAAGTCAGTTCATTTTCTCTAAGCCTTTATATGCAGCAGGAAGAATGTGTAAGACGTCTCCGGGTCGTTTCATACATTGTTTTGTTTGACCAGGTTTCTGGAAGGAGATGTGAAAAACCGGAGTGCCGCCGCCGTATTATCCTGCGGAAGCATCGCCCTCTGGGACTTATCTCGCAGTCGGTGCTCCGCGATGCTCCCTCCGGCCCCGGATGCTCCCTGGAGCTTGGTGCGATGGGATCAAAGCTCTTCATCTATATTGGCTGGACAGAAAGACGGAAACATATGTATATATTCGTGTACCGGACTTTAACCCCTCACAGAAGAGAGAGCGCAGCGGGGGGCCATGCGGAAGAAAGTCTGAATGGGGGGAACTTCTGATTTTATACGGTGTATCCCATCCCCGGCCATCGAGTCCAAACATCAGGATTTGTTAGTATGCGGAGTCTCTGAGCCCTCTACTCACTGGGTCAGGATAAACGTCATCCGTAGAATATTATTAAATATTTATACTTAGAAGTTGTGAGTTTTTTCCACTAAGACGTGTATCTAAGCAAAATTCACTTAAACTCAAACCAAATTTATTTTACAAAATGTTCCCCACCAAAACGAACAAATCTTTCGCTACCGCTGTCTCGCGTCTCTGTCGCTCTTTGATTACTGCACTAACAGCAAGCTGCTGCCATATGAACGACTGTTGGACAAGCAGTTCAAGCACCTTTAGCCAGTATATGGTACGGCTTGCTTTGGAGTTACTACACCGACCGTTATCTGCAGGGATACCTTGTGATAATACGAGGCGGCTTGCACCGCGTGCGAGTGTCCGAGAGAAAGCTGCGGGGAAAATAAGGGGGTGCAAGAAAGAAGGAGTGAGTTAGTGCGTGTGCGCGTGGGTAAGGGAAGGGAGCGGGTATGAATGTATGTTAGGATGTGTGTGGGTACTTGTGTAGGTGTTTGTGTCTTAGCATTGGATGTGTAAGCACGCTGTTTGGGGACAAATATGGCACAGGCAAGCTGGGGGCACTAAGCTGATTGGAGGCAACAACCTGATGGCAAAGACAAGCTGTTTAGGGGTGCTAACAGGCTGGGGGACAAGATGGCACTGGTAAGCTGTTTTGGGGGCAAAAGCAGCAATGAAGGACATGTTGCTTGTAAATTCAAGGGCCCCCAGGGCAATTTCGGCACCGGGGCTTTGTGTTTTGTAGTTATGCCCCTGCTGCAAACTTTCCCCTTCCTTTTACAATAAAGCTGGTATAGAGCAACTGGACAAAAGCCCTTCATCCCTGCCCTGCCTTTAGGATGGCCCCGAGAGGGCAAATGCCTGACTAGGCGGTGCTGCAGTGGAAGGCACAGGGGGGCTTTTACATGCTATATTACTGCATGTGGAAATAGAATTTTAGATCCGCATGGAAGGCACTCGTTCCGGAATAAAGGCTAAGGAAATGTTACTGAATTAAATATACATTATACAGGGCCAGCCAATCTTCCTGCAGCAGAAGCATTTTGCAGGTTCATAAAGCTCAAAGAAAAGACAAAATCCCACTACTTGAACATATATTTTGGGGCCGGTGTATTATTGTAACGAGTAGCTTTTAAAGATGCAGAAATCACATAAATATGAAAAAAATCCAGGAAAATCATTGTTGTCCCAATGTATAAATAATATCGTCACAGCAGCAGAAATGAGACTGCGTGCACCCCTCCTGTATGTGCAGGCATCAGTAATGCCCGTTTATTCTTATTATTCTGTTAATTTGCTGCGTGTCTTTACGATTCATACAACTTTCTGCAAGAAGAGCTCGCTGATTATAAAGGTGTTAAAGGCCAGTTTATTACGTTTTTAGATTTTAAGCTCATGAGCGGGGCTCTTGGAAGGCCATTCTTGCCAGTAGCTCTGTATATGCCATAAGGCAAGATGGCAGCTCACGGGCCGGATCCCCAAATCATGTTGTATCTGTAGCGTATATGCTAAGCACCCCACCTTTATATTGTAAGCCCTGTGGAATATGTTGGTGCTTCATAAATAAAGGATAACAACAATACATGTAACCCAAAGAAGCAAGGCGAGGAAGGGATCCCAGTTGGAGTCCAGCAACCCTGTTTTCCTCCACATTTTCTTTTGTGTGGTGCCCAGAGCTGAATCTATTCATTGCCCTGACGTGTTTTTACTTCACTGGGTATTATCTGACATGTGCCAAGCCACAATGGCATCCCATGGCCATGACCTTCTCTTCTGTCCTTATTGGGTGTACCAACATGGCGTTAGGTGGGTGTACCAACATGGCTGACTGTGATTCTGTAGTGGGTATGAGGTATCTCTTCACCTTCCTTTATTTCCCCATTTTATATAAATGCATGGTGTTAAAATATTGAGCAGCGTTATCAGAACCCTAATATAGGCGCAGTTACCCCGTAACTTCCCAAAAACGGTTGAGCTTTATTTCTCAGGTGGTCATGGGAGTTGTAGTTCTACTTGTTCCTGTTTTAGTAGGCGTTCTGTCCTAACGCTGTCGCTCTCTATGGTACGCTCGACGTTCTCTCTGCCCTTCCCTTGGCGCTACATTCTATGACCTCATCCGATCTGTCCTGCAGACCGGAAGACTCTGTGGTTCAGTCCGCGCCGTGGTGCAGCCTGGGTAGCCGCTCTCCGCCATGGCGTCCCGTGCCCTCTGTATGTGTGTCCGCTCTGCTCTCCGTCCCCTTCCCCGTCGTTCCGCGCATGTCCTGGGCGCAGCCGCCTGCAGGCAACGCTCGTCCCTGGCAAGGCCTTCAACGATAGCCCCAATCCTCGCACCTCAGGTATGGGGAACCCCGCAGGGAGCTGGTGTCAGCCGGGCAGGGGTCAACGGGGAGAGGGGGGTCTGCACCGGTGCAAGAGGGCTGGGACTGGGGCCTAAAGGGTATGGGCGGCACATGTATATGCATATACCATGTATAGGGGCATGTATGTATATATGTTATTTCCATGCTTTTCTGTCAATGCTGCAGCATGCCAGTGGCTGCCATAAGATGTGACATCTATCCATATTATGTAAAACCGCCAAGATTAGGTCACTATCACCTTTCTTGCCTCTCCCTACGGTGCACATCTTCCCTGTTGGCCTCGCTTATGACATCATATGTTTAAATCTGCAGTATTATCTAGTTTATATGACATTTCCTGTGTGATCTGCACCCAGCGTGACGTTTCCAGTAAGCGTCGCCTTGATATTAAGATCGCCCGTATGTTTTATATTTAAAGAGTGAGGGCTTCAATTACTCTGGCAAAAGATGCTCTGTTACCGCACCAATAGCTCTTCTCCTTTGCCTTAATCCGCTGCCCTGGTGGCCGCCGTCTGGGTATATTCTATTTGAGCGTTAACGTTCTTGATGAAGATCATGTAAGTGGGTTTTTTAGCGCAGATGTGTAAGCTGATGTGCATGCGCGCCCGCAGCATACTAATCCCACAGGAAAAACATGTTGGGCTTTGGAAGCAAAAGTAAGGAAGAGGAAATATTTATTTAGCACCAACAATCCCAGCGGCGCTTCTTACAGTCCCTGCACTCAAAACTAGCATAGAGACGTCTGATCTTTCTGGGTGGTCTGCATATTAACCATTAAATCTTCACAGGTGAAAACGTTCTTCTCTGAGAGGGGCCGCGATGATTATAAACGGTCAATGTTAAAATCCCTCATCTCACTACAGCTCGCTTATTAACCCCTTAATGACAACGCCCATACATGTACGGCTCACAATGCATTGTTTTCAATGGGTTTAGGGTCTGCCCATTGTCCTTAAGGGGTGAAGCCCCCATATGTTCTCTACGAATCGGTGCGTCTTTCTGTGTTAAGTGGTCCTGTGTGCTGCTACGTTATGGCGTCGCTGCAGAGCGTTTCTATGTGAAGGGCTCTGCCGAGCTGGGACCCCCTTCCCTGACCCACCAGGCTAGAGTGTGAAGAGCAGGAATGGCTGCTGCTGACGGCATCCCTGAATCAGTTATCGGTATAAAATTCTATTAAATCTAAATAAATATAATCTGCTGTTTTTTGTTTTTTTCCTCCTCCAGGTTTCCGGCTCCCTGCTTCAGTTGTGCCGCCAGTATGGAGACCTCCCACCCCTCACGCTGGAGAGCATCTCTGAGCGGGTTTTATACGTGTTGAAGTTGTACGACAAGATTGACCCAGAAAAGGTGAGAAGCAGATTCTGTTCCCAGCACACACTCCATAGCCACGCTGCAGGGAACCTGGATCACCCTCTCTGACAGCCGGGGGCGTCTGTGCGATCTGCGTAGACATCCTCCGCTACTGTCCTCCACTTCCTCTGGGGATTCTATGACGTGACCTTCCGGTGCTCCACCATAGAATCCCCGGCGGAAGTATCGGCCAGCACAGCGGAGGCTGGCTGACAGAGAGGAGGATACGCCACAGCGCTGCAGGGGACCTGGATCTTCCTCTCTAACAGCTGGTGGGCGTCTCTGCGGCACGCGGAGATGACCTCCGCTACTGCTGGCACTCTCGCTGGGGCTTCTATGGTGGATCACCGACGTCACGTGACCTTCCCGTGCTCAGTCATAGAATCTCCAGCGCAAGTGCCGGCCACCAGCAGAGGTTGTCTATGCGCATCGCACAGACGTTCACTGGCTGCCTCTACTAGACATCAAGGAGTCTTGAGCACTGGGGGGTAAGTCTGGGGGGGTGGCATATCAAGGGCACAGTGGCATAACTGGGGGGGCCAGGCTGCATTTTTTTAATCCTGTTTGTTTAGTAAATTATTTTAAATAAATGAACAATGTACATTTTTTTTTTAATCAGATTAATCGAAAAAAATTATCATCCAACTAGTCGGTTATGAAAATAATCGTTGGTTGCAGCCCTAGATTAAAGTCGTCTGGATCCATATATTATGGATTTCAGTTTGTGATTTATAGCTTTCCTCTCCGAGGGGATGTAACTCAGATCCGCGCATGTTTGGCACAGACTACAAAAATAGTTTGGATCTCCCATGAGTCTTGGCCAGTGGAGGATCATGGGAAATGTAGTTCCTAAGGCAGCAAGAGAGCTTCTCGAGCCATTAATAGACGACTGGAAGACCTTACTGCAGCTCCCATTTAATTATGTTAGCGATGTCTCTGCATTACTCGTGACCTCTGACACGTGGTATCGTTTCTTCCAGCTGGCTGCGACCTCGCACTTCATGAAAGATCTGGGATTGGACAGTTTGGACCAAGTTGAAATAATCATGGCGATGGAGGATGAGTTTGGTGAGTTTGATCCTGACACCCACAGAAAACACGCGTGTCCCGTAGCAGCTATAAATGGTTTTAGTTCATGTTCTATGTGTAAAGCGCGTTCATCGCGAAGCCGGCAGACGGGGCGCTCGCCATACGCTTCATTGCTCAAATGCCTTCGTGGGGTGAATGGGAAACGAACCGGGCGCCGCGCGCTGGGCATTACTGTACTTGGGTTAACCCTTTGAGTTCTGTCTTTGCTGCGTTAGCATTTTTTGCGTATAATTAAGTAATTTTTAGTAATGGTATCTATGGCATCGGCAGCTAAAGTTAACCTGAATAAACATCAAAGAAAAATAGACGCGTAATGTTTCGAGTGAATCTCCTCGTTGTGCCTCGGAAAGCCCTGGCAAATGAATGCATCGCTAGGAAAATCATGGCTTCTCGTGCTCCGTTCCTGACTGCACGGTGATTGGTCCCGCGTGTGACCCTGCATACGATTTAAACCCCCTGTGTAATGAGAGACCTTCTCTCTAAGGTACAATGTTTCCAACGCACGCACATACATGCACATACACACGCAGCACACGCCGTTCCCAGGGGCTCGTTGGCTCCTCTGTTATATTCTTTAAGCGGTATATTGTGACGGTAAATATATAAACGGGGCGGTCGTTTTGATCCATACATTATTTGAATTCTTGCTGCCTTCTGCACATCGGCTGTCGGTGTCCTTGGATGCGCAATCGCTGTAGATCGATCTGCGATTTGTTTACGTGTTCGGCGCCGTTGTTAACGTGCCCTTAACGTGTGCTTTTGCTGCAGGCTTCGAGATCCCAGACGCAGATGGCGAGAAGCTGATGACACCGCAGGAGATCGTAGATTACATTGCAGATAAAAAGGACGTTTATGAATGAGCTACACGTTACTTTGTGTTCACTGTGAGTATCCTCGCTTCCCGGAGAACGTGAACACGGCTTCCCCGAACGTACAGAAGCCCCGCGATCCGCTTCTAGCTCAAGATGCGCATGCTGGAATTCTGCCCTTAACCCCTTCAGGCCCGGGGCTTTTCATAACCAAAGGACCAAAATAATCTTTACCGTATGGTTTTTTTTGAAAGCCCCATCATTTTGTTCCGAAGTAGGGACCCTCTTTTAGGATCATAGGAATAAATAAAAGATAATTAGTGATAATATTAATAACCTATGCTAAATCTTACTTACATTTTCTTCTAAAGGAATACTTTATTTTAGAAAAAAACATATTTTCAATTGATTTTTTTTAGCTGCGTTACGGCTCGAGATCCCATTTTATTTATTTTAATTTCTTAGATAGGGAGAAACTTTCTCCCCTCCTGATCTATCAGTGCTGATCACATGGTGATCAGCAAGCAGGGCTCCGTAGCCGTGCATTACCGATTGCAATAATTACAATCAGCCAGCAGGGGGAAGCAGTGGGGCCCTGCTTTACGTTCTCCTTTCCTCAAGTGAACTTCTGTTGGGTGTCAGCAGTGACACCCACAGAAAGAGAACGCTCGATCACGTGATGGGCACCCTTTGTATGACGATCAGTCGGCTGGAAGCCAGCGATGTCACTGCAACAAAGTCAGGACTTGTGCATCCTAATGGGCTTCTTGCCACAGGTTTTAATGACGTACATGTACGTCTTAAGGGGACTGAAAGGTTTTAATCGGTATATTTTGTCGTGTGACGTCCTGTGTTTATGGTGTAACTGATTTGTGGATCTGCCTCTTGTTTTTAGGACCCTCTTTGTCTCCAGGTAGCTTTGGTAGGCGCTCCGTGACCGCGTCTGCATGCAGAGGCTCAGCAGCTGCCGTCGGCACTTCCAGAATCCTGTATTTAAGCTGTCTGAATGTGTTGGACTTTAATAAATGTGTAAAAAAAGAAATAATCGTCTCATTCTTTTTGATTTAAAAAAAAGGGGGGGGGTGCATGCTATGAAATGTAATATTCACTGCTTTAAAGGGGCTGTGCATCATACATAAAACATGTTTAACTCCATCATGGAGAGCCGCTGTACCATGTTTCATGGACTGCTTTTGAGGCCAGATATATGTGGCCTTTTTTGTCATTTGCAGGGCATTTCAGGCAAATTTGGAAGACTTGATGGCTAACGTGAGGAATTTCTACTTGAAGGAAAGGGTAGTAGATACCTGGAATAGACATCCAGCAGAAGTAGCACAGGGAATGCAAGAAAACTTGGGATGTACCTAAAGCTATCAAATATTTTTTTGTATAAAATGTTTACCTGCGGCTCATGCGGAGTCTGCTAGGGGGAATATTTACGAACGTGCAGATCCTCCTCCCGGTCGCCACAAGTAATTTGGGGTGAGTGAGAAAGAAGTCAGACAAAAACAAGCCGTGTTTAAGCTTAGTTTATATAGGTTTATGTTTTGGGGTTCGCTGTACACTTTGCGGTAGAACGTATTAAATGGCGTTTACCAAACAAATGGGACCCCAGCGAGGAAGCCGCTTCATGCCCGTGAATCTCCTCTGTGTGGCTGATTCGGTGACGCGGTCGTGCTGTGTAATGCGTGTAATACGGAGAGGAGCTGTTACTAGCGTGTCAGACTGTAATTAATGTCGCGTCCCCTGTTACTCTCTCGCACCTTTATATAGCAGATTGCTGGGTGTTGCCGTGTGCGATCACCGTGTCTCGTTATGTCATTGTGCGTGTCTGTGGAGTGCTGCATATACTCCACATGCACGCCACCTCCCCACACCATACATGTCACATACATGCCAGATGCACACCACATGCACACTACATACACGCCACATGTACGTCACATACACACTACATACATGCCACATGCACACTACATACATGCCACATGTACGTCACATACACACTACATACATGCCAGATGCACACATATACATGCCACATGCACGCTACATACATGTCACATGCCGTGGAGAGAGGGAGCTCTTTGCCGGTGACAGTTCTGTGTGCAGCGTATAGGAAAGAGCGCCCCCGCGCAGTGGAGTGGCAGCGGGCGGTACTGCACCCCAGCGCTTCACATTACTTTTCATGCCTTGAAGATGTTCCCCCAGGAGAACCGGCACAACTTTCAGCATCATCCGCAGTAATGCCCCCCGGGGGGGCTTTTTGGGGAGGCTGTTAACTCTCGCATTTAGTAAAAGTAATTTTATCTTCTTAAACCCACAGGTACATTGTATCATTTCTGTATTGTATTTTACGTTTCACTTTACTGAAAGAGTGGTAGATAACTGGAACAGCCTCCTTGCAGAAGTGGTAGATACGGTGAGTGCGTGGGATAGCCATACGGCTCCTGAATCTAAGACGAGACCGACGACTGATTAAGGTTTGAGTCTTTACAGCGGGAGGAACGAGTGACTAGACGGGGGCCGAAAGGGGGCCGATCCGCCAGCAGAATCTATGTTCCTATGATACATATCCTTTTAATCACGCTTAATACATGTTATACATGTATGTTTCCTGCTTCTCTATACAAAACCTGTTGGAATCTGGTTTATTGAAAAGATACAGTTTTGGTAAATATCATTTTTATATATATATTTATTGAGGAATGGCCGTTGGGCTGCGCTCAGGTGGGGTCCCTATTTTAAAGGTTGCAAGGCTCAGTTTTTTTTAATCAGTTTCCGTGGTAGTAGCTGTTGCCAAGGCAACCACTGCTTGTCGAACGTATGTGAGTGACAGCGGCCATTATATATTCCCAGCGTGGACGTCTTATTATTAAATATCAGGATCGCGACTTCATGATTTAATACGCTTCACGCCGCTAAACAGGACGGATCGCCTTTAACTACAATTCCCATCGTAAAGCGTCTCGTTTCGGGAAAACTGCTTAACTTCTGATTCATATAAATATATAAAGAATTGTTTAATAAAAATATATATACATTAAAATGAAAAATATATACATTATAAATAAAAATGTAAAAATTGAGTTATTATATAGAGATGTATATTCATTAAATATTAAAAATCTATTCAATATATTAAATAAAAAGGAAAAATATAAGTCAAAAAATATAGTTTTTATATAGACATATATTCATTAAAATGTAAAATATACCAATTATATAGAAAATGTGTTCATTAAAAATAAATAATATATAAATCATATAGAAAATGTATTTTATTAAAATTATATTTATTATTTAAAAAAAAATATTAAAATAATTAAAATATTCATTATATAGAAAAATTAAATTCAGTAAATCTATATATTCACTCTATAGAAATTATTATTTTTGCTCCCTGTTCCCTTTAAATCGATTTGTTGGGATAGAAAGGGGGTTTTTTTATATTAAAACCCGTTTCTGGGGGGGTGATAATGAACCCCAAAACACACAATCGGAATTTATGTTAACATTGGGGTGATCTTGGTGCAAGATGATGGGATTGGCTGCTGGTTTCTATGGTAACTGCACCAGATTATGCACCCTGATGTGGCACAAAATGGAAATAAAGGGTTCTTTTTCCTGGAAGCCCGCAGAATGTTCTTTAAGGAACTAAGTGCGGCTCCGAGAAGTCGGGTGCAGTGATTCAGGCCACGAAGGGGTTAATCGGTGTAAAGCCTGTTTTGCAGGATTTAAAGGGCTGCACTGCTGATGGGGGGGGTGAGGGGGGTGCTGTAAAGCCCCCCATATGTGCTGAAATTCCAGCCTCCCCACCCCCCAGTACACCCCCTGCCCTCCTCCTCCCCCCTCCCCGGTGATGTAAGAGCAGTTAGTAGGGGAGGAGAGCAGCTACAAGTGACAGTGCGGGGCAGATCTGGGGAGCAGGGGCAGATCTCAGCATGTGCCCGCAGCACCGCCCCCGTATTGGGGGGCTCCCGAACCCCCGCAGCGGGGAGCAGAGCGGACCCGGGACCGCAGCCGGGACCGGTATGTGAGGCTGGCATCCCCCGTGCACCCGAGCTCTGCCCACCGAGCGCAGATTGGCATTACCCCTGCAAACCAGCTCCATGGCCCCAGGATGATCCGCTTCCTCCTGCTGCTTCTGCTTCTTCCCGGGGCCGGTAAGTAACGGGAGTAACGGGGTGGATGGTGGCGGCTCTCCCACAGCCTGCCGATCGCGGTAACCGGGGGGTCTGGTACCGGCAAGGTCACGGGATGCGGGATCCGGGCATGTGAATGATCACCCGGGGGTCTGACAGCCCGCACCGGGTGTGCTGCACGGTAATGGGCTCGCTGCTGTCATTAGTATTCCGAGCACGGGCACCGGGGGGGGGGCGGGTACCGAACAGCTGGATCTGCGCTCACACCCGCATTACATGCCAATTACATACATGTAACATGCTGCTGCCGGGGCCCACCGAGCGCTGCATGTCATAAAGCTTCATGTTACCCAAATGATGAGGCGTCTGTCTGTCCGTCTGTCTGTCTGTCTGTCACCTCTCCCTTATTACATCTAAATAGCTCTCTATCCGTGGATCTCTCTCTATGTATATATCTGTCTCTCTATGTATATATCTGTCTATCTGTATATATCTGTCTATCTGTATATGTAACTGTCTCTTTCTGCCGCTCTCTATCCATGTATCTCTATATCTGTCTCTTTATATGTAGATCTCTCTCTCCACTGTCTGTCTCTCTATATGTCTCTCTCTGCCTCTGGCTCCATTTTTGCATCTCTCTCACTGTCTGTGTCCCTCTCTCTATATATCTGTCTCTCGTCCTCTCGCTGTCTCTATATATCTGTCTCTCGCTCTCGCCCGTCTCTGTAGAGATTACCGGGATAAATGTGACAGACACGCTGCTGTTTTGGGAATAGTTTAAGGCTCTGAGATCCACATTTACCGCGCGATACAGCATGTAGCGTGATCACCATCCCCTGGATACATGTGTATGTATGTATGGATGTATGTATGTGTATATAAGTGTGTATGCGTGTATGTATGTGTGTATGTATGTGTGTATGTATGTATAGGTGTATGCATGCATGTATGTGTGTATGTATGCATATGTATGTATGTATGTGTGTATGTATGGATGTATGTATGTGTATATAAGTGTGTATGTGTGTATGTATGTATAGGTGTATGCATGTATGTATGTATGTATGCGTGTATGTATGTATGCGTGTATGTATGTATGTATGCGTGTATGTGTGTATGTATGCGTGTATGTATGTGTGTATATCATTATATATAGAAGCTGCCATCTTTACTGATTATTGCACTTTATTATTGTTGTAATGCCCGGGGAGGGGGCACTTTGTTTGCTAGCTGGATGAATGTTTGTGCTCTGGTTGTTGTTAAACTACAATTCCCATCATCCTCAGCCGGTAGAGGGTGATGGGTGTAAGGCTGGTATTGGGGTCACCTATCCCCCTTGATATTATTATTACGGTATATAGAATGTTTTTTTATCGTGGTGTAATTGTGCCCCCTGTTGGTGGCATTTAAAAATGACAAGGCACTCCACTCCCTGACTGTGGCCCCGGCACGGCGAGGGTCCGGCTTTGTGCCACGGAGGTATTTAAATATTGTGCCCACCCCAATGGGGCAAATACAGCATAAGGCCTGCCAGGACTGTGTGGTCTGCTTGAATCCAGGATTAATTCTCTGCTTCCCCTTTATTTAAATGTGTTTTGGAATAGACTGGATAGCCTGTAAATAAATTCACTCTCTCTCACACTCTCACATTCTCATTCACACACTCTCTCACGCTCTCATTCACACTCTCTCATGCTCTCACATTCTCATTCACACTCTCTCTCACGCTCTCATTCACACTCTCATGCTCTCACATTCTCATTCACGCTCTCTCACACTATCATTCACACTCTCTCTCACACTATCATTCACACTCTCTCTCACACTATCATTCACACTCTCTCTCATGCTCTCTCACAGTCACAGTCCCATTCACACGCTCTCACAATGTCTTCCTACCTGTACAGAAGAACGGTTTGTACGTTTAAGTGTATGAATGGCTTCGGTGCCGGATGAAATTATGGTTTTCGCTTTAAAGGGGTTGTTCCACTTCGAGAGAACATTAATTGCCCCAAATAAATATTAGCAGATCGGTCTTTTTTTTAATTCTTTCTCTTAAAGGGTTTAATCAAATAAACACAAACAGCATTTTCCGTTGCTATGACAACTACAGTGCATGCGTCTCTTACACATGAGAAATGAAGCGTTCCCGGAAGAAATCTGAATGAAACAAAGTAGGGTTTGGATGACAAACGCTGCGCTTAGTTACGGTGGTGCTAAATTCAGCAGACATTTAACACGCGGCGGTGGGTTGTAGGGTAACTGCTAACACTACATAGTAAGTCCAACTACCCGTAGGCCATGAGATGTACACACAGCGTATCCCTGTAATCGCCGACATCTGTTAAACCATCTCGGTCTCCCCGCTGTGCTCCGTCTCAAGTGACCGGAACTCCGCAGGATGAATCCATAAACCTCACACCAAAGTTTATTACTTACTGGTAAATTCTTTAAAGTTATGCGATACGCATGGGATAGGCATTTGGTAGTAGATCAGCGGGCAGCCTCCCAGCAGAAGTGGTAGGGGTTAATACAGTGGGGGAATTTAGACACAGCTGGGTCAGACTCGGTTGGAAAGGTCGGAGAGTCCTCTGCTCGGCTCACGCAGACGAAACGCGTCGGTAATGAGGCGAAAAACCTGGTTATTGTGATTAAGGCTGTTTGGCGCGATGCGAGGGTGTGAATGACCCCGGCAATCAGGAACGTTTTCCTAATCTTTAAATACCCCCCCCCAAAAAAAAAACATAGTTCCTGTTTAAGCTAAAATCCCTTTGCCAGCAACCTCTCCCTCCCCCAGGACTGGCTGCCATGATCAGGGACAGGTTTCCCTTCAGATAAGGTCACAGCTTTCTGTCCTGAGGAATCAGCGGAAACAGACCGCAGGAATCTCATCCGGCTCCAGGAAGCAGGAGGACAGGATATTTCTTCCTCCCCGACGCGCTACGGGGTAGAGAAACCAACAGACTTTTACTTTGTTTCCCCGCAGTAGCGATGGGACGGCCGGGGGCAAAAGGGCAATTACCCCCCCAGGAGACTTTGCGTTTAGCTACTAACCGCATATTCTACCCCCAGAGCAGCCTGGTTTCTCCAAAAGGCCGGGGGGGGGCAGATGATAAATGTTACACGGGGCCTGGGGCAACACACTGCTGCATGTTGGTGCCCCTGAAGAGACACTGATGAATTTGGGACAGTTGGCATGTATGCAGTTTCCACTCTTCTGTATTTATCTTGTAGTTACGTTTATGACCACACGGGGGCATCTAAAAGTCTCTTAGTAGGATTTCCACCATGACTATTACGGGGCCACTTTGGCCGGGGCCCCCCATACCCGCGAGGAAGGATATTCTTGTCTCTGCTCGGCCTGTCCTGTTCAGCTCTCCATTCATTGACTACATCTTGGCGACTTGTTCTGGGTGTTGGGAGTTGTTGTCCAGTTGCCCCCAGTGCGGCAGCTACTTGCCCAGCCCAGCTCTTTGTGGCCTCATCGATACCCCTACTGGTGCACCGGGGTATATCTGCCCAGTAAATGCCCTCAGGGGCCCCTGTCTGATCCTATGGGACCCGTCAGCGTAACGGGGCCTGAAATACAGACGGACTGGTTAACAAGGGGGGCCGCAGACCCTCCGGTGCCTCTCCCTGTTTCCTGCCCCTCTGCCCTCCGCTCCTCACCGTCCATCCTCTCAGACACTTCTTTGTCACTTTTAAAGCATTCCACGGCTCCGGCGCGGTATTAACCCTAGAAGCGGCTCTGGGCCGTTAATAGTTTCAGTATTAAACTGGAAAAGGAGAGACCTCTGAGGTCCCGGAAGGTCACGCAACATCTGTGGATTCAGTAAAATGAATCGACTCTTAAATTATTTAAAAAAATAATTATATTAATAACAATAATAATAATAATAATAGAATTTCTGAAATTCTGGAGCCCCCTCACTAATAAAAATATCTGAAAAAATTCAGAGTGAAAAGGGGAGAGCCGGTTGGGTTTGGCTGCTTGAAAAAAGGTCAAGCGACTTACTTGAATTTCTGGGTCTCAAGAGCTCCACAAACCCTCGCAGTGGCCGTGCTTTCCATAGGACAGTCCGTGGTCAGGAGCCGTATGTCTATCCCATGCATGTTTTAATTCCCTCACTGTATTACCCTCTACCACTTCTGCTGGGAGGCTGTTCCACTTATCTACCACCCTCTCAGTAAAGTAAAACTTCCTTCTGTCCCATCTAGACCTCTGACCCTCTAGTTTTAGTTGTCAATATCCTTCTGGGGATGGGGGGGGGTCTCCAGAACTGTCCCCAACAGTTGTCACTTTATACAGTCACGTTGGGGGTAATGTTGTTAAACGCGCAGGGTACGGGGTCCGGGCGTCTTGCGAGGTTGTTGGAAACGTTCTCGGGCGTCTGGCTCGTATCTCGCTCGCCGCAGCTGCGATTCCTCCGGAGACGAATACTTTCCGCCTTAGTTCCTCCGCAAGGACTTTCCCTTTCAGCGGCTGCATTGTTCAGCGGGGATAAACCTCACTTAATACGGGCGAAAAGTTCCGCTTTCTAACTTAGATGTGGTCGGGATATCGATGGGTCCTCCAACGTGGGGGGGCATGAAGGGTATGAAGCCTCGAGGAACCCAATATGGCGTCTCGGCCATAATGGGGTAGGAGACATGTTGGGTTTACATTCATCTGATTTGACTCTTTTTGTTGTGACTTCTCTAGAGCTTCTTTCAAATCACACAGATGAACCTGAAGATTCCTCAAGGCTGTCCCTGGGAGCAGAGGGCGGCGCGGCCGGGGCAGTTCCACCCGTAGCCAAAAACTCCTCGTCCCCAACGCCGATGAACAAAGTCGCTGTAACACCCGCTAGAGTTCAGCGGACAACAAATATGCCTGTAACCCCCAGCACCGAACACGGGAGGAGATCCAAAAACAGGAGGACGACAACAACCAAGAATGTTAAGAAAATCGCAGGCCCCGAGTTACCCGGAGAACGCGTGCCAACGCCTGACGAGGCCTCGAACACGCCTGACACGTCCGTTGGGTCCACCAACTTCGCCGCTGGTACCGAGGTCCATTGGGTAGAGGCTGGCGCGACGGCCACGGGGAAGCAGAGGAAAGTTGGTAGTGTGAATCCCGCGGCTGGAATCAAACCTCGGAAACCAGAACATTTTATGTCGGGGGTGCAGCCAGCCACGCAGCTTGTAAGACCACCGCGTGCCAACGTTCTACTTCACAGCACTTCACTAAAGACTCTTCTCATACAAAACTCAAGCCTGCTCGATAATGCGCTCCGGCCGGTGGCTCGTGTCTTCTCCAACGCCACGGCTGCTAAAATGGCACAGGAGAAAGAGAACAGAACAGAAAATTCTATTTTTGCCTCGCAACTTGGCCAAGGAAAGAAACCCCCTCTGACGAACTTTGCACGGGGAGTGGGGGATGTCTACGGAGGGCTGAGGGATGCGGAGGACATGACTATGACTTCTCGGACCAGCAGGTACAATGATATCTCAAGACCCCTGCGTTTCGGGGGGCTAGACGTGCCAAGAGATAGAACCTTGACCGAACCCAGTTCCGGAATACCGGATATAACTTTGTTAAATGTTTCTTCACCGGAGCCGCTTAGGCTTGAAGGAACTGGATTAAGAATACAGAGCCAATTAGAATTAAACCCGTATCGACAGGTATCTAGCAGCCCCGAGACCACATCACGTGTAGGTCTGGAAATTCACTCACCAACAAAAGTCTTTACCCAACAGACTCACGGACAATCTGCTCCGGAGTCCTCCTCAAAGATTAGGACCCAAGAAAGAACTTCAGCTGAGCCCCATTCCATAGAGGTCGTGACTTTTACCCCTGCATGGGTAGATACTAAGTCAAAAACCCTCACTCGAGAGACTCAAGCCAGTCCTGTCCTAGAGGACAGTTTAGAATCAGAGACAGAAGAAGGTCTAGACGCCAAAGTCAACACAGTCACCACCACTGAAACAGAACCTGCGCCAGAGAACCAAACATTACACAGACTCCACACGACATCCATAACAAAAAGAAGTCATCATTCAGCCACTGAAAATGTTACAGCCTTAAACAGATACCACCGGTTCTCCAAATCATTCTACCCAACGGCAGAAGAGGACAACGAGCTGACCGCAAAACAGAACCAATCCGAAGTATTCATCCAGACGCGGCCAAATGTAACCCTGCTCCAGCTAGCGACACCAGCTCACCCGGAGCGACGCTCAACTCTCCCGCCAGGGATCACCACAGCCAGTCTACCAGCAATAGTGACCCACTCAGAACCACCAACTCGCGTTCTACCAAGGACAGACAAAGACGTGCAGACGCGGCAAAATTCAGAAATATTTCCATATCAAACCACGTACATGTATGTAAAAAGTACACGGGTTCCATCTGAACCAGGATTAGCTACCGTTTTCGATGAAAACAGCCAAATCCCCCATAAAACCTTGACGCAGAAGCAAGAAGAGTTTTCCACAGAATACCAGTCGGCGGCAGCTATAACATTTACTTCAACTGTGGAAAACGAGACGGAGGTGACCACGCAAGATCTGAAGGAGGTGTCCACGCAGGCCCCGGCTGAACAAAGCCTGGGGAACCGAACTCGGAAGGTCGTGCCTACAGAGATCCAACCGGACCCAGCCATGGAGATTCAGGCAGAGCCCTCAACGCCATCCCAAACTGTTATGCTGACTGAAGCTGAGCTAGTTTCTAGGACTAGGTCTAGCCTAGCTGCAGAAACCCGGCCTGACTTAACCACGAGCACCTACTATGACTTAGTACCAACGCTGATGACTGAAATGGAAACAATGAATGGCTTGGTCACCAAGAAAAAGCTTAACTTACTCACACAGCCTAACTTCATTTCAGATTCGACACCCGACCTATCCACCCAGACCCAGTCTAACTTAATTGGAACGTTTACACCCGACCTGGCCACACAAAACAAGCCTAACCTGATCACGAGAGAGATGTCCGAACCCTTCTCACCGTCCCAGCCTGAAATACTCACAGCGTCCACATCTGATTTTACTACAAAGAATAAGTCTGACTCATTGATACCGATCCACGCTGTCCTGTCCACACAGAGCCAACCTGGATTAGACACAAGCTCTGAGTCGGGCACAGAAAGCCGGTCTGAATTAATGACACAGACCTCTTCTGATGTCGCCTCGAATGCCCAGACTCGTGTAGCAGCGAAGACCACTGCCGTACATTCTGATGTGGAACCATCCAACAAAACAAAGATGGAAACGTCGACACAAAGTCAACGAGAAAGCTTCACGCAACCTCAGCCATCGGTGCGGGCAAAGCCAGACCTAACCACTGAGGGTCGGCTTGAACCTAGAGAACAACCACGAATGACCACGCAGAAGGACCTCAAGCAACCCCGAGGAGACTCAGAAACACAAAATGAACAAATGCAAACCACCCAGACGCAAGAGTATCAGAGCTCAAAGACACATTCGGAACTCAGCACGCGGGTTTGGCCAGTGTCCGGCGAGAACATGATGGAAAACGAGAACACACACAACCCCTTGAACCACGAAACAGAGACCCAGATGGCAGAGAGGAACTTTATTACAGAGACTGCAGGTGTTAGCGGGAAGCTTTTTCCACCTTCGGCCACTGAAGCTTCCAGCCAACGACAGCACAAAACCACCCTCAATCCCTCTCAGTCTGTTACGCAGCAAACAGTGGAAACCTCTTTTATTCCTGAATTAAGGGACTCTACGGCAGCAGAAGGATCTCGACGACTCACGGCTTTAACGGCAAAGAGCTCGGAGAGAATTTATACAGAAGCCCCAAGCAAATTGTGGTCCCCAAGCTCTCCGCCTCGGTCTGCCAACAGCACACCTCAGACCTTCAGCGAGATGATGTCTGTGAGACCCGGGAGAGAAAGGATTTTCATTGTAGATGAGCAGCAACCTGTGTTTAAAGGTCTGTCAAGGGCCCCTGATCACTTAGATACTAGATCACTAGATACAATGTATCAATACATTCATCCTTAGCATTTTGGAGCAGATATCCTGCAGAAGACATGGAGAGCCATTGTCTACTGACCATTCCAAACTCTATTTCTCCTGCTCTGCAGTGAAAGTATCTGTAGTCATAAGACATTTTAGTCATTACAATGGGGTGTCAGCCGTTCTTCTTCTTATAAAACTCTCATAATTATCAGCCATGCTTTACAGGGTTGTGTTTCGGCAGGAGCTGCACGGTAGCTGAGGTCTCTCCCCATTGCAGAAATGAAGGCCGTAGTGTTTATGAGTTCTCTCTCTCAAACCTCTTTGTCTTTCAGTACAAACAATTAATGTCACCTACAGAATGAACCTGAAGGGGGCAGCACCCATGCACTGCCAGCACTCAGAGACATGTCGGCCACTCATACTCAAAGAGGTCGGTATCATCGGAGACACCAAGGGGAGATTGAGCTGTGACCGACCGACGAAGGGCTGACCAGTGATTTTCCTTACTTGCAGGTGACCTCATTTTACAAGTCGGTTCCTGGGTTTGATGGAATTGAGTTGCCCAACATCACGTGAGTGAAGCCGCCACGGCTGGGATACTTTGTTTCGTTGAAGTTGAATATGTACCATAACGGGTCTGTTCTCTGACCATGGGTAGCAACTCAACAATATTTAGGTTGCACCAAAATTCTTCTTTGGGGCAACACAGAAAAAAATACGTAAGCTTTCAGGACCTCAGACGTCTCTTCTTCAGATGATGTTCCTCAGGCCCATAAGGCCGTGTCCACCTGTTTTGAATATATTACTTGTTAGCCAACGTTTCCCATGGATTCCAGCCATGCCAGGGGGGTCCTTAAGGAATTTAACCCAGTGCTGAAATAGCGAGGATCTTTTTTTAAAAGCGCTGTGTTCCGCACGCCCGGCACTTAAAGATACTTTAGTTGTCCCTCTCCCAGAATTAGCCCAAACCAGCAGGACCCTGCCCTGGTGCCCCCCCGTCGGAAGCAGCTATGATGCGAAGGGTTTGTTATCTGCACAGGCGGGTGATATTCTGCCCAGAGATATTCGGCTGACGAGGAATGTCTTCGGGTCACTTGCTGACTTCATTTTAACTGTCGGGAAGGAAGGGTTGTCTGAAACCTCTGACCCTGACGGGGAGAGCTGTGCGGTCGGTTAAAGGGGGGGGGGCTGTGAATGGCATTCGTTAAAGGAGAGGGGGAAGTGGGTATGGGATTTGGTTAAAAGGGAGGAGAGAGCTGTGGATGGGATTTGGTTAAAGGGGGGCTGTGTATGGGATTTGGTTAAGGGGGGCTGTGTATGGGATTTGGTTAAGGGGGGCTGTGTATGGGATTTGGTTAAAGGGGGGGGCTGTGGATGGGATTTGTTTAAAGGGGGGGCTGTGGATGTGATTTGGTTAAAGGGGGGCTGTGGATGGGATTTGGTTAAAGGGGGGCTGTGGATGGGATTTGGTTAAGGGGGGCTGTGTATGGGATTTGGTTAAGGGGGGCTGTGTATGGGATTTGGTTAAAGGGGGGGGCTGTGGATGGGATTTGTTTAAAGGGGGGCTGTGTATGGGATTTGGTTAAGGGGGCTGTGTATGGGATTTGGTTAAGGGGGGCTGTGTATGGGATTTGGTTAAGGGGGGGGCTGTGGATGGGATTTGTTTAAAGGGGGGCTGTGTATGGGATTTGGTTAAAGGGGGGCTGTGTATGGGATTTGGTTAAAGGGGGGCTGTGGATGGGATTTGGTTAAAGGGGGGCTGTGGATGGGATTTGTTTAAAGGGGGGCTGTGTATGGGATTTGGTTAAAGGGGGGGCTGTGGATGGGATTTGTGGCTGATAAGGGCCGGCCGCTGATAGGCTTTATTGTTGCCCGTTTTTGGCACAGGGGTGAGACGGCCCTTTTGTCTTTCCAGGTGGGACAAGTCACTGATAGAATACAGACTTCACCTGAAGGTCCAGGCCGGGGACGTGATGTCAGAGACCCAGGAGCTGGTCCTCAGCGACCCCACGTGGCTCTTCGAGTCGTCCCAGGTCGCAGACGGCGTTCTGAGCGCCCGGCTCCGCGGCGTCTCTCTAGCAGGTGAATAAACGCAGCGCAAACGGGCTTTTTGTTTCTTACGGAGAAAAAAAGATAGCGTTTTCTATAACTTTATACGGCTGGAAATAAACTTTGAGATTGTGAAACCCGGCGATAAAACTTTATTTTTTGCTTCCGGTCGGTAAATTCTCCGGGGAGAGACGACCCGCTGACCTGCCCCACTTTCTGCCTTTCCCTCCGCTTCCTCCGTAAATGGAGGTCTGTCAGCGATCGTAAATTATATCCTCCCAGAAACCCCCCCAAGGTGAAAAACTTCAGCAATTCTGCTCTAAACTTTATAGATTTAAGCTTTTAATGCCCATAATAATTCACATGCATATTGCAACAAGGAGGCACAGAATGTGACAGCAGATCGGCCCCATTCGGCCCCCATCTGGTCACCCGTTTCCTGATATACAGACTCAAATCGGTCGATCCTCTTAATTATATGATTTGGCCCTAAAATGATGTCTTTGAGAATTCTGACCTTTTTTTTTCCTCCCCAGACAAGCACATGAATCCGTGCAGGGACTGGTTCTCCTGCCCTGTTGGATTTGAGTGCGCGTCGGTGCGGAAAGTCAGCGCTCGCTGCCTGTCGCCGTGCCACGGACACTTCTGCCATAACCACGGTATCTGCATCCACCGCGATGGGCAAGACCCGGAGTGTCAGTGAGTAGGAAACATCTGGCCCCCGGGGGCCGGTCTGTAACCAGTTCCAAAAAATCCAAGTCCATCTGTCCCCTGGGACTGAATTTTGCGCCCGTGTTCTCCCCGCAGGTGCCCGGTCGGGAGGGATTTCTGGTACATGGGGCAGACCTGCGACTACCGCATGACCCACCATCGCCTGGCGGCCATTGCCTGCGGGGTGGTGTTCTGCATCATCGTCTGCGCCGCCGCCGCCGTGTTTATCATCGTCCGCAGGTTCCAAACGCACATTCTTCAGCAGAAGGTGGCCCAGACCCAGAGCAGGTAAGCGTCCGGCGTAAATACCCCGTGTCGATCAAGGCCACACCTGGCCGGTTAGCGCTCATCCCGCTCATCACGCACTTGGGCTGGATTTAGGCGATGGAGGACACGTCGGTCTCCTGGTCGGATTGGGAGCGCTCGGGGTTCTCACGGTGCCGGCTGTTCAGTTACAGGCGCTTCAGCCGCTTTGACGACGTCCCCACGCATTTCTGGTGCCCGTCCCAGACGTGGCTGACGACCTCGGCTTCTCTCAACTCCCTGGATAACCCGGCTTTCAGCAGCTCCGAGGAAGTCTTCCCGCTGCAGGCCCTGGGGAGCTGCATGTGCGGGTGTCAGGAGGGCAGGCAGAGCGGCCCCCAGAGCAGCCCGCCGGAGTCATCCGCAAGGGACCCTCCCAGGTAAAACGGCAGCATCCACCTTTCCGCTTTAAACTTTTCTTTTTCAGTGGCAGGGTCTGGATGTGATGTAAGGCAGTTTTACTGAATTGAGAAGGTAGTAGATAAGAAGCCCAGCCTCCCAGCAGAAGTGGTAGAGGGTAATACAGTGAGGGGATTAAACACGCATGGGATAGACATACGGCTCCTGAATCTAAGACGAGACCAACGACTGATTAAGGTTTGAGTCTTTACAGCAGGAATAACAGGCAGACTAGACGGGGGCCGAATGGGGCCGATCTGCCAGCAAATTATAAGGACATCATTATATTCCAAGTAAATACAGTTATAATAATTATTATTATTTTATATAGCGCCATCATAGTCCGTAGCAATGTACAATGCGTATACAGGACATTACGTAACAATTTGAGGTAAGGAGGACCCTGCTCACAGGAGCTTACAATCCGTTTCCTCGGCAGCAGTGCAAATCTCTTGCCATTGGCATCAGAAGAGTTGACTAATCTGAGAACACAGACGTATCACCTTGCTGTAGAGGTATCCAGACCGTGCAGGATCCCTGCCCTGTGATTGGTCGGCTGTTGCCATGGAAACATCCTTTCTCTTGCACTCGGAACGCAGCGGCGGCAGCGGCGGCTCCTGGGTACAGAGAGATGTTTGGGGAGGGGGCGACGCTCGGCACAAGCGATCTATGCAAGTGGGGAGAGATTCCCGCCGCTAAGGCTGGCTTGGCATGCGCTTCCCTCGCGCGGGGATACGATGTGACCTTTATTTCTCTTGTTACAATATAACAAATATCATGGATTTAATAAAGACGGTTCAGCCATTTTTTTTTTATTGCAGTCATCTGGATGGCAGGAGAATAAAAAAAAAAATGGTGAGAGGGTGGTAGACAAGTGGAACAGCCTCCCAGCAGAAATGGTAGAGGCTAATACAGTGAGGGAATTTAAAACGTCCATATGTTTTCATGTAAATAACAAAAAAAAAATGTACTTAGAATATTCACCGGCGTGCCGCTGCCGCTTCCTGATTGGCTCGGGGCAGACGAGAGGGGTTAGTAATGCAGCGTATAGGCAGGAACATTAAAAGTATCTCAGCACCGCGTGGGACGTCGGCACCTGTATAGCTCGGGCCGGTGGCGGGGAAATCTCTATTTTTAGCCGTTTTATTGTTTGTCGGCCATTTGTTAGAAAAGATCAGAATATTGAAGGCACTCAGTAGGCAAGAACATCTCAGCGTGAGACTTCTGTGCCTCCTGTGCGTTTTACATCTGTACCAGCCAAGCTTATTTTAAGGGTTATAAAGGAGCAGCGTGGGCTCACGTGGGAGAGCGAATGCCAACGCGCTTTTTATTTGATTTCCATACCTCTGTGATATAGTTTTTTTTTTAAAATCTTAAAAATTTTTTGTTTGGAAAGGGCTAAAAAATGATTTCGATGTTAATGGAAAACTAGCTAACTGGACATATAACGTAATAGATATTTGAGAAAACACATTAAAAAAATTAACTTTATTAATATAAATATAACGTAATAGATATTTGAGAAAACACATTAAAAAAATTAACTTTATGAATATTAACTTTTTTTTTTTTTTTTTTACACAAAATAAAATAAGTATATATATAAATATATATTAACAAATTAATATTTTTTTTTTACAAAATAAAAAAAAAATATATATATAAATAAATATTTTTTATGACGTTACATTATGTAAAGTAAAATTTCTTAACAATATTTTCCTCTTTGGAAGTTTTAATGTAGTTGTGGTTGGTAATCATGATGAGATTCCACGTAGATAAATGTAACGTTATGCATTTGGGAAACAAAATGACGCATTAAATGGCATTATGCGAGAACAATAATAAATATTTGTTTTTTTTTTTTAAATATTATATTTTTATTAAAAAATATATATAATTTTTAGTCTTTTTTTTTTGCATCATATTTTTTAATAATCATGCAGCTATTAAACTGCGTCCTGTTTAATAGGTTGTCGGAGTCTGTCGTATCCGCAGCGTCCGCCGGGTAGATCTTCTAAAGGGGGAGCGTCGTTAGGAAGCCAGTGTCTGATTTTACTCTCCTTTAGTAACTCAGAACCATAGAATTTGCCGGCAGATCGGCCCCATTCGGCCCCCGTCTAGTCTGCCCGTTTCTCCTGCTTTAAGGACTTTCCTTGTTCTTCATGTCGGTGATATCTGTAATGAGCTCCATCTTCTAAGGGTTAAAATACCGTTCTCTCGGCCTTTGAAAACATTATTGCATCAATCAATATAATAGGGATTTCTGACAAAGTGGGGTTTTTGTGTTTGTTTTTCGTTGTGGTCGTGGGACCGGCGGACGCTGAATACCCGCGGGGTTACGGAGCTAAATACCTTCTCATAGAGGATTAAGCGACTCCATTGAGTGACCCTCCGTAAACACCAGCTCTGCAATTCAATTCAGTTTAAAGCGGATCTGGCACTCGCCCCCAATCCTGCAGTTTACATTTATAGACAGTAATGGTGTCTACAGACTAAAAGGCGGGATATAAATATTTATTAGACTTGTGAATTCGGATTTAAATTTTAGCAAAATTTGCCAATTTCGTAAATTTTTATGAAAGTCTTTTAGACAAGGAAGGACCCCAACGAATCAAATGAAAAAGAAGCAAAGAGCTTGTTTCATTTTTTACTCTCTCAGTGTCTCCCTACCGTCTCCGCCAACCGCTTCCCTGTCCCCGTCTCCTTTTCCACAGCTCCGCTTCTTGTCTTGCGTCTTCTTGTTCTTCTGTCTTCTTTCTTCTGCCTTCCTCCTTCTTTCTTGGTCCGCTCCTCCTCACTATGCGGCTCCGTTAGCCTGGCCTCCTGGAGCGCTTCCGCAAAAGGGCGGAGTCTTCCCGCACACGCGGAGCCTCGGTGCGCACGCTCTTCCCCGATTGGAGTATAGGTGGGCGGAGTTGGTCTCAAAGTTCCAGGAAATGGCTTCTGTTGTGCCTGCGCCATTAACCCCTTCACTACAAAGCCCGTTTGTACGGGCTCACGATGCATTGTCATTAATGGGTTTAAGGACAGCTTACGGTCCTGAAGGGGTTAAATGATATGTATATACCTTTAAATGCACCCTAATGGTCTAACTGCTCTCACCCAGGGGTTCAGGTTTTTAATGCTTTTTCCATTTAATTTTTGCCGTATGTTAAGTCTCCCCGACTGATTTTATTTTGCGATGCCCCCCACCTTTGGTTTTAGTCCCCCCCAAATTAGAAGGGCCGCTGGTAACGCTCCGTACTGATTTTAGGACACAGACCAGCTGCAGCAGCGTCAACGACATAATGATCGATTCGGGGAAAGCGAGCGACGTGTCCGTGTCCAGCTGGCCCATGGAACCGATTCACTGGACTCCGTTTCCCATACTGCACCAGCTCTCGCTGCAGTCTCCGGTACGTGCAGCTGCCGGGAACACCCAGCCACCGGCAGCACCAAAAACACCAAGCGCTGGGGCGTTTAAAGGAACGCTTCCAGCCCCAAACACGAGCAGAGTGTTTTTATTGGGGGTTACAAAATGATTTCTGGCTCAGTTTTTGCCTCCCACGTCTGTTTGTACCGAAGTGAATTAGACACGCTGTCCGTGCATGCGCAGTAGTGTATGTCAGCTCACCTTGCAAGCATGCGAGTCGAGCTTCCATTGAAAGCGTTGAGCTGGGGTGCACTATAGCGCATGCGCGGGTGCAGGGCTGCCATCAGAAATCTTGGGGTACAGTATGGACCTAAAAACAGGAATGGGGCCGTCAGGTCCTTAATTCCAGAAAAAGGACCATTAGCGCCCCAAAGCCGGCAAGGGCCCGCTCCCAGGTAGGGGGCCACAAGGGCAAATGAGGTTGGCCTGTGACAGATCAAGAGGCCGAACCCCATAGCAGTTGTACCCCCCCACACTGATGTTGGCCCTGCGCGGTTAGCTTATGGAAGTAAATCAATTCAATAGAAGAATGTGAAAGAGGGGGGCGGAAAATGCATTGAAAACAGAATTGGGGGCTGGAGGGTCCCTTTAAATCGAAAAAATTGAAAAAATTCTATTCTTGTGTTAAACTTAATGGGCAAATCCGAGTCACCCCGGGAATGTGTTGGGTTTAATGTTTAGGTCTTTAGCGCCCCCTACCTCCTGTATGTATAATTCATGGCACGAAGCTGCCACGCATCATTATGCAGACATTGCCCCGGTCCGCACTGCCGCGGTTAAACGGCCCTCGGCTAATCCCTCGAGTAGCACTGAAGGTTTTCACCGTTTTAAGTGAAAAACGTTCTAAATTTCATGGATTTCCATAAAAGCGTTTAACGTCCCAGCCGTGCGTTTCGTGTCAGGATTGTAAGCGTGCGTTTCGCACAGTGTGCTTTATTTCACTATTCCGTATGAAGGGCCAACACCGGCCGGCTACCCCGGTAGAAAGGGCTGAGCTGGCCCTCAATAATAATAATAATAAAAGGCAGTAGGCAGCTTCCTAGAGGCAAGAGACCACGATGTTAGTCCTACACAGTGCTGCTCTATACTGCAGGGCCTAGGGGCTCCAACCATACAGGCTCCTCTTCATACTGGATTTGGGTTATTTTCTCACCTTAGAGGGAACGCTGACTGATAAAATGATATAAACGGCTAATTCTCCTCCTGTATCTCCCAGTTCCACGCTCGCAGGCCTCACTCGTACTTTGAAGGAATGGAACTGGTTAACACGGAGAGAAGCTGGACAGCATAGGCGGTCATTGTGCGGTGATGAGGACCCGTGAACACGTTACCAGCGGGCAAGACGCGCGCCATCTGGCACCGCGACGCCGGAGCCATTTTTGATTCCTTAGTGTTGACGCCCTTGGCAGGGGACGGCCGTCCATCGCCGACGCGATACCAACGCCATATTATTCTCTTTAATACTCTCCCCAACCAGCGCTCATCCGATACGTTGTTTCTGCGGTGCGAAGACATCGAGACTTTTGTGGCGGGCAGTAAGACGCGCTGTGAACTTTTCTTTTAGGTGCTAGAGAGGGAGACATTCCAAGCGTCGATGAGTGAATCCAGAAGACGCTCCAGAGGTCGCTGACGTACAACTCGAATACACTGTTGTCTTGGAAATATTTGCAATTTATTTATTATATATACATATATACATTAAAGATTGGAAGAAACATCCCAGACTCGTTTTCTTTGTAGACACGGCGCTAACTGTATCACGAAACGTCCACAACGGCCAGTTTCTCCTCCAAAGAAAGGTTGCGTTGGGGCAGAATTATGGATTTCACGGCTGGTCACCGCTACTAACTATTAGATTTAGACGCGTGGGTCGAATGACTTGAGTCCTGAGGCTACCAGTAACCGGTACCAAGGTTATAAAGACTTTGACCGCTCTGCCACCGCTGGCCAGTTTAGTGACCACGTCATGATGAATGCTTTAGGGCTTGTGGTCCATGTTTTCCTGGTTCTAAGCCAGGTTTGTGAGGAGCTCGAGGCGATGTTGGCGTTTACAGAAAGGGTAACTTAACTCACCGCGGGAACATATTCAGGGCTTACGAGTATATTCAATGAGAGACGGCTAACCACTAAAGGGAGAGCTGTGGTTTCCGCTCCTTGGCTTCTCTATACATTAAGAAGGTCACGGGAAGCGCGTGGCCGGCCCTGTATAATGCACAGTACGATCCGCAACATTTCTTCAGCCTCCCTACCTATTGAATTATACATTTTACAGGGACAGCTCAGCACTTGAAGCTGGAGAAACTTGTAACGTTGGTGTTTTATAGTGAATTGTTGAATTCACAGCTCTCCCTTTAGTAAATAAACCCCCAAGGGCATCATACATGATAGGCCAACCGCATTCAATTTCTCCCCACCCAAAACCCACGCAGAGCCAACTTGACTCGTCTCCCTGGAACACTTCGCCATCGCTCGCTCGATTCTAGAATGGTCAGATGGAACGTTCTTTATGGTGCAGAGAATAAATAATCCCCAAGTCTCTGTTCTAGGCGCCTAAAAAAAAAAAAAAAAAAAAAAAAAGCAGAACTCAAGCCCAGCTATTACTTGAGAATCTTTACTAAATAAAATGCAGTACAGTTGACTTCAGATCTGAACTGCATGGGGGTGAAACACATCTCAGTGAAACGAGGGTATACTCAGGAGAAAATGATTCCCGTGTGTCCACCAACACGGCACCTGATGTAATCAGCTGTTTGGCATCGCGGCTCTAGCCAAGTTCCTTTATGCCGCCTTAAACAGCGGTGATTTTTATCCTTGGCACGTTGTTACCGCTCTTTGTACGTCCCATGGAGTGCAGACAGCAGGCATGCAAATCCTTTAGGACTTGGGTTTATCCTCAAGGGCAGCGTTAAGATCCAAAACCACATCTGGGTCACAGATTGTAGCGAGACCTTCTGCTACCCCATACCTTGGACATGAAGTTAAACTTTACTAAGAGCAATGGAGCTGCCAGCAACATAAAATAATTTGGCTCTTGGCAGTAATCCCCGATTATTAAAAGAAAAAAAAAAGGCCAGAGACACCTTAAGAGCAACCATACTTTATTACATGACAAGCTTTATAAAACAAACAAAAAAAATAAAAGAGGAAGCATTCAAGCATTTGAACAATACAATAAGGTACTGTAAATAAACACTCCAAGTCAAGTGTCTGGAGGGCAGCTAATCATTGAGAACAATGATAATCCTTCTTGCGGGAAGTGTCACAAGCTAGCTTTGGTTTTTTTTATTTTTATTATTTTAAATTTTTTTTATTTTTTTTTTTTTAAAATCATTTTATTATTTTTATTTTTTTTTTTTCTTCAAATGAAGCCCCACTAAGTCAGAGACCTGAAATGCGATTTATTGTAGGACTCTGACACTTAATGTTAATCCTTTTTTTTTTTTGCTGTTGTTCCTCGGGGGTGTGGTCCTGCAACACATCGCATAGTTAATACCATTCAGGACAACCCCCCCTCCGAAAACAGCAGTGCTAGGATTCACTACAGTACTGTTTGTAATAATTTACAGATAAGGTTTTTCTTTTTTCTTCTTCGTCTTTTTGAAATACAGAAGGCTGACTTGAAATGACTACATTAACGAGGATCACAGCGCACCCACTGGCAGATTAGACCAAAACTTGTCTAGCTACTACAAGTTAGAAACACCATAGTGCATGAGCACAAAACAAAAAAAATATATAAAGCAGGACGAAATGTGCTAAAATAGAGAAAAAAAAAATGCTATTTATAGTCACTGCTGGGTTGTTCTTTAAACTGAGGTATAAAGGCGGTAAAAAGCATACTCAAGTGTTAACATCAATGTAATTTCCAAGCGGCTGTGTCCTGTCTAGTTTCAAGTTACGAGCTTAGTGCAGGATAGTATAGTTTAGAATCATGTTCTGGCACAGTCCTCTTGAAGGTGATCCCAGATAAGCTAAGGCTATATATTTATACCAGGAGCAAAACACTAAAGTGCTTGCCTCGTACAACATTACAAATATTACACTTCTCCTTTGATTATTCCACACAATTCACAAAACACTAAATTACAGTCCAAAGTAAATTAAGATTTTTGTACTTTCAGACTGCGCCGAAAAAAAAAAAAAAAGCTTCCAAAATAAATCACAAAAAAAAAGAAAAAAAAAATTCTATCAAAAGCTAAGCAGCCAAAATACACGATTCACTAATCTCAAACTTCATCAATCGAGAAAAAAACAAAAAAAAAAAATTGTACAATCATTTTTCTATTTGTAAACAGTTAAAAAGCCACAAGTTGATTTGTATCGGCTGACACGCAGAATCAAGGCAATGAGAAGAATGGGCGATGTGTGTTTGGGCGTAACATGCCGCAGCCTCCCCAGGTCAATTCCGTGCCAGGATTTGGGAATAAGCATGGAATTTGTAGGAATATTAATGCACCTTGTGTTATTTTTTTTTTCTATACATTAAAAAAAATTAAACACTAAAAAAAAAAAAAAAAATTCTGGCTTGGTTATCCCAAAGACCAAATATTTTAGAACCCTTGGTAAAAATCATGTTTTAATTTAATAAAAAAAAGAAGAAAAAAAAAACAAAAAACCCAACAACAACCCCTTCATGTGCTGGAAGGGGTTAAACATTAACCATTTCATCACGTCCTTGTGACCTGAAGACTTTCCAATGGCGTAAGTGACAAGTGGCTTTAAAACACACTAAAAAGGGCCAAGCCAGCAATCTATCGTTATCCCAACGCATTCCGCTCGTCTCCCTCTGGGGCGGGGAGATGGATTTTTAATACACGGAAAAATAATAAAATAATAAAAATAAATCTGCTGGTAGATTGCTGGCCCTGAGAATTTATGGTGAAATGGTTAATGTTGGAATTTACACAGAAATGATTTATATATTTTTTTTTTTATCCTTGTTCGGTTTTTTTGAATTCTTTCACCAAACAAGCATAACACCATTTATGGCAACAAACAAAAAACATGTAACGTGTTCCTCTGCAAGTTAAGTTTTTGCAATCATTTACGTCTAAACATTTAAAAACAGTTATTATTCAACACACAAGAAAAATCGATCAGCTCAGTACTTGGTTACAATGTGCATAAATGTGCATAGTTACTAAATAATCGGCTTTTTTTTTTTTTTAAATAAAAAGATACGACAAAAAAAAAAAAACGCAGAACATTGATAAAACACTGTCACAGAAGCAGAGACAAAGAGCCACTGAATTAAGGGAACACAAAAACCCACCTCTACGTCGTTATCTGCAAATCTCAAGGCTATTCACTATTAAAAAAGACAGCATCAAAGCAAACGGTATTCTTATCTTGGCTTTAGAAAGCTTTCTGGGGGATTTTTGGCAGAGAGGAGAAGTCTTTGAGAGAAATTAGCACTGTTAGTGCCGAGAGTTGCATTTTTTTTTTCTAGTAATTTTTTTTTTTTTTTTTTTTACATTTTATTTTTTTTTTTAATTTTTTTTTTAATTTTTTTTTTTTAACTGGGGAGAAGGGAAGTGTTACCTATTTTATTATTCCTGAGAGCCATGTTCTTTTTTTTCCCCATTTTGATTAAGATTTGAGAATCACATGAACAAAAAAAAAAAAAACACAAAAAAAAAAAATGACCAAACACGGACTCCCAGAGATAAAAGCATCCTCACCACAATCTATTTTTTTTTTCTTTTTCTTTAAAGTGATGGAAGAGTAAACATTTGAAAAATAAAAAAAAAAAATCCCACCCCTCCCATGACCCCCCTCAACCCCCCCCCAAAAAACAACAACATTCTGTAAACAAGAGGTTCCTAGGTCGGCACCTCTAAAAGAAAATGCAAAGCCTTTTGAAAGTGCTGCCCCCTACTGGCACATGTAGGGTTTACGTCACAGCTGTGGCCACTATTTATTTTTTGTTTTATTTTTTTTGTGTTTTTTTTATGATATATATATATTTTTTTATTATTAAAACCGTAGAGCTAAATTCTTATTAGGTTTTAGTCGCGAAAACCTGGTGCAATACTTTTTTTTTCTCTTTAAAACTAAGTTTCAACCGTCAGTTCTTCTTAACTCCTTTCGGTGTTGGAAAGGCCAGCAATTGTTCTACAATGAGCTACCCGGCCGATCTGCCGACACCGAAAGGGAGTTAAAACTTGGTAATACCACAATAAGGTAGGTACATCAAGGCATCTTAGAAAGAACAAGCAGTAATCATTTTTTTTTTGTTTCTCTTAAGTACACGCTAGAGTAAACAGATACACACGCGAGCTGCTGCTGCTGCTTCTCATGGTTTCAGGATTAAAACGAAAGTACGAAGCACCGTCCAGTGCAAAAATGTAACGTAGCTTGAACAGTCAAGGGGTGCGTACGAGGGTGCGTACGAGGGCGCGTACGAGGGGGGCAGATCTGGAAGTCAAAACCGGTGGAGACGCAGCTTGTTGTACACAGTTAGAATATGAGTAGCGCTAATGTGGAAGTGTAAATATAGCATTATTCTCGCTTTTTCACATTGTAATATTGGCCTGCATGATTCAAGTATTTCACACTGATATGTTTGGGGGGGGGGAACGGGAAGTGTGCAGAAGAGCCGCCTGCAAAGCCTGCAGACTTTAGATGAGCAGTTCAGCCTCTAGGCTGTTTAATACAAAGAAAATAATAATTAAAAATAATAAATCTGAGGTCATACATGAAAGGCTACATGGGCTCTCCGTTTAAGTGATCGACAGGAAGGAAAGAGCCGACGGGAGACGGGCTGTTTAAGCCCCCGCCTTCGTTGCTCGAGCTCCCCCATAGGCTTGTGGAATAGCTCGGGTTACCCCAGAGAGAAGTGCCATGATGGTCTCCAGAACTGGTGCCAGAAGCGCCTGGGCTGTTCCAGTGATTGATATCTCCGCGGTTCGAGATGCCATGTGGGCTATCGAGGGATCCTAGCCGGCTATGCCCAGACCCCATGGACTGCCAGCCAGAGGATGGGGTCATTGACTGGCCTTGTGCAAAGAAACGACTTATTTCCTCTTCACTGGCAAATTCGGCGAGGATAGTAGTGTTCCCTAAAACACACCTGTTGGGAAATAAAACATCAGTTTACCAAACGGGAGAAACCCCCCCAAAAAAAAACCGCCAACAGTTTCTGATGTCAATTTATCAAACAAACTTCTCCACCTAGACCAAGAGACGGGTAACTTACATGTGCAGAGACTTTTGTGCCTTTACTACCTCTTCCTTGGAACTGTAACGAACTAACGCAGTACCGTGCGGCAGGTTCAGGTGGAATGTCATCAGCGGCCCGTGCTGCATGCACAGGGTACGTAGGGTGGAACCATCAATCTGCGGGAAGGAGCACACGGCAGACGTTGGGTTTTAAAGCCCCCCCAAAGACATGTGATGCGCAGCAACACCCACCACGACACGAGAAGACATACCTGAGGTGTTAGGTTTTTCAAAACTAGCCAATTCGTTATTCTCCCTGAGCTGTTTTCACTCCAAGCGGATCCTGATAACATAAAAAGTATTTTAAACAGACTTGTCTCCGGAGAAATAGAAAACCGTTTGCACTGGGATAATAGCGAGAGGTATGAGCAATAGCCCTCGCTAATGCCCCACTGCGGGGCAGAAAAAGCTCTTAACAAGATCTATAAAAGCTGTATGGTTAGAAAAGAAATGGAAGGAGCGTCCCTACCTGGCGTGTATCTGGAGTCAGAACTTCCCCATCCACCGCCCAGGCGCAGGGTGTTGCTATCCCAGGTGGACATGGGGGGCTTCTGACCCGACAGCCCTGGGGGAGGCCGGGACGGAGCACTGATGTTTTTAGATGTCAGCGGGACTTTCCACAGCTCGTGAGCCAGGGAGGTGTTAGCGACGGAACCGGGAGACCACGATGGTTTGGGCTCACTGTTTCTAACTGTGCGTGGAGGAAAAAAGGAAAAAGTTAATATTGAATCATGCTTTATACAGGGCCCGCTAAGCACTTCTTGCTGGCCCCTCGTGATGAATAGTGAAGCGAGGGAATTAAAAGCGCAACTATCCCACCAGCCGTCCCCTTAGTGAATAACCCCAGAGCGCAACGTACCTGAAGTGCTTTGTGCTGTACTGCTGTGGGGGACGCTGTAGTTGGAGGCACGGATGGATGACCAGGCACTAGTTGAAGGCAGCGTGGTGTTCAAAGATGAGGATGACCCTGTAGGAAAGAAAAAAAATGGCAGTTTTATTTTAAACCTGGTAGATAACGGAATTGAATAAACCGTAGGCTACCGTGCGACATGGATTTAGCATCCCAAAAAGGGTCGAGGGGGACTCTGGCTGGCGTACGTACCACTGTTTCTATCCCTGAGGTGGTCCACACCTCGCACTGTGTTAATTGACAAGTTATTGATGACACTGCCAGGAGTGACATAAGGATCGGTCTCAGGGTCAATGTTTGGGTATCCTTTCCACGGCTCACCAGGACGAAACTCTGCCACGAAACATGACGGTCAATGATGGAGCAAAAAGTATCACTGAAAACATGCGACCTTACAACTCTGTACTCATTAATATAAAATATACATATAGCCTCAGAGGCACTCACCGGGTGGCCAGTTGATACTGCTGGAGCCATTGGGCGATTTGGCACTGGGCCAGCCATCCCCTATTGATCCCGGGGGGCTGGTTGGAGAGTTACTGCTGTTCATAAAGTCATAAGATCCAAAAGGAGAATCTTCAAGCCTAAAACCACTTGAAATAGCACCTGGGAAGAGATAAGGAATTGTTACGCGCAAAGCAGGTCAAACAGTGCCAAGCGCTACAAATGTTCTAAGGAGGAAGTAAGCGAGAATCTCTGTTGATGTGACAGATATGGCGGCATATGACATTTAAGCGGACCCGTCATCTAGTGATATAACAGACGTGCTGTACAGGGTTCACTTGACACACGTGAAACACAACCTACCATGTTTACTGGAAGTCTGATCCAGTGAAGGGTTAGAAGACATGCTGTCGACGGTTGTCCACTTTCTCAGTCTGGACTGTGGCTCTTTCATGCCTCCTAGATCCATATTTACATTCAAGTTGGAGTTCAAGCCTACGGTGAGACAAAAGCCCGTTACAGCCCCCGACACTTATTTGCAGGGTTTTCGTTAGTAAATATAAGACCCGTCTACATAGCATTTACGTGAACAAATAATTTGCTCTGCTCTCAAGTGCTCCAAGTCCTATTCGAAAGAAACTGGAACACAAAAAAGGGAAATGGAAAGAGGCGCAACAGACAGATCCCCCACATCCCCACCGCTGGGAGGTGAGACCCCTCTAAGTAGACACAGATTTAGAAGCTCGGCAGCGATACTTTTCTCAGATACTGACCTAACGCAAAGCTGTTGAAAGCACTGATAGGTGAAGGTACTTTTGGCAGGTCAGGGGTAGAGTGGGGCAGCACGTTCTCCATGTACGACTTCATGGGGGGCTGGTGCAATGGCTGCGGCGACTGATGAATCCCTTGTTTCATCAGCAGATTTGGCTCAATCTGACGGGCCTGTTGCTGCATTCCAACAGACCGGGCCTGGAAGAGAATTCAAAGTGATGGATGCCCAGAAATTCCCAAAGATGCACCATTTTTAGCTTTAAGCAATGCAGTCGGAGGCTCAGGGTACCAAGCCCAGCATGCAATAGGGTGACAGATCCGCATACCTGTTCCTGCTGCTGGCGGCCCCCCGAGGGCATCCCCCCTCTCTGGTTCTGGACCTTCTGTTGCTGAGCCAATAACCGCTGAAAGAGAGATAGTTGGATCATTACATGATCATTTGTGGCTTCATTTAAAAATGAATATTCTACCGAGCAGTTGATTTGTATATGGAGCATATGTGCTAATACAACAACAATACAATATATGCTAATATGTGCTAATACAACAATACAATATATGCTAATATGTGCTAATACAACAACACAATAAGGGGTAATACAACATGAGCGAGCCAGATATTTAAAGCCTTGAGGTGATCGTGTTCTGTGCACTGCATATGCCACCCCAGAAACAATATAAGAACAGGCACCCATCCTACACCTTAATAAATGGAAGTTAGCCAAGTGGATGCAGTCTCTGCCTGAATCTATAGCGTAATAGGTGTATTAGTATATATTGATTTATATAGCCCCATCATGTGTGTAAAGGGACATAAGTAGTGCATCATATAACTGGTAGGATCAGAAATGGGCCACACGAGCTTACGATCAAGAGTAGAATGACCTCAATGGACTCACCTGTAGCTGAGTGATCTGGGAGAGCTGGGAAAGCTGGTTTAACTGGGAGAGTTGGTTCAACATGGCTACTTGCTGCGGGCCGAAAAGTGGGCTCAGGCTGCTATTGTTTGGCGGATACTTTAACAAGGAAGGAGGGACCTAGGATGAAAAAGCAACATGTCAGTACATCCAAGAGCCAAGGCGTGAAGACAGACTGTATGAAGGACGCACGGCTTCCCGGCACCGTCTTACCTGAGGGGGTATAATAGAAGGAGGCACTTGCGCGCGGAGATTAGGCTGAGATGAGTTGAGAGATTGTGCTGGGGGATGATGTGAGCCTCGGCCTTGTGCCGCACTACCAACAGCATACATATTGGGATTGCCATTCTGCGGAAAAACAGAACGTCACGCGATTGCACCAAACAACATGGCGATAACAGCTAAAAGATCTCTTAAATCATCTGTGATTAGAACAGCACTTAAGGATCCCTGCGCCACAAAGAGAGCGTTCACTCATCAGCCCCCGCAGACTCACCTGTCTCACAGAACCGACATTTGGCATCCCCAGCCCCGTGAAAGAACCGAGAGACTGATTAGGTAGTGCACTATTTAAAGGGGGAAGCTTCATGTTCTGGTTTGACATGTACT
Organism: Spea bombifrons; assembly: GCF_027358695.1. NCBI lineage: Eukaryota > Metazoa > Chordata > Amphibia > Anura > Pelobatidae > Spea > Spea bombifrons. The sequence continues at coordinate 42,648,432 of NC_071093.1, forward strand.
GCTGCTCTTCTGCTACAATGCCATCCTGATCGGGACAGGCGGCAAATGGAAGGGCCCGGAGCCAACACCCAAAGAGAAGGAAGAGTGAGGAGGGAAGCCAGGAGTCCGAAGCAGAAAGCGATTCAGCGTGGTGACAGCAGCGGGGAGGAAAAAAAGCACAGAAGAGTGGGTTAGGGCAGTTTGCAAAGCAAGTATCAGGCCAGTGGAATACAGCGGACAGGATTGTGGATATAGCCCTGCGCTCCACAGACTACAAACCACAACTGGCAATGGAGCAGAGAAGCATAGAGAGGGCAATATACAGTCTAAAAGTCATACAGATGACAACATAACTCTTTTTAAAATGTATTAAAGTATTTACGGAAACAAATATTTATATTTAGCGTGCTCAGGCACCCATACTGGAAGCAATTTGCTTAAAAGCTGAATCTGGAGCAAACACAGCAGACAACCTACTGACCTTATCAAAGTAAGGACTGTGATCCATGGAAGACTCTTTGGAAAAGTGTCGAGGTCCAGGAACCTTCCCAACCACTCGACTGTAATCCCCAAGACCAGACTTATCCATATCCATCCTCTTGTCTGGAAAGTTGCCTGCGCACACAACATAATAATGTGTTTATCTATACTGAAAGACACCATTCCTCTACTTACCCCCAGGTAAAAAAAACAAAAAAACCCTCAACGACTAGGATAATCTGAGGGGACGCTCAAAATACAAGGTGAAAAGAAAAGGAGTCTCTTCTACTACTCAACACTACGAGACACTCACCACCAGACATGTCCATTTTATTGCTCTGCATGGAGTCCTCTTGTGATTCTCTCTGCAAACACAGACACAATTACACATCTGCCAATCGACAGCGTACACGTTATACAGCCAGACCACAAAACAACGATGACATTCACACTCACAGAAAACCCCATGTTGTTGAATTGCTTCATAAATGGGTTCATCCAGTTCTCCTCTTGTTTATTGGCGTTTTTCATCATTCCCTAGGAAGAAGCCGGATTGTGCTTTATGTTTAAATAAGCCGTAATAACAGTTCCCAGGCCTACAAAGACTTAACTAGACAAATTTACAGGCATCAGATTCAATATTAAAGAGGATGTTAGCTAGAGACTTTAACAAGCCAACCGGTCCATGAAAATTTATGAATGATGCTAAATTTACCCGATTAAAGAGTTGTTTGAAAAGAGAAGGGCTTGACAATACTAGGGACGACTACAATTAGTTAAAAATAAATAGGGGGAGAGCACCTTTAAAATATTCCAGGATACAGGCAGGTCAGCATTTAGACATGGCGGCTTTCAGCCTCAGATGTCAAAAAAAAGAAAGGGATGTGCGTACAGCAAAGCATGGGTTAACCCTCTCGTAGCGTTACCTTTGTGGGCATTTTCTTCATGTAAGGCGGCCAATTTAGAGACTGGTTGTTCTCCTGGGACGAGTTGCTTCTCCACATCCCAATTTCAACATCATCGTCCTCCCAGCTGCTGTGACGACCACCAGGGCCGGACATCTCATCCCCACACCAGCCACCGTCTTGCATAGATTTAGGACCTGGGTACAAGGCATAGGTTAGACTTCCATTAGTGCACCCATAAAGGATTTTGTTAAAATCAGCATGGCAGAAAAGTATTTGTATTCATGGATCTATAAATAAACACAAATCTGCATTTTAAAAGTGCTGTTTGACCAAATCTGATGAGTATCAAAGATTTAAACGTAACTGCAGCATTAAAATCATCCCTCGTACCAATAAATGCCTAAATCTAGCCTTTTAGTCATGGAAATGTTTACATCAAACCTAATTGTTCTAATGATGTTTAGAAAAAGCACTGGTGGTTTGCTTCCACGGGAATTTAATAGTTTGGGTATTTATATTATTAAGCTTTCCAGGGTAAAAAATAAAGGACGGTTCCCCTAATGAATATTTCCTCACGATGCGAAAACGCTCAATGTTTTGGTGGAACAGCACCTTTAAGACATCACAGAAGCCTCTCCCCATAAACTTAGCACGGCAAAAGGTTGTCTTCCGTGGACAAAATCTTTATGTTGGACCTTATACACCCGAAAGACGTCCGTACCGGGTCTGTCTGGAGCCTGCTGACTGATGGGCGCGTGGCCCCAGCCGGATGTAACGGCCTCGGCGTTCTGACCGCCCCAACCGTTGCCGGTCTCCGTAGGTTTACCCCACGCAGAGGTGCCGTTATCCACAGGAGGAGCGGGAGATTCTGGCCATGATTCACCCCATCCTAGTCGAAAGAGAAAAAAGGTGGGAGAAAAAGATAATATTACAAAAATAAAAAGTATTTAGATAATGAAACAAAAATAGATGAAATGACTCAAAACATGTATATAAATAATGGAGAATTGGGGCAACGCAGTCATTGGGCAGCTTTGGTTACTTAAAGGACTATTAATGAATAAATACGGGGAAAGCCTTAAACCAGACTGCCACTTAGAACACAATCACTACAATTCTGTCATTTTCTACGAGCTCTAAACGAGGGACGTTTGACTATAACCAGGCTCAGCGTTCTCACCGGAGCTGTTGCTCTCCTTGCTTGGCACGGCACTTGACACCGGCGGTGGTTGGTGTTGTTGGGTTTGCGGTTCTGGCCCGGACGCGCTGTTCGAAGTGTTCTTATCCCACATGTTCACATTCTTGTATTTGTATTTCTCGGGATCACCCCAAGCCGCAGTTCCATCGTCAATCTCCATTTTCCGTCTCACGGACTCTGGAGATGGCTCCTCCCAGCCAGTTGGCTCTTCTTCCTTGGTTGGAGTGGACACCGGCCCACTTAGCCAGCCTGATGGCTTATTGGTGGCTGGCTGTGACCCCCACGATCCTGTCTCCGGTTTCTTGTTCCATTCCGCATTGTTATTTGACTTTAGGTGCTCAGCTTCCACTGGCGCTGGGCCACATTTGGGCACTTCCCCGCTGCCCTGGTTGGCCTTGGATGGCTCTCCCCACCCTTGGGTCGCGCCTGCCTTACTGGGCTCTCCCCAGTTTGAGGTGTTATTTGAATTTCCACCTCCACCACCCCAGGAGCTGGATCTACTGGGTTCATTCCAACCAGACGCAGATCTGTCGTCACTGCCAGAGCTTGCCTTTGTTGCACCCCAATGATTATTTTTGGAACCGTCCCCCCAGTTATCACTCTGGTGCCCTCCCCACCCCTGTTTGACCTTTTGTGCATCATTCCAAGTGGATTTTTCCTCTTTACCGTTCCCCCATGATTGATTGCTCTTGACCATTCCAGTAGTAGCAGCAAATTGATCGTCCCATTCCCCTTGGCTTACTGAGCCTTTGGCATCACCCCACCCTGTAGCAGGCTTTGGATCTCCCCACCCGGATACTGATGAGGTATCGTTGCTATTAGGGGTGGGTTTGTCCACCCATCCCCCTGAGTTAGAAGTCTTTGACACAGAGCTTCCCCAAGCTTCTGTTCCATTGTCAGTTTTACCATCGAACCGAGCAGCAGCTACGGTGTCCCAGGCAGTGTTCTGTCTGACGGGAGTCTGACCCCAGCCAGTGTTGCACAAGACGCGAGGGTCCAGGTCTCCTCTACTCACAATACTTTGAAGCAATGTTTGCTGGTCCACTTTCCTTCTTTCCATAGTCCTGACACCGTTTGCTTGCTCACCCTGGCTTCCAGTGCTGTCTACGCTACCTTCGCTTTCCCCAGTACCTGTACTTTTGGCCCACATGCTACTCGACTCGTTGGCCCTAGAACCCGTCGCGTTTTGCCTCATCTCGTCCTCGGCGGATTTCCAGGTGTTCGACGCCTTCCTACCGTTTTTCTCTGGGGGTTTTCCGTCATTGGAATGCTGATTGTTGGGCATTTTGCTCCAATCACCATTTGAAAGATTAGTGCCAGTGTTTTGTGCTGGGTTTCCCCATCCTCTGTGACTTCCGCCAGAAGTCCCTCCGTTTCCGCTTCCCCAATGCATATTTTGGGAGTTTACCGTCCCTGACTCCCACAGCTCTCCTTTAGTCCCGTTGGCTTTATAGTTTGGACCGCTCGGCCCATTCATGCCCGGCTGTATTACGGTTGCATTCACAGTGTCGCCATTAGCTTGCCCTTTAGGGACAGAATTTTTTTCTCCGGGGTAGCTGGAGCCACCCCATGTAGTACCGTACGGTCCGCCATTTTGTTCCTCCCCATTGCTTAGGTGAGGACTGGAAGTGCCATTTGTAACTGAAGAGGAATGAAGTGGAGAATGATTCATGTTACCCACACTCCAAGCCCCATGCCCTGTAGAATTAGGCAGCTCATTTGTCTGCATTAAACCAGCAGAGTTTGGTAAACTAGAGGTCACAAAGTTAGTAGTGTTATTTGGTCCAGTCATTTCAGTGTTAAGGTTTTGAGGTTGCCCATTATAACCAGCCTTTCTTGTACCATTCAGTTCAGAATCGCTGTTCTCCTGCGGGTTCCCCCAGGAGCCAGGGCCACAGTTGCCCGATTTAGGGTTAATACTCCGACTGTTAGACACCTGACCTATAGTACTGCTCGGAACATTTGTGCCAGAATTGCCAGCCCCTTTAAGGGTATGTCCATTGCTTTCCAAAACGGGCCAGGCACCGTGGTTGCCGTTCATATTCAAAGTGCTTGGATTTAGAACTCCGTTGGCTGAAGTATTCGCAGTACCCCAAGCGTTCATCCTGTTGTGCCTACCATCCGCCTTGCTATCGGGGCCATCTTGACATGTGCTTATCATGGATCCGTGCGGAACTCCCCACGACCCATTAATACTTCCACTGCTTGCATTATTGCTGTTGCCGCCTACCAAAAGCTTGCTTTGAGAACCATGCCCAACACCATTCCTCATGGTATCCATCTCCTCCGGCGTCTCCCCAAACGGCACCAGGTGGTTCTTTTCAGGCCCAGAGGTCAGGGAAGAGTCAATATCCATACATTCTGAGGCCAAGTCAGGGCTGCCGCCTGGGATCGATGGCCACGACGCTTTATCTGTGCTGTCTACAGTAACTTTATCCCAGCTTGTGCCTGAATCACCATTGGAAGAGACCTGTCCCCAGTGCGAATTTTCATAGTGAGGTCCTAGGCTACTGTGATTTAGATCTGCAGAGGGTTTAAAAAAAAACAAGTGGTTATTTTAAGTTTTCACAATATTTAAAGACTTTACTGAATTAAATTTTAATTTGGATTCCCAAAAATGACTTTATTATCTATTGTTTGCGTTCGCCCTTCTACAATATCTCGGATTAAACCCCAGATGGGGACTCGCTGAATGACTTATGATGGGGGGGGTTTAAAGAGCAGAGTCCAAATAACATTTGAGACCCGAACGATAGAGGACAAACTAAAATGCCAAGTATATTGAGTAAAAACCACAGCGGTCACATTTTATTTCAGAATTTGTTTTTCACTCCCATGCTGTTAAGTTTTAAAAACATACATATTTTCCCCTAAAAATCCCAAAATGTCGAGGAGACAGACGAAAAGGGCTGCTGCGTCGGGTTTAAGGACTGCTCTCCTAGCTGTCGATGAGATGTAACAAGCATTGACCCCGTAAAAATAAACCGGCATTGTAAATATCAAAGGCATAAATTAAATCGGATGTGGCAACTGAATTGTGAGGAGCGACGGGCATTCGCAGAAGCCTGGTGTTAGTATGCATGCCAGCGGCACACGCAAAGGCTGTCGCGACCGTGCAAAGCAGCCACGCAACATGAAAATACAAGTTAAATAAAAGAAATGAAAAGAGAAAAAATGCCCCGGGGCATAACAAATAGCCAGATACGCACTGCAAGGCCCGCAAGCCAAGAGGCGGAAGAACAAAAAAAAAAAGATAATTGAGAAAATAATTCACCTAGCTGGTTAGGGGAGTGGCTGACCAAATCCCGAATGGGGGGCATGCCTATGGAAAAGCGAGGAAGGGGAGAAAATTAAAACGGGAAAAAAGGAGAGAAATGGGGGGGGGGGACTGAAAAAAAGGGAGGAGAAAGATTAATTTCCTCATCTATATAACATAAAATACAAAATCATATTGCCTAAGGTTCTAAACAGAAAGAAATCCTGTATTCCAATATTGAACGATTGCACAGAACCCGTGTCTCGATCAGGCGCTGGTGTGAAGATTTTTTACATAGGGGGCCACACCACTTCTTAAGAGTGCCATCGCTGGACAGCTTCCCTACTTTTGCTGGTCCGACGTTCTCTCCCTCACCGTGAATTTCTTTTTAATTTTACGTTTAACCCGTGTGCGGTATTCCCAGAACGAGGAACAATGTAACCGGTTCCTTTGCTTATTCTCCCGCCACCGTCTCCCTTAGAAGCTCCAACCAGGACGGACCAACGGACAGAGACCTCCTTAGAATGCCGGGGGGTCATTTACCTGGTTGAGTTTGGCAGCTGCCCTTCACGTCTCGGGCCTCCGTGAGATCCTGAGCCCCGGTGCCGATCGCGGACTCTTTGTTTAACACTTTAGTGGCTTGTCCCAGGCTGGCTGCGATGCCAGGTAACGGCTGCCCGCGCTTCAGAAGATGTTTCTGTTCCTGGTGCCGGAATCGCGGTGGTACTTCACGGGGAGGGTAACGAGGCACCGGTTGCGGACTGACTGACGTGAGCCGCTTGGCATTATTATTCTGAATGCTGGTTGCTGTGGAAATGCCGATATCACCGTTGACAGGCTGAGGCTGGCTTAGTATTTGATCTGGCACTGCATGGGGCAAAAAAAAAAAGGGAAAAAAGTATATAAAAGGTTTAATAGTGAAGGGGACATGAACAGATTACACAGGCAATAAACATATTTTCTCTTCAGAAACACAATTAAGCGTTACTAATGTGCGAGTTCCTTAACAGATTAGCCGGAACATTCCGTGTTTATTTACCCGCCGACGAGCACTTCTGTCATCCCGCAGGCCGAAGTGAACGTCGCCAAGCGAGCAAATACGGTTTTTATTCCTTCCTAACTCTTAAGGAAAGCGTTCTGTAAATGTTTGAATGTAGGTATGATTTCCTTAATCTTTACTATAAGGTTTTTTTTTTTTTGTTTGTTTTTTTTTTCACCAAAAGACGTAGAAAGTATGCTTGCAGACAATCCAGAAAAAAGGCAAAAAAACGCAGTTGGTTATATTCAAATAAGAAGAAATAATATTAGACGTTTGAAGACGTGGAGATATATCCAGAGCGCGTAAGACGGAGTAACGACTACATGATGATTTTTATGCCAAAAACAAAACCCACACGCGAAGATCTGGTTTCAAATTGGTGGCCCCGGCGGCGAAAACATGGAAACCGCATGCTTACTATGGAAAGTACCGCAATATGATATATAGAATATGCTGATTTTCCAGGGCCTAGGGTTTATGTTTAACCCTTTGATTGCACGGCCGTTTACCCAAAGGTTGACTACATGTTAACACAATAGGGAAGCCAATATCTATGGAGAAAGCAGCATCATAGATTCTTTAATAATAGCATTTAAATACAAAGTCTCAGACCTGTATGGTGGGTTTTGGGCTTTTTTTGAACTAGACACACAGTAAGTTCTTAGTTCATAGTGCCTTGTGTTAAACAATAGAAAACCCCAGTCCTAATCACCCAGGGGGACCCCTCCAATTGTCAAAGGGGCTTCATTAGCAAGACTCGTAGCATTTGGAATGTAACCAAGTTAGGCAACGACTGCCTACAAAGGCGTCCTCCGGATCCGCAGAAAAAGTCTCTCAGTTTTCTCCAACATAAAACGCATTATGGATACAAAACTTCTTAAAAGTTAAAGAAATATATATTTTTTAAATGATTTGCGTTACGGTTGCTGGCTCCAGAGGAACGAGTTTATCAAATGTCTGGCTTTTAGACTCTTCAACAGCAGGACATGTAAGTAACAAATTGACTCGGTCCTCATACAAGTTGCTGAACAAGCCCAAGGGGGCAAGAGATGCGTAGCAGCAGAACCTGGAAAAGGACAAAAGAAGAACGAGGGGCTCTACGAGGACCGCCGATGACGCGATTCTGCCGGGAATCCAAAGCTTTAACTCACAAAAAACACAGATCTCCCCTTAAAATCAAAACGCTTGACGTGGGGCAACTGGGTCTGTCTTCAAACCGGCGCTGTACCGAGGGGGAGGGCGACACGTGCCCCCCCCCCGGACCTTTAAACACACAGATCTCAGGACACGCACCACGCTACATAGGATCAGTGAAACGGCGGAGACCCTTTAGAACCATAAAGCGTTCTAAGCTTCAGAAACGTGCTGCAGAACTTCTGGCACTCAATGGGTTAAATCGCGGGCGCAATGAAAGTACCACGAAACAAGCTTAAGGGCAATTAGACATAATATACAGAAATAACGCGTTATTTACTTTGTATCCGACCAAATCCCTAAAGAATGAAGGGAAGCCGCTGCGGACAAACATAAGAAAAACAAAACAAGCGCGGGGGCCGGACCCCCCCCCCCCGGCGATGACGTTAAAAACAAGCCTTTCATCGGCACTCAGCAGATTCCTGCCGGAGCGAAGTAAACAAGCGATCGGATCTCTAATCCGAGGAGGAGGAGGAGGGGAGCGGCTGCGGAAAAGCAAGTGACAGCGCTGGATATAGATGAGAGACCGCAGCACATGCTGTAACCGGAGCCCCATCCCACCCAGCCTCCCCGACGCTCAGCGTGAGTCACTGCACAGACACGTCGGCCTCCTCAGACTCTGTAACGCAAGCAAACCCCATCGGCCCTCGGGGCAAACACTTCAACCGTGCGGCTTAACCTAGAAACGCTGAAAAGTGTGGCAACGCGCGCAACACGAATTAAAGGAGAGACCCTGTCCAGCCGGTAACAGCCCCCCGGCCCGGAGCGTTACGGATGATACAGACGGCCATTACAAAGAAATATCCGCCTTTATACAGACACCATGCGGTCCGAGAACCCAAAACAGATCCGCGGCGGAGGGAAGTAAAACGATGATAAACACATTTTCTTCCCCATTCTCATCTGCACTACTTTCAAAAATAAAACCCGCTTGTCTCAATGGACTAAACGCAGTGCAAACGACAGCCTAAGTACATAATCTAATCATGCAGATAAATGCCCCCCGTTCTACCCCTGCGGCTCACGCGTCTGTCTTGCCCCATACCGGGCACTTTTATTCACGCCAAAGCCTTTCGATGAAATCTCCACGCGCTCGGCCGGTGCGGGATTAGCGTTCGCTCGCTGCGCATGCTGCCTGCAGACATATCACAGCGGGAATGGGCCAAAGCGATAAGGAAACCCGGAGACGCAACGACCCAATCCAGCCAAAAGACACAAAAATGAGGTTTCTGATTCCTGCAGAATCCCAATAATATACAGAAATGCCATTTATTGCCGTTAAAGCCCCATCTGCCGGAGGAGCCCAATCCATTCGCTCCCTTCCAATGACTAAGAGACGCCGTCTGGCCGTCAACGGCTCGCAAAGACAGCGACTCAAAGCAAAACGATTAAAATTGTACAAAAAAAAAAAAAGAAAAAGAAAAAGAAAAGTGAAAGCTGGGTTCCTGGACACACGGCTTGCGAGGCTTTACACGCGTGTTTGACACTCACGCTTGAGGGCACACGGAGGAAGCCCGGCTCTAAAAAGCTGACACGGGTAATCCGCAGCGCTGGAAATTTCACAGCAAAGCCAAAAAAAGAAAGAAATGGCCGCAGCCGCGAGGCCGGCCCTGGAAACCATCCACAGCGCGTGGCGACCGATCAACTCCCAGTAGCCGCAGCCGCGCCGTATACTGTATACACAGCTGTGCCTCGCATGGGCTGGAGTACTGGTCTCTCGCTGGAAGCCGAATGGTTAATGCCTTTCTTTTATAAAGGATAATTAATTAACCCGCAGCTCTGGAGTGAATGGCGGTTTAACCCCTGCCATACCGTACTGCACATCAATTTCTACCCAGCACGGGAAACCTGCTTCAAAACTTCTTCTGAGGAAAAAGTTAAGAAACGTCACAAGATAACGAGCCCAAAAAATGTAAAGGGGCAGAAAATGGATCTTTACGGGTTACATTGTCTTTGATACAAGAACATTCTCAGAGTTCTTACTTGTTACGTTTCTGAGGAGTTTATATACGATTACAGCCGGCATTGAATTTTTATACAAAGGAATTTTATTTGCACCGGGATGAACGTTCCCTCCTAACACAGCCCCCCCGTCAGCTGAAGGCGCCGCCGCCTCTTTATAAAATAAAATATAACTTAGGTTTAAAATCACAGCCATTGTTTGAAGCTCATTGGACGGATAATACCTACGGAGCAATTCACGATTAAACCGAGAAGACCCCAGACATAGCGGGCCGGCGTATCTTAGAATGACATATCCAGGAAACTTTATACACAAAAGGTGATTTTACAGTAGACATTACCAAAAGTTTGGGGTCACTTGGAAACGTCCTCGTTTCCGTTCCTTACTTTTGAACCGTAGCGTTTACACAAAATCTAGAATCATTTTACAAAATGAACTCTTTGCAAGACTTTAAAAAGAACAGAGGTGCGCAGCGATACAACAATCTTAGATAATTTAGCGTCCCGACACTGAGAAGCCCCCCAAGAGCCCAACGTTTACCCCCACAAGGCACGATTGCTTAGAAGAGCAGATAATGTTTAACAAGCCTCGTCGCAAAGACAACCAGCACCCCGCGCAAGTTCTCTCCTCTCTCAACAGACGAGGAACGAAAGCCAGAGAGAGAGACGCACCAAACTCAGACGAATTCTGACGCAACTTGGTCTGCACTTTTCCCAAGAACCATTACAGCCCACGGGCACAGATTGAAAAGTCTAACCAGTCTACGTCAGAGGACCAGGTAACGGAGTTGCGCATGCTCCGAGATACACGTGTTCACTTTCTAGTCGAGGGGCGGCTGCCACAGACAGAAAAAAAGGAAATATTTACACAGCGACAAACCTTCCACCGCCGGGGTACCACGAGTGCGAAGAGCGGGACCTACCTTTGATTTTTTGTTCAGCGGCCTGAAACAGAAAAATATAAGATTGTCACTGAACGCTGCTCAACACAGAGGAAAAATACAACAGGGCGCGCATGCAACGTCCATGGCGGAGTCCCCGCAAGGACCGGGAGAAAGAGACTGAGTACGAAAACCCTAAGAGCTGAAGAACAGGTGAGGCGTCGAAGTACAGCGACATTTATTCAGATACACAGCAGCTTCCGATATTACGCTCCGTTATAAAAATATACATCAAGCCTGGAATGGATGCAGCAGCCATGGTAACCGACGCCACCTCTGCCCAGATCCAAACAAAAAAAGATAAAATATATATAAAAAAATATATTATTTAATAATAAGTTCCAGCCGACAGACCCCACAAAAACGCAAGCCAGCAACAGAGGACTCCGACGCGTTTTAACCACTAGTTTCATCTCCAAAACACCAGGGGTCACAATTCACCGCAGCGGCCATTTAGTCGCGACAAATACACTTGGGGGGGGCTTTCAGCGCTCCACCGAAAAACGAGACTAGTCGAGCCCTCATAATCCCCTTTCCCTTTCTGTTTCCTTTAAGTGGCGTCTCGCAGAAATAGCCGCCTCGGCATTGATATTCTTATCTCATCCGCTTACCTTTATCTAGAGCGGCAGCCCACGAGCCCAAAAGCTTCCAGACTGACTAGACTAGAAATCGTGTAACGCCCTAGAATTTAACCTAAGCCCCCCGAAACCGCTCATCATGATTATTATATTAAGGGCATGGATACGGGAAGCATTTTTTCGGGTCAAGAAATACGCAAACGCTTATTTCCAAGCTTTTCGAAACCCATACTGAGAGCTTTTGCCCAGGATGGCAAATAATGGGGTCACTTGGAGGGAAATCTCAACCCCGACCCTCTAGTTCGTGTTGATTGGGACGTTGCACTTGTTGCTATGGTTATAACACCAGTCGCCAAACATTGCTCCAGAATTTTAAGCGTAACTCCAAATGACGAATGGAAATTATGAGCCAGACACAGAAATCGGAGAGCCAGCTGGATATTGTTTTAGGAGTAAGAAAAAAAAGTAGGAGCCGGGTCTAAAAATCTAGAAGCCGTTGCAAACAGGCCGTACGTCGGAGCGCCATAACCCGCGACGATGTTTCAGGCTGGAGCCGGGCGTTACATTTACAGAAAGAAGAAATCGGAAAGAGCTGGGCCGCGTTGAGAGAGACCAACATATATATTATATATATATATAACAAAAAAAAGGTACATTTTCACTTATTTCACTGGCTGGGCAACTAGAGGTTAACTAAATACCAAACCCCAGACATTTATCTGAATAAGTGACCAAATATCAGAAATTCTACGAGTCTCTAATACCAGACACAAAGTAGTAAATTAAGAAGCATCCCACTGCCAGCTCTATGGGCTACCGATACTCATCGCTTGAAAGCACCAGCCTTGGAATCGAAGGAAGCGGTTCCGCACATGCGCACCGAGGGGTCTCAGACGCCAGATGAGTAGAGCCATTGTAAGAGCTGCCTGGCGGTAAACACATTGTGCATGGCAAAGGCTGGAGGTGGGCAAAGGGGAAAATATAGGGGGGATTCTGCCGAATGCCCCCCCTGCACTGGCAAGGGGACACCACAGAAATGTAAAGGGCTCTTGTAGGTGGAAATTTGTATCAACCCAACATAACATCACACAGCCTGTCCACCAGACCCTGAGCAGCAGATACACTTACAACCAAGATCCCCCCAACACAGGGACCGCTGCTTTGCTTCACAGCGGACCAGCCTGTTGGCTTTTAACTAAACAGCTAGGATTTCCAAAAGAATTCAGCTGAATATTCAACAGAACGGTAAAAAGGCTGAAGCGTCACTCAATACGCGATTTGCCGATCGCTGGATCCCCGATCAATAAGACGAAGGGCTCTTGTTGTTACGGCAGGTAAGTGGTAACCGAGGCCGGCTCTTATTAAACCCGCTCATCGAGAATATCGATATCGGCGTGCGACGTCAGGCTGCCGGGTTTGAGTGACTGAAAGCCATCCCTGCCACGCGATGTACCGGCACCGGCTTCAACGGCCATACAGCAGAACTCGTTTGATGCAAACGCTAGCCACGGGGCTAGCGCAAAATATCTGAATGAATACCCCACATCCCGGTAACATAAACCCCGCACACACGCTTGGCGACGACTACCTTCTTAGGGACAGCGTCCTTTTTCTTGTTGTCCTTTCTCTTTTTCCTTTCTTCCATCAACCGGCCTTCGTCTTCTCGCTCGATATCCCTGAAAAACAAAACAAAACGCTTTATGGCAACTATAAGGACCAATAACATTTGCCCGCCGGCTTCATAGAGGGTCTGCGATGCATGCGTTAGGCTCGCGGCATCTAACGCGGTCCGTTAACGGCGTCGGGGAAGCAGCCCGTCAGGCGCAGGCTCCGCTCAGAGCGGCTATTGATTTTCCAGCCATAAAAACGTGTTTGTTTTGTACCTTTTAATGGACGCGCCGTGTAACACGGACTCCCAACAAATAAAAGCGCCGGCTTTATTCTTTTTGAGCGTTTTACTGCCCCAGGAGATCACTTAATCCATAAAAGAGATGTGTTTAAGAGCCGCCCGCCGAGTACACCGGGGCATCCACATCGGCCGCTGGGGGAGTAATAACGGGCAGAGGGGGCACATGGCCGCGGCCCCCCAATATCTAATTGTTTCGTGGGGTAACTAACCCTCACAGTCTAGTCGGGTGCAGGGAGACGAGAGCCGCTGTGAGGGCCAGGAGCAATCTAGTATAATAAATGATTAAAAAAAAACATGCGCGATGTACGCGTCCACAACAAAACCGCACATCCAATGGACGCCTATTAACTGTACACTAAATAGCTTTCTGTTCTGGAGAATATGTTACAGATATACACACGGCACATTAAACTATTTACTTTACAGAGAGGGTGGTAGATAAGTGGAACAGCCTCCCAGCAGAAGCGGTAGAGGGTAATACAGTTAGGGGATCGGCATTTGGCTCCGCAATCTAAGACGAGACCAACGACTGATTAAGGTTCGAGTCTTTACAGCATGAAGAACTGGAACGGCCGCAGAAGCAAGTACTTTCCCTATTCTTAGAATCCAGCAGCAGACATCCATACAAACATTTGGAAGCCATAGCTGCCGTCTGTCTGGAATTTGTCTGGTGCTGGTTCTCGCAAACCGATCCAAAACAAATAAAACATTAAAACAATAATAACGAATCTTTCCAGGACTTTTTCCAAAACGTCTAACGCCGCGGGGGCCGACGTCCTACCGGGAGGGGAAAGCAGCGGCGGCTGCCTCTGGAACTCCGGTGCGCGACTCAACAAAGGAACGACTATTCCTGCGTTTATTCCTCGAGACGCTCAAAACAGCAACAAGCACCGGATTCGTTCAGATCAGAGATTTGGGGTTTTTCCTCCCCAGAATAAAGCAGGAAGGCGGAGGTTTAACGTGACCGGTTAAAAGCTTGGTCTGGTCGCCGGGGAAACATGGAGGGGGGGGTGAATCTACAGACGGACGTCTACAAAAAAATGAACCGTAAATAGTAGTTAATATCAGAGTAAAAGCAGATTAATTACGCAGATGGATGCCCGTCGGGGGCCGCCCTCCGCTCTTCCCACCGGCCGCACGGCCAACGCTAATTATATTTGCCGGCAAACGCTTTGGCTGATAACCCTAATTATGCGTGAGATTTAAGGGGGCTTTGATGGTTTGTTAGCGTTTATCGGTGGTGCGCAGGGCTGCGGATCTCTACAATAGAGTAATTGTTCTCCTGCGCGGACACGGGCGTGGAGGCGCGATCGGGACTGGCCGAGCGGCTCCGAGGAAGCTTTTCTCGAGCGGCAGAGCCCTGCGTAACGGATGCGAGTGGAGTTTCTGGACACGGCGGCGTTTCCACGGCGTACGCGTGAATAAACTGGCTTCGTAGATGCAGAAGTTTGGTTTTCTTTCCCAGAATTAGTGCTTCTAAACCAGAGACCGAAAGGACGCTTTGCAAACTTGGTGCCGTCCATAAAACATTTCGCAACTCGAAAAATAAAGCAAAAATACGTGTTTTTACGACAATTTGGTACACGGTTCATAATCTCTTTGCCCTCCATGCTTTATTTCACTTGCACCACATCAGAAAGCTCAATAAACAGATCCGTGCGGCTCGGTAACGAGGTTGGCAACTGCTTCCTATTGGCCGGTCGTCAAAATGCCAGACCCTGGAAACGCGTTTTGCTTTTGAACCCAATGGATGAGGGCAGCGAGCGACCTCCGGCCGTCCTCAGACCTCTCCGGCGCTTTTCGACTGTTTGCTCTCCCCGGCATCTCTATGGCAGCGACAGACGGCCGGCCAAAGGTCGCCGGGTACTTTTACCAGCTAACCGATACACGGCATTAACCCCGACGCCTCACTGGGCTAAAGTCACCATTTAGGCCGCCAGCGGAGGTGGGATCACTAAATGTGAGAGAATAAAACACTAACTGATGATCTCCGTGGTGCTCACGTCAGGAATGGTCCGACGGCCCATGCGCGGCTTCTGGCTGCACACTGCGTCAAAGCCAACCTTTTGGGTATGGACACCGCTGGCTTCCGTACTCTCGCACCGCCATAGGAAGAGGGGCTTCATAAACAGCGTCTTAAAAGGGGCCCGCCAGCCAAAAAAGTACCAACACTATACACACCGTGCTGGCACAACCAGCGGCAAATATATATCACATATAATATATATAATATATACGTATCCTAACAC
Source organism: Spea bombifrons (assembly GCF_027358695.1). NCBI lineage: Eukaryota > Metazoa > Chordata > Amphibia > Anura > Pelobatidae > Spea > Spea bombifrons. The sequence goes on from NC_071093.1 coordinate 42,664,125, forward strand.
CGCCAGTGCCGGGGATTTCCAATATGGCTGCCTGGACGCTGTGTGCGCTCAACCAGACCGGCTACTGTTTATTCCAGGCTAGCACCTCTAGATTGTAAGCTCCTCGGAGCAGCGCCCATCCTCGCATCTTTCTAATTATTATGTTATATACTACTTGCTATGTCTTGCCTACCCATTGCACAGCGCTACGGAAAATGATGGTGCTATACATTACAATAGCGCAGTCAGCCTGGCAGCCATATCTGTATTTTTATTGGCCAAATGCACCTCCCACAAGCCAATGAGCTGGAGGGCCGGGAAAGGGCAAGCGGTGGCACCGGGGTAGAGGGGACAGCCGTTGCATGCGTTAAGGCGCCCATGGTGGTCGGCGTCCCTTTGACGTCGGGGAGAGGTCTGTATTCGCGGCAGAGATCGCCGGCGTCACCGAGCCGCGGCAGGCTGGAAAGCTGCCGTTTATTTGGTTTACACAAAGAATTCGTTGCTTAGGAAGTAATTTCACAGGAATTCCGCCTGGCTCTTACCGCAGGTTCTGGCCTGACAGGCGGCTTCCTATTGGCCGGCTCGGCAGCGAGGGCTTCAGTCACCTAAACAAAGTCTATTTTAAGGGCTTCGGAAAGCGCCCCCGGGGCTCGAGCTTCGCTGTCAATGCAGCACGGGCAGAGAAAGGGTTAAACAAGCAGTTTCTAATGCGACTTCAGGGCATGTCTACTTGTAACTTATATATACATATACACATATATATATACACACATACATATATATTACATACAGACTACAATCACTGCGTTAATTGCCGGTCTCGGAAACCAGCGAGTAAACGGTTAAAAGCACAACAGCAAACAACGCTGACAGCAGCTGAAAATCGAGCGCCGGCGGCCGGGGCGACTTTTGTCTTTTCTATCCAGGGATCAAATGTGTTTTGGAAAGCGGCAGCGATAGGCGGCCGTCGTGCTGCCGGGGCTTGGGGGAGGGGCTCGCTTCCTCGGGAACCATCCCGACAGCCGCTCAAAGCTTACGGCCCCGATTAACCTAATGCAAAGTATTTCAATTCTAACGTTAGGCCCGTGCAAAAAGAAGAACGTTAGAAAAAGGTATCCACCGAAAACTAGAGGGCAGGAGAAAGTTTTACTTTACCGAGAGGGTGGTAGATAAGTGGAACAGGCTCCCAGCAGAAGTGGTAGAGGGTAATACAGCGAGGGGATTAAACACGCATGGGATAGACATACGGCTCCTGAATCTAAGACGAGACCAACGACTGATTACGGTTTGAGTCTTTACAGCAGGAGAAACTGGCGACTAAACGGGGGCCGGACGGGGCCGATCTGCCGGCAAATTCACTGTTTGAAACAATGGTAGTCGCATTACGAGGCTGCTGGGTGAATAACGATAACGGCAGCAAGCCGAGCCAGACGTGACGGACGTACGAACGACTGTTTATTATTCACTGGTGTGTATGGCGCCATCATATTCCGCAGCGCTGTACAAAGGGGAAGCGCCTGCCGAGGGAACGCACATTACTGTACATGAGCAGCGGAATAACTCGTCAGCGGGGTGGTGGATACGTCCTCTGAGATAAGACGTGTTTACGCGGCCGTAGATAAACAGCGAGCGATAAGCCCAAAATAAAGCAATCATCTCAAACAAGGTCGCGCTATTAAGATAGAGGAGCGGGTGCATGCGCCGCGGCGGCCCTCAGAAACCAGCAGATGAAACCGGCAGCTGGGGGACCCGATTTTAGAGAATGATGTAACGCGCGCGGCCCGCTTTCCCATCGGCGCTGAAGACTTTAACCCTTTCAGTGCCACACTTTATCAGAGGGGTCCCGGCGGCGACGTGGTGCGGCTGGTTTACGTAAAGCTGCGGTGATCTCAGCGTAACACGAATTACACGAAGCGACCGGGTGGAATCTGGAGTCCGTACGCGGTTTGGATCACCGGCGACCCCCGCTAAACGTGGTTACAGAAGCGCAGCGGCTGGCCGCCTGATGCCCCCCAAAACAAACAGCGCGTGTTAAAGATCATCGAACATTCCGGCCAAACACTAAAAAGCAGCTGAAACTGTAAAGAGGATCCCGCGTCCCGAAGAATGAACCCCGACTGAGCCAAGTCCTCATCACCCCTGCACTGCCGAGGGCAAAATGACACGCAGCCCCCCCCGACCACCGGCGTCACGCTCCAATGAACACGGAAGGCTCTTCTTCACTGTATATGAACGCAGCCCCGCGATCGCACGCAGTAAACGTATCTCTGACTATTTAAGGGATAAGCGACAGCGAGAGATTCTGCGGCGTTCCTCCTCTGAGAAGGGGCCCGACGAGTCCTTCATACAGAACAGCGAACACGGCGATTGGTAAACACAACAAACACGTCGGCTCCTACCTGCTCAGGTTCCCTTCGATGTCTTTGGTGGCTGCAGCTTCCAATTCTCTGCAACAGAAACGGGAATTAACAGCGAGAAGCTCGTGGGAGAGACGGCGGCGGGCGAGCAAAGTGCCTGAAAAGCCACAAAATATACCCTCGGAGCAGAATGTGCCGCTGCCACGGGCTATTAAATACTGGGCTACACAAATCAGGAGCCAAGCGGACATATCTGCCTATACTTTACTGAGAGGGAGGTAGATAAGTGGAACTGCCTTCCAGCAGAAGTGGTAGAGGGTAATACAGTGAGGGTATTAAACATGCATGGGATAGACATACGGCTCCTGAATCTAAGACGAGACCAACGACTGATTAAGGTTTGAGTTTTTACAGCAGGAGAAACGGGCGACTAGATGGGGGCCGAATGGGTTTTTATATTTGGGAGGCAGAAATCGGAGCAGCCGTAGGAGAGAAATATGAAATTTGATTAAAAAAAATGTAAAAGCCAGACCTAAAAATCTAGGAGCCGCGACTACCGGCTGCGAACGGATTTAATAAAGAGAGCGCCGTGCAGCGCCTGCGTATATATTTACGAATTTAGGAAAAGGAAAAAAAATCGATCCGAACGGCAGAAATCTAACAACTTCCTGTAAGCAACAAAACGCCCCGAAACGCACAGCCGACGGACTTCTGACTTCATAACAACGAAGAAAACAAGGAGCCGGATATTTCAGAGCTTTTCCTGGTGAATGATTAGCAGAGACGGCGCTACAGCCTAGAACCGCACACGTAACGCACACGCTAAGCACATTAAAGGAACGTTTCTTCTCCCCTCTGGTAATGAAAGGGTTGATAAAGGGTATTACTGGATAGGGACGGTTTACATGTTAATAATAACACACGTCGCGGTTCTCCCGCCTGCACGGGAACCACGCGTGATGTATGGATAACGTTACATATACACGGGGAGGATGCCCCAGAGGACACGGCGGGGAGGGAAAAGCGTTGACGCTCAGTGCTGGGCATTAACCCTCTGAGAGCCAATTACCAAGAACACAGAGCACCTAGTAACACCCCAGATACAGGGAGAGGTTATTCCAGAATGTTAACCCTATCTGTGCCCGGGTTAAAAGGCATTCACTGCCAAAAGATTTAAAGATTTTGCCAGGGAGTATGAAGCTATGGTTGCGTTAACCCCTTAGATGCCAGGAAACATTAAGGTTCAGTTAACCCCCTTAGATACGCAGAGATGGTATGGTTGTGTTAACCCCTTAGATGCCAGGAAACATTAAGGTTGCATTAACCCCTTAGAGATGCAGAGATGTTAAGGTTGTTGCGTTAACCCCTTAGATCCGGAGAGCTTAAGCTTACATTAACCTTTTAGAGAATTCTGGATTGTGACTATAGGTGCCGTGCAAATGTCTGATTGCATTATCTCCTAAATATAGTTCAAATGTTGGGGTGCATTAACCCCCCGCATGCCTGATGAATTTAAGACTGCCTGTCGCGTTTCAAGGATGCATTAACCCCTTGGCTGCCTGTCGAGCTGAGTTTACATCAACTAGCATAACACTTGTTTTAACGGTGCACCGACCCCTTCAGTGCCAGAGAATACCAATCCCTGACGCTAAGGATTAAAAGCAGTGCGCATAGGTGCAGCCTGATTAATACCCCGAACGGAAACAACAACACTGCAAACAAGGAGAGACCGACGATGGGATCGGCTCTGCAGCTGCGACCTAAAGAGACCGGACTCTGGAGAAGGTAAAGGCTCGGGGTCCACACTGCGCTGCGCGAGCTGCAGAGCTCGGAGGAGACGCTTACAGAGCCACCGCCGCTTCATGGCCGCAAACACCTCGCTTGCCCGGACTCACCTCATGTATATAAAGTGCACTGCAGTGGAATAAGGGAGCTGCGGCCTCGGGCGCCCCTCAGTCCGTCAGCGGCTGCACGGAAAACACCGTCAACACATTCAGCGGCGCCATTTCCTCCACCAAAAACCTGATTCCGGAAGAGGAGGCCGCGCTGGAGCAGCACTTCCGGTCTGTGGCCTCCTAGCCCCTCCAAAATGGCCGTCCTAGTAACCGCCACATAGCAACCAGCTACAGACACGGAGCTGAGCAGCGGGGCTTCGTACAGTATGTAATAGTCTGACGTATAGTTTGTCTACCGAATATAAATGGAAGCATTTTCTATAAATCAGGTTATTTACAACAACAGGGAAAGATTGGTGACAACAGTGGTGCCAAACCTCCCAAGTGTCCCTATTCAGCTTGTCCAGTCCCTCTTTTCTAGGAGCTCGGAATGTTTGCTGGGTATGAGGGTATCGCAGGGTTCTACAGCCCTAAAAGCCTCAAATAAATGGCAGAGGCGTCTATTTGGCTTTGTTCCTTACTGAAGGTCACTGATTTGGGCATTTAGAAGAAGAATAATGGGTTTATTTCCCCCTCTTAATTTAAAGAGCCATTCCCTGCTGTTTCTATACACATTATCGGGGCTTTTAGGGCCGAAGAACTCTGCAATACCCTCATACCCAGCAAACATTCCGAGCTCCTAGAAAAGCCCGGCATCAGGGAAGGAAAGAGGCATCGGGGGTTTGGGGCCCAAAGAGGAACATGCAGTCCTAAAGGTGCTCGAGGGTTGGAAAGGTTAGACGGACAGACGTGGCTTCCCGCTGACCCCATGCATTTTTCCTCTTGCAGCGGGACTTGAGTGAGTTACTTAGGGCCTGTCGGATGCTATGTCTTTGAAGCAGACGCTCTCCGCAGGCAGATAACGGCTACAGAGGGATTTAATAATCGCTTCGTATTAAATGCGTCCTCAGGAAACACGAATTATGCCCAGCGTGTTACATGTAAACACAGATACCACGGCGACCGCTTTAATTCATGTAAATACGCAGCGTCGCCTTCTGCTGATTGTGTCTGACTTGGCGATTGTTGTCAATTAGATCGCTTGTGCGGATCGAGACCGACGCGAGACGCTTACATCGTGTCTGGTTTACATAGAAGCTGTAGAGGTGGTACAGCGCTACGGAATTTGATGGCGCTATATAAAACAATAATAATAATAATTAGGGTATGGAGAGCCACCGTCCGGACGGGTGCGACCGGTACCTCTGTATGGGGCACAGCCTTTCCGATCCGTCACGGGCCCCTCCATCCCCGTACCCACAAACTCTCTGGGTTTTGCCCGGAGTCTTCGAGTCGTGGCATCCCCGCTCCCCACCTTATGCCCCCCAACCCCCATACAAATTAAAGCCACTTCATAGGCAGCCAATCCTTACCCATCTAGGGCCATCTATGCTAGGAAGTTCCCGGGTAAATTCACTGCTTACCAGCACTGGGCCCTTGTGGCCCTCTGCCTGTGTCTGGGCCCTTGTGGGCTTGGTGGCCCCATTGTGGGTATGGAGTGGGGACAGTGGGAGGAGCATTTGTGGGATTAGGCAGTGGGAGGAGCATGGGGTGGAATGGGCAGTGGGAGGAGCATGGGGTGGAATGGGCAGTGGGAGGAGCATGGGGTGGAATGGGTAGTGGGAGGAGCATGGGGTGGGGCAGAGAGTCCTGTCTTTAGCTATGTTCTTTGCCCCAAGATTTCTTATGGCTGCCCTGATTATGTAAGCAGATAAGGCAACTGCTTGCTTGGGCCCCCACCCAGAACCAAGGACCCCACTCAGAGCATACGGCAGGGATAACATACAGATGCCTGATAAATGACTTCATGGCTGCAGTATTTTGGGATTGGTGAGAATATGTATTATTTAATGGTGTATACTTTTCCTGCATGTATCACACACGGAATCTAGAGCCAGTCCTGATTTCAGTGAGGCTGTTGGCACGCGTTATACACATTATCGGGGCTTTTAGGGCCGTAGAACCCTGCGATCCCCTCATACCCAGCAAACATTCCGAGCTCCTAGAAAAAGACGGGAATCAGGGATTTTGGGCCCTGAGAGACAGGGTGACCCTCCTAAACAGGGACACTCGGTAGGTGTTCCTTCTAAGACACGGGTAGCTCTGATGTGTTAATGGAGAACGAGGCGTTATTAGAATCCTCCGGCGCCCTGCAGAACGCCGGGCTGTGTTACCGCAATGGCGAGCGTTCGTGCCGACGCTTGTTTCTGTCCCAACGCCTTTTTTAGGAAACTTGCCAGGTAAAAAAAAAAATGGCATCCTCGGCTCTGGAGCGCTGCCCGGCGTTCTTTCACTCGTCCTCCAGAGACCACACACCCACCGCTCCTCCTCGTCCATCCAGCTGCGTTCCGTCCGATACATAACGCTCCAGAACAATGAGAATACCGATGCTGATCACCATTCTAGCACCCGGGGGGGGGATTTCATTCTTTCGCTTCCTCTCTTCTAGAACATGTTTTTTTGTTCTGGTTTCTGGCATCTCCTGTTGTCGTTAAATAGAACGCCGCGCTGCCGGGCGTCTTTACACAGCTGGAATTTTGGTTCTAGTATTCCGCGAATCGAGAACAAAAAAAGAAAAGCGGATTCTGGATCTCGGCCCAGAGCGACTGGAATCACGCAGGACAAGAAAAAGAGCCCCCGTCTCAATCTTCTAAAAGTCCAAACGATTTCATGTTCGACTACTAAGGAGTTAAATGCAGAACTCTTAACACATTAAGCGCCAGAGTAAAACAATGTGTACCCTACTGAGGCCCTCATAGAAACCCGCTGGGGATTAGGGGAACCAGAACCTCCCAACAGAACTCCCGGGGTTCTCGATCGAGCGGGGGAGGGGGACATTTTAAGAGGATCTAGCTCTGCGGCATTGGTTCTCCGTCCTCTCCTGATCAGTGTCGTTGGCAGCAGAGCGTTTGGCTCTCGGGAGGGCCGTGCGGAGGATATGCAGGCGGATTCTCTGGCCGTCGGCGCTCGCGCCCCCCCCCCTCTGCATGTGTATTCTGGTCATGCACGCAGCAGCCGACAGCCCCGCACCGAGCGTGCAAACAGATCGAGCAGGCGGGAGGCTGCAGGAATCTGATTTACATTCTGATACAGTCATTTCGGTTAAAAAAAGTGAAGTTTCTCCTCGCCGTTGATCCAAAAAAATCTCGTATAACAAATCGTATAAAATCAGGCCGCGTATAGGTTTTTCCAGAAAAAATATCGTCGCTTCCATTGGAACGTTTTTTGTTGTTGTGATTATTGCAAGAGAAACCCCGAAAAGCCATAATTGCAATTGCCGGCTTCAGATCCACGGAGTCGAACGGCCTCCCGGCTGAGGTGGTAGAGGCTAATACAGTGAGGGAATGTAAACATGCATGGGATAGGTATATGGTAGTAGATGAGTGGAACAACTTCCCAGCAGAAGTGGTAGAGGTTAATACAGTAAGGGGCTCCTGAATCGAAGACGAGACCAACGACTGATTAAGGTTTGAGTCTTTACACAATAAACTGAAAAGCTCCACCGTGCAGGGGCAAACCGCATACCGCAGGGGCAAACTGAACCTCACGGGAGGCAAACGGCACTCCACTGGGGCAAACCGCAACCTCCTGGGGAAAGCTGCACGCCGCAGGGGACATAAAACGGGCAAATCTGCAAAAAAAATAAAAGGGAAGTTGAGTGTAAACAACTAATAACTACCAAAAATAATACCTCCCGAGGGTCCCTCTTTTGGAGGGAGGGGGGCTCGCACGGTTGGTAAATACCCCCTGTGCTTCTCTAAATTTGAATGCATGTGATGGTTGAGCGGCCCCCGTTGCAAATGCATGGAGGGGGGGTCTGCAGAAATCCCACCGTGTGCGTTTGCGGCTTCCGCTATCTGCATGCAGGGGATGCGCCTATGGGGGCTGCATGCATCGCCGTCCTAGGCCTAGTTTATGGCAGCGGCCCCCGGCCTCCATAATGTAAATGGGCTGCTTGGGAAGATCTCTGGTAAATGCCCGTGAATGTAGGGACTGTAAGACGCGCTGCGGGAATTGTCGCTATGAATAGAAGATAATAATACAGGGGTAGGTGACGGTTATATATATTTATGAACAGTGTGTATGAGGGGTGCGTTGTGTGAAGCCGGTCCCGTTATACTCCTGGCTCCATATTTTTGGCTCAGTTGTTTCCAGATGGAAATAAGGCAGATATTTTTTAGCAGGTGCGAGCAGCGAGCAGACAGGGGGCTATTAATACTCCGCTCTGTCCTCATCGCCGAGCGTCTCGGGGGCTAATCTTCTGTCCGTCTTGCTGTCTGCAAAACACCGGTGCCTTAAGAACCGCTTTAGTAAATACTAAGAACCCCAAGGAGGTTTTATCGTATTTTCGCACAGATTTCGGGGTTAAAGAACAGAAATAATTTATTTCACTCAAAACCCCCCTCGAGGCTCAGTCTAGACACCGAAGATCATCCATCGTCACGTTAGGTCCAGAAATGAGGAAATGTATCTCGCTCTGCGGCAGGGCTGGGCCACGTAGGGTTAAAAATGTGGCATCTGAAAAGAGGATGTATGGTGTGTTCGGGAGTATTTAGGGTCTGAGGTGAGGTTTGGGGTCAGTTTCTAAAGGCTTACATAAAGAACTACACACGTGCCTCTTCCGTGGCCCAACCGTTTGGAGCTAAGCTGCCAATCAGTGGCAGAAGAGCAAATGAAGTCAATGGGAGCGCATGGGGGCATCATTAGGACCCTTGGGGGCACTTACAGAGTTAGCGCTGGATCTGAGCGGCCGTAAGTATCTCATGGCTGGAGATGAGTTCGGCCGAGACCTGAATGTGTTTGCATGTGCTTCCCTTTCCATGTTTTGGGGGGCGCAGTCCTAGACCTGACTGAGGGAGGTCTCCCCCCCCAGCCACCCTCTTACTTCTACGGTTGCCATCCACCATGCAGAGCCACAGGATGTGACATCACGAGTGATGCATGTGTGACGCGGAGGAAGGTCGCTGTGGAGGCTGTGCCGGTAAGTGCTCCATGGAGTATTTGGGAAAAGTTACAAGGAAGATCTCCGATGCCCCACGCAAGATGGGGGCACCATTTAAAGGGACCGCCCCCACTATCATATGCATTAACGTACATATAATGGTTGGCAAGGGCCAGGGGTCCCTGTTTCAACCCAAGCCAGCCACGCGCAGGTTTCAGTGGAGTAAGGGAGAGCTGCCCTCCTGAGACGGATGGATCGATGGATACGCAATGCAACTCTCCACAAACAAATACTCAAGAGGAACCCCGATTTTCAGCCAGAATATTCACCTTAGGAGGAACGCTACAAACAACATGCCCCGCGTTGGTGTGACGCTTCCATGAATTGCCCCACTGGGGCCCGAGACCCACAATTCCAGGTCGGAGGTTTTTTCCCCATTCATCAGATTCCTTTGTTGCTGAATCGTTGCGTTCTCTGCCCGAGGCGACCCCCGTACCCCCTGAACGTCACCCCGGACCCCCGTCTCTCCAGCAGGAAACTGAAGCTTAGAGCTAAAAGGGAGAATTTTATTCGGCTCTTAGTTGCCATGGTGACCACACTCACTGGGATGTAGCTAGGGAGAGAGTTTTATTGCTCCCGGAGATAAACGGCACAGACACGCTGGACTCTGATTGGTCGGAAAAAGGGTGATTTCAGGATAAGCGATGATAGGGGGGCTGCAAATGGAGGGGGGGGGTGTCTGAAACTACGTGTGTGTCTTCCACATGAGAACGGCTCCCTCTACACACAAATACCATCACTCACAAGTGTGCGGCCGTGCTGGCTGGCTGAGCGTTGTTGGAGTCCAACAGCAGCTGGAAAGGTGCAGTTTGTCCTGGACAGAGTTACTTGGTGACCTATTGGTGGCTGTGAATGATAAATAATGGGGTTTTCTGCTGTTTCTATACACATTATCGGGGCTTTTAGGGCAGACTACAACTCCCATGAGCCCCTAAATGCATTGGATACGGACAAACATTAATGGCGGTCAGGGATACTGAAATGACTCCAAAACTCTGTTTCTCTGTAAAGCTTAAAGCCAGCGTCATTGGGCTGATTGGCCCCATTCGGCCCCCATCTAGTCGCCCGTGTCTCCTGCTGTAAAGATTCAAACCTTAATCAGTCGTTGGTCTCGTCTTCAGGAGCCGTCTATCCCATGCGTGTTTGAATCGCCTCGCTGTATTACCCTCTACCACTTCTGCTGGGAGGCTGTTCCACTTATCTCCTGGATCCAAAACGAACCCAACGACTGATTAAGGTATCAGTCTTTAAAACAGGAGAAACGGGCGACTAGACGGCAAATTGTTTCTATGTATGCCTGATATAAATAAGACATTTAATGGTACAGTCGGCATATATATATATATTTAGAGACCTTTATACGTGGAATCACCGCTCACCGCATGCAGCGGAAACAGAAAACGCGGAAAGTGCCGACAATTCGGATAACTGCGCATGGAAGAGACGCAAGCGGTCCCGAGACAGAATGTGACTGCTGGCTTATTACCAACCAACAGACGCCCCGCGTGATGAATCCTTTGCAGCCGTCATTAGGTGGAAACAAGGAGAATTTGCATATGTTCAGTCTTAATTAGGTGTTTTTTTGGCATCATGCCCCTGGCTGGCGCTAACGAATTACCCACCTCTACTCATTCATTGCTGCTGAATGAATGGCCGTGGTTTGCTCACCTTGAGATGTCTCCGGTTGGGTGGTCCAGGCCATTCTTAGACTTCTCCCCTTCTGAGGTAAAAGCCCGGGTTGCTATTTGGCTCTTCCTAGGATGGCAGGGTTTTCTCTAACAAATTGAGCTACAAGATGTCTCATAAACGCAGGGAATCCGACGCACAACGAACCAGACTTACTGTCTCGGCTTGGCTTGGCTTATTGGGTCAACCAGAAGAAGCTTGTGATGTTTTTTGGTGTTATCGTGGGGTCATCACGAATGGCTGGAAGAAACAGAATTTCCATGGCAAGAGGTCATGAGGTCATAAATATAATGGCCTTCCTACAGAAGCGGTAGAGGTTGATCCAGGTGAGGAACGTCATCATGTATGGGATAGGCGTAAGGCTATTCCTAACATAAGACAAGACCAAGGGCCTATTCAAGTTGGACGTCCAACAGCAGATAAACAATAAATGGAGGATAACATGGCTCTTATCCGGTCTGTGTGGTTTTTTCACTCTGATGAAAACTGTCGGGATACAGAAGAGGCGAGGAGCTGCAGCTTCTACCTAAGGCAGGCCCTTTATGTATGTTAAAGTTCCAGAAAGTATGCATTATTCTTTGGAATAGCTACATGGGACATTAAACCGCATAGTGTGCTGAACCTGAGGGATTTGATACGTCTGCAGTGGCCGCAGTGGCCTTATTTTCACTGGGAAACTTAGCAAAACCTTCAGCTGCAGAAACGCCACTCTTGGGATATCAGCCCAGGTTAATGCCACAATGTAACTGCGCCCTCTGCAGGCTCCTGATGGAATTGTTCTCAATGTGAAGAGGCGTCTTCTTTCCAGTAAATCGAAACTGATCGCAACCCTTTGGCACATCGAGTCCGCCTGTTTTTTCCAGCTGTAACGACTCAAACCTAAATCAGCCTTGTGTTATGTCTGCTCCATGCATGTGTATCCCCTTCATGTCCGGTGAGTGCCAGGTACGTCATGCCTAAGTGGGCTCATTGGTTCTGTGACTTACCTGGTATGTCATGCCACAAAAAAATTCCCCCACGTCACCACAATCGTGGTGATCGCAGGAGCACTGCTTCTGCTGTCTGCCTATGGGCAGACCAGCATACCCATCTCGAGTGCCCCTGAGCCTTTAATCGCTCCCAGCTGCCACAGGCAGCTTCAGGGAAGGGGGCTGTTTGTTCCTTCGGCCCCCACACAAGTCTGGGGACCAGCCTCAACATTCCCCTGCTGCCTGATCGCTCCATGAGAGCAACAGTGCAGCATTAATCCTTCCAATTGCGGCATTTCAGGGGTTAATAGCCGTTATTCACGGGGACATGGCGGCTGATGCTGGTCTGCCCGGAAATCCAGACAGAACAGCAAGGGCAAAAAAAAAGATCCCACAGGAACTCGATCACACCTACAGGAACGATTGTAGAGGCTCCTTCCCTGCAAACACCGCTTTAAGAGCGACAGTGCCGCATTAACCCATTCAGTGCCACAATTGTGTATGACACAATCGCGGCATTGTAGGGGTTAATATTTGTCTCCACAGTCCACACAAGCTTGTTGGGAATAAATCACAGTCAATGCTGTGCTCCTATGGGGGCAAAGAAAAGAAAGAAAAATAACAGCACTGACCTGGAAGTCCAGGGTGCTTCTAGGTCAATTGCTGTGAGTTAAGGATCTGCTGCAGAACCAATCAAAAGTGGGCTGATGATGATCAGATCACTCCCGACCAATGGGAGAGAAAGAGAGAGGGGTCATCTAAGGTAATAAAAATAAAAAAAACAAATGATTAATAAAATGTAATACCTGATTATTACCTGATGACCTAATAAAATGCAATGTGACCATCGATTACCTAGCGGACAGATTCCCTGGATTCCGGAGTATAAAGCTGCGAGCGGTTTCTGACCTTCCTTCTCCTACAGGATGGCGTCATGGCTTTGGTATTTAGCGCACCAGAAACATTTGAGAGAGGAGGCCTGCGCTACGGCAGCTGCTTGAACTCCAAGCATGGAACGTAACCTAAAAGGGTGAAGCTGGCGGGCTTGACAATGTTACCGGTGTCTCAGTTTTACGTTGGAAATAGATGTAGATGTAGAGAAGTTGCCATGGAAACCAGCATAATCTTCAAGCCAACTACTCCACAATTAACACCAGACTTGATCATCATTAATATGTCCCGCTGGTCAGCAGACTTTCACGCTAAATTATTGTCATTTTGTGTTTGTTGGACTCAAAGCAAACTTCAGTCTCAAGACCGACGGCTATGGATCCGGCCCCCGACCGTAAGCCCCGTTTGTTCTCATTGAGAAGTGACTGATATCTGTGAGATGAAACCATACCCCGCTTTAATCAATATAACAGATAAGAAACGGATAGACCCCCCATTTTTCTTAGCCAATCAGCATCGACGTCTGTTAGCCCCCCCATAGTGAATCCCCTTTCTTTACCGCTCCCACAAAGTTAAGGGCGCCCTTTAATGTTTTCACTGACTTGGGATCTATGCTTGGACTGTTCATGGCTTGTACTATTTATTTAGTGCTTTTCATTATTCTATTGCATTTGTCTTTTACCTATAAATTTTATGACATCATTTCTATTTATATTGTTTATTAGCCATTCCTTATATTTCTGCTTATTTTTTTTAACCACGTTCTTGCCCCTTTAGCCCGGGTTGGGTCTGTTTACTGGTTTAGGGAATCTATCATCCTTTAAGCCTATTATACATAGATTATATACAAGTGTACAAAACCACTAGAATCAGTTCTTTATTCTATATTTAGTTAGTTATATTATTGACCCGCATGCTTTAAACTTGCCCAAGAAATTAGCCTTCATACCGCTCATCACCTTTTTCTTTTTGCTACTTAAAGAAAAAGCCAAATTTTTGCCTCCTGTCCAAATTCCTCAATTACATGTATATTAAATGTATATAAAAACCTGTTTTATATAAAAATCTGTTTTAAAAGGAACTCCCCACCTTCTACTCGACCACCGATACCTTTCGACCCGGACGCCAGTTTTTTTTTTTTTTCCTGCACCCCAACCCCCCCTCACAGCAAGGAACCAGATTAAGGGCCGCATCACCTTCTTATTCAAGGGATCAAAGGGTCTGAGTTCTCATTGAATTTAAATGTAAACCACGCGAGGCAGCGTCTGTTAAATTCATTGTCATTTATTTACAGGATGAGAAGAAAAAAAAACAACATATACAATCACTTGAGGTAGGGTTGCCAGTCTTAAAGTGTATACACAATGATACGAAATAAGACAATTGGGAGCGATGCATCTCTTCTGCGCAGAGCGCCGAATTCCAGCTGGAATCGTAACAAAATATGGCGGAGGGCGAAGGAAGAGAGTCCAATGGCTGCTACTCCGGGGGGCAGCTGGAGGGTCCTTTTCAACAGCCTTAAAATAGGCCTGAGAATCTGCCTTAAAATTATAAATCATAAAGCAACACTAAACCTAAAACGTACATTTTGGCCAAAAGTGAAATGTGACAACATTAATAATAGCCCCTTGAATCCTATGAAGAAAATATATCACCAATTAAGGGTAATAAACAGCCCCCCAAGGGTTAAACGGCAGATTATACTGATAATCTTAGGTAGGGAGGGGGGGTCCCAGCCTTTAACCCGTTCATTGAAAGATGAAAGTGGATTTAGGTAATACCTAAAGGATCCATGTAAAATAAAATAAACTTTGGATATATGAAGCTAATCCTTCAACAAGCACAAAGCAAATGAAGAGAGACGGGAATTAATGTTCCAGGAGATAGAACCTCGAAGGAATTGGATGAAAAGCCAAATGAGATCAATGAATGGTTTATACAGTTTTACCAAAATCGCCAATTTTACAATGTGCTGGAAAAACTAAAATGAGATCTTATTGAAGAAATACTGCTCGTATTAGGTCCCCGCACGGAGCGAGAGGCTTGTGATGATTTGAGATCTATAAGGTGCTATTGAAGCCGAAGTAAAGGGGCGCTGGATTGTTACAGACCTGAACAATATACAAAAGAGTTCCGAGCAGAGGTTTAAAGAAAAAAAAATACTTCCCGTTTTTAGATGCAGTTTAGGAGAAGCTTAAATGCCACCAACAGAGACGTCCATTGCACTCAAATCGGGGGTAGTTTTTTTTTTTCTCCCCGACTACCGGTAGGCTATCTCCAGCGGGGCGAGTCGAATTAGCGTGTTTAGACTTACCCGACATTCTGGAAAGGGATTTTTTATATATTTTTTTTGGAGTATACTACTTACAGCCATTTGTTGGCTAAATGCAAAGGCGCCCCGGAAATATAAAAAAAAAAAGGTAGATGCAATATGTTCATAACACACGCAGTTCTGTACAAAAATGTTCACTTTATAAAGCTCTTATGTAAAAGTCAATCAATATATTAAGTGTGGCACAGTTTCCCAATATTTACACTGAATTTACAATGAATGAAAATAAAATGTATACAGTTAAGTTGGGACAGGCCTTCCGCTGACGGATCCATCGGCCGCGGCTCACACCGACACAGGAGGTTTGACTTTGGCCTCCTCTTTCTCAGTCTCCTTGTCCTTGCTCTTCTTGGACTTTTTCTTTTTATGCTTGTGTTTTTGAGACTTTTCTGTCTTTTCCGCCTCGGACTCGTTCCCGGCGTGCTTCTTATGCTTTTTGTGTTTCTTGTGCTTCTTGTGTTTCTTTTTCTCCTTTTTCTTCTTTCTTTTCTTGCTGTCCTGGCTGCCCGCCGAAGTGGCACTGCTGCTGCGGCTGTGGGTTTGAGAACCGGCAGGGCTGTGGCTACGGCTGATGCTGGGACTGCTGTGGCCAGTCCCGGGCAGAGCAATGTCCGTCGGCTCGGGGGCGTCCATGGCAGAATCCTCCTTAATTTTGTTTTCCTGGCAGTCCAGGGCTGGAGGGTCTTCCTGTTTCACGGAAGCCTCGCTATCACTCTCGTTGTAATCAGGCACGAAGGAAGCCTCGTCTGTCTCCCTGGCCAGGTCGGTGGAAAGCCTCGTCGAGCGACTCTGAGGCGGCTTTAGCTTGTTGGGGTCTTTTTCATTAAATTCCGCGTCCGGTTTGGGTTCTGGTGAAGAGTGTTTTGTGCATGAAGGCTTGTTCTCAGTGGGTTCATCTGCACCCTTTGACGCGGCGGCAGGTCTCTCCCTTCCTCTCGTATTAGATTTCTCTGGGGATTTTTGATCGAGGGTGGAGCGTTTGCCATCGGAAGCTTTCTGGTCACTTTTGGGTCTGCGTTCTCGCGCAGGGCTGTAGCTGGCGCGTTTCGAGTCCCCTGCGCCTCTCCTAGACGACTCGGGTTGCGTGTCTCTGGGTTTGGGTTTTTGGGAACTAGAAGATGACTCTCTGCTCCTGATCGGAGAGTCTCTCCTCCTCTCATCTCGCCTCTTAGAGCTGCTATGATCTCGATTCTCATGCTCTGGTTTCTTCTCCTTTTCTTTGCTCTCACTTTCTTGTCTCCGGTCCCTTTCCTTATTGTCAGACTCTGGCTTCTTGTCTTTTTCTCGGTCATGGTCATTTTTCTTGTCTCTGTTGTCATGATCCAGTTTCTTATCCCTCTCCCTGCTTTCGTGCTCCGTCTTTTTGTCCCGGTTCTCTGAATGGTCCGACTTTTTCTCTCGGCTGGAAGAGCTTCGCGCGGAATCTACTTTCTCGGGAGCCCTTTCTTTGGAGAGACGACCGGAACGATCGGAGCTGCTGTCAGTCGGGGAGCTTCCTTTTCTTTTGTTGGACGCTTCCTTGTCCTCGGCAGGTTTGTCTGTATCACTCGATCTAGTTTTAGCGTGCGTTACGGCAGATTCTTTATTTGTGTTGGAATCTTGTGGCGAATCCCCCTCTCCATGTTCCCGGGGTAGTTTCGGCTTCTCCGTGGAGCTGGCCTCTTTATCTGGAAGAGCTGCCGTGGGTAAAGACTTTGCTGGTACGCTCGTTGGTTTATCTGTAGCAGTGATATTCTGAGCATCTTTTGTCTCGTCATCTGACACAAAATCATCTATCTCCCACTTAGACTGTGGAACTTCAACGATTACTATTACATCTTCAGCAGGAGTAGTGCTATCGTTGTTATATTCCTCCATTGTCTTAATAACCATTCTCTTGGCATCCAATTTCTCCTCCCCTTTTCGAACAGGGCTTCCACCGGTGGAACTTGTGCTATGAGAGAAAAAGGGGGGAAAAAAGGGAATCATGAGGAAAACAAAACACAAAGCAAAATAAAGTGTCTGTGCTTGGCATGTCATCACTCTCCTACCTGGTATAATCCACCAAGGTGGATCCAGACCCATCTGGAATGGTAACTTTCCGCCTCACCTTCCCCTTCACGCGATCTGCTTTTGGCTTGGCCACCACAGGAGGCTCCGTTTTATCTTGGGCCTCTTCAGCCGCTCCTGTAGATTCAGCGGTCGGTATTTTCTTCCCGGTCTCCCGGTTTAATTTGATTTTTTTCACAGGCGGGGGCTTCTCCTGTTCAGCTAATTTCTCAGGGTTCTTGACCTCCGCCTCAGACTTTACTTTGATGGCGGAAGGCTTCGCTGGGTCACTGGCTACCGCTTTGGGATTTTTCTCCGTTTCTTTTTCTGAGATTTTCTCGTCCGTTTTCCTTTTCCGCTTTTCTTGCTTGGCGTCTGTTCCTCGGGATTTCTCTGCCGGCTTTTTTGACACGTCCTCCTTGGCGACAGGCTTCTCGGGTTTTGCGTCTTTTGGGGGTTCTTTCTTGTTCTTATCATCTTTGGGTGGTTTGCCATCGTGGTTTTCCTTCATCAGTTTGAGGTGAACCTTGCGGGGCAGTAAAGCGGTCTTCTCATCCTTCAGCAATGGAGGGTGCTTGGTAACATCCCCCTTGACTGGCTCCTCTTTAGGCCTTTTTTGAGGTGGTTCTGTACTAGCAGGTCTTTCCTTCTCACCGTCACAACCTACTTTTTCGGTCTTTATCACCTTGCAGGTCTCCTTTTTGGTCGGATTTCCTTCGGGTTTCCGTTTTGCTTTTTCGGGTTTTCCTTTAGGCTTCTCTCTCTTGTCCTTCTCAGAGACCGGCTTTATAGCAACAGACTCGGCATCCATTGGTTCGTCCCGCACAGGAGTGGCATCATCTTTGCTCGTGGGCACAAAGGGGGGCTCGCTTCTTTTGACATCATCTCCATGCGCGTCTCTGTGTTTCCGGGTAGAGTCGATATCCATTTTGTTCGGTCCTTCGTGTTCCTCCCCTTTCCGCTTTTTGCGATGCTTCTTGTGCTTGCTCCCACCTTTGTAGTCTGTAGGTGGGTTCGCCGCTTCTCTCTCCTTTGACCTTCTGTTATCCTTCACGATATGAGCGTCACGCGGAGGCAGCTTTTCTTGATATGGAGCGCCCATTGGACGGCCGCGATGTGGCATCAGGGGAGGATAATCCTCTCTGCGGCCTCGGTTATATGGAGAGTTATCTCGGCGAGCTTGAGGCTGAATCGGGAAGCGATTCGGAGAGAAGTTATCCCTGTTGACAGGTGACCTCTGTCGTGGTAACGCATTCACGGCGCAGCCTTTATAATACTTCTCATACCAGTCTATATATTTTCTCTCCCATTCTCTAAATCTTTGCCTTTCGTACGGATCTCTTAGGTCAGGTTGTCGCCCGTACAAAGCCTTGATGTCATAGGGAGGTATCTCCCGGTAGCGGTTGAAGTATTCACGATCGTTCCTTTCGGGTTCTGTTGGTGCAATGACTCTCTTGTTAGGAGATGGGGCCCTATAGACAGGGGACCTAGATCGTGAATGGTACCGCCGGTACGGGGACCGAGATCTAGAACGGGGATACCCATGAGACCGAGATCTCGAACGGTAAGTGCGGCCCTTTGAATGTACTTTCCTCTGGTACGAAGGTGATCTCGAAAAAGAGCGGGAGCGTGACCGGCTAAAGGAACGAGAGTAAGAACGTGACCGTGAAGAACCAGATCTTGATTTTGAATAGGAGTAGGAGCTTTTTGAGTAGGATGAACCACTGTATGGAGATTTGGACCTTTAGAGAGGGAGTAAAAAAATTGTTAAAAAACCTAGATTGACAGGTAGGAAGCCATTACTTTGTATCTACAGCATCACGTTGTTCTCTTACCTGGAGTAGGAGCGTCTCCTCTCCTTCTGAATTTTCTTATATTCCATTAGCTCCTTGGCAAAGTCATTTGCAAATTCCTCGAGTTTAGATTTCTTCTTTTCTCTAAGGTGGAAGAAAAGATAAGTCTTACAGGGAAGGGATGAAAGGGGTATTTTTCTCCAACAGACCTTACTATTATTATGAAGGCGTTTTATTTCCGACTAGGAATAGATTATGCGTGGTACTTACTCCTCCTTCAATCTGCGCTGTTCCCTGTAGAACTCCTCTTTAGACAGTGGAGGTGCCAGTGAAGGCGCTTGTATGGCGCTGGCGTGTGCGGTTTGCACGGCTGGAGCAGCCCACGGGGCAGAGACGGTTGCGGGGGCAGAAGGAAAGCCAGGAGGAGGAACATTATAACCAGCAGCTGGAGGCTGACCAGGAGGGAACTGCGGTGGAAACTGCGGCGGCGGCACCCCTGGGGGCAGCTGCAGGCCATGAGGTGGTGGAGGTGGAAACAATGGAGGAGGAGGGTGGACGTATACAGGTCCTGATGATCCCATGGAAGGGCCCTGATTTCTAGGTGGGCGATCACTATGGGGATGACGTCCTCTACTACAAAAAAGAGAAGTTAGAAGAGTTGTTAAACTTTGTGCATGTAACAAGTCAACTGGAAGCCACCAAATCACATACAAAGATAAGTTTTCGTTAGACTGGGTTCTGGTAATGCACAAAACTAAAGTGAACGGACACAAGTTTCTGGCATGTAAAAGGAAAAAAGTCTGAATCTAAAAATATCAGCAGTTACACAACCAACTAAGTGCAGAGAAAAGCGGAATCTTCTTATTGGAGATCCCACAGATTAGAAAATAGAGCGCTTACCCATCCCATGCCATGAGTGGTCTAGGAGCGGATGGTCTGGGGATATTTGCCCTCAGAAGTGGTGCTGAGAAAAAAAACAAAACATTAAAACTGAATTCAATACACATTCATATGCTTTCTGTCAGGTCCACTAAACAGCACTTTCTTGTGGCTTTAAGATAGGGTTTCCAGTTCCCTACTCAAGGGCCGATATCTTGCCAGAGCCTATAGCATCCATTTAACATGAAACAATACAGTCCAGCACATTAATACATAAAATATCCTGAAGCCCAACATCAGAGGTCCTTGAGGGTTTCTGGAGGATTTCTATGCCCCCTTTCAGACAGTAACAATACCTCAAAAATGTTTTTGTTGCACAGCAATACAAAGGTATACTAATGATATACAAGGTATATTCTAGGTTGGCAGCAATTGGTTTACATTGTAAACACCATTACTTACTAGGGGCAGGATGGCAATGAGCAAGCGAAGGCAGCTGGCCAAGGACAGGTACATGAAACCCCTGGGGAACAAAAAAAAAACAAGTCAAAAACACCATTTCAAAAGGTCACTGTGACGGAATCAGACACGACGTGATAAAATACAAACCTTGTCGCCTAGGATGGAGTTGCCAGGCAAGGGCACGCAGCCGGCTGATGAAACTGGTACGGCAGGAACAGAACTGGAACGGGAGCTGACTTTGTCCTGACTGCTGTAAGAAGCGGGACAAAAAAGAGAGAACAGAAATTGAAAAACCAAAACATCTCAGCGGAAATAAAAACAGGTATGGGGCAGATCCCCAGGCTTCATCTGACAAACTAACAATCCAAAAACAGACAATTAGGATACTTGGAGATTAACAAGCATCTAAAAAGACAAACCTACCCAAAAAAAAGAAACTAAACGCCCAAAATTCAGACATTTTACATAATGATCTCATATGTTTGTAAAGCGTTTTTTAAGGTTAAGTTGTCCCTGGAGACTTACTGAAACACCGCGTCGGGTTTCTCTCGGTCTTTGTGGACCGGTAACGGCAGTGCCGCTGTAGAATCCACAGGAGAGGCAGTCCGAGGAGGAGGATTAGCCGGAGGGGTGCTGTGTGCAGGAGACTGGCTCGGAACAGCGCTGGGAGCGGTTTGGTTAACAACTGGCGCAGAAGCGGTGGCAGCAACAAGAGGGTCCTGCTGACGGGACGTCATCAGGCGGGAGGTCTGCTGAGCAGCTCTGGCAGGCGGGGGAGCCTGTGACTGCCGATGGGCCGTAGCAGACTGCTGTTTACGAATCCTCTTAGTGTAACCAGTTTCATTCTTAAAGTTGTTTACAGCCTGGAATAAAATGTCAAATAAAAGGTGTGACTTAAGTTTAACAGGATTAAACCAGAACACTTTATATAAAACCGGTGTAGTAACCCCATTAATAAGAAAGGCCCCTGATATGCCATTATCCAGTTTACTGGCCCTTGAGACTGGTTCAAATTTGGGTACCATGTTTTGTTTTTTTTTTAAAGTGGAAATATTTAAACAATGAAAGAGATCGAAGCTGGAAGTCAAAGCCTTTTCCCTCTCCAATACTTCTTAAGCTTCACAAAATGTAAGAAATATGCTTCCCCCCAATGACGACAACGGTTTGCAGTGAAACGCTAGACATTTTAATATAAATAGTTCCAATCATTCTTTGCTGCATATTCCAACCTAGATGTTTCCGCAGGGAAGTGAAGCCCCTCTATTTAGTGGTGCCGTAGATCCATGCATCCCTGGCCACCCAGAACGTGAAAAGGTGCCAGAGTAGCTACACCAGACATGCTTTAAATGACAAATACCTGGCGCAAAAACTTGTTGGCAATTAGAGCGTCAGGCGAGACATCTGCCTGATTACAAGTAGGGCAGGTATGATCATCAGACTCCAGTAGTGCCGAGCGGATGCCTGCAGGGACATCAAGAAGAAAAGAATTGAGGGACAAACAAAAATGTGATTACAAGAAGCCTTTTTAAGTTACAATGTAAATGGATCCCAACGTCACCTACAGCTCTGGCGGCAACAGACATGTATCCTGAGCACAGAGGAAAGCTCGTACTTACATTCATCACAGTAGCTATTCCCACAGCACGGGATAACAACCGCATCGCTCATCATGTCTTTGCAGATCAGACATAGCAGCTCGTCAGGTATGGGGTCTTCCTCCTCTGAAGATGAGGAGGGCTCATTTGGAAGAAACGGGGGCTTTTCTTTTTTGCCCATAGCATATGCCACCCTGTAAAAAAAAATGAAGGGAGATTTTTAAAAATTGCCATAACCCCATCAACCTAGGACAAGACCATAATTTACACTTAACCTACGGGAAACTTACGCATCAATAGTAGGTATGGCATATTTTCCAGTGTTTGTCAACATGGCCCCCTTCATATTTGGATCTTCTACTTCCACCATGAAACTACGGGGGATTCCGGTGCTCTTTTTAATCCTCGGCGTAGCCTCAAAACTTTTGTCCTGGACAGAAAAAGAAAAATAAAAAAATACATGTATAATTCTTGAATGGAGATAAAATACCTTCACTGTTCCCCAAAACAAATTCTACCCAACTGTGCAGTATGGATAACTGAGTGCAAACTCCAAGCATTGAGCAGAAGCTCAGAGTTAATGAATGGCAGGGGGCATAAAGACCTCTATTGGCGTATTTTAACCCTCTGTAGCCCCATTTAGTTATTGTGAGAGCGGACACATTCTTACCCCATTGGTAGGACAGTTCTTAATGTAGTGGCCAGGTTTCAAGCATCGGAAACAGGTGTAGGATGGAGGTGGAGGGCCTAGCGGTTTCTTCATATAGCTGGGAAAAAGTTAAAAGGATAGAGAGATTATTTTAAACCTGCTGAAAGCGCCCGGGGGCGACAGGACTATGTACCGGAAGGCAGGACACTTACTTGACAGGGTCATATTCTTGTCCAGACTGAGAGATCATTGCTTTGATTTTGTCTTCTTCAGAAGCATTGGCTTCAGCCAGGTTGCCGGTCTGTTTAACAGGCAATTGCGTGGGGAAATAAAATTAGTTGATCAAAGAAGGTACAAGGAATCCCCTTTCCCAAACACCAGTGCGAGCCCCCGCCACCCCACACACATTCAGACCTGTAAAGAGCAGCACGCCGTACGGCTAGGAAGGGGGCATCTCCTGATGGAGATTTAAAGGCTTAACCTTTGCAGTGACCCAGGTAACAAAGCCCAATTCAGCACTGTAAAGGTTAAGCACAACAGGCCATGTTTATACCGGACTATTCCAGGACCAGCTGGGGATACTTAAACTTTTGCGCCCGTGACGAGGCTCGTGGAAGACATTTATCCAACGCAGCTTAACATTAAGACTTAACTCACATACTAACGCCAAAAACCAGAAGAATGTAGTAAAGAGAAGCTTTAATACGACATTCTTATACCAAATGATCATAAAGTCAATATATATATATAATATTTTAAAAGGCAAGACTAATACTGAAGGTAACTAATTTACCGAGGAAGTCTGGAACAGAGAAAAAGACGGACCTTAATGAAGGAGCCCATAGGCAGATACCTTAGGCCCTGCTCACCCCATCCTCAATTTATCAGCGACTGTTCCTTAAATATTCACCAATTAGGGAAAATACTGGAGTATGAATCTGAACCCATGGCACCCCTTAAGACAAAGTTCAGTTACAGATCACCAAGGACCTCCTCTTTCCGGGCAAAGCTAACACTGATATCCTTCAGACATGAAAACCATTTAACAGAAGGTGTTTATGATTAACATGTTGAAAGCGTGTTGATCATCACACAAAGTTATTCATACAAGACACGCATGCCGCAGTAACGCATACATCAGAGACTTTCATCTGTCAAGCACTACATTTTTTTTTACTTAAAAACATTCACTGTCAGCTAAATAATAAACTTTTCGAGGCAGATCCAATTTAAAAAGCAGGTATAAACATGGCCTGGCTACGGGCATTTCTATCGAACGAATGAGCAGGTCAATCATTCATTCACAAAACAAGCAAACCGTTTCAATATTTTATTACAGACCCAAAACTTACATTGTAGTTCAGACAATTATATATAATATATAAAAAATAAACTCTTAATGTTAATTCTGTTTAAGACATACAAGTGACATCAATCTTTCATGAACGGTTATATACTTAACGGCAAGCGTATGTAATCAAAACCAGCAGCGTTGCCAAGAATACACCAAGCGACAAACAGCATGAGATTGAGGTGCTCCTGACTCGGGTGGGTAATTTAACCCCTAGTATGATTGGGGCATTGAAGAAGACAGATGCCGTATTGTAGACTTTACCTAGCACCGGGTATATCGCCAGCAAACAGGAACGCTTGTTTAAGAGAAAGCTTATTGCTACAAAGTTACTTCATTCAGCAGAGCATCTCTAACGCCTTTACAACAAAGAATGAAACGCCATTAATAGCCCGCAGCGTGATTGTTTAGAGGGCTCGCCTGAATGAAACGTCTGGGGGCAATTAAAAGAACAATAGAGTAGAGTTTTCACTGCTATATTTGCCATTGGTGTATTCACAGCAGCACCGATTAACCAATTATCTCGGGTACCGGCCAAAACGGGCAAGAAGTACGAGCTTCGGAAACACGGAATTCCGTTAGAGATTGATGTAAAGTGTCCATGGCAAAAGCTCAACCGCCATCCGCCCCGGCTGAACCGGCACAGTCCCAAAGATTCATCGGCACGCATGTACGATCTTCTTTCAAATATGCTCAAAAAAATAAATAGGAAGCCACGAAGTTCTTCAAATCGTGGAAAAATATAGAACGCAAACCCGAGTAGCAATGCACGCAAATCCTTTCCTTCTTTTATCTTGAGCCGGTAAGGTTTGATGCGGCGGGTTGGTATTCGCATTTATCCTTCCAATATTGGAGGGGCTACTCTTTACAGGAGAATGTGACGTGGCTTTCACACAGAATGCAAACCGATTCATAAAAACATATATAGAAAATGCAAATGTGACAGTTTTATATATATACCTTAGCAAGCTGGGCCAGAGAAATAGATGCAGAAGCGTCATCAATCTGTTTGTAGAAAATTAAATAAAAAGAAACATTCACGTATTAAAACAAAAAAAAACAGTACTAAAGCCCCCCAAATCCCTTACAGTCAAGACAGACACCATCCTTATTGTCACATGTGACTCAAAAGCGTATAGCGGATAACGTTTCAGAGATAAGCATAAAAAACATACAAAAAACACTGGGATTATCTACAGGGTATAACGGGAAGATTCACGCGTCGGGTAAAAGGAACTTTATTGGCTTTTCGTAATGTATAACAAAGAAAAAAAACCCTCAAAAAACACAAATCTTAAAAAAATTTGAAATACACAATAGGATTCCAGTTTTTTTTACTGAACCGCAACCACATCATGAGTTTTTCCCTTCAGAAATGTAATATTTCAATCAAATATAATCCATAATCCGACAATTCACTGGAAATTGTACATTTTGACATTGGTACTAAAGAACGCCTTTACCGAATAAAACACGATTTCAGATAAAATAGATATCGGATCATGAAGTTTGTACTTTAGAGCATTATGGTTCAAAACGAAATCAGTCTTAACGCCTCGATAGGCAACGTAACTCGTTTGTCTATAATTTGATGAGAAGTAGCTCAGGGATCCCGGGGTACGGATATATTTCGGTTTTGAAGCTTATTATATAGAAGGCCATCGCTGTTAAACGTCTAAGATTGATTTTGTATTGAATCCTCTCTACATTTTGTGTCTTTGTTAGGGAAAGAAGTTAATGCAGAGACCAAGAGGGCCATAAAGCATCTTCTCTCTCAAACGCTTACAGAGCCGCAGTTAATATTTCTGAAGATGCAGTTAAATATATGAAATTAAACGGCATGGCACCTAAACGGGGCGTCTGCAGGGAACCGGCCTGGCCAAGTAGCAGCAGAAGTTCTGCAGAACTTCTATACGCAGAAAACAGGAGACCCTAGCTTGTGACTCTAGCTTTCTGCTTTTGGAACGATCTGTCTCAAGACAACCGAAAAGGGCCAACGAGGGCGTCATCCCGCAGCTGGGCGGCCCGGATCAATTCTGAAATGTTGTTTAATGACTTCACTACAGTAATAAAAATATATATATCTTTGTATAAAAGCTTAGATGCTTTGCAGGAAATTCTCATGGAGTAAGCACTTTAGGGCGAGCACACGGCTCAGTGTTGATACCTACCCACACAGGACTGTCCATCGACCCCAGAAGCTGCGGTGTGGGATCACGCAAAAAAACCCCAAAAACCCAAAAGAGATCGGTGGCATTAAATACACACCTTAGAAAAAGTTTGCTTGGCCACTAAAGCGCACGCATAAGATCATGGTTGGACAAATTAAAAATAAGCCATGAAATAGTTTTTTTGAAGGGTTTAGTTTGCTACAATAGACAAAAAAAATTAAAAAATAAATTGGGAATAAGGTATTGGTTACTGTTAATGACCAGTGCTGGACACCTGTATCGGAGGATTAAGATGCTATTTTTTTTTTTTTTATGACCCAAAAGTCATGCCTGATCAACATAAAACACTGGCACATAACGGGTTAATTTTACAAGCACTCTGATAACCGGCTTTCAAATACTTGTTTGTGATTATTGTTCCTTAGAATACACAGCGTGCATGTAGAAAAGATCAACAAGGGGGCTTAAAAAAAAAAAAAATACAAAAATCAAATCACATACCCCCCGCTCACCGGAAATTACACAAAATGGGGGGGGGGGTTACAAAAAAAAAAAAAGAAAAGTTACAATAAGTGACAAGTTCCATTTGTGAAACGATTCCCTTCAGAGATTATACGGCACGGTGTTCCGGAGGAACGTGATGAATAAATACACTTTATAATACATGCTATATAATATACGTGGAGCGTATAGGCTGGCACATCGTTATAAAGGGCAGTGTGTGAGACGGCCGCGGCTCGACCATAGAAACATAAATGCGTTCTTTTGGAAATTACACTTGGAGGCAACAGACATTCCAGGGAACACAAAGGACTAAAAGAAACTTTTTTTATTAACACGTGACTCAGTTTGTATACACGTCAATGAACAATGTTTTTTTTTTATGTATTGAGTTCTTAGACAGTAATGCATTACAGTAACGAAGCCCGATCTAATCTGGGCCAACCAATTCAGCAAAACGTCAGGTCATTTCTACAGAACACGCAGCTCAGAATCGCCTTTGGACACGGAACCGGATTTCTTCCCGTGTAATGCACTGTAGCAGTTAGCGTAATGCCGTTTACATTTAATTAGAACGCACGCATTATATCAGAGTCATGAGACTTGAAAACACTCCATAAATTAAATGCAATTATGCTTGAGTTACAGTACGGGTAACCAAATGTTCTCCGGCTCCTGCAGAATGCAAGTCCCATGATGCTCAGCCAGCCACAGGGTGGGCAAACACAACGGGAACTAGACTTCTTCAGAAGGTAGAGCGTTATTTAGCTGGTGCTAGGCTACAGCATGCGCAAAGATTCATGCAAACGGGGGTCCCAACGTAGCACGAGGGTGTCTGCTGCCAAAGGGACGTCTCCGAGCTTCAATCACTTAACGGATTAATGATTTGTCTATAATCTAATCTTTCTAAACATTAAGTCATTTTCTAACGATATGTCGTTAAGCTCAAGCACTAGCATCTGAAATCGCTAGATTTACAAATTAGCGGGAAAACAAAAACAAGCAGGTAGAAAGTCTGTGCTGAGAAACATGTTATATATTATATAATATATTCACCAACTTTACACAATTTGATTCCCTTGACATTTCCAGGTAGATTTATCAAAGGGTCGAGAAATGAAAGCACCCCGTGTGTGCGAGAGCTGGGAGCGGCATATAGTTAAGGAGTGATGGACGGGGGAGATTATGGATGCCAATGGACATATTGTGGGAATGATGAACAGACTGTACTAAAGTCAGCCAGGCTCATACATTTACACACAAAAGGGTAACATTTTAATATTTTAAGAGGATACTCATGGGAACAAACAGACGTATTATTGGCGAACACTTTTGGGGCCTGATAAAGCTCGATTAACCCTGGATGGCACATCTGTATGAGCTACAAAGTAGTAAATGCTTTTGAGCCGTCACATGTGACCAATAATAATAAGAGAAAGTCGCAAGTATTGCACTCATATCTCAGGTAACCAACACCAATTACTATATAGAGAAGGGTTCCTTGCAGTTAACGTTCTCATGCAAACATTACAGATGTAAAAAAAAAAAATTCAGAAAAGCAGACAGAACAGAAGATAAGAACTTCCCATGAAATATAGTAATAGATTTATAAAAAACCTTTGGCGGTATGGAGGCGTTCTAACAGTTTAAAACGGCAAAACACAATAAATATTTTATTGCAATACATAATACAACAGATCTATACAGAACAGATCCTGATACAGAACATGACATCATGTTCACAAGCGTGACTTGCAACCGATCATCAGCCGGTACAACACCCTATAGTACAGGATATATGGCGGCATTCAATGTGAAATACAGTGCTTCACTGCGCACGCACTTACACAAAGTGCAAATCATGGCATGGAATAAAATTAGAACAATACACAGTATTTACATTTCACAACTTCACCAAACCCAAAAGATTAATTAAAAAAAAAATCATCGGGAAAGATGGGGTCTTGCTGTTGGAATTTTCAGTTATTTAAGAGCAAATGCATAAGGAAAAGTGTGATTGTGTGTGTACATACTGCTTTTGATGTTCCACTCACTGGTTCGGCACGACTTCTAGAATGCGAGGGGGAAAAAAAAAAAAGAAAAAATCAGAAAGACATTGACACCAACGTTGAATTATTACATGTCATTTCTACTCTGTGCTCGTCTAAGCATCCAAGAAGGGAGCTTGTGATGAGCATGAGAAGGACATGCCCAGACACCGCTTAGAATGAATAGAAGTCGTGAATTATACAGAACATGTTGTGACACCATGTCTGCATGCAGATGAACAGCTAATGTGGCCTAATACCCATACCCCTCCTTGCATCGATCATGCTGGTTCCCAGCAGTCATATTGTGCTCTGCCATTTCATGGTGCTGTGCTTACAGACCTCTGACTGCGGGCAGAAACGGCCCTTAACGTGTAAGACGGGCGCCGGAGACGAGAGAGCACAGCAGAGCGCCTATACCGGGGCAGACACCGGGGGACGACCGAATATAAGCTACATTCCCATGCAGAGGGCGCAGCGCTGCTTTGGTAGGTTGCTAATCATTAACATTTCTGGAACAAAAGGGAAATGCAGAGTCCTTTAACACGCCAGTCGCTCTACTAAATGTAGTTTAATGGCAATGAAAGTGCTAGCGTTCTCTGCCCCGTGAACCATTCTTATTATTCTTTATTTATATAGCACCAACAGTTTACGCAGCGCTTAACACATATACTCAAGGGGTATGACTAGAACTGACAAACCGATACATTATGGATAAACATCTGCACAGCGCCAGAGTACGGAAATGGCAGCGGTCGCCATTAGTTATATGGTAACAGGGAAGATATACACTATAAATTGCATTAACTACGAAGGCTTGGATGTTAAAGGGCCAACGGAGAGTAGTAGGAAAAAGCATTAGAGGAATACTTACATGACATATGCTTTGTTTGTAGTCTTTACACCACCGATGGGAATTCTCCGGACAATTACAGATGAGTTCTTAGGAATCAGGGCTGCATCATCTGTATACTCTAAAAATAAACGAAATCCGTGAATAATGAGGAAAAAATAACACCAATTTGTCATAAAGGAAAAGCACTAAATATTTGTGTGAGAAAACTTTCAGAGCTCAAGAGGACAAACCCAAGTCGTCGTCCCCACCACGGCCTCAGGTTTCTACAAACATGCGCGGACGATCTGAGCCGTATTTAAAAGCACGCAAAGCTTGTGGGTTGGCAAATCAGTCCGCAGCCCCGCTAGCAATAACGCTGAACCAGCCACGGCCGACATGATCACTATCGCCAAACCGTATTTACTGGATGCCTGTACCGTAGCCCTTTCTACTGGGACAGACCCGTTTTAAATCTCCTCCGCATCTACCGGACACGGAAATGCAGTAATGTATTGAGAAGGTTTAGCTAGCGCCCCGGCTCCAAGTCACAGCCACCCCCAGTCAATAACATGACGGAGCAGCGCATCATTAGATAGGAGTCGGGCATCGTTATACAGCACAAGCTTTTTATTCAAGTACCAAAAACCAAACAATACATGTCTAGAGTGCTATTTTTGGCGCTTCAAAAAAAAAAAAAAAATTATATATATATATAAAGTTTTTATCTAGACACGAGCTACAAGCCGCTATGTAGCGAAACAGTTAACCGTGAAAAGGAAGGCAACGAAAATGATTTGTATTTGCATCAAGTCCACTTTAACGATTTAAACTATTCATTATACATGGCAAAAATAGCTAGTTTGTGTTTGCCTTCTTTTGGATCGAAAGCAGGAAGGATCAGTAGAAGGGTTGAACTTTATGGACCTTGGACTCTCTTCAAGCTAAAGCACACAGAGTAACAAGTTTACAATGGCAGCCACCAACCCTCTTAGTTCAACAAAAACACGAGTAATCAGCAAGCGAGCCGGAGCCAACACAGGAAACGATCAAGCGGCTGCCGCTAATGGAAAATCCTCCGACAGACCCCATTCTAACAATTCTAATTATTTACACTAATAATCCATTCACATGAGAAATGTACGAGCCAACGGGAGAAGCACCTCTCTAATACCCCACCCACCTGCAGTATCTACACCTTTAACACGCGGTTAATATCACTGCGATTCAACCCCTATCACTAATTCTTTAAGAACAAAATACACCGAGCGGTCAGCAAAGGGATGCTGTTCAGTCTCAGAAACAGATGCAGAATACAGCAACCGACGTAGTTCTGGTTCGCTGCACGACTTGACCCGGGACATAATAGTTTCTCTATTAGATATCTCCTGCCAGTCGGCAGCCATGCTGTCCCCATGCTGCCATGTTTGTTTAGTTAGGCTGACGTTGCCTAAACGGCCAAAAAGCAATAGCAGACCATCTGCAGGAATGCATCTAACGCACATTAACCCAGAACAGCACTCCGAATCCCAATACGGATCCCAGTTCAAACCCTCTTAGTAAAGAACAGAAAGCTTGAATGTTATGTGTATGGCTGGGAGCACACGCTGTACACAACAAGCCAAGGAAATCACAATGACTGTGGAGCCTTTTTGCAATTACTCCTGTCCACATTCAATGTCATAAATGCGACCTGATACACTATAAAAACCTTCATTTCACCTCCACGGATCACTTATTCAAATACCAACGAAGCCAAGTCAATGTGTCAGCTATACACACCCAACAAATGCTACATACAGACAGGGTTACTCATATTACTGCCGCACAGACATGGAACAACATAATATATATGTACATATACACACACTAAAGTTATATCATGTATTTATAAAATATGACAACGCGATCGCAAAGATGTTATAAAAATACATTAAAATTTTACTGGCAAAACAGACCGCGTTATTTTAAGGAAGTGAAACGCGTTGTAGCCGCGTGATAATGTCTGAAAGCGCAGACGTGACTGTGGAAACACGATAATGAATTGGCTGAGAGGTTTCGTCAGAACAGGGCACTCCTCTCTTTGTTCCCGTGTCCCAACTTGAATCTTCTCCATTTGTCACAGCTGCTCTTTCTAGAGCATTGTGCAACATACAACTGCGTTGTTAACATTGTGGTTACACCTACAGAATTAAGACCCGAGAAAACAAACCCTACGTAACCTACGGTCATCAGCCGCATAACTTGGACACCAGGAAGCAACCACAGCCATAATTACATTTTTGTTTTATACAGCGCCGATATACATGGTGCAGGACACAAGGTTACAATCTAGAGGAGATGGGGTATGCAGCCATGAAGTGCTAAGGCATGATTAAGCCATTATGGACAAAAGTCTGACTCATCCATTACTTCGCTCACAGTTATGGTCCTAGGAAAGCATATCCTAACACATGACTTTGTATGTATCAAGTTGCCGCTTGATACATACACAGGTTAGCACTTTACTTAATGTATGAGATCATCAATTCTTAAGTCATAGCATTTGAATGTATGTGTGTATTGTAAGCGGCGCTGCAGAAACTGTTGGCGCCCCATAAAAGAATCTTGAGCTCTGAAAACCTCAGCACACATTTCCACCCGTGTAAATCCCCCCATATGCTCATGGCGTGGGTCAAAGAACATGCAGCACCGGATGGGAGGAGCCAAAAGGCCCCGCCCATCCCTTTAAAAGAGACTAGGCAACACAGCCCACCATGTGCACCTGGAATACCACAATTCCCACCAAGCTCTGCCCGTTGAGCAAAACAGAAATTACACAACCTCCCAATAACCGAATGACGCAATGACTCCTTACCTTCCTGGGTCTGGGCGTTGGTGATCTGCAGGTCGCAGTCCGCCGCCTTCAGCCGCTCTCTGGTCATGATCTGCTTCTTCAGGTCGCTCAGGCAGATGTGCAGCCCGTCAAACGTGACCGTGTCATAGATGAGTTTGGAGGAAAACTTATAGTGCACACACGACATGTTAAATACAGAGGGGTGGGGGTGTAGTTAGAGAGAAACGGGACACTCACTCTCAGCACACAAAGCCCCCCACACACATGACTCCCCTCACACACACCAGGCTGATGGTCCGCACACGGCACCGGAAGAGAGGGGGGAAGGCCCACCAGGTGACAAACGGGCCTCCTCTACCCTGCCTTCCGTCCCAGAAACACACACACCCGGTCTTCAGAGGTAACGGGTAATAGAAAAGTCCAAGGCTTCCTTAATCTTCCACAGTCCAACAGGCCTTAGGCCAAAATCAATGTCTTTGAATCCAGTAAAGGGTCTCTAGGGGGCCAACAGTCCGAGGCCGAGTCCGTGAAGTTCCCCCGACCGGCGGGGTAGTCACACAGTCCCGTCCTAGTCCTAGTCCTCCAAGTGATGTCCTGATCCCAGGCGAAGTCCCAGCGCCGACCTAGTCCTGGTCGGGTACACAATAGACGGCTGTGGGCCTAGTCCCAGGCTCCGAGTCGTCGAATACCTCAGGCGGGAGAGTCGAAGCTCGCCCCCCACGGTAAACCCCCTTGGATGGTCCCTGAGGGTCTGTGGGGGTGAACTTTGGGCTACGAGAGCCCTTGCAAATCCGAAAACCGTCCAAAGAATCTCTTCGACGCGTTCCTCACAGCAGCTAATGGCGAACTGACCGTCTGTCTACCTCACGGGGTTTCCAGGCAGATCTGCGCGGGCGACACGCTATGTTCCAATGAGCGCTCACGCACGCGCACGTTACGTACAAGGAAAGGGTGGTTATCGGCGCCATTTTGGATTAGGGCAGGTAAGTCCTGGCACTGTTATCGTTTATTTTTGAATATCGATGGCAGAGGTGACGAAGCGCGGGCCGGTGACGTCAGCAGATCCAGCCCTGTCCGCCATGATAAAAACTCTATGTTCTTAAAGGCACAGAACACTTAAATGGCATTTAAAAAAAAGAAAATAAAAAACATAATAATACATTTTTTAAGAATTACCACTAAAAAGAAATAATGGATACAAAACTCAATCGGGTTTCTTTTGTTGGCGCTTTATTTTGGACCCTTTTCCCACCTTGTTTTTCTCCAATGGCTCCCTTTTTCTTTTTGTGCCCTCGTGACCGAGGCTGTTTCAATATTTTTGCAGTACTCATGTTTAGCTGTAATTTTCGTCATTTAGTGAAACCATGCAACTGATATTGTTTTCTTTAGAAGAAGAAGACGTAGACATTCAAATTCGTAATTGAAAATGTACAGAGTTTTGGTAAATTTGGTGATGTGTATAAAACCCGAAAATGAGGCCAGACCCCTATTCGTGGGTCCACATTCACTCACACTCACATTTTTGTTCACTCTCTAAGTGTTCCCCTACCTTCTCTATAGACCATTTCCGCTTCTGCCGACCACTTCTGCTTCCCTATCTCCTTCTTCTATCTTCTCCCTTCTCAATTCTTTCTTCAATCTGCTATCTTCTTTCTTCGTCCGCATCTCCTCTGACATAACCTGCCGGGAGCTTCCACCAAAATGGCTAGGATTGCGGTGGCGTCCTCCCCGATCCCAGAAGAAGAGGACGTCATCGAAAGCACCAACTGAGGGCAATATGGCAGCGCTTGCGGTGACGTCCTCTCCCGATCCTCCAATAAGGGCAAAGAACTTCATCACATGCGCCGTACAGTGATGCCACCCAGACATGCGCTTGTCAGGTTGTTTGGGGGCTAAAAGGCCACATTTGGGAGGTGCACATTTTTCAATTTCTATTTTTACCTTCTGGTCATCATGCCCCCATCTTTAATGTGATTTATGGTAGCAATTTTTTTGTGTTTTTTTTTTTACACGCAAGAGTTACCTTAGTACAAAATTCTTGTGGAAACCTCTTCTTGAATAAGGATAACTTTATATTGTAACTGTGTGCACCTTTAAAGGGATACACCAGTGTCCCAGGGGGGCATGCTGAATTAATAATTAATAAAAAAAAAAAACCTTAGCAGGAAGCTGCAGCTCTGAAGCTGTAACAGAATGCCTCCACCATAGTCTGACGTAGCTGGAAAGTACTTTCCTTGCGTATGCTTGGCGGCTAGGTGTGTTGGTTACTGTATCCTTTGTCTAGACTTGTCACAACAATAATATGGGTCAGGTTTTTGTGGCGAAACACAGAATCCTGCAAATTATTTTGAGGGGCTCTTCTCTGGGCCTGTATCTAGTTCTTCATCCACCTGGCTGCATCTTAGAACATGTCATTGAACTGATGAAGTTAATAATTATAGAACAAGTCCCGCATACTTTGTGTGCATTCGCTGGTAAAATATTACAGGCGTGATTAACAGCAGATTAGGGCCAGTTTCAAATGACACTTTTCTGCACCTAGAAGCATTTTGGGGGGCTTATACCAGGACCCCCTCCACTTTAGAAGGAGCAGGTGCCCCGTGTTACGCTCCTGGCTGAGAGTTCTTATCCCTCCAGCAGTAGGATATATATGTATATTTTATATGTCTTTTATTTTTTGTATATAATGCTTTTATTTTACATTACGGTCATTAAACCCTTTCTTATTTTGTGAGTACCTTTTCCTACTAAAACATTTAAGCTCCGGGTTCCATTGAGAAGTCAGCTTTATAAACTGTAACAAATATATCCTTACCGTGGAAAATGTGCGCCTGGATGGTGATCGCATTACGGGAGGCGTTGAAGATCCGGTGTAGCGTTTCATTGTTACTAGCCACCCACCATTTAGAAGATCTGGTCCTTCAGCTACTAAAGATGATACTTCTAGACCCTTGTGGCTTCTCTCAGTGGTGGATGAATGTTTTGATGGCATAGGTTCCTACTCATCCTCATGATATCCTCCGGCACCCTCAATTATTGAGAATAAAGACCAACATCCATGCGCAACCTGAAAATGTACAATTCCTGCGCATATTTATTTGAAAGGTTATGCCGGGAATAGGCTTTACACTTGCCCATCAGTAACGCACCAGTAGGAATAAGTTGGCCTTCTGCTTAGATCACATTTATGTAACCCTTCAGAAAATTCGGCCACTTGGCTTTATTTGAAAAAGAAGACATGGGGTCTATTTACTAAAGGGAGAGTTTACAGGAGAGTTGTGGTTTTAGCTCCTAGCGCAGTTTGATTAGTTTTTCTGCTCGCCACTAGAGGGCGCAATAACACTGCATACAAAATGCACCTTTATTGATAATAATGAAGAATTCTGACTGTTACATTGTAAACGCTTGATTGTTTCTGGAATGTAAAGGTTACGGGACGTATGGGCCCTGACATCATACTAGGCGCAGGAGACGTTGGGGCCGTGTTTTAAGTGCCTTATCGGCAGATCCCAGTATAAAAAAATGCAAATTTCTTTATTTATTTCGAATTTTCCCATAGTCATACGTCAGAAAAGATATTTATTCCACCAACGGATTCCAATTCCACCAGGCGGGGAGACTTCGCTGCAGGAGGAGAGATTTGGAGGCTTTGATGAGATGCGGAGTGAAATGTTTTCTTGGGGCTGAGAGGACAAGCCCTACCGGAACATATGGTATTCTGGAGCTTAAATCCTTTCCAAACCTCCGGGTACATGAAGTGTTTTCCGCGGGGAATAAGTCTCGGCGTATTTTAAATTCTTACATTTTTTTACCCCTTTTTTTTCACCCGAGACGTGTGTGATCTCCCCTACTTCAATGGCAATTCCTCTTCATGCCTGAAATGATTTGTCTGTAAAGGTAATCCATGTTTACAGATGACTTTTAAATTCCCGTTACTTTTCTAAAATACATTTTCTGGTGTATTTTCCTTAATAAAAAAATTAAAAAAAATAAATGAAAAAATAATAAAAAATAAAGTTGGTTTTAGATGATTTCGAGCAGACGTCCTTTGTGGAAATCAATGTTTTAATTATTTTATAATCTATATTAAGTAACATTAGGAAGCTTTGTTTTACTGAGAAGATGGTAGATAAGGGAATTTACATATGCATATAATTTTCTTTGTTATATTTTTATTTAATGTCGTTTTGCAGGGTCCTTATTACCGTTTATTACATTTAACGTGCATCATATGTCATGTTTTTGAGGTTCCCTTGCAGTTTCTTTGTGCCTCTATCTGTGTTTTATCAGTTCTGCGCATGCACCTGTATACATTTCCATTTATTCCACATTTAATTCATGAATACATATGTATTTATTGAGTACTAATAGATTTACTACAAAACCACTAAAACAAAAGACCACTTCTCGCTACTCACGGACCTCTCTGCCGCCTTTGATACATCTGACCGACCCCCATCTCCTACAAACCCTTCATATTACATCCGTGACACAGATCTTTCCTGGTCTAACTTCTACCTCCCTGACCTCACTTTTAGTGCCTCCTTCACTGGAACCTCTTCCTCTCCCCTACTGCTGTCTGGTGGTGCTCCTCAGAGCTCACTTCTTGGGCCTCTACTCTTCCATCTTCACCTCTTCGCTTGGACAACTCATATCTTGGAATAAAATGGAATGGATGGTGTCTCATTACCTGAAGCTCAACATCGATCGATCTCAAAGACCGAGCTTATAGTGATCTCATCAACCGCTCTTCCACGATTCCTGACATCTCTATCACTGTTGGCCACCTCACCATCTAACTGACAGAGCCTTGGTTTCACACTTGACTCTGCTCTCTACTTCATCCCTCACATCCATGCTCATGTAGCATGGAGCCAAGCTGGTGGGCGCACACTGTAGACCCCAATCAGCCACTGGAGCGGGAGATCAGGATACCTGGACTACCGGGAGCCCCCCCTGCAGGATATGGGCAGGACGTCCCGACGACTTTGCAAACATGCCACTATTTAAGGAGGAAATGGGCAGGGAGTGGGGCATGTCAGAGCGGAGGTTTTATGGTGGCGACCCAGAGAGGTGGAGGAGCGGCGAGTTCCCAGGTATGGAGATCAGGTGCATGTGGAGCGATCTCGGCCAGCGACCCACAGCCCGGGCCTGTTCGCAGATATTACGCATCTCTATTTGCAGGGAGAAGAAAGGAAAGCGAAAGGAAAGCGACGGAAAGCGCGTTGCAGCTGAATCCATGCATAGATCAAACTATAAAAAAAATAATACCCTTGTTTTTGGAAGCGGCAAATTATTCCTTTATTTCCCTCAATGGGGAGACGATGCGCTTCCCGGCTGAACATCTCCTGATGAGTTCCTGCTATTAGCGTGTTCAGGATCTTGGCTGCGTTGGGTTATTGGCTTCGAGTAACGAGAAGCGCAACATCCCTTCTCGGATATTTCCATTCTAATCACCGCAGCTGTAGATGCGAAGCTCCACTTCTGTTTTATTCTCAGCATTTGTTTTTAATGAAGTGGAGAATAAAATGCCAAAAAAAATAGATGTAACATAAGGAACTTTTTACTTTGCTGAGAGGGTGGTAGATAAGTGGAACAGTCTCCAAGCAGAAGGGGGAGGTGTAAACAGAGTGAGGGGATTTAAACATGCGTGGCATAGGCACCTGAATCTGTAAAACGAGACCAACAACGGATTAAGGTTTGAGTCTTTACAGCAGGAGAAATGGGCCGACCACATGGGGCCGAATAGGTCTGACCTGCAGGCAGAGTTTATGTTTCTTGGAAATTTTGATGACAGATACGAAAAGGCTAAATGTTTCCACTTTTTAAGGAGGTCCACCCATTTTTACATTTTTTTAATAGAGGGTGGGCTGCCAAATATCTTTTTTACCCCTGGGGGGGTGTATTAAAAAGTTGGACCATACTCATTTTTTCTTTTCACATGTTATTCCAGATTTAACCACAAGGGGCACCTGTAACCACCTGCAGCCAACGCCATATAGAGTCCAAAGGCCATCATACGGTCTGCGTGCCTCGATACACTTGGAATTTGCCCCTGAGGCTGCCTGCTGTGTCACTGGGGCAGTATTTTAGCCTCCGGGTGGCAGAGGAGCGATGTTTACCCCCACTTTCACTCTTCTCTACCCAGATTCCACTATTTCCTCCTTTAGCGTTGACAATCCATCGATGCTTCTCTGCTACGATATTAAAATGGAAAGGCTTTGGATGTTGCATTTTTTAGTACCGTTTACTAAGTAAATGGAAGTCAGATTAAGTAAGGATATTTGTAATTGTAAGGGTCTTCTACCAATCTCACCAGGACTGGCCGTCACACTCAGCCGATCTGGCCGCACTTAGGTCATCAGGCAGCCGCTGACCTTAAATCTTACTGTTCTGCGTCATCTTCTTTGATAAATAAGACGCTTCTACTTGCACGCAGCTACACGGAATCCTTCCGCCGTCAGCCGCTCCGTTCCAAAAACCCTAAAATCAAATAGATCCGAGCAATTACGTTGGGCTTGGAAACTGCGTCTTAGCTGAGCTGCGGGGTTTTGGGTTTTGAAATCTCCGGGGTGAGCGCGTGAGATAAACGGCTGGCACGAAACACAAAGTCTGTCTGCTGATAACCGTTCTGCTCGTAAGACGCGCACAAAAAGACTGCCGGTTCCCCACGCGCAGACCGGTCAAACGGAGACAATCCGTGCGCTAAATAAAAATCCCGCTATTGTTAATATTGTTATCGCGTTCTACTGCGGCTTAAGAGCTGATGGCCGTCAAATGAGCTCCGGGTTTATTTCACAACGTGAGCACGAGACTCTCAGGAAAGGTGCTGAGAAGGGCTTTGCAGGGATGACTCTTAGTGCCAACGACCTTGTTACTCCGGAGAAAATGGATTTGTTAATCAGCGTGTCCTCCGCCGCGGGCTGTAGAGCATATCAGGGGTATCCAGGCTTTGGCTAACGGACTACCAGTGACCCTCAGAATAAAAAAAAGGGTAGGAACACAGAATTTGCCGGCAGATCAGCCATTTGGCCGTTTCCCCTGCTGTAAAGACTCAAACCTTAATCAGTCGTTGGTCTCGTCTTAGATTCAGGAGCCGTATGTCTATCCCATGCATGTTTAAATCCCCTCGCTGTATTACCCTCTACCACTTCAGCTGGGAGGCTGTTCCACTTATCTACAACCCTCTCAGCAAAGGAAATCATAATGTATATTTGTGTGGTCAATCATATAAAGACAGGACCTTCTGTCCATTATTGTTGAGTTTATCCAATAGAGCCAAGCAGTCTGCATCCTCCAGTGTCTCCCGGAGCATTCGCCGTATACATGGTTCCCAAAGAATATTCTGGGGTAAGAAGAGCACAGCTATGGACCAAGAAATATACCGTGAAGGTTATGACGTCCCTCTTCCACCCGCTTTGTCCCGTCTCGTCCTGTATAGCAGGCTTGTCATTTTTCAGACTGTTTAATGAGCTTTGGCTGCAATGGGGGTTTTTTCTCCCCGGGTTTTTGAGACGCTGATAGCCCTGGACTCAGTTCTGAAAAAGGTTTCATTCACAGACGCATATTTGTCAAACTGTCATAGAACGTGATGTGAGAATTGTTAGAATCGTCCTAAATCATTTTAATGGAACACGGAACGTGTTACCCGTAGCTGGCAATCAGTAATGCGTTTACTTCGGTTCAAAGACTGCCTGTAAACACTGATAGAAGAAGCCGGTCAGCGGCAATTCTCTCGTGATTTCCATTTTAATGAAAAGTAGCCACTTGTGCTCTGGATGGGGTCCGGGCTGGCGGCCATGTGACACGCCGGGCAAATGCCAGGTGGGCCGCAGTCTGTCATCGCTCCAGTAACAGATCTGGTGGTCTGGCGGCCTGACATATCCACCCGTGGGCCGTGCTTACAACATTAGGTGGCGGCTGGCCTTAAAGTGCCAGAGGTGCCTTTTTACCCCCGCTCTGGACAAATCATTTTTTTTATTGTATTAATACTAAAAGTGATTAAGGTTTGGGTATTTATAGCAGGAAAGAAACGGGTGGACTAGACGGGCCGACGGGGGCCGATCTGCCGGCAAATTCTATGTTTCTATGAGTTATTTTTTTTGGAAGGGTCTTAAGAGAAATTTGTTTTCTAGAAATAGAGATTGGCAAGCCAGACAAAAGTCATATTAGGAAGCATCTGAGCCGACTTCGCTGAGCCAATCACCATTTAGCAATAAAACAGGTAACATTGTATACGGCCAGCTTTGTCAATATTAATTTAATACCCCCCAAAATATTAAGAAAAAATCTAAAAAATAAATAAAAAATATTTAGAATAAGAATGACAAAATATATAAAAAATCCCGACAAAAATCTTTGCCTGCTAAATGTCTGCATTTCAATAGAATTTACTGTCTCCCATAACTAAACACTTCTTTGGAAGACCATCTTCTTTGAAAGCCCCAGAACAGGAACCCCGGAACCTGAATGTGTATGCCTCTTATGATTTTTAGGTTGTGCGCTCCTCCACTTTGTATATATTTTTTAAGCATCGTTGACAGACTCCGATAAATAAATGTCTTCTTCGGTATGAGTCACAAATTAGATTATCCAGTGAGCTTCGTTCTGCTGGCCTTAAAAAAAAAAGATGATTTCTGTTCATAAACACGGGACATATGCATACTTAAAATTTCCGAGCGTCCTGATTGGCTCAGACAGTTTTCATGGTTACATTGTACCTACCGCCGCCCCCACTCCTGTCAAAACAGCACTTTCTCTCTCAAAAAAAAAAATGTGCGTGGGGAGAGATCGCCCTATATTAAAATTCCGCGCACACTTTTTTTGTCTTGCAGAGTTTTCGGAAGGAGATTGCTTTATGATAAATTCAAACTTACATTACGGCGTGTTCCGATATTCAATAAATACTGTTTTTTTTTTAAGTAATTCCTACTAATTTCAGTAAAAAAAAAAAAAAAAAACTCTTATAAACCAGGTTTCATTCCACATCCAAACGTATCTTTATTTCCCAAACAAAACTGGCATTTTAAATGTTAAATATATAGTTTTTTTTATTATTATTATGTCGGAATTAACTACATAAATGCAAATTTCGGGTGTTTTTAGTACGGTTCTCATGAAATATTGTCGGCAATCGCCCTCCTTTATTTTTCTTCCCACCCTCTTGTCCAGAAGGCCTTTTTTTGGGGGGGTCTTTGTGAGGCCCCCAAACTTACTAACCCCTCTCTCTATTATGGTATCCCTTTAAAATTCAATCTCTAGCGTCCCAATGACTTTAGATTGTGGCGTTATTAAAGATTACTAATCTGGAGTA
Organism: Spea bombifrons; assembly: GCF_027358695.1. NCBI lineage: Eukaryota > Metazoa > Chordata > Amphibia > Anura > Pelobatidae > Spea > Spea bombifrons. Next base: position 42,705,732 of record NC_071093.1, read on the forward strand.
GAATTATTCGGATATAATCCTATTTCTGCAGTCCTTCTTCCTTCTGCATAACGCCACGAGCTCTGCAACGTAGTCCGACTGCAACCACCACGAACGGATAGCGATCAGATAATCATTCTCTCTAACTCTCCACGAGGAACGCTCTTCTGATTGAATATACAACATTTGCTAAAAAAAAAACTATGCCTATGGTGGCTTCCATAGATCTCGTTTTTCGAGGCAGCCCTACGAGCCGTGAAGAGCGACTTCAATCCCACCCTATACATTTTTTTTAATCCTCTTCCCGGTTTCATGTTTTCATTTTTTTTTTCCTTGTGAATGTACGTGACGTGAAAGTGAGTCTGAAAATTCTCAGCTTCCGGAAGGTGGCGCGTCATACATGGGTACGTTGGTGAAGATCGCAGCATCATGAGTCTCCATGGGTTCTTGTAGAACGTAGAGGAACCAATTTAGGGTTCCTCGCCTCGTTACAGGTTTTTCTTCAAGGCTAGTTTTTCGTAATTTCTTTCCCCGAACGGGAAGGATCAGACGGGGGTGGTGCGTCTGTTGGAAGGGTTGTTGTGTAAAGAGTCTTTGTAGTCCTTCGGGATGGAATTGTGGACCTGAAGAAAATTATGTTCTCTTTCAGAATTTAGCAAGGAGCCCACGGTCACCTTGGTAGGGTCACGGGCGGTCAGCGTGTACAAGGAGATGTCGCTAGTGGGAATGGGGTTGAAACTTTTGCCGACGGGCGATGGGTCTCGGGATCGAGGCTCAGTAGAGCGGGAGCTGGAGCGTCTTCGGAAGCGGTATCGGTAGCTGGGAATCCGAGAGAAAGCTGATTTCTTGAAGAGGTCAGAGTGGGATTTGGCTCGGATTTGCCTATGCTTCTCGATGAACATATGGACGGCTAGAACTCCCACCATCTCCGCGATAATAAAAGAAAGAGCCCCAAAGTAAAAGGACCAGCCGTAGGAATAGTTGCTCTTCTTTGAGTCGCTTTGGCCCGGGTCGCCAGCATTAGCCGAAATATAGACAATAATCCCAATGATGTTACTCAATCCTGGGGAAGGCAGAAGCGGTTAGATTGTTACAAAATTATTACAAAATATTAATGATTTTAACATTTCTAATCCATAAAACAATTAACCTTTTCAGGCCACCTTGACTCAAGTCCCCATATTGTGGAAGGTGAATTGTATGCATCTAATTATGACATCATATGTTTTTTATTATTATTATTTCCATTATTTGTATATTTTTTTTAGGGCTGCAACTAACGATTATTTTAATAATCGATTAATCGGCCGATTATTTTTTCGATTAATCGATTAATCGGATAAAAAATATTTAATAAAATGCCCTGCACCCACCCACACTCTGCCCCATCAGTTTCCCACCCGGCAATCATATCTCTCTCTCTCCGGCGGAGGTAAGTGAAAGGAGCCGAGCGCTCCAACGACGAATCGATCACTCGATTAATCGATAACGGAAATCGTCGACAACGATTCCCGTTATCGATTATTATCGATTTTATCGATTCGTTGTTTCAGGTCTAATTTTTTTATCCTTTGGGTGTTTGCTTGTTTGGAGGTACTATAAATGGCTCCATAAAGCTAAGGAAGTTGGTAATAGTATAGTTTACATTTTTAAAAGTCATGTAGTATAGGTAATAAAAGTTTGAGCAGAGGATTATTTCTGATTATTAAGCCGGGGAGCCTGGGACCCCCTTGTTTCACTGCATTTATGTGTTGGACCCCAGAAAAAAACCACCAAGATCGCCTACAATACTGACCTGCTGAGACAAAGAAGATCCCCGCGCTGAGGATAACATTGTGCTTGTTTTTGTAAAACTCACTGGCAGCCACACAAAGACCCCCAAAGAACAGAAGACCCACGCTGAGGATTGGGAAGATACTGGAAGCGCGGACAGCACCTGGATCAAAGGTGGAATAAGAGATATTTAGTTGATTGGCATTCGTCCAAAGGTCCATTCATTTGGGAGCCATAACTGCTCACATCCAGCGTACACATTAGGGGGGGATCTTGTTTCTTTTATGGGCTGGAAGGGAATCCTCATGATTCGGTCTGCAGAGAACCCTGAATATAAAAGAAATGGAGGCAACTTTGCAGTGTCGGCACAGCCTCCATAGACCTTTAAAAGGTGCCGGGATATGACATCATACCCTCGTGGTCTGCAGCGGGGATGGCGGCCATGGAGGGGGCGGTTGTGAGTATGAGGGGACGCCTTACTCCTATCAGTCCGCTTGCTCCGGACACCACTTGGCTTAGGACTGGAACGCAGTCCGGACACGCATTTGAATGATTATTAAACATTAAGGGTCTTAGATACAAAACTGGGCCAGTTTGTAGTTGGCTAAGCGGCTCGGGACCTTTAAGGCCCGTGGCCGCCAAATGATGGACCTACAGTCGTTGTACCGTACGCCCAGTGCAGCCCGCAGGGTTAATACACCCCCAGTACGAACTATTAAAAAATTCAGATTGATGAGATACGGGGTCACATCTGCAGTAATTGGAAGTCCCGCTAGCCCCCTGGCACTGCACCCCTGGACTTTCCTCCAACAAAATCTTTTAGGGGAGATGTAGAGAACACCCGGCCCTGATACATTAATAGAGCGTCTCCGAAAACATCCTCAGCACAAATGATTCTATTAACAATAAATGCAGCCCTCGGCAATATGGACTTGTAGAAGTTTTGTTCTGTGCCGCGGAATATATCGTCCCTTCAGAAATAATAAACCCAATAGATTAATACTCGGTCTTTCTCTCGTAATTCACCTGAATTTGATAAGCAGATTCCGTTCCTGGACGGAAATACAATAGGCTTTCTGTTATCCCCGTTTTTTCCCCTCCGCACAAATAAATCTATGTCAGCTTCTGACCGCGTCTTTATTGCAGGAGAACGTATTTCAGAATCTTCAGGACAGATGAAGACAGACGGGATAAAAAATGAAACTTCTGCCTCCCAATAAATGAGAAATGCTGGAGGCTCTTGGATTGCTACAAACGATCTCGGTGTATTTATTTAAGCCGAGTCCCTGGGAGTCCGCTGGTCTTATCAGTCGGGTCGCTCCGGGCACCGCTCGCTACGCGCCGAATTGCCTTAGATCCGCGAAGCGGCGCGGCCGTGCATTTAAATGAACACCAGACATAGAGGGTCTGAGAGTCAAAACTGGGGAGGGCTGGGGATGACTAAGCAGTCCCGGCACTTTAAGGCCAGCGGCCGCCAAACGACTGCCGTTTTTATGCCATTGTAATGATGCATCTGCCGTCCATGGCCAGCCCTGGGCTGTCCGGAACCTTAATCATTCCATGCAATGAATCTTTACTTTAAATTAAGATAAATTACCTATTAAAAGTATTCTAGGTAAGAAGGAAAAAAACACCACATTTTAGCACGTTTTCCTGATATCGGGACTATATCGCGCAGGGTACAGCTGGACAAATCTCACCGATTGCAGATTCTTCAGGCATCGAGGTTTCACAAGAAGACCAAGTAGACCAGCCTGTCCAAAATCAATACCGAGGCCAGGGCCGTCCAACCTGCGGCCCTCCAGCTGCTGCAGGACTACATCTCCCATAATGCTCATTCAGCTAAGGGGCTGGCTGAGGAGGATGGGAGATGTAGTCCTGCAATAGCTGGAGGGCCGCAGGTTGGATGCCCCTGACCTAGGCTATTTTACAGATATATTATGCTGAACAGGGAAAATTCAACAATATCTAGTGTTTGGATGCATTACAAACAAAATAATATATATATACGGTATATATATATATATATATATACATACAATATATATCATATTTTTTAATCAGCTCGATTACACAATATAAACCTGGCAATTATTTTTACTTTCACAAAGTGGATATGCACACTCATCTTGTCACCAGAGCAACCAACTGAAACATTTTATTGGTTGCTATGGTGATAACACCACTTTTCAAACGTGGCCAATTAATTATTTTCTATTTTTATTTTTTTCATTATTTTCACTATACCAAGGGAAAGTCAGTAAGCGCAACTTTTACGCCGGTCTTGTCAACATAGCAACCGATTGAAACCTTTTATCGGTTGCTATGGCGATAACACCACTTTTCAAACTTGGCCGATTTACAGTATAAATTATTTTTTTTGCTATGCCAAGGGAAGCTCGTTTGAGTATTTCTATGCTTCCGTCTTCTTCAAGATGACTTTGTTGCAAGAGGCAAATGGATAGATAAGTTTTTGAACAGTCGCGTCGCTCGGGATTCCGTTTTAAGCTGTTTGGTCCAGATAGGCCGCTCTGAAATAGTCGCATCCTTACGCAGTAAATACTCCGCCGTGTCCTGTTCATAATCTGCGTCCTCCGGGAAGTGATCAATTTTCTTGCACATCCCTCGAAATGCTCCTGCGGGAGAGAGATAATTTTTTTTTTATATACAAAACCAGTAAACACGCCAAAATATTACAAACGCAAACCCACTTCTGGGATAAGAGGCCTTCTGTAAAAAAAACACAATAAAAGAAGCATACTCAGCGATTTCCACCCCTCTGATGTACAAAGCTTCGACAGACGTAGGATGATTATTAAATCTTTATATATCAACTGTCCATGAAATGACAGCGGCCCTAAAAACCATTAACGTGACCCAAATTTACTAAATAATGAACTATCTACACCTATACCATTATGGGCTATGATTATTTATTAATCCCGCAGTATTAAACTATATATATATATATATATATATATATATATATATACACACGCACACACACATATATATATATATATTAATATATTAATCCCTTGGTATTAAACAATATATATAAATATATATATACACACTACCAAGTTTGGGGTTACTTAGCTGTTTTCATGAAAATCAAGGAAATTTCTAACTGTAACATAAAGAGTTTTCATATCTCATATATATATATATTTATTTATTTTTTACCTTATTATTTTTTTTTCATTATTTAATGATCTCATTATTATCCGGCCCGTAAAGATTTTTTTTTTATCAGAAATAATCTCGGGTCTTTATTGTTTTTTTTTTAGAATTCCATATTTTTGACCGCTGAACGTTATTATGTCGGGGGTACCTATGGTCTTTCCTCGTGGTTCCTTAAGGAGCGTTAATCGCCTAGGTCCTTGGGGTTTAATAGGCATTGAGTTGATTGTTTTGTGTTTTCAGGGGACGACTACTTACCACCGAAATGAGCATACCAAGTGTCTCAGCCCTGCCCCAGGGTATGGCACATAAGGGGTCCTCAGGTGTTTTTCAGGGGCGCTATTTTATCTAAGACAGACCCCGTTAACGTGGCTTCTTCTTCTACCCTATCCACACAGCAGCACGCCTTGTGCGCCAGTGACAATGTCCCCGTGCGCTTGGCTGTGAACATGCGTGACCTAAATTAGAAGCACTATAGTTCTGAAACGATCGTTACGGGGCGTTGCGTCCCTGCAGTGCTGACATTGTACGGTATATGGGCTCTCTGGGACGTGAACGGTTAACACACTTGAATAACCCCCGATTACAGAGAATATGTTTGTCTACCTTCCGGTGCGTGTGATGGAGAGAAATAAAATCTATTCCTCGCTGGAGGGAAGGGCAAGGGTAATGAACCAAACCCAATTTCCCAGTCCTCCTGTACATATGTTTGTGAAATATCAGTGAGCCGAGACCGTCTCCGGCCTCCATGCGCTGCGTACCACGTACAGCTGGCCCGAAATCTCATTTCTATCCCAGAAAAAATACCAAATTAAGTCATTTTCATAATCCCTTCACTACTCTCACCACAAGTGTTCCAGAGGTGTTTTTTTCCCATAAAATATGATTTATTATCTTGCAAACAAAAAAATGTTAATTTCAGTATAGACGATTTGCCAAATTCCAGGAAATAGAACGCCTGTTAAAGTGTTTACTGCAGATACTCTATTTTATAAAATATCATTATAATAGTATTTTATTATTAGCACAATTTCTAAGTGATAAACAGCCAGAAAATAGCTTATAAAGTCGCTTATAAATTCTTATTAAAGCCCCACCCACAGCCGCACCTCTAACCACACCCCTAAAAAAAAGGTTACATTCTTTAGCCAATTGAAAGGTTTGGCTTAAATTTTCGGGACCCTCTTCTATTACTTATTCTCCCTACCCGCAGAAACGCGACCCCCATCACGACGAATGACTTCGGTCACACAGTCTAAAATAAATTGCAAAAGAAGAATACCAGAAAAGAATTCCATTTTGCTTAACGACATAAAAGAACCAATCTGTTTTCATCTTTGAGCGCAAAATCCAGACGTAAAGGTTAAAGCCGAATCAATAATCCCAAAATGACATTCTGAGAGTTATATTCATGAATAAATATCAAGATGTTTCGTTCTCCACCTGTGAAAGAATATCTTCTTCTATTATAATTATTGCTCGTTACGTCTAAACTGTCAGTAAGATACATCTGACCTATATTCCATCCTACATCGTATTTGTTTTTCAGCATTTAAATAAGAAATTGTTTGGGGAGCGTATATGGAACGTTTCACCGCTATTAAAACCCATCACGGTTAATATTAACCCCTTAAGGACAATGGGCAGTCCTTAAACCCATTGAAAACAATGCATTTTGAGCCCGTACATGTACGGGCTTTGTCATTAAGGGGTTAAGAGATATATAGTCAATGGAACTTGTCAACAACAAGATGCTGGGGAGCACATAACAAAGCATGGTCTATATGTATCGAACAAAAATAATTTAGTGTGGGATTAGCGTGAATGCGTGTGTGTCATCACAAGAACGGATGGCATTTGCTAGATAGCTGAAGCTTTATATCGGAATAATATTGCGATCCACCCAGCCATGCCATGTTTTGTAATTAGTCTACTGTTTAGTTAATTAGGTAAAAAAAAATACGTCAATCAAGGGAATTATTTTCCATGTTTGTTGTTTCCTAAAAAAGACATAAATTGGCATCAGTTGCCTTTATTCTGTATCAGACGCAGGGCATATAACTACAATGACGTAAGCAATGTTACCAATAAGTAAGCAAAATGGGACCCAAAATGGTTTTCAATGGACCGCCAACTAATCTAGAGGACTACAGAGTTTATTGCATTACCTTATTGTTGGCGTAAAATAGTTTAACCCATCGTTGTAATAATCAGAGATTTAAAGCCTCCTGAGACAAAGTGCTGAAAGTGCCACAATACACTTTAGTTAATGTGGCTGGGCCTTGGCTGGTTGCATTGAGTTGACTGTTGAGTCATGATGCTCAGGTCATGGAGCGCCTCACCTACTCACAAATTCAGCCGAGTAAAACCTATTTAAGGTTGACTCCACTCAAAGTCACTCTACTTTTAAGTCACTGTGAGTTTTTAGGAAAGTCGCATTGGCCATCAAGTCCAGATAAGGGCTCCAACCTAACTGTGTTATGTTGACTCCTCGAGAAGAGGTGAGTTGACCTAGAACTGAACTCAACTCAATGACCAAGTAGACTGAAAGTCAACAGTAAATCTGATAGCAGTTAAATTGAATAACTGCACTCGTCATATCTTGTCTCAACAGGTTGACTTTTTGCGGTTGGACCAGTGGCTGCTTAAGTTTCCATGATCAAGTGCTCTCGAAATAAGTCTGTCAAGTTACCCCAGTTATCACTGTACCTCTGTAACTGAACTTTAGACCTACTTGCTTCTCATGCAGAACCTAGAGGTTATTGCCTAGAGCCCCCAGGTGACCTCTCAGCTCCACATTGACAAAGGTCTCCTCTGTGTCTTGTTTGCCTTCCTGGCACTGAACAGGTTAAGTTTGGTTTACTACACTGCTTTTGGCTACCTGGCTTCTTGTGCCAGTATAAATTACACATGCGGGGGAACAGGCCTGCCTCATGTGTCCTTTGCCCGCTTTCCGAATTCATCCGTGTTTCTGGCTGCTCTGAGGGGCCACGTCATCAAGGACCAATGCTTCTATCTGTCCAGGTAACGGCGCCTGCGGTGCAGAAAGGTAGAGGATGAGAGGAGCGGGTCGCGGCATACGGCCGAGAAGACCATAGAATGGTGTGCGCTGTGCCGTGCTGGGCCAATTTACCGGGTGGGGGATTCATTTATCAGTTATAAGAAGGAAAGTTTTAACTCCTGAGGTTTCCGTAGGCATTTCTATGGCCATCATTTTACTATAATTCCCATGATGCTTTTGTGAGGATCAGCAATCTTAGGCTAACTCAGCATTTTGGGAATTGTAGTTTCCACCATTGGCTAGCTACGTTTAGGTCATCCTGTTGTAAGGGTGGCAACTGCGACACACATAGTCCTCCAACTGTTAGCCCATGGCCCGCTTATGGATCACTAGGTCTATAGGGGGGACAATGCAAGCATTCTTGATGATCTTTCACAAACATACATGTATGTGTAGATCTCGCTGCATACACGTGTAAAAAAGAACATGGATAATTATATTAGGATATTAATTTAACCATTCACGCAGTCAAAACATATTTGATAATGAGGTGCAAAAACGACATAAGGATCAGAGCCCTTTCTCGTTACGATGATTTGTAGATGGTAACGTTTAAGTATTTACTCTGTAACAGCGCTTTCAGAAGACCTTATTAGATCAGGAACGCTTTATTAACATAGAAGCGTAGAATCCGCCGGCACATCGTCCCCGTCTAGTCTTCTGTAAAGACTCAGACCTTAATCAGTCGTTGGTCTCGATGTTCCTCTCCCATGCATGTTTAGTCCGTGTGTAAAGCCTGTGTGTAAACCCTGCGTGTAAAGCCTGTGTGTAAAGCCTGTGTGTAAAGCCTGCGTGTAAAGCCTGCGTGTAAACCCTGTGTGTAAACCTGGTGTGTAAAGCCTGCGTGTAAACCCTGCGTGTAAAGCCTGCGTGTAAACCCGGTGTGTAAAGCCTGCGTGTAAACCCTGCGTGTAAAGCCTGCGTGTAAACCCGGTGTGTAAAGCCTGCGTGTAAACCCTGCGTGTAAAGCCTGCGTGTAAACCCGGTGTGTAAAGCCTGCGTGTAAAGCCTGCGTGTAAACCCTGCGTGTAAAGCCTGCGTGTAAAGCCTGTGTGTAAACCCGGTGTGTAAAGCCTGTGTGTAAACCCGGTGTGTAAAGCCTGCGTGTAAAGCCTGCGTGTAAAGCCTGCGTGTTTCTCTAATCCTGCCATGATTTGGTTTTCTTCTCACTGCTCAAGATCTGAGTTATTTTTAACATTTCCACTGGATGTGAATTAAGAGTCAGGGTTGGGGGTGATGGGATTACTGTCATAAAACCATCACGGATGCAGCGAAGCATTGCGGCAAAAACAATTTCAAGGGAATCCGGCTGAGTTTAGTTTATTTAGTATTTTCAGAGGATACCCGAATTCTCACCGATTGTTACTAATTCCTTACCCTTCTGACCTTCTGATTCTGACCATTAAAAATCTTGGGGCCCTGTACAGACTTTAATCCTGGGCCCAGAGCCCCCTCTAATCAACCCACCCCCCCTCTAATCAACCCACCCCATGTTGATCCCATTGCTCTGCCGATGTGTCACCCATCACTTCGCCTTCTGATCCTCCCATGAGTGTACTTACCGCCATACTCTGACACACACACTCACAATCACACCATATGCTGACACACACACACACATGCTAACACCAAATTCTAGCAGACACACAAACTCACGCTGACACCATACACTTACACACGCTAACAGCATACAGTAACAGACACACATATGCTAATATCCTATGCTCTCGAACATCTTACAGATTTGGCCACCAAATCACATAAGTGTGACCGCCGGATGTTTTCCATTTTGTTTGTATACTCATGGAGCGTACAGCTAAGCATTAGCGCCCATGGGTGCGATCAGTGTGGCACAGTGGCGGGGGAGCGGCAGATTGGGTGAAAATTGGGTGCAGTCCGCCCCGGCCACAGCGTCTCAGATGGCCACTCCGGGCCTGATATCGCTCATGGAGAGCCGTGTATTATCTGTAGCCATTCCATGCTTGGCTGTGTAACTATTCACAAAGCCTGATGGCTTCCAAGCCGCACAAAGTCTCTGTATAATTGGGATCAACATTCAAGACTTCCAGAGAAAGCAAGGCTGGCCCTGCGCCCTCGCATTGTTATAATCTATTTCTGTCTGCCAAGCACAATGGCGTAACCAGCAGGCAAGCAACTTCAGACAAAATGCTTGCCCCGCCGGCACCGGGAGGCTTTGAAAGAGACAGGTAACATCCTCACGGAGAGGAAATAACAACATTTCAGAGGAAAAGACGCCGGCTCTTGGCAGAGGGGCGAATATTAACGTTGCATTCATAATGACTTCTGGTCTCTATAGTAACCAATGGCATCACGCACCAGGGCACATTCGCGCGCATGTTTCGCACACACAGATTAAAACAGACACCGACAGACACAAACACAAGGAGAGGGTACGCTCCAAAACCTACGCGTAGCGGTCTGTAAATCCACAGTAACGCGGCACAAAAAGAACTTTAAAATGGATTTGTCAATATATTTTCCGCAGGGGTTTATTCCCAGGAAACGGGAAAATTGTCGATGACCTTCACGGCGTCGTCTCAAAAAAAATGAAGCAAGTAGCGTGCTTCTATTCCTCGTGTCTGTCTCAGCCGCGAGACCTCGTTTAACAGGTTGTAGCCCAAGACCATGTCGTCTCAAGCCAGCTCATGTTTCCCACCTATCCCTATTATTATGGACAGTTCCCCAGTCTCTCTTCCCTCCACCGATGACCCTCTTTCCTCCCTTGATGCTCTAGAATGTTTGCTGGGTATGGGGGCATCTCAGGGTTCTACAGCCCTAAAAGCCCCGATGATGTGTATAAAAAGAGCAGGAAACGGGTTTATACATTAAAAATTCAAATAAACAACCAATAGTTCCGGAATAGATATTCTTGTGAAAATTTTCTAGAATCATTATCGAGTTATGAAACATAAGGGCCAACGGTTGAGTGCCAATCACAGATGAGCCTTCAAAGCCCCGTTGGAAACACAAGACAAGGTTCAGGGATCTCCTGGAAAGAAATGGCTGGTAGCAACGACCAAACACTTTATCATATCGTGACTGACTTCTACGGACTATCCAGAGACCACCGTGGACCATGGTGGGAGAATGGTCTTCAAAAAGAAGGCTCTTTGTTGAGGGCTATGCCTGTGGTGGGAGCGAAGCTTCTCTGTTGGGACTGTCCAATGTCACCAAAGCTTCAACCCCCAAACAGCGTCTTATATATACGATTTATTTTTGTAACAATGTAAGAAATCTAGATTTTATTTTAGCTAAAAAATAAAAAAAAAGGTTCTTCACAAAGAGCAAATGAGATTTCTTCTGCCGCTGTGTTTATCTGAACCTCTATGTACTCGCGGTAACCTGGCCCTCCTCCCGCAGAGATTCGCATCGCCGGTAATGCACAAGTTGCCCTCGGGTTATATATTATATTTTCCTCTAATGTGGCTGAATCGTTGAAAAGGTCACAATTCCGAAACGAGGAGCTTTTGCTTTAATACGGCAGCTTGGCGGAAGTCACGCGGTGCTAGGAGGTCACGTCCACCCACCAGAGGAGCAGAAGACAAGCCCTGTGCCCCCAAAACGCTGTGCCGTGCCCCCCGCGCGGAGGCAGCCGAGTGATGAGGGTGGGTGATGTGTGGCATGTCTCCGGGGGGGGGATGGGTGGGTGGCTGGGAGTCATTAAAATGCGCCCTTTAAATTATGATCAGACATTGCTCAACCTTTTCAGCTTTTAAATGTTTCGGAATGCATTTACTGAAACTAAACGAGACTCTAAATATACGTTCTACCAGTAAATATACGTTCTACCAGTACGTTCTACCAGTAAATATACGTTCTACCAGTACGTTCTACCAATATACGTTATACCAGTACGTTCTACCAGTAAATATACGTTCTACCAGTAAATATACGTTCTACCAGTAAATATACGTTCTACCAGTAAATATACATTCTACCAGTAAATATACGTTCTACCAGTACGTTCTACCAGTAAATACACGTTCTACCAGTAAATATACGTTCTACCAGTACGTTCTACCAGTAAATATACGTTCTACCAGTACGTTCTACCAATATACGTTATACCAGTACGTTCTACCAGTAAATATACGTTCTACCAGTAAATATACGTTCTACCAGTACGTTCTACCAGTAAATATACGTTCTACCAGTAAATATACGTTCTACCAGTACGTTCTACCAGTGAATATGTGTTCTACCAGTAAATGTACGTTCTACCAGTAAATATACGTTCTACCAGTAAATATACGTTCTACCAGTACGTTCTACCAGTGAATATGTGTTCTACCAGTAAATGTACGTTCTACCAGTAAATATACGTGCTACCAGTAAATGTACGTTCTATCAGTAAATGTACGTTCTACCAGTAAATATACGTTCTACCAGTACGTTCTACCAGTGAATATGTGTTCTACCAGTAAATATACGTTCTACCAGTACGTTCTACCAGTGAATATGTGTTCTACCAGTAAATGTACGTTCTACCAGTAAATATACGTTCTACCAGTACGTTCTACCAGTGAATATGTGTTCTACCAGTAAATGTACGTTCTACCAGTAAATATACGTTCTACCAGTACGTTCTACCAGTGAATATGTGTTCTACCAGTAAATGTACGTTCTATCAGTAAATGTACGTTCTACCAGTAAATATACGTTCTACCAGTACGTTCTACCAGTGAATATGTGTTCTACCAGTAAATGTACGTTCTACCAGAAAATGTATGTTCTACCAGTAAATATACGTGCTACCAGTAAATATACGCTCTACCAGTAAATGTACGTTCTACCAGTAAATATACGTTCTACCAGTAAAGATACGTTCTACCAGTACGTTCTACCAGTAAATATATGTTCTACCAGTAAGTATACGTTCTACCAGTAAATATATGTTCTATATGTTCTAAACCAGTCATTTATAAACCTAAAGCATTCACAGTGATTACATTCCCGGGGCTGTGATATCGTTTATTGGACCAAAACAATAATTAAGATGAGCGCAGACCAACGAGGCGAGAAATATTCACCAATATCTCGCTCGTTAATACGCGGGTCTCGAAGGCATCAGAAACATTTAGGAGGACATTTGATTGCCCAGAACTAATTAAGAAAACGATTAATTAAAGGTTACCACTGGTATCATAATTACAAAAGGCCGTGGAGGGTGAGGGGTCCCCATGCGGACATACGATGCAGCTCATGTCGCAAATGTCAAACCTGGGTGGAACGCTCATATTCCATAATAAGGGAGATCACCTGACAGGGTGGTTACTTTACGGAGAGGGTGGTAGATAAGTGGAACAGCCTCCCAGCAGAAGTGGTAGAGGGGATTTAAACATGCATGAGATAGGCATATGGATCCTGAATCTAAGACGAGACCAACGACTGATTAAGGTTCGGGTCTTTACAGCAGGAGCAATGGGCGGCTAGATGTAGAGTTAAGATGACCCCGGTCTATAGATTAATAATAAAGAAATAGGAGAAAGGAGAGATGAGGAGCGGTCGGGGTAGAAGGGGATTGGAGGGCAGGCGATAAGATGATGTGTTAAGGCTTGTTATGATCAGAGAGTGTTGGGCTGTCCGCCTTCATTAGTACTGTCTGTCTCTGGCGGGTCACGTGGGCATCGTCTAACCGCTCCGCACTGGCATGTGTGCCACCCGCTAATAACGCGCTTACGTGAGCAGAAAACTAGATCGGCCCTTAAAAACACTTTTGGATAAGAACTGAGAAAATAGCCGAAAATTGTCTTTTGGGGGGGGGGGAGTATGCATTTTCTCTTTTATAAAATATTACGTAAAACCTTCCCACATCGTCTCTGGAGAAGGAGCTCTTTGTATGTTTATACGAGACACGCACACGTTAAGACTGTCCCACATATCATGTCAACGTCCACGGTGTCCAAATCCCTCCCGTCATGGATTCATAGGCTTTGCCGAGTGTGCTGCAGAGGGCCACATATTCTGCCTCCTCCCACTAGAGACCAAGGATAGATGGTAGATAGTGGGAACAGCCTCCCAGCAGAGGTGTTCGAGGGTAATACAGTGAGGGTATTAAACATGCATGGGATAGACATACGGCTCCTGAATCTAAGACGAGACCAACGACTGATTACGGTTTGAGTCTTTACAGCAGGAGAAACGAGCGACTAGACGGGGGCCGAATGGGGCCGATCTGTCCTCAAATTATGTATTTCAATATTCAATGATAAAATATTTCAATTTTAATATAATGACCTTGAAATAATAAATCTCATCATGATCTTTCTGGAAATCTTTAAAATATCTCTAAATATTGCCTGCATGTTTTGCATTGCTATGTAAAGCGTTCGCGGCCTATGGGTCCGGTTCAAAGAAACCAATTAAATGTATTTTTTTTATTATTTCGAGGATTTTTTGCACTTTTTAATGAGCGTTTTGACTCTGCCAGCCGCGGGATTGTGAGAAAGGTTTCATCGTTTGTGGCTCCGCGTTATGAAATGAGAAATGACTGCTCAAGCAGCACGCGTTTCGAGGCTTTCCCTGCCACGGCCTCGTTTAATAAGGCTTTGGATGAATTATGCATCGTATTTTATGTCAAACAACGCGAGAGGCATGTCCAGGACACGCCGAGACAGGAAAACCCGGAGCGAATTCTTACAAGGGGCAATTATCCCGCTGGGAGCGGGCAAGCCATGTATATAGAGATGATTTACCCCTTTATATATATATATATAACCAAATGTGCCCCCCCACCATATAGTTCCTACATAGCAAACCTCCCTACCGTCCTTCTCTTAGATGACTAGTCCTGCTAGGAGTCCCAAATCCCAGATGCCCCTCTTTCCTCCCCTGATTTCCCTCTTTCCTCCCCTGATGCCCATCTTTCCTCCCCTGATGCCCTCTTTCCTCCCCTGATATCCCTATTTCCTCCCCTGATGCCCCTCTTTCCTCCCCTGATGCCCTCTTTCCTCCTCTGATGCCCCCTTTCCTCCTCTGATGCCCTCTTTCCTCCCCGGATGCCCCTCTTTCCTCCCCTGATGCCCTCTTTCCTCCCCTGATATCCCTCCTCCTCCCCTGATGCCCCTCTTTCCTCCCCTGATGCCCCCTTTCCTCCTCTGATGCCCTCTTTCCTCCCCTGATGCCCCTCTTTCCTCCCCTGATCCCCTCTTTCCTCCCCTGATATCCCTCTTTCCTCCCCTGATGCCCCTCTTTCCTCCCCTGATGCCCTCTTTCCTCCTCTGATGCCCCCTTTCTTCCCCTGATGCCCCCTTTCCTCCCCTGGTGCCCCTCTTTTCTAGGAGCTCGGAATGTTTGCTGGGTAGGAGGGTATCGCAGGGTTCTACAGCCCTTTCCCATGCATGTTTAAATCCCCCTTACTGTATTAGCCTCTACCACTTCTGCTGGGAGGCTGTTCCACTTATCTATCGCTCTTTTAGCAAAGCCAACCAGCCTACTATCAAAAGACTGTATGGAGACGCTGGATTATTCAACAAATCCTCCATGGTATTTCAGCCTCAAACTACCCCAAGGTTCGCTGCAGTCCAAACTCATTACTCTGCTTCCGTCGAGCATCCATGCTTTCTCTTTTAACTCCGAATAACGCGACGTGCCTTTGATTAAAAATGCAAAAGATGCATTCCAGACGGGGAGATAAAATGTATTTATGTAAAATCTTATTCTGTTCTAAGCGCTCATCTAAGGCTGTGGCGGCAA
The DNA here is from genome assembly GCF_027358695.1 of Spea bombifrons. Classification (NCBI taxonomy): domain Eukaryota; kingdom Metazoa; phylum Chordata; class Amphibia; order Anura; family Pelobatidae; genus Spea; species Spea bombifrons. The sequence continues at coordinate 42,721,444 of NC_071093.1, forward strand.
ACCGCGGGCGGCGCATTACGAAGGGTTAATGTGGAGAGCTCCACGCTCCAGCGGGAAACAGACCTTCACCTTCTAAAAATGGGGGGGGAATCCACGCAATTAACCCAAAAGTAGATCAAGACCCACAAAGGGTACAAAAAAGAATATTACAAATTTTTATGGATAGATAGAAATTAAAAGGAAACGAAAGTCTCCAATTTTTCTGTTAAAAGGCTTGAGGAAATGATGTATGTAGAATGCAGTCATGTGATGTTTTGGGTGACTTTCCCGGCTCAAACACCACACTGAGCTGATGCTTTATGGCAACGCTAATGAAGTCCCTTCCTCCATGGACTTCCATTAGTCAGAGAGTCCTACTGAATCATTAAGACCGAGTCATTCTATTGTTCCCCACAGGCAGTATGATAATGAGTTGGGGGGTTTGTTTAGTAGATCGGGGCTCAGATAACAGAGCGAGAATACAAATGGCTGATATGCAGCTGCCTAAAAACATTATATTTAAAAAAAAAAAAAAAAATTAAATATTTTTTTATATTTAACTAATAATAATAGGATTTGGTTTATTATTGCCATTTACTGTAATGAAAGTATATCGAGGCGCTTATTTAAACCTTCCAATACCGGCTCATCACCGCGTCCGATAGCCCAGCTGAATGAATGTTAATACGACCGACGGATTACCGGCCCCGCAAATAAGATTTGTATTAATCTCCAGAAATGTACCGAGAAAATGAGTCTCCTGAAGGATTAGTCGGGTGTTTTATCACCAGCTGCCGGGACATGCACAGGACACAGACGTGAGCCGCCGGATCAGCGCTCCTTCCGTGCGCAACGAGGAACACGCAGCAGAACATGTTAGAAAAGCAAAGAAAACGATGGCTTTTAATAAGGAAACATCCACATTCCGTGATTATGTTCCTCCGAGGGCCCGCAAAGCATTGTGGGTAGCAGCATACGTTGAACTATTTGCATGCGGAGATCAGCAGAAGGACTTCACTAAAAAAAAGGCTTTATTCTAAAAAAACCCCCCCAAAAAACGCTTCTGTGTGTTTAGAATACCTTTTTCTTACAGTTTCCCTTTGAATCGGCAGATCGGCCCCATTCGGCCCCCCGTTTCTCCTGCTGTAAAGACTCAAACCTTAATCAGTCGGTGGTCTCGTCTTAGATTCCGGAGCCGTATGCCTGTCCCATGCACTGTATTAGCCTCTACCACTTCTGCTGGGAGGCTGTTCCACTTATCTACTACCCTCTTGGTAGATAATGTTGGCATGGCAGTCAATTCATTTTAGCGAAGGGGTTCAGGTTAAATGGTCCAAAAGTAAAATAGAGTAAGATGTATTTAGCTATTAACAGAAATGAAATAATAGGCTACTAAAATCTATAAAATAATAGAAAGCTGGAAATTCTGGATAATAAAAAAAAGGAAACGAGGAATCCCATTATTCACCAGATTAGCAGTATTATTGTTACCACCGGCCAGTCCTCTCTGGGAATGTTCACAACAATGGCCCTCTAAAGAAGAAAGCATATCACAGTACTCTGTGACAAAGAAACTGCAGCCCTGCTGCTGCATCCGCTCTCTTCCTCTGTGGTCCGTAGGCTGCACCAATCAGCGGCAGGAAAGTGTTCCCATTGAAATCAATGGGAGACCTGTCTACGCATGTGCACTGGGCCTATGTTGCTAAGTGCATATGTTGGCCGGATTGCCCCTTTTAAGCCTTTTGGTGTTCTTTCTGGTGTTCCCGCCCATACTGACAACATGAATGGTAGATGGAACAGCCTCCCAGCTGAAGTGGTAGAGGGTAATACAGTAAGGGAATATTAGCATGCATGGGATAGTCATAGAACTCCTGAATATAGAGAGGGGTAGTAGATAAGTGGAACAGCCTCCCAGCAGAAATGGTAGAGGCCAATACAGTGAGTCTTTACAGCAGGAGAATATGTTGGAAAGGGGAATCTATAGAGGGAGACCATGAAATATTTGGATAGGGAAATCCGCACCCCGGCTGCAGCAGCGAGAGTTGATTTCAGTGCCGCTATATTTATTTTTATTTACCTATCAAGCGTCTCCACTTCCAAATATTGTGCGGTTCAGGGGCCAAATCCCTTTAATACCAAGTTAAATATCACCCTGACGGCAATGACTCCCGCTGGCGGTGACCCCCGATCTGAAGCGTCTCTCCTGCCAACTCCACCAATTAGCAGCATCTTTCATTCCAAATGACTTTTAAATATACGAAATAATTGGGTTTTTTCTTTAACGATAGACGTTTAGGTGACGAATCTCCGTTAGATGGGTCATTTCCCATAAGGCACTGGGAGGACACGTCTGTATACTGGTGACGGACATTCCCGTGTATAAGGGGACTGGTGACGCCGGTTCATTATTTTATTTAAATACATTCTAGAGATGCATTAAAACATCATTTCTTAAACAAAAACAATGAGGAATCTGAATTAATTGGTAAAGATCTTCCTAGATTCGATATCCAAAATTGTCTAATTTCAATATATATTTTTTTTGGTTTTATATATGAAATTTTAAATGTATATATTCCTGTGTTCTGTATTATAAGTCATACGGTTATTCCGTATTACATCCAAAAAAACCGCAAAAATCTTTTAGCTCGGAATCACATAAAATACATAAATTATGACGGGTTCTGTATGTTAAATTAAAAAAATAATGTAACATTTATTTCATTTATTTATTTAACTTATTAATTTATTTAAGTTTCACTTGGGTCGACAGTTTTATCGACTTAAAGGAAAAAACATAATAAAATCAACTTTTTTGTCTTAAAATACATGGTAAATGTAAAGCTCTGAAGGATTTCTGCTCTCTGTAAGAAGCCTGATATATTTTCATTAACCCCTTAATGACAAAGCCCGTACATGTACGGGCTCAATTGCATTATTTTCAATGGGTTTAGGCGGTCGCCCATTGTCCTTAAGGGGTTAAATACCGCTCAGAATGAAGGTGAAGGGCTTTGGGAGGCAAAAAAAGATTGGCGAAAAGCTCGATTAATCTGGAAAAATGAAAAGAAGATTAAAGACAAAGAGAATTTGTGACTTAGCTAACAAAAGTAATTTTACTTTCAGAGGATGTTTCTTTTAACCCATCGTGGTACAACATAAACATTATATGGTCCAAATTTTGTAATTTTTGTCTTTTTTTTTTTTTATGCCAGTTTGATTTTTGTTTTTTTTTGTTTGGTCGGGCGAAAATAAAAAAAACTACGGCTGGGTGCACATTTGATTTATTGATCAAGCATAGGTTAATGAGCAAAAAAAAAAAAGGCCAACGTTTCGACCCAGAGCCATCAGGGGTTAAAGATTCAGGTAAGGGTTAAAAGCATAGCATTGGCTAGTTTTATAATAAATGGAGCCAACAGAAGAAGCGGTTATTTTGGATTAAGGAAAAATCAGCAATTTGGGGGTTAAAGTACCAAATATGAGGAAATTGCTCAATGTTGCCTGGCTGGCCACTGGCTGCGAAGCAGTTAACCCTTTCAGTGGAAAAAAAAAGCAAAGTGAATCTGTGTTAAGCAATCCCCCCACACACACATACTAATATTAGGATAGAATGAGTTCTAAAGAAAAATAAAATCGGATAGAAGTTATTTTAAGGATGAGCCTTAGAAAGGATGGAGATCCATGGGGATCCGGTGACCTAGAAGGTTAAATTCAGGTCTTTGACATCAAGATGAAGAGCTTTTGAGGCTGGTTGCATACAGTTTTCATACCAGTTGAGAAGCCGAGCTGCCTGTTCATATTAAACTTCCACCTTATCTGCTGAAATGACCCGAGGAACATACTTCGTTGGGTTCATCTGCTCATTCTACGAGAAGTTGTCCCTTCAATCTGACTTGGTTAACGTATTCTCTGTAGGGGGAAACCAGCCTTGCCCTTTCATGTCCTACAGGGACATCCATGGAGAAGAGATACAAAGCATACAAAAAAACACAACCATCCTCTTATCATCATCACCAGTACAATTCTCAACACTTCAAGAGTTAAAACCCCTGTCCTGGGTCAGAATGGTCCTACCCTCATTAACCCAGGATGCCTCTTGTATTGTACTTTGGAACTCAATCCTCAATTAACAAAAGGATTCCATATTTCAGTGATACATCAACAACCGTTAGACATTTAGATAATGAAGCACAATGACAGGTAGCCTACCTTCAAGGCAGCATGTTCTCCACAGTCCCGAGTGGGTCATCACCTCTTCATTTTTTTTGCTAGTTTCATTGTCGTTAGTGGATTTGGCCTTACAGACACCTCTGGAGTATAACCAGTAATCTGTGCCCACAGCTATGGTCATCAGACTGAAAGCTGCAAAGGCCCCCACGGTGGTGATTAACATCTGGACACCTCTGTCACACATCCTCATGCTTGGTCATGATATTGGGGATCCCACCTATAGAGGAACCATTGTTGGGTGCTGTTCCCCAATGAGATGACTCCAGGCTCCCAAAAGCTTCAACACCTCCAGGCCTTCTTCATGTTGTTCAATGAAATATATTCAGTAGAGATACCAAAAGTTGTAGTAAATCATTGGGAAGAAACTTTCAGATGACCCAAGCGGCTCACCGACGATCGGGAAAGGTTTTCCCACTTGGGGAAGACTTGGCCAAACCAGCTATGCGTGACCTTGGGCGAGCCACTTTATATCTATACGCCAGCTGCTGGAGTACCCTAGGGTCTGAGTCGATGCACTTTAAATGTATTTTTAGCTTGCGCTCTTCCTTTCAAGCCTAAAAATGACCAAAGTGTCCAGCAGCATTTTCACCCTCATGAAGGCTGTATTTTGTTGTTTTTTTTCTAGACCCTGAGCTTCTGCCCTATCTGTAGTTGGGAGTTTATCTTTGGTGCTGATGGACAGCTGATAGCCCTTGTCTGTCAGTCTTGAAACTGGACTTTCTGGTGAAGAGAGGGGATGGTTCCAAACCACTAATCCCTTAAAATCAATCTTGTGGCGCTGATTGGACAGCTTCAGACCACTAGCCCTCAAAATCTACCCCGTGGTGCTGATGGGACAGCTCCAGGTCACTATGCCGTAAAACCCAACCTGTGGTCCAGAAGGGGCAGCTCCAGACTCCTCTCCAATTTCCCTTTGCGAGTCCCTAAGCCAGAAAACAAGCAGAATGTTTGCAGAATGCATGCATGATGTTTTGTTACCATGTATCACTGCTGTGTCTCGCTGAAGGCGATTTACAGAGAAAAATCTTGCAAATTCTCAAGACCTTTCTGTGTGCATCTAGAAGGAGACCAAGCCTGGCACTGAACAGGTTGCTCCTGCTCCCTGCGTCATTGTGTCCAAAGGCAACTCCAGACTGCAAAGTGTCTGAGAAGAGAATAAGGTGTCTGGTTTCTTCTCATAAAACTACCTGACCACCCTGATCCTCTGCCTTAAATAATGTCTATATTCTCTCAGTACATTCCCCCCTCTTCTGGTGTCACATCCATCCATCTACTGTCTGCTTCTGAAGTTCGGTTTCAGAGTCAGGAGACACCTTCATTTGGAGCCTGTGTTGGTCCAGTCTGCTCCTGTTGATCTGGATTCTAGGCTGCGCTCCTCTGCAGTGATTCCCCAGCCTGGTCCTCAGAGAACCCGCTGGATCCAGAGAAGATGAAGGAGTCCACGAAAGCCCATTCCCTTGGTCCCTTTAGGAAAGTTTGCCCTGGATCATGCCAGCCCACGGAGATGAACAAAGTCTCTCTGCAATTCCAAATGTGAGTATTCAGAACTCAAAGCCTTCTACACCCAACATCTACAGTCAGTAGACTTTTCATCCTTCACTGCAAATTCCATCACCTCTCTCCTCTTTTCCCCCTTTTCCCCTCTCTTCCTTTCTCTCCTTCTCTTACACCCTTCCTTTCTCCCTTCTCTTTTCCCTATCTCTCTCCCTGTTCCCCCTCTGCTTCTCTCTCCCTGGTTTTCCCTGTCCCTCCCATTCTTTATCCCCCCTCTCTCCCCTTTTTATCTATCCCTTTCTATTCTGCCTCCCTCTCTTCTTTCCTCTCCCTCTTTTCACTCTCAATCTTCCTCACTCTCAGTTCTGCATCTCAGGCTGTTGGTAATTCTCTCTCTCCTCTTCTCCTATCTTCCCATCTCCTCCCTCCCTTCTTCAACCTCCTGTTTTCCCTTCTCCCTCACCCTTGCATTCCTTGACTCTCACCTCTATTATAAGGAGGCTTCTCTCTGGTCTCCTCTCCCCTCCGATGCCACTCAGACTTTCATTATGCAAAAGCTGAAGTCTACTGAAGCAGAGAGAATTAGACTTGGGAGAAGGCTGATTTTTAAAGGGCCAGCGCTCACTCTATGACAGAGGACCTAATCACCAGAGAAGCACAAGCCAAATCACCAAGCCTGCTTCTAATTACCCCGAACACATCCCAGGGCACCTTTTAATTTATTACTCCAAGCTATGCTAACCAGGAATATCATTTAAAAGGCGTGACAGGGATTTTAATTGTATGAGGCTTTAAAAAAGTGTTCTCGCTGGCACTGATATTATTTTAAAGGGAATGTTTTAGACGCTTATAACAGCCAATGCTAACGCAGGGCATGATTCTATTCATATTATCGCATTCATCTGGTGTGTAATGTTGCATAAAATATTACTGATGTGAGATATTATTGGGCATTGAGATTAAGATTATGGGAAATGGTTGAAATGGCCACATTTTAAGATTCCTCTTTTTATTCATGCAGGTTTTTGTTCTCAGGATAAAAGCACCTCTTGATAGCCTTAGGGGTTATTATAAAATGTACCGGGGGATGCAGGGCATCTCAGATGTGATGGCTTGAGACCTGAAATGGAGGTCGTGGTAATGTCCCTTTAATTGTTGGAATAACGAGAGGAAAACCTTGTAGTGACCTCCTTATTTGCTCGGAGGAAGCTCTGCTGGTAATACGCGTAAGGAAGAAGATTCAGTGACAGAAGATGATCAAGATCCAGATGACAGAGAGAAAAACAGCCTTAAACCCTTGCTGGTTATGCCGAAAAAGTCTACTCAGAAACAATCACAATACCTGTGGCCAGCACATGCGCAAGCAGGTCATTCGAGATCATTATTGCCCGGGATTGCAAAAAGATGAGATGAGTATATATATATATATATATATATATATATATATATATATATAGCCCTTCTTCATACCCTAGAAGTATTAAAAACGGGTACTCTAAACTAGAATGAATGTGCCTTTAATTCACATGTCACATGACCGTGGAGATGTAATCAATAATACCATTTGTAGTCACACATTCCATGCCCAGGGCAAAGAACTGTTTCCGCGGCTTTGATTTTTTTTTTTTTTATCTTTAATGTTCTGTTATAGATTTTTGTTGTAAATAATACAAATGTGAGATGGACATAAATCTTTTCGTCGGATAGGGTGGTGATCATACTGTTTTCTTTTCCAGCATCCTAGCATCAGATCTGGGGCTGCCAGGAGAGGAATGTGTTCTCCAAGTCCTTAAGGCTCATACGCATTAAATCATATATGCTAAAAGTGATTTTTAAGGCTGTTCCTTATCGTAAGGACCCATAAAGATGTATATAGTCTGTCCCTTCCATCCCCCAAAAAAGCACAACCGCCTTGATTTCTCTATTGTATAGTCAATATTTTGAATGTGTCAACGGTCTCTCTGGGAGGTTAATCCTTGCATCTGCACCTTTTCCTGTAAACATGATGTCCCTCTTAAGGGAAAATGTTCACGCTAGACCACAACAAGGAAGGTACGTGGTGGTGCCTATATATTTAAGCAGCTTGGCCTCCTTAAAATGCTCTTTTAGGGTCCTTATCTTATAGTTTTACTGCCGATCTCTCTGAGGATGAGGTCTCCAGAACCGGCCTCCTTAATCTAGGTGAGGCAGGATTTCTGATCCTTCATTTTTGGTAAACATAAACATTTTCAGATTGGTCAAAAGTCCTTGCAGTATTTTTAGTGCCTGGCATGGGGCTCACCATACAATGGGTACTTTGGGCACTCACTTAACTCTCCACTTAGTTCACTTCCTACCTTATTAGGAGCAAAAGGTATATTTGATTGGATCACTGGTATTTTAGAAGGGATAACATGTATTACATATTCATAAGAAACATTGCAATATAATATTTGTATAAAAGGAACGGCCTAGTTGGAGAATTGTGATATATTGTGTATCTCTCTTGACTCTCTTTGCCCAGAGACCAGGGACACGTTTAGAGGGTCTTCAGCCTGAATAGCTTCATGAAGAGGGCTTCCTTCCTCTGCACTCCAAGCGTGATGATGATGCTGCGGAGTCTGTATTAGTTCCCAAATGCCTGGCTCGCTCAACCGCAGAGCACATTGACTCATTATTCTGCATGTACACAGAATTACCTTGAACGCTCTTGTCAAGACGTGCCTGCGAAGGAGCCCGGCGCTTGGTATTGATGGATACCTTTTGCTGACGAGCCACCGCAAGAGTTGTCAAGTTTGGGAGCTCACTAAAATATTGTCTTTAGGCTTCTCATTAACCCATCAACTAGCAACTCACCTGGAACCCATCCGCCTCATTAGCTGCCTATATGAAAACCATCTCTCCCGCCTCGGTGTGCTATCGTGGATAATTTGTCACTTGTCTGCAGATGTAGCCGTAACTTCGGTTCTTTGCTCTGTGACGTGCCAGGGTTGTATTGTCATTATTCCCCGCTCTGTAATGTGCCTGTCAGTCCTGGCTCCAGTTCCTTAGTCTTTAAGGCTTTCTTGCTACATGATCTGACCTTGAGTGGCCCCACCATATACCGTGATCCCACTTCTGCCACCAATTTAAAGTTCATTCTGTTATGCATCTCTCTTACTTAACAACTTCCAGCCATTGATTTCCATTTGAACAACAAAAAGTTTGCGATGATATCTGGAGGGGCCTCTGAAGAACTGGAAAGCTGGTCTTCTTGCTCTACAACTTAATCTATAAATGTCGGTCACTAAACAGAATCACAAACTTCTATGGAGCATCAGTACAACCACAAACATCACAAAGTTTGCTACATCTTAAGTGCATGAAACTATTATTTGGCCCCTGCCACCCACCAGCCCACCGGGTATTTGCCTGTCTGGGTCTGATTGTAAATAAAATTAAAAAAGTTTTTTTTTTTTTTTTAAAAAGGTCAATTAATAAATCAAATTAAATTCCAGTTCCATAATATAAAAGCATTCTTTTCCATAATTAATCAAATTTGCGTTTAATTGTAGTCGTAATGCTTTTAGCACTTGTATTAATTAATTATAATTTTGGTATAAAAAAAAAAAAGCCCATAATAACATAACATGTCTCAAAATGAATTGATATAATATTTTAAATTAATTAGATGAGTTCTGCTTTAGGGATAAAAATTGAGAGTGATAGATACTGACTAAAGAATCTGAATAATGTTACGGACGTTAAAACATTTCTCGCTAGAAAGTTAATTTCTGAAATGATCAAAAAAGACAGCCTGGGCTGGTTAAAAAAAAAAAAAAAAAAAAAAAAAAAACAGCGTTTAAAGGATTTTTATTTTTTTTCATTTTTTTTGTATAAACTACAATATATGTTTAACTTCTTTACCCCCCCCATAATTTTTCTAGCCTATATATATATATATATATATATACTGGGTTTATTCACAAAAAAATCAGAATTTACCAGGGTTGGGCTGTCTTCAATAATGAGAGCGTCAATCCTTCTCTTGCTTCCCATTGGTTGTCTACCGATTTGAAACCCTGACCTTCAGATTCAGACAACGTATTTTATATAAATCGGTTGAAAGCGTCTGTAGCTTCCTATCTGGGGTTGAACTCTGGCCATCAAGGGCAAATATGCCGTCACGGTTCATAGGTGTCTGTAAAACTGGGCAAAAAAAAATTCTGCTGTTTTTTGGATATCGGAAAAAGTTTCCCCGTAGCTCGGAGCGTGAATTTGCATTTCTGAAAGTTAACGTGAAAGACGTTGGCTCGTAACTATTGTTAATGCTTTGTCCTCTATTGTTCACCATTGATCATGAATTAAACATGAATAGATTTTAAAAGCTTTCATTCAATTAAGCAGGAAATCAAGCATCAAACAAAAATCTAATTTTTTGCATTTTCTTTGAATGAATATTAAACAGGTAATCACTTATGATTAGATTCTCTTATTCGTCTATTAGCCGGTCGGACTTGGCTGCTCAAGTTTGACAATTAAAGGGTGACGCGAGCTCTGGATTTTGTAATTGCATAAGATTTTTATGCATAATTTAATAATTTATCAAAAAAAAAGGAAAATAACGACATCAAACTTAAGAAAAACCTGGAGATTATTATTAGCTGAGATGGCACAAAGTAAAAAAAAGAATTTTTTTTTAAATCTACACTGACCATGAAGATCTCATTGGGGTTAAAGCTCAGGGTCGATCTAGTTTCTAGTATCTACCTTATGGAACCCTCTATGGTCTCTACAATTTACCAAGTGCTCCACTGCTGTTATTTTGGGCTTGGTGATTGAACTCAAAAGGACACACCAGCTTCTTGGACCATGTAAGGTCCACTTCTGCATCTACTAGACATCCTGACAATACATTTGATGCCCTGTTCATCCCCAGATGAAAACTTGAGCAAGCACTGAACTCATGAAAAAAACTTTTCTATTGAGTGTCACAGCATCCAGATATAAGACGAGGAGATGAGGGTTTAGGAATTTCGGCAAATCCTGATTTTACTAGGTTGTGCTTTCGATATTTATTCAAGTGGAATACATTTCATACAATATTGTTAATTAAAAGCCGAGGTACTCCCAATCCTAAAAACAACTGCTCTTTTATTTACCTATTTTTAAATATTTAAACTTAAACCTGACCCGCTTGTATAAAATCGCATGATTTTAACCATGTGACCATTTTTTTCGATTTGATATCGGGGTGCTTTTAAATGTATCTCCTTATCTTATCTTGGTGTCTTCTGGAAAAAAACTTCAATATATCCGCTATGGCGACGCTTACTGAACGTATATTACAGAAATAATGTATTTACTGACACCACCATGAAATTGAATCACTTAGAGGCTAAGAGTGCTTTATGAGGACCTGCGTCTCAGGGGGGGGGCGATGGCGTTTCGTTTTAACGCCGGGGGAAGCGATCAAATTACGGGAGTCATTATCCAGTAAAGCGGAGGGGCGAAAGGAAATGTAATTATTGCAAAAGGAGAATGATTTGGAACATTCAATGACTAAGATTGCCGCTTTATTTCTGGTTACCTAAATTCAGACGAGAGAGGGGCAAGATTTACAATCAACACTCCGCTAGTGATTGGTTAATTACACAGAGCAAGTAATTAACTATTCAGATTAGATGGAGGGTATAAACATACGGGTCATGGACTTAATCCCATTAACAGAAACGTCAAATATTTATATTTCCGCTTAAACGAGAAAAAAAAAAAAAGTTTTAAACCCAGGCTTAAACCGGAGTTTCAAGATATGATGTCATATCCCAACACACCGCAATGAGAACATCGGCTAGTAGTACTGCCCCGAGCCAGGCCTAGGGCAGCTCCGAAGGGATATACACCTCTGATGCCCATAACTGCGGATATCCGCTCAAAAATGTGCCAGGCCGACCAAATCTGCATTATTTTCCTTTTTTATTTTGTGTTGTGCTACATGCGGGAGCGGCCATCTTGATTTCAACGCCATTCCTCATTCTAGGATGCCTGTGATAATGGCTTTACAGAGGACATTTGCGGCTGTATAAGAACTAGAGGCCCACGGGCAGCCGGCTAAAACAGGAAGTGGACTGACAGTAGGATTCTGACACAATCCATGTTGAGGGAGCATGGGAAACGAAAGAACCCCAACTATTTATTTTTGTGAGGATACCGATGATGGTTTTGAGGAGAAAAAAAAAAAGTAATCTCTATCATAATCTGGATCCGGTCATTAAAACCATTAGCAGTGAAAACGCAGACCCCCGCCAGCCTCAAATAACCACCGACACGTTCCTACGGCAGGCGTTTTATTTATTAATGTGAGGGAGCGATGGCTTTCGCTCGGCTGCTTCCTGTTTCCTCGCCTTCGCCTTGAAGTGGTGTCAGAAAACCTATTTTGTAAACTAATTAAAACGAGGGGAAAATTTCATATTGTATTCCAACTGTCAGTAACTGAACAAAAAAAAAAAAAAAGATTTCAGAAGATGAAGAATCCAATGCTTTCTAGAATATTCTTCTGGATGCCGACATGTTGCGTTTCAATGAATTTTTCTATAGAATATTACTAAATGGCTGTGAGGATTAACCGCTTACCGTTTACCTCACACAAATGTCCTATAAGCCAAACAAGCGATGCTCCGGAAGGGCCTGGATAACCGAGGGTCCGTCTAGATGTACCCAGAATCCTCGGGGTATTGGAAAATAATAAAAATAAAAATTAATAAAAATTCTTTATTTTATTAAATGGGTTCTAGGTTTATGAAGAACCCGAAGGATTCCATTTACTTCTGTGGCTGCTGTTTATTATGCTGACATCATATCCCAGCGCTCAGCATAATGGACATCATATCCAGTCGTGCTGTAATATGACATCATATCCAGTTGTGCTGTAATATGACATCATATCCAGTTGTCGGTCTCATATTATCACATATGTTACATTACTGGTCGCCTATAGAAACGGGCATTTTACAACAGCAGTAAAGAACATCCGTGCTCTGAGAACAGAAAAGGCCGTTAGTGTACATACGTGTGAGCAGAAAAACAGCTACCTTCTCCCAAATAACCTTCATTTCAAGCTCGGGACAGAACACTGTGAATTTCACATTGCTGCATTTAATTTACATAAAGAGAAAATTATCACCTTCTTACAGTTTCATTGTTTATGTATCACTTATCACACTCATTTGTCTGTGAATAATTTTCATCATGACAAAAATGCATGATGGAATTATATAAAATTAGAATATGACTAAAAAAAATGGCTGCCTAAGAAAGTTTTATTCATTGAAGTAGCGAAATAATTCTGTTATCTCAATTAAGTCATCTCTCTTGGCCTACTCTGAAACCAGGAAATATAACAGGAAGCATACTTAAGTACACTTCCTGCACACACAATTTACAGACGTCTATGCAATACAAGACGGACCCACATACAAAGAGGCTTATGATCTTACATTGCAAGATGGCCTTTAGTTATTAAATTGTGCATTAAAGGTGCTGTTCCACTTAGACAAAATATTAATGTCAGCCATTAATCCAGAATGACTGGAGGCACCGTAAGGTGCTCGGCTTGTTTCTGCCGTCACTACGGAGTCCTTCGTATTGTAGAGTCTTCTGGCTGGCTCGCCAATTGTTATTATCTTCAATGTATATAACAATACATTACTCGCCGGGCACCTTCTCCCCTCCATCTACATCTTCTGGCCTGAAATGCATCATTGTTTAATCCTAGCTCTGCTACAGAACATTAACTCCGGTCTCACCTCCTTGAAAATGCGACGTTTTATCTTTATAAACCTTGCGGCACTTTTTCCAATTAAAAACCGCAATCGTTCTGTGATTGAAAGAACCATAAACCTTTGTCTAGATCACCAACCTCTTGGACGCTATACGTCTGAAAATTGTTGCCAGAACTTTTCGTAACAATAGAGAAACATGGAGGTCCTTCAGCGCATGGCGGCCGGCTGGATACATGCGTATGAAAGCATAGTATGTTGGCATCTGTATCAAGTTGGTGGCCGTACATTTTGTGGCCGCTTCATCACCCCCCGGTCCGCTATTATGCTATTACGGTAGCCTTTAGGAATCTGAACGGATTAAAATTTCAATTAAAATTAAATATTGGCAATTTAAAATGAAACTCGGAAGGAACCTCTGTAACGTTGCAGTTTGACCGCATCACAAAATAGAAATAATATCCCTTAACAGAAGACGGGGAGGCGGGTGATCTCGTAACATACGACCTCAATCCCCATTAACTGCAAACCGGCACGTGAGAAAAAAAAACAGAAAAAAATTGACTTTTTTTTTTTTTTTTTTTTTTTAGAAAAATAATGCGGATTTTGCCGCTAATGAACAGAAAGACTTCTCGCGCCACCTCCCCGTTCCTTGAATCCGACGCTGCACGAAAACCTTAAATAAAGGATAATGAGCAGAAGTGGATGATGGTAGAGATGAAATGTCTATGAATCCGCCGGAGGGGTCTCCTGATGAAGGTCAGAGTGGGTTGGGGGAGTTTGGCCGTAGCCCGGATCACTAATGAGACTGTATTCTTTACATCATCTTTGATGAGCTGAGGAAGTGACAGCCATGGCAGACATTTCTGTTGTGCTTCAGCATATCTAGACAAACTGCTTTGGTTTTTTTTTTTATTGTGTGATTTCTAATGTTTTTTTTATGCTTATTGTTATGTTTTTTTTTATTTCATCCACAATCTGGGTCTTGGTCCTGGAGGCCATTTTTGGGTTTGGAAACCCAATTTCCGAATGGTTTCTCAAAGGATCAGAGAGAACTACCCCCTGATGCTGACGCCTTATATAAAATACAATAACGAGACTTCACTTTAATAAATAAATAATAATATTAATATTAATAAATACCCATCATAATAATAATTACCCGGTAGTAAGCCGACCACTATCTTGTAGGGCAGAAATTGGGGTGAGTAGAGAGATGGATAAACAATGTGAGGGTGTTTTTAGGCTAAAATAATGAAAAAAAGGAACATTAGTTTGAAATCATGAGCACTATCGCCAATATAACACTTTGTGGCTCATTCCGCCAGTGCCAGTGCCACTTCGTCGTTGCCAATCCAGTCCTGTTGCATAATGACATCATATCCCCTCTAAGACATCTTCTTTGTCGTGTAACTCTTATTCAAAGGGTTTATGATCCGGACGTATAAAGGCTTTTGCACAATATGTGTTACACGTAGATGAAAGGTGCTTGGGCATGCGCCAGGATTTAAGAAAGCGGACTATTAAGAAGAAAAGAAGAAGTATATAATAATAGTCAAAGCCATCATTCTTTAAAAGTAGACTTTTTTTATTCTTCACGTCATACATGCAGTAATCAGGATTAATGTGCGTGGCCCCAGAATACATAGATCAGCAGATAATGGAAGACAATTATAGCCTCTTATCGGGATACGTTAACGGTCACGTAAAAGTAAATCCGCATACCTAGCAATTCTACATTAGAATTCTGGGCGCAGCCAATAGGAGTCAAGCGATTCAAAGACCTCTCCTCTTATTGGGTAAAGTGATTGGCTACATTGTAGCTGTATATCAGGTTAACCATCCGGTAGCTCCTAAGATGTTACTGAATCAAATGTCTCGTGATTAAGAGTTGTAGTTCATTAGCATCTGGGAAACTACCTCTTGACACCAGGCTCTGGCCAGCGGGGCCGAAAGACATTAATGGGATTAATGGGCTGCTCACCTCTCTGCACTACTCCTTAGCTCGCCCCATTCACACACACACTCCGGCTCTGATGACTCTCGGGGAGCTAGCCATGGTCCTGAATCAACGTACTCAGTGGAATAGGGTACTGACCATGGTCCTGAAGTCAGTTGTGGTAATCGATGGCTGTAGATCAGATGTTTTGGGTGTAGCGACCTCGTGAAACCACAAACATTTTATGTACAGCTTGAAAAAGACCAAAATTGGCGATCCAGCAGGAGACAAGGAGATCCGTCCTCCACGCACCCCTTTCCAGCTTGTGCCAACGATGGGGACCCCCGGCACCAATCTGCCATCACCATACGGGTCAAACCATCACAAAACCTGATCAAGTTTGGTTTCTTTATGACCTCATCTACTTGTAGCTGATGTCCCAAAAGAAAACCTCCCGGGACAATTAACATGCTCACATGTAATCAGGCACACGTTACTCTCTTTTACTGCCATGCAGGACAGAAAACATAGAAACCCAGGCGACGTTTTCTTTGCATAATTAATATAGAACACTTAATAAAATGATAAGATACTTAAGTATATAATGTTACCATTAAAGCACCAGGTTTCTCGCTAACTAGTGAAACACATTTCATTTCCTTTATGTTCTGAAACAGGTTTAGCCGGCCCGCAATTAAACTACAAATCCCATAATGCTGAGCCATTTCTCCGTTTTAAACACAAAATATCATTAAAATGTTTACATTCTTTTATAAACATCCTTTAACCCTCTCATGGAAAGTAATGCACTACTTACCCTATTGGTACTCAACGAGTTAACATGCTTGCATAGATTTCTGCATAAAACAGTGTCGGTTTGGTTGAAACACAGTGTATTTGCCAAAAAAATATAACTAAAACACTGACGCGTCGCCATAGCTCACTGGTAGCTGCCTGTTTTTGCTAAATAAACCTAACAAGACTTTACCGTTGTAGTAAACAAGGACTTCACAAACTGTGCAGTAACAATGGCGTAACGATATAGTATGGAAGCAGATGGTGACCTCCAAAAGTCACGTTAGAAACCTTGTTTTTCCTCCAACCGTCCACTAAGCTCAAATTTATTGTTCAAAGATCTTTTTTTTTTTCCCTTTAATAATTTCCCTTCTGGAGCAGCAAACATTTTCAGGACCATCCCGGCTTAGGTATTCTGGGCTGGTCGCTGACCAAATGGCAACCCTTTCAAGAGAATCCTCTTGGTCGCCCCACAAGACCACACACCATGTCTCTTTCATACATTCAGAATCCCAATGAATACATAGATCCTTTGCCCATGTGATTGTGGAGACTTTGGTTGCACCCCTTTCAGGTACCGCTCTACCTTCTACCCATTGGGACATTTGTTGGGATGACTATCGGACTATCGACCCTCAGACTATCGACCCTGTGGACCTTTTTGTGATGTTGGAACAACACAGTTGAGGCTCGTGGACAGAGCTGGGAACAGCTTGTTTTCGGATTGTTGGCTTCTAGAATCTAATGAACGTGGTACAGAGACCACACGATTCAATGGGTGGTTTTGGTGTAATGAGCCGCATTGCCCACCAAGTTGCGTCCTATGACATGATTGGGTGTAAAAGTGTAGAACCTCCAGCTAAGTTCTAGAGTTCCAGCTGAGTTCCTGACTTTGACACAGCCCTATGTGGCACGATTAACCTGGGATGAAGGAGATGTTTTTATGAGGGGAGAGTAAAATAATTATAATGTAAAAGCCTCCCTCATTAAACCCTCCATCTGCTGAACTCATGCATGAAATGAGAACACGTTTGGCCCTCACAGGCGCCCTAAATGTCACGGAATCTGATTTCATGTTTCGATAGAGTTTTGCGCTTTCAGTTCCCAAGGGCTTGGGAAACAGCTGATCCATCTTGCTGATATCAAACATCTAACCACATTTGAGAGTTGAGCGTACAGGCATGCGCGAACGCCGCCTTTTAATATTAAACCTGTTGGAGTTGAGGCTTCGTTATCCCACCCTTACTCTGCTAGAGTGACAATTACCCTTTAAAGACATCATTAGAACGTTCCTGCTGAAGGTTATTTTATAGATTGGGCTGGGCTGCGAAATCAGAATAAATTAGGCCGGAATAGGAAAAGGGGATAATAATTTAGGGGAAAGAAATCATGTTTAGAAATACTTGGCAGCCCGAGCAACGGTTGCTTGATACATCTTTCAGACCCTTGGAGCCCCCCCTCTGTGCGCGTCGCAGTTAAGTAAACAGAAGCAGACGTCGCATGGAAATCGTTCTCGGTAGGAAGCTCGGGGAGAACGAACGCCAAACCGCGATCCCAGCTGGGTGTTCGGACAAACAGCATTCAGGCTCCTGCGGCATCATTAACTCCGCGTGCCAGAGCCGTAGCTCGTAATTTAGGTTACGCGATGGGTTGAACATGAAGCATCCCGTTCCACCGGTCAAAAACAGCCTTTCGACCAAGGGTGGGAAGGGCTTTTCAGGACTAGGTAGCCTTCGATGATCACAGAAGGGATGACTTCATCGGCATAAAGCTATGAGGTCATCATTTTTAAGTTCTCATCTCACTAATTTTATGAGATTTATTCACTAAAGGGAGAGCTGATAAGACAGGTTGTGTTATACATTGCGAGGGTCTAACCTCAATGAGCTGTTGGCGCAGGAAGAACCCTGTACAAGGTATAGTTAATTATACATTATACAGGGCCGGCTCAGCCCTTCTTGCTGAAGGAACCTGGCAATGTATTATGAATAGTGAATAAGAGAGTGGAAACTATAACTCATGGAAACTCTCCTATCAGCTCTCCCTTTAGTGAATATACCCCTTTGTCTGACCAGGTTGAACTCATATTTACCGGGGGCTTTGGACAAGATATTATCTAAACGAGGCATATGGTCAAAAGGAGGCATCTACTAAAACATTGAGCCAGATTCTAAGGGAGACTTTCTACCATGACTGGATCATTTGCAAACAATGGATAAAATAAATCCCATGATAAAGGGAATTCTTTCTTTCCCTGGGGGTTTCTAGCTGCCTATAGAATGCAAAAATAAGATAAATGAGGAAATACACGAGACCTGTTCAAGAAGACCTAAAACTGCAGGTACAGCGAGTACAGCGAGGTATTATACAAATAAGAATTGCATTCTATCGAGGTCACATGATATTAATGGAAGCACGGTCTTTGCAATATGTCTCATCTACCCCTTGGATAAAACATGGCGGCACGAATCTATAGCGTTCTTCTCAAGGCTTGGGTATCTCCGGTAGTTTATGAACTACATCTCCCACAATCCCATGGAGTTCACGTTGAGATCACCTGTTTGTCCATCACGTGTAACCTCCACAGAAAAGAAGGATATCAAGGTATTTATAAAGCTAGTGGATTCTTATGGGTCATACCATGTCCTAATGTTAAAGGGACATTATATATCTCCTTAAAATGTCTAAAACGTATCACATTTAGGTGGTTTGAATAAGTTTGGGGCTTCCAATCTGAATTGGAGATTTCATGCATTCTCCTTGGTTCTTTGGTGCAGGTATGGAAGCTCAGGGGTGTCCAACCCATTCCCCGGAGGTCCAATTCTGTCAGAGCTCCAGGATTTCTCTCGATATGTATTTATTCTATTAAAGAACACAGCACTTTGCTTGCGTTCCACAGATAATCTGTTTCCGTTCAATATAGGTTCTAAGCAGTCAACGATCTAGAACAGCCTGGAATAGCGGGCTCCTGTGCATGTGCATCTAAAATGAATTTCAAAATAACTCTAATTTGATAAATGTGTCTTAATATACAAAAGCCCAAAGGCCTCATTAGCATCGTAAAGTCCCTGAATACATTTACCACGTGACATCAAGGTAAATTATTGGGAATGTGGAAACTGATCGGCTATAATTTCACTTTTACTAAATGCTTGGTTATTTCATGGGTTCTACTAGCTTGAGATCTGCTCAGTGATCTGCCCGGGTGGTTTTAGTTAATTAGGTATGAAAACAGACCCAGAACAATGAAGTTCCACCATCTCCATGGCAGCCACCAACAAACCTTCCCCAGCGTCTACCGCAGGAGTCTCCTTGTAGCCTTATCCATGGATCAGCTGGAACGAAGACCGTATCCTTCCAAGGCATCTAGAAGCGTTAGACAAGCATATTTCATAATATTTAACCAGACCCTTGGTCACATGATGCCTCCAGAGACAGAGTTAACAGAGGTATTCGGCTTGTGAGGTTCCCACCGCGGTGTTCCTTGAGGGAGGTTGGTGGAATCGCTTGTGTTGGGAACGGAAGGACCTCCTCAACAATCCCCACCTCTTACACATCGATCACAAACTCCGGGTTTGTGTAGGAGAATCCGTCAAATTCATTTTGATCCAGGTTCATGATAAAGAGTTTGTCGGTGGGAGTGAGATCCAAAGGTTGACGAGTAAACTCCTTGTCAAAATTGGACGTGTCTCTCTTGTCCTTCTGTAAAGGGGGAGAATCGAACAAACCCTCGGTTATACAGGGGTGAGAGAGTGACACGATGATCGATGGGATGGTACCGGCGGGTGAATCATTCTACAGCCAATAAAAAACTTTGCACTCCAACAGAGAAGATAAAAAAAAACCATTATAAAAAACTTTTCAACAGATAAAATAATTTATATATTTAATTATAGTTTTTTTATATTTTCATTCCGTTTCTTTAGGTTTATGTTATTATTTTATTAAAATAATTAAGAAAAGAAACTTGGGAAGGGTCGCAGGTCACCATTTTACCCAATTCTTTAGGTGCAGGACAGGAAAAATATTAATCGTAACCCAAAAGCGGCATTCCCAGCACGTAACGTGGGTATATCATTAAAAACAAAAAATGGGTATTTGTTTGCAGCTAGGTTCGTTTTCATCATTCTGGCACTCAAAAAAAATACAAGGTTTTAAAATGATTATTTAATTATTAAATTACAGGGGAAAAAGTAGCTCTGGAACTGAAATTATAATTAAGAAATGGCAGAAATTATCCAAGGAAATTTATTTTGCGATTGTGGATTCCATTTTGAGTTATTGGGCGTTGGGTTTAAGAAGTGAACCTTAAAAATCTGTCTTATTGCCATGGCAACCAATTGAATGGTCCAATTAACAGGACATTTTTAGGTTTTTTTTTTTATGGTTTTAAAACCACTTTTCAAACTAAAGTGACTTTTTATATGTAACCCCGTGACGGCATCAGCTACCATCCGTGATATACGTTGAGATGACCTTGACCAACCCCACCTGATGCCCTGAGATCCGAGGGCAGAAGCTTGGCCAACATCAAGTGATCCCTATGTTATATCATAACGGGAAATATTTATACATCAGAAATAGCTGAAATATATTTACTTCGGCTGATAAAACTTAATGTGTCGAATGACACCCAGGGCAACTCTGACTCACACCTTACCCAGATTAATGGTTTCCATCTGAAGAAGAGACCTCCGAGATCCCATAAGATCATGTAGCTTTATAACGTTTTATACGTCGGCCCAATAAAAGGAACCATCTTTCACTAAATCCTCCACTAAATACCCAGGAGCCCAGATCCTTCACAAATTATACTCCTTTCCACCCAGAATTGTTTCAGTTCCGCGTTAGGAGATAAAGCTGATGTCTTAACCGACTCTCTCTCCCTCCAATCAAATCGCTTATTGTCCTTGCAGCAATGTAAGGGTTAAGTCCCCGCAGCAGCGGCAGAATCTTTTTTTTTTTTTTTTACCCATCTCTCGGAGAGATGCCCAGAACCCACATGTTCTGACAGTTACCATGGCAACCTCCCTACCACGTTCCACGCGGCACACTGTTAAGAATCGCAGGCTCTGGTGATCTCTCACGAGAGAGGAGCGCTGGTATAGATTCTTGCGACTTACGTTCCTCCGACCCTTTCCAGGACGTCAAAACGCGTTAACGAGCCTTAATGTGTAACGAGTAATGTATTCACTAAAGGGAACGCTGCTATAGATCTAGGGCTATCCCTTACTGCCTTGGTAGGACTATGACCGGCCATATCGCTTAGGTGGTGGCCTCATCTGTAGATACTTTACGTGGCTCCACCATTGTGGGAATGGCACGAATTGGTGGTCTATGTAAAATTCAGCTTGGGATACTTTGGGGAGCCTCACGAGCTCTTATTTACTCTTAAAAACGCGGAATTCTTGGCAGGTCTGGTCTTCTACTACCCTGCGATGGTTACGTTCTTCTCACCAGATCCTCATTGTCGTTTTAACGCGAGATAAGCGGTTTATAGACAATTAGCCAAGATTGTGACAATTCATTAAAAAAAAAAAAAAAAACATTCCTGGGATCCAAATCACAAGGAAGAAATCCAACGCAGAAACCGGGATTCCAGCTCAGAGTCAGCATTTATTCCATTGAATATGGAGAGATAAATTGGCACATTCCGTCTACGCCGACGATCGGTAACACGGAGAGGGGAAGAGGAGGGATTGCCACGGCGGATACTTTGTAGCAGACTACTCAAAAATATATAAAACTTTTCCTGACTTTGGGAAGACTCGGCCGTTATTCAGGCATCGCTTTGACTACGTCTTGCATATCGGTTAAAGGATTTTTTTTTTAGGATAACAGCAGGTCGAGAAACGAGAAAGGTCTTCGGTTCTAGAAAACCCCCGGACCCGAGGAGTTTAAGGGCCACGGAAGATAATTGGGCGTTTGCGTGGGTTTTAAAGAAGATACAGTCCTACGGGGGGTCTTTAACCCAACTAAAGCAGACGGACAACGACGGAGGTGCAAGTCCAGAAACAAAAGGGGTCTTTCAGTATTAACGGCCTGAACTTCTATGTATAGTTAGCTACGAGGGTCGTTCTTTAGTTAGAGGGGACCCCCTCTATAAATTACCATGATTCCTGGTCATGTGTATGCAGACCCCCTACGTGTAATAAACTATAACCTCTGCCAGTGAAAAACCCACAACAAGTAGCTTAAAGTTTGGCCTGGCTGAGCGTCATGGGAATGGAAGGGTCATGTAATGTTTCCCGGTTGGCTGCTCTTGTGCTGTAACAATCTTTGGGAGATTGACACGCTGGTGGCTCTTAGGAAATACAATAATGGGAAGCGACCAGCGTTTAAATGGTTAAAGGACACCTAGAATTCCGAACGTCGCCCCAAGATGAATTCCTCCCCCAACGCTGGAGTAACGGCTGGCTTAGACTACAACTCTCATCACTCAGAGACCAACTCATTTAAATTCATCCTGAAGGAGCTTTGGACCTTATGCTGTCAATGTTTTTGCTTTAAGCCCATGGGCACAAAGGGAAGTGGCTGATGAGGATGATGAGAGTTGTAGTTAAATCCCAGCAGGCCCATAACTTTAATTTACTGGCTTTCAGAAGGAAACGCAGCCCCGTGCCTTATCATCCGTCTCATATATACACGAGTCTGGGGCTAGGCTGATGGCAATCGCTGCTTGGCTACAACCCACATCGTGCATGCTAGGAGTGATGGGCGTTGTAATCCAACAGAAATCCAAAGCATGCCCTCGGGTGGCTTTGATGCAACGTCTACGGAGAATTTTTTATTTGACATATTAACAAGAAACCATGACCTTCAAAAGACTTGATTTTTTTTACATACGGGGAGGAACAAAAACCCCAGCAGCTCCAAAGCAAGCAGCTCGTACGGGGCCCCGGCTGCCGGACATGCAGAGGGTAGAGAGTTAATGCTTGGCTAAAGCCGCATGCAGAATGGCCAATTTGTAGAGGAGCCCCAGGCATTTGCTGTGTTTGCGTATTATCCGCTCCGCTCATGCAGAAATGATGATGGGGAGGACTAAGGGGGGGATGGAGGGGAAGGTCTCACACACAGGAACATCTGCTGGGTTTTGCCATCGATACATTTTGGCCCCTGTGGAAATAAACGTGGAGCGGTCGGCGCTCCGAAGCCGCGTAAGACAGGCCGAGGCTGAACCTGTGATGTCACAAGAGATTTGGCAACGTGCGGCCCATGGGGGCCATGGCTCAGCTGTCAAAGACTCCGGGGAGTGGGAGTTAACCCTCCGTATATCTGCTAGGCATGCGCATACCCCCCCTGCTCATTCCTGCACGCTCTGTATGGAAGGACGGAGCCCTGGCAATTAGACTTAATACATATTTATATATCCATCTCCCTCTGATGTGGTTTATAAAGACGTTTATACAAGGAAGCAGGGCTCTGGCTACATCATTACTCAGGGGGAACTTGGGTCACGACAAGCCCACCCTTAAAAAGTCTTAAGATCTCAAGGGAAGGGCTGCGCATGTTGCTCGCGGCTAATCCCCATGCTCACTAATGCGTCTGCTTGTTCATTTAATGGGTTGAAAACACTTTTTTTCAGCTTTTTGCTAATGGTTATAACATGGAACTGGCTGCAGGGCTCCGCGCAGGCACGCTCTGCACGATGGCGTTTACGCGCAGGCAGAGACGACGAGTTCTATGGCACACGGGCGCCCGGCGTGAGCCGCTTTCGCTCCCAGGAGAAGCCATCTTTAGTTCTTGATCTCCTCTTTTATAAAAACAGAGTTAATGAATGAAAAGCCTTCAAATTCAGACTGGTCAATGTTCCTGATGACCTCCTGGTCGGGCGGCGTTAACACCGGCGGGTGGCGGGTGAAAAACCGGTCGAAGTTCTCAGCGTTTCGGCCGCACTATGGGAGGAGGGGGAAAATAAATGAACCATGGGAAATGATAAGAAATAAATGTAACAACAACAAAAGAGCGAATTCTCAAACCAAATGGAATTAAAAAAAAAAGATGTATAGTAGAGGGAAGGGATTCTGAGCGAAGGAATGGATAAAGTACAGAAGTGCAGGCTTCAGATGGGAAGGCCTCAACGTGCCCCTCTTCATTAATTTTGTTGTGGGGGGAGGTCTTCGTTATCTACCCCTACTTTGAAATTTAGACTGGTCTATTAATGGACAAACTGCTGGGGGGGGGCAAAGTTCACATTAAATCACAGGAGGTTAAAGGGTTAAGTCCGTCAGCGTTTGGGACAGATTAGTAAAGCATAAAGATAATAAAAATATATATCCCGGCCTCGTCCTTCTTTTCTGACATCACTGTGACTCTTATGAAAATAGATTAAAGCTGCTCATTTGCATATGGGGTCAAAGTGGGCGGAGACAGGAGTATATACTTTGTAGAAGAGCTGTTGGAAAAGTTAGTGTGACGTTTTCCGTGAGCTGGATGGTGGGCGCCATCTTTTGCGCATGTATACATATTAAATGAAGCAACCCCCCCCCCCCTCCCGGTGCTCAGTGAGGAAATTGGGGGGTGTGGGATGTACGAGGGGTTAGGGGACAAGTGGAGGGTATTTTCCCATCTGAATCCGTCCAGAATCCTTTAATATTGAAAGCTGCAGACAGTTAACAAAAAGCGGGACAACATGTAAACGGATGGTGATGACATCACAGTGAAACATTTTATCACGGGAACACACACGGGGAATCGGACAAATGTTTCACTGCCTTCTGGGAAATCCTGCCTATGATAGGTAAGTAGGGGTACCTGACAGCCCTACCCCCGCTGGTGCAAAATTCATTTAATTAAGATCTGAGACAAAATTATCGATGTCCAATAAAGATCCTGTCCTGAAGTTCTCACCCTTCTTCTGACCAACAAAGGCCGCTTGAACCACCCAACGGCAAGAAGGAGCTTAAACTGGAGCCGTTACGCTGGCTGCTGCTATGGTCTACCCATAAGGTGGGTTTCTAATGTATATATAATGCTTATGTTTTTTGGGGAAGAGTGATAGATCCTCTCTGAAAGCCGTATCGGTTTGTTGGAGGTGAAAGGCTTCAGCGATGCTCTACGGCACGAGGTCGCCTGTTTGAAGAGCCTTTGGAAAAAGACTGGAGTTTTCTCCACTTTGGGCATCTACACCATAGGAAGCGATGGGGCAATGATGAGGGAACGAGAACCCGTGCATGTCGTCCATTGACTCTAATCCAATGGAACGGTCCATGAACGAAAGCTCCCGTGACAAGGCGTGCTCCATGGGTGGAAGAGGTGAGGATGATGATGTTGTGTTGAAACATGCAATCGTCAGGGATGTGCATGTTTTCACTACACGGTATATCCTGCTGGTGTCACGTCTGTAAACCATCTTGTTGACGGGAAGTGTTGACTGGCTCTCTATAGTCAATGTCCTTTCTCTCGCAGAGGGATCTTCTAGAGGACCCAAGTGATCAAAGCATTCACACCAGGAGTCTTGGCGCCATGATCCTCTAACTAAGCCTTTATTATAATTCCTGCATAACCACAGGTGAGGTTTTATTTCTCCGCTGTCTAAAGTCACAATATGTCTGGATCTGTATGTATGGCTGTAATAAAGGTTGCAGTCCTAGAGATAACGTGACTCGACTACCAGACCTCGCGGTTGACCCTTGCTATCGTTGGAGGTCTAGTAGAGGAGCATTAGTCTCCAGGCCACCATTATTATCCTTTGCAGACGTAGATTAGTGAGGGAAGAGGTCAAGGAAGACATTTCTCTAGCATAAGATCTCTTTGTCTCCAGCACTAGACCATCAAGATATTGGCCTCCACATAGTCCTCTTGGACTGGTTGTCTCTACGCCCTCTCTAGTTAGGCCACCAGTCAACTTCTACTTAGAGAAAATGGAACTGAACCCAAGCGGGGGCTTCTTTAAGGGGGGGCTTTTCTGCTCAATACGTTCCTGCGACCCAATTTTCTATATCAAGTACCCCGCGGCCCAGCGCGTTGTCTACGGCTCTTATGTTCTCGCCCTTCCATTCCTGCTCACCGGAGGAAAATAAACAGTCCTCGTCAGTCCCTATCAGCCCGAAGGTGTTAAAAGGGCCAGGTGAGGATCTGTCAGAGGCACACGTGTGTAATTAGGAGTAGGGAATAGGCGTGATCACGTGTTATCTCCACACATTCACCTCTGCTGCCGCGAGGGAACGCCCCCCCCACAAAAAAAGGTGTTAAAAATGAATTTATAATAATGAAAAAGGTGCCGTCGCACCCCGATGCCTGCAATATTCTGTCGCTGGCTGCGGAGGCTTGAGAGCCATACGTGTAGAGCGGTGCCGTGTTATAGCACACGCGGTTATCTAATGGCCAGCGCGGCATTACGTAACGTGTACGGGCCACGCGGCATCGCGCACCTTCCAGAAAGAGCCACGGAAGCAGATGGTGCAGTTTTTACCGAAATGTAACTGCAGACTACGAAGATTAAATTATTCAGACCGCCGCGGTCTTGTAAACTGTCAGAATCCCTCAGCTTCTCCGGCTCACGCTAAAATAGGTCACGGAAAAGCCAAGCAAGAGCCGGGGGTGGGCGAGAGGCGTCACGTGATCCCGCTAAAGCCCCACCTCCCCATGTAAATGGCTCCGTGGCCCCCGGGGATGGGGGGGGCAGCTCGCTTCTGTTACGATACATAGGTGAAGGCTCGGAGCCATTATTCATAGACAACGAGCCATTCTGTAACACGGTCCTGAAGAAGCAGCAACCAGGAGGAACATTCCGTTGGTTTCCATGGTAACAACACGATATTTAGAACGTCTGATAATATCGCTTTACGGATTAAGCCCATATAGTTAGTTATCCCGATATCAGGCTATACCTCTAGGACTGAGGATTATCCATGTGCCTTAAAGCCACGGAACTGGCCATTTAACCCTTACTTATGCCAGAACGATGACTAGGGCAACTCGTTAAAAGCGTTAAAAGAGTTTAAGGCGCTGTGAATTGGCAAAAGCTACGTTATCCGAAGTCAGTTTTTTTTTTTTAAGTAATAATTTAAAAATAATCGTAGTTGGCAAATTATTATTAAGGAGAATTAGGAGAATTGTGAATAGCGGGGGAGGGGTGCAGGGCGTTTAAACCCCAAGATCTGGGGGGAGCGGTATCAGCGCCCTATCGCGGAGGAAGAGTCCTGACTTTCTTCTCTCCACGTGGGAAGACATGGAGGGAGACTATTGCTGGCCACAGATCCAAGAAAGAAGCCAGACCCTCGGGAGGTAGAACGCGGCTACTGCATCGCTGCGCGAGGGAACATACAATGCACACGTGTGTAAGAATATATGACCACAGACGCACACAACGTGAAAAACACACAAGAGCCGCCGCGCTGTCACACAAAGGCACGGAAAAGGGGACGAAAGCGTGCTCACAGTGCCCACAAATGCAGAGACGCCCCAACCTGGTGCCCGCCACACACAGCGCGCACAAGTACACACACACAAACACAAACACTGCCCCCCTGGCAGCACACGGAGCCTGGCCCGGCTTACCGCTTTCGGTTTGTATGGCGGCTGCACCTCTTTTCTCTCCAGCTTCTCCCAGTCGATGTAGCGGAAGAACGCATGATCCTTGATGTCTCTCTCCCCGTCCGGACCACAACCCAGCCTTTTCCCAGGGTGCTTGGTCATGAGCTGAAAGGGAAGAGAAAGACAAAAATAATGATATATATATATATATATATATATGCACACATATATATATATATACATATATACACACACACACACACACACACATATATGATGCAGGAGGCTCCAGACAACCCGTGTCACAGCTTTAAATCCATACAAAGGTTGGCCAGGAGGGAATTTGCCCACTTGTCAATTTTATGCGTTTTACTTGCAGTTCCAAACACAGCCACCAGGGGTTGTAAAATAACTGGCAGCATTACATGATAACTGGATCCTTTCTGTCCTCCATATATGGGCTTCCTATGCATTTGTTTTGTGTATCTAATCTGGAGCCGCCTATGTTCAAGTCATTTAATTAGCCCTGTGTAAAAGAATCTAGAAGCAGATCACGCGCTGACTTTGGACGGCAAACAGGGTAAGAGTCCCAGTGACTGGCAGATAGTGCCATGCGCAGACAACGCCACTCACCGGCACACATCCAGCATTATCAGTTGAGATCCATGTGAACAACAGATCAATTGTAATCAGCTTGTACTACCCGAGCGCCGCGAGCCTTTTCTGTGTATCGATTGGCGGGGTCTGTAATCAGCTGGCGTGTGCTAGAACATGTGATCACGGCTTGTATGTCTTTGAAGCCCTCTCAGAAAAGGGGCCAAGAGTAAAAAAAAAAAAAATTGGTGGAGGTGAGAATAGGGAGGAAAACTACCTTCCACCTTCTCTTCGTTGCCCCGCGTGTCCAACACTGGGGCATGACATCATAGCCCGACATCATAGCCTTAGAAGGTTGCATGGCGGGAGAGATTTCCATGATGATCTCCCAAAAGACCTTCCGCCTACCAGGTAAAGCTGCACCTTACGTCCTAGAATCAGAACCACCTTCTTACCCCTTTGCAGATGGCCACAGCTTCCTTGGACATGGACTTGGGATACGACACGTTATGTTCCATTATGGACTGGAATAATTCATCCTCGTCCTCCCCTTCAAACGGAGCCTGAAGGAGAAAGAGAGAAACCGGATGAACGAGCGGGTCTGGGATACCTAGAGAAGCCACGGCATGGGCTAGGAGACGTTAAGGAGACGAGGACGATGGAACGGGGACACGGGACAGGGGGGCAACAAACCAAGGGCAACGGGATCACAATGACTCCACGAGGCAGGTAGAGATCTGCGGTCAAACACAACATTGGGGAGAGTCCACGGATTTCACATAATGACCTGTCCAGCCAGCATTTCGTACAGCAGGATCCCAAAGGCCCACCAGTCCACGGACCTCCCGTACGGCTGGTACGCGATAATCTGTACGAGAGGAAAGGGGGGTTTAGAATCGGCGGGCAGGGCAATCTGGTGCGTTTCTATCTGGGCTGAAGAGGTTAACGAGCAGTATGAGAAGGAGTGTAAGCTCACGTGCGGGGGGGCCCCCCAGGAGCCCACCATTCTTGCCAGGAACTCTGTATGAAAGTAACATATGGCTAGATAGCAGCTCGCGGGTCGGGTCCCCAATATGTATGTCTCTGTATTTGTTTAACACAAATTGTACAGCGCTGGCCAATACGTTTCTGGGGTACGGGTTTAATGTAACACGTTATATATATATATATATATATCATATATATAATATACATTACATAATATATATTACAGCCAGCCTGCTTTACAGAACGGTGCGAGAGAGAAGAGGCGAGCGCTAATGCTGTGAATTCCGGCACGCATTATAATCCCGGATCCAGCCGTCTAATCAAAAACTTGCAGTGACAGATCATCCGTGACAGTCCTGTCAACAAGAGACCCCCGGGGGAGAGCAGACCGCAGAGCAGCCCTTAAAGGGGCAGGGAGCTCAACTCCGCAAACCGCGCAGGGGCAGGGGGTTTCAGGGTAGCAAAAGCTGCTTCCCGGACCTTTGAGGACAAGGAGATCATGCGATGCTTCCCCCCACCCCCGGCACTGATGGCATTAAACGTTCTGCTGCTAACTATCCCAGCGCTAAACGAATCAGCGGGGAGCCTCGGCTCTAAATAATCAAACCCTTAATGTCGTTATTTGCTAAAGCTTTTCAAACACGTTAACATCCAGTCGCCCAAACAGCTAGAACGCGAGAACAAATATATACGCTCCACTGCTCAAAAGTTTGGGGTCACTCAGCTGTTTTCATGGAAAACGAGGACATTTCTGGCTGTAACATAATTACAAAAAGGGTTTCTAACCATCGATTAGCCTTTTAAACTTAAACTTGGATCAGCGAACACAACGTGCCATTGGCACACAGGAGTGATGGGAGTGATAAAGGGCCATTGGGACATGGGAGTGATGGGAGGGATAAAGGGCCATTGGAACACAGGAGTGATGGGAGTGATAAAGGGCCATTGGAACACAGGAGTGATGGGAGTGATAAAGGGCCATTGGGACACAGGAGTGATGGGAGTGATAAAGGGCCATTGGGACACAGGAGTGATGAAGGGCCTCTGTACGCCTTTGAAGAGACCCCATAAAAAAAAACCAATGTTTCCAGCTACAATAGACATTTACAGCATTAACCCTATATGTGATCCATTTCATGTTATTTTGATGGCCAAAAACAAGGAAATTCCAAAGTGACCCCAAACTTTCGAACAGCCGTGTGTGATGTGAATGTTTCCAGATTTTGACTGAAGCCAATAAAATCTATGCCTCCAAGAGAGACCGGAAAACAAATCTAAGTAGTAACACGATGACATGATGCTTTGCAACCAGTATTTCGGAGCGCTGGCGGCCATAGTCCAATTATGCCTCGGCACAGGTGGAACCTGTAAGCTGCTTTACCTCAGGTGCAATGTAGTCCGGCGTACCACAGAAAGTTTTCGTCGTGACCCCATCCCAAATGTTCTCCTTGCACATGCCGAAGTCGGCGATCTTTATGTGGCCCTCTGAGTCCAACATGACGTTATCCAGTTTCAAATCCCTACGAGGATAGAGAGTTACCAAAAAATACCAAAGGAAAGCCAAAGCCAACGTTTTTACAAATCTATGGAGTCTATAAATCTATAAATCTCTAGGGACTCGCACACTAAGGAGCGCGTACGATGTCACACGCGGGGGGAATGACATGGATCTCCGTACCGGTACACGATGCCTTTAGTGTGCAGGAACAGCAGGCCGATCGCGATCTCCGCGGCGTAGAATCTAAAGGCAGAAAAGAAGAAAGGAGTTCCATTAACGGCATGAAACAGATGTGCCGATAATACGGACTATCGTCCTACACCCCCCCAGAAGACTGCTCGGTACATGCGCATGCCGGCATATTAACTCGTTGCATACCCCCTCGGCAAAGAATGAGTTAAAAACCCATGAATGGCTTAAATAAAGCAGCGATTGTGCTAGGCCGACGTGGAATCCCGGCATTCAGGTGGACGCGGCCGGTATTATAAAGGGTTAAATATCGTTCTTCGTCTCTACAGAGAGACTGCAATGTTTAATAGGCTCCTTAAAGCCACGTTAAAGCGACTCCGGGTCGGCAGCGGGTCTGGCCATGCGCGAGGCGAGCGGGCATCACGGATGGGAGCCAGCAGAGCCGTGTCCTTGTATGACCGGAGCGTCCGATTAAACAATTCCAGCGCGGGATTAGAGGGACGCCGTCCGTCCCGGGGAGATCCCGCGCTCTGGGAGTGCAGGGCGAGCGCTCTCTTCTCAGACATCTCGTGAGTCGCAGCATCTCGGTGAGACATCTTTCTTCTTCTCCGGGAAACGACAAGGTCGGAGGAGCGAGAAAACGCACGAGGCAGCCGCGGCTTCTCTGAAGATCGTTTCAAAAGCCCTTCTTTAGAGGAATCGTAAGTGTCAAGTGACATCTTCGGTTTAACCCTTTAAGTGTCAGCAGGTGTACAAGTTTGAAATGCTCTGAAAAGTAAAACTTTGGGTAGTACTTACACGGCGTGCGGTTCCTTAAATCGGCCAACTTGCTGGATCTGGTACATCAGATCTCCTCCATTGACATACTCCATCACGAAGTACAAGCGGTCCTAAAAGAGGAAAAACCAGCGGGATGGCTCTGTGAGGGAGTTACTGAGAAAATATACGTATACACACACACTACTGTTCAAAAGTTTGGGGTCACAGAAAAGTGATACGGGGTATACAAAGGCCCTTCATCACTCCCATCACTCCTGGGTTCCAATAGCCCTTTATCACTCCCATCACTCCTGGGTTCCAGTGGCCCTTTATCCCTCCCATCACTCCTGTGTTCCAATGGCCCTTTATCCCTCCCATCACTCCTGTGTTCCAATGGCCCTTTATCACTCCCATCACTCCTGTGTTCCAATGGCCCTTTATCACTCCCATCACTCCTGTGTTCCAATGACATTTTGTGTTCGCTGATCCAAGTTTAAAAGGCTAATTGGTCATTAGAAACCCTTTTGTAATTATGTTACAGCCAGAAATGTCCTTGTTTTCCATGAAAACAGCTCAGTGACCCCAAACTTTTGATCGGTGGTGCACACACACACACACAACCATTCAACATTCCTCCAGGCATTCCTCTTTACTCCTTAAAGAAGTGAGAAGGTTTCTTGTGGGGACCGCAAGGAGGAAGGGTTTATCGATGACATTTTTATAAATTAGACGGTCCGATGGATTTAATATTTCGGATTATAAAACACAACTCTACCCCGACTGCATAACGATGAATAATTAACATCTACACGGTAACGTTAATTCTTTAATACAGCGACTTCTCTCCTGTCCTATAGACAGGGAACGCTCCCTGGTCTCCATGCTTGGCATCCATTACTCATCACCCGGAAGGGGGTCCGGTTTCTAGATCTCCCACTCACCATGGTCTGAAAGCAGGAGTGGAGCTGGGTGAGAAAAGGTGGTTTTCCAGGCAGAGCCAAGACTCTCTTCTCCACCATTGTGCATTCAACGTCGTCGTCTTGAATGACCACATCCTTCTTCAGGATTTTAATTGCATAGAGCTCGTCGGTTCCCTTCCTCTCTGCGAGTATCACCTGTTAGAGGAGAAACACAAGACGAGGAACCAAGTTATCCGACTCGCAGAACCGAGCTGCCCGCTAATTCTCCCTCAATCCTCATTCATGCACGGAAGAGGAAACAAATTGAATGAGATAAGCAGCAACATTCCATATTATCTACAATGTAACAGAAACCAGGGTGGGTTTTGGGCCAAAACTACTTTTTTGGGGGTATCTAAAAAGAATTTCTCCGGCCGTAACGCTCTACAGCTCTCCATCTGTTCAGCCAGGGTCCGCAAACAACATCATTTCACATCAAGAGCCGTCTTGGGGGCCCGCAGACGTGCTTTACCATAGGAGGCTTTATGAGAAATAACTTTTTGTTTGCGTATGTGTAGAGACGCGTTCCCGTCATGCCTCAGCCAATACCTCCCAAAGGACCCCAGATGTCCTCTCTCCCCGGCGGCGGATGATTCAACTTTCATATCCAGGCAGAAGTTAACGCGCCGACTGCCTCCCAACGTCTTTAGAACAGGTTAGAAAACAATTAAAACAAACTCTCTGAAGCCGTAAATTGTGTATTTCCAGTAACCCAGACGCACGGATCGGACCCCGCCAGATGCCTAATTAACCACAGGCTCCGGCGCGCTGAAATACTAGGTTTTGGCCGGTCTTTGGAGTCAAACTAATTAGATTTTTAGGGTCTGTTGGCAGCACCTGGCTACACGAAACCTCGAAGAATATGTATTAAAGAGGATTATGGGGAGGTCTGCACGGAAAACTATTTCCAAATGGCATCCGTTACCGGGTCTCATCTCCAGGGCCGATCAAGACCACGAAGTGTGCCTAATACCAGGAAAAAAACCATGAATAAAAATAAAAAATATTAAAAAAAATATTAAAATTACACTAGCGGCTTTTACGCTTTGATGACCTCATTCCAGCTATGAACCTTGAATCGGGACGTGACGATTCCTTTAAGGAACTATTAAATAAAAACAAACAAAAAAAAAAAAAAAACCACATTATATATATATATATATATATATATATATATATATATATATATATATATATATATATATATATATATATATATATATATATAACGTTTTTATTAAGTATTTTTTGGTATTTTTTTTTTTAAATAGCTCCTTAAAGGAACAGTCACGTCCCGTTCTCCTTATAAACTAAAAACTTTCAAAAAGTAATAGGAGCGGGAAGAAGAAGAAGCGCGGCTGCTTGCGTTGGACGTGAACATCCGCCAATGTGAAATTAGCTTGTGTTTTTTGTTTTGTTTTTTTTCTCAAAAATTCTGGAGTTTATGTCAAATTCCGTATGTCCGGAGTGCGGGTGCGAAAATCTACGACAGATGCCCACGCTCGGCCTGTAGTCATATACACGACCCGTCTCCCGTCCCCAACGCAGGTGAGATGTAAAAATAAAATAAAAAATACAAAAAGCTAATCAGACGCTCGCAGCCCGGAGCGCGCAGGAACGCCAATTAGCATATTTATAACGTTCCGCCATCCGCTTCCCCCCTCGTAGCAGACGAGTCTTTTAATAATGTTTTCCTTTATGTCTGCTCAATTAAAGAGGAGAAAGTGGGAAGAGCGGCCATTATTCTGCCAGCTGCCGCACGCGTTTCGCTGGCAGGCGGATTAGGTGCTCGGAGGCGGCGGTTTCGGGACAAGCGCTGCTGATGAAGGCTCTCCTTTGCTTTATCTAAACATTAAAGGGCTCCCGTTCCACGGCTGGCGCGCGGCTGCTTAGAACAGATCCCGGCTTTGTTCTCCGTGACAGACGACAATCTGATCGGCATTCTGGGATTTTTAACTCTTCGGTGGGTTTGAGATGAAGCCGGAACGCGGAGAAGCTTAGATTTGCGTATTTTTTTTTAAATTATTATTAACCCCTTAAGGACAATGGGCGGTCCCTAAACCCACTGAAAACAATGCATTTTGAGCCCGTACATGTACGGACTTTGTCATTAAGGGGTTAAGGAGCTCAACAAAACCTGACAACATCACACATAGCCTCCTATGTGGCGAGATAATTTGTTTTTCTTTTGGACTATGGATGGATGTAACGGAGTCCGTAGGGATAGAATATTGTGTATAATACATACATTTAAAATGAAAATAACCAAGTATCCCAAATAAAGAAAAAAAAATTGCATTAATATAATTGTGTCCCGTAGAGATTAAAATATCACTAGTTTTGAATCTTGGTAGTTCTCCGCTATTATTGTAGAATCCACGCCGTCTAGCCAGTGATTGGCGACCAACATGGAAACCGGAGAGGAAAGTAAATACATTTCTTTGGGGTTTTTTTAAATATTTTTTTAAATTTTAATTTATTATGCATTATTTGTGACATTAGACTGTCCCTTTAACACAATTGGGTTTATTTCCTTGCATTATAAGGGGTTAACGGACCCAGAGCGACATCCAGCTGGGTTCGACTTTAATAGAGACTTCAGACAGAATCCCGGAATATAACAATATAAGTGCAAAGAAACGGGTGCCAAGCGAATGGCTGCCAGCGTATTTTGGGCTCTATCTTTGTAATAAATGCGGGCGATCGTCGCAGCTAACAAGCCATTGTGTTACTGCGATTAGCAAAGTCAGTCCCTATTGTGACAGCGACAATACTCACATCAGTGACGGTCCTAAAACATGCAACTTGGCCAGCAGATGGCTGGTGAGTGGGGAGGGGTAACGCGCTTCAATATTCGGGCGATACGCAGAGAAATGGCAAATATTGGGCTAAACAGATGCTTTTTTGCTGGTGGCGCAGCCGCATCGCTCGGGGTCAGAGGTGGCAAAACCCTTTTTTTGAGGAATAAATGACATTTGGGACTTTGTAAACGCTCACGGACGGCGGCTAAAAACTTAAAACCCGCCAGATCTAGTTAAAAAGGCTAAAAAGATCATTAACGGGCGCCGGCGGGGACATAAAAACGCGTATCTGAAGATCTGAAGCATAGCGTAGTAAGCGAGGCTGAAAAGAAAGGACGCAAAGTCAACTTCAGACTTGAAAAGAGACTTTTTGGGAGGTTTGAAACGATCGGCGATTAATGGGTTAAAAGTCTTGACACTCAAAGAATGTTCGAGACGCAGCAATCTCTCCGTCCTTTGGCGATTTCTCTGTTTTTTTGTAGTAACGATGGGACGGGCGAGCCGCTTTCTCCAGAATTCTAAGAATTCGATTAAGCTCTTTTATTTACGTGTAGGCAGGATCGGGGAGGAAAATGAGCAGAGCTGACATCGTAATATTATTTACCCCCTAAAAGGTAATTATTGGGTTTCGGTGACTCGCTTACCTTTCCGAAGCTGCCTTTGCCCAGCACCTTCAGGAAGTTGAAGTCGGACGCTTTCACGCGGTCTCGATTGCCGTTGTTGTCCAGTTTGGCAACCGGGTTTCCCGCCTTCTCTTCCGCGGCTCTCGAGCTGGGCCCGATCCTGGCCCTCTGGGGAGGAAAAAAAAAAAAAGACAACGTCACTTTCTGTCCCACGACCCACGCACCCGCCATTAAAGCTCCGATAGAAAATATACAATTAAATGATTTTCAAGCCCAATGAACTCAATAAACCGAGCTGTTCCCCTTTTATTATACAGCCAGTGTTACGTCACATCAAAATAACATCAAAATATTAATACAGCGGGTGAGCGGAGAAATATGTGAACCGAAATACAGTTATGTTACAATACGCAAGAACATAAAGAGGTAAAAAAAAAAAATATATATATATATATATATATATATATATATATATATATATATATATATATATATATAATACACCGTATATAAAAAAAATATATATATAATACACCGTATATAAAATATAAATATATTAAATATAAATATATATATAATACGCCGTATATAAAATATAAATATATTATATAATACACCGTATATAAAATATAAATAAATTAAATATAAATATATATATATAATACGCTGTATATAAAATATAAATATATATATATATATATATATATATAATAAACCGTATATAAAATATAAATATATATTAAATATATTTCTATGTATTGTTTGTTGTCTTTTACATCTGACATACAGCATGGATTTATATTTTGGGTCATATTCCGGTGGCATTACTTTTCTGTTCACTTATTATATACATTTTCTGGTTATCCCCTTTATTGTTATTTTGCTGTATTCTGTATTGTTTTGGGTGAGTATTGAAGGGGGGAACACTTTAAATGTGGTTTGCAGGAATTCCAACTAGCGCTGCCCCTTTTTATAGTGTTAATTTACATGTCTCAGTACAGAAAACCATCTATTATTTGTGTTATTACCAAAAAACTTCTGTTATTTCATTTGGAGTTATATTTCACGGCTCGGAATATAAGAGATAGAGCTAAAGTATCCCATGCAAATTTTCCCCGGTTTCCCACGATCCTTCACGGCTTCGGAATCCTATCGCCAGCCCAAGCAGGAAGTTGGAAGCCACTTCCTGTTTTGGTTTAGCGGGCTGGCCATGAGCCGCTAGCGCTAGAGCAGGGGTCTCCAATCTGCGACCCTCCAGCTGCTGCAGGACTACATCTCCCATACTACTCAGCCAGGCCCGTAGCTGAAAGAGCATTCTGGGAGATGTAGTCCTGCAGCAGCTGGAGGGACGCAGGTTGGACGCCCCTGCGCTAGAGATTGTTCAGAGCCACGTAGGTCGTATGGACCGCTTTTTTACCGCAAACATCTTTGGGGGCAGGATACATTGTTTTAAGAATCTTTATGGAGGGAATCCGGAACGTTAACATTCTGTCCTCGGAATGTCATTGGCGGGGTCCGGGGCATGGCGCCGACGTGTTTATCTTGGCTTTATTTTTCCTCATTTATTTAAGTCGAGAGAGGCTGCCATATATCGAGCAGGCGGCGGAGGGTTCAGTCTGCCATGAAATTCCATTAGCCTGATTCGAGCCGTTCAATTTCCTCTCCGGCAGATAACCGGCTCCCGTGCGAACCCTGCAGCGGCGTCACCGGCTAATTGGTTCGCGGAGAGCGTCTCGCACCCCCCTCTCAAGGTCACTGGCAGCCCGTAAAGGAGGGACCCAAACCGATATGTTATAGCATACGTTATAATGGAAGATATCGGCTGCCCAAGGTTTCCCAATATACATGTTTCTTAATCAAAAATGTTTAAAGTCCGCTAGCTGCTTTCATCTCCCCTTTTAAGGTGCCTGCATTCCGATAACGCCAGGGGGAGATCCTGGCTGTCATCTTAACACATCGTAATGTAACAAAGCCAGAGCTTTATGCAGAACGTTATGAATGTGTCCGCTGTGATGAATCAAGATTATCCTCCGCGTGTCACGGGTCTGGGGATTTAAAAATGGCTTCCTTCCACGAAGACGGCTGATGAGATTCTGTCGTGGCAGGCAAGCGGTGGACCCGGACGTTCTCCAACCCGGGTTTGTCTTTGAAAGAGACGTTCTACTTTCATACAAAGCCTTTGGGTTGCTGCCGAGGGACAGAGGGCTGCTGTTTCGTTTCATGAGAACAAATTGGTTTGGAAGCTCAGAATGTACCGGGGAGCAGAAGAGGCTTTCTTTTTTTTTCTGAAGCTTCATCACATGGATAGATCTTTATTTTATTTTTGTTATTTCAGCCCATCGCAAAAAAAACTTCAAACGCCACCCGGAGAGCCGCCGGGAACCTCTGCTTAGAACGGCTCCAAAAGGATTCGAGAACAAAGCCGATATCCGACAAACCCCGGGAATCCCAATCGGCGGCGTCTCCGCCATGAAACATTTATCCATCCGGACTTCTGGCACAAGAGCAGGATCTTTGAGCAGAAATATATATATATATCTATATTTTTTAAATAAAATCGCAATGTTTGCCCCCGTGTATAAGGCTACCCCTGATTATAGGCTTATATTAATATATTTAATTATATATTTATCTATCATCTATATTAATATTGAATTAATATATTTAAATATATAATATATTTGAATATTTGAATATTTTATATATTTTTAATTAAAATCTGATTTACATAAAATTTTGTGAAGGTTCAGTTATAACCCCCCTCATTTTTATGACAAATTAATGTTGGGTGGAGAACGAGGCTTATATTCAGGCACGGATAGTCTCAAAAGCTTGCAATCTATTATACTTCAGTTGGCCAATAAAGGTATCATCTTTAGGAAATATGACACTATGTTACATTCCCAACTTCCTGCTCCGCCTTCCCTGCCCAGGAAGTTCTGGCAACAACCAATGAAAAATCAACAATGCATTTTTAAGTATCTGATACAGGAACCGCGGGTCATTTCTGGTGGTTATTTATACAGCGCGACGTAAAGCCATAGAAATGCACCTCAAACTTTTGCCGTAGCTCCTCGTTGCCCTCTTCGCCTTCGGGGGGCACGGGGACGTTAAAATATTCTCCTTCCTCCTGGCTCAGCAACTTGAACCTAAAAAAAGAGACCCCAAAGAGCTGTAAGGAACGTTCAAAATTATGCAATAAACTGGGTTCTGGTGTCATCATTCCACTGGTTGCTATGGTGATAAGAGCATTTTTTTTTAATGATTTGCACCACTGAGTGCAGAATTGCCTACGCATATATTAAAATCACAGTCTAGGCTCATGCCGCGTCGAAATATACATCAGAATATACAGGTTTATAGGTTTAGATGCCAAGTTTGAAACTATTCCTTCTTTGAGAGAGTGGAACGGCCTCCCAGCAGAGGTGGTAGAGGTTAATCAAGTGATTGAACTTAAGCCAACATGAGATAAGCATGTGTGTATTTTGATTCGAAGACGCGGCCGAGTAAGGGTTTGAGATCTTACTGAGGCTTTGCGGGTTTATAGGTAACCTCGCTTTCTGCCGGACCATAAAACGAAACGTCGGCGGCAGACAGAGGGCGACACGGCAGAGAGCTCCCGAGTCTCCCCGAAATGATTTCCCGGAGACGGGTCTGATAACCGGTTCCACGCATCACAGAACCAAAAAGGAAATGAGAATCGGCAGATGCTGCAGGAGGAGATTAGAAGAGGAGGGGGGGGTAATGCGCGCGGCGCAGGAGAGCGTGACCGTCCAGCGC
This sequence comes from Spea bombifrons, assembly GCF_027358695.1. Taxonomy (NCBI): domain Eukaryota; kingdom Metazoa; phylum Chordata; class Amphibia; order Anura; family Pelobatidae; genus Spea; species Spea bombifrons. The sequence goes on from NC_071093.1 coordinate 42,761,282, forward strand.
ATGCTCTGCGGCAGAGCAGGAGCTGAGGAGGCCTTTGTATATAAGGGCAACGGCCACACTGGACATGTGACACAGCGGGCCGGGGCCGATGGGTCCGCAGTGTGCCGAGCGTACCCAGCCAGCGGACGCACATACATTGCTTGGTAACTGCTGGCCTTAAAGTGCCGGGGGCCGCTTAGTCATCCCCAGGGATAAGGGACTATTTTACTCAGTATTTTACTCAGTATTTTACTCGGATCAGAGGCTCCCGCCACGTCCTTTCGCTCCCCACTCACCATCCATCCACACCAGACTTCAGGAGCTCGGAAATCCCAAAGGACAAAGACCCCATGAAATCGTTCCTGCTGGTCAGATCCCAGTCCCAAATCTCCACCGACAGCCGGCGATCTTTATCGGACTCCTTCAGCTGGCTGTCAGAGGGGAGAAGACACTGTTAAGGTGGCAGATGGCGGGGTAACGGTCACCCCCACATTCAGGAACCCCCCGAGGGAGGCGTCCGCACTCACAATTTAAAGGTCTCGTTCCACGACGGGTTGAGGGAGCACTTGATCGTTTTCGTTTTCTGCTTGCTTTCGCTCTTCGGATCCGGGATTAGCTTAAGTTTCACATACGGGTCGGAGAGTCCGTTCGGGTCCATAGGTACCAAATTCCTCGCATCCCCAACTAGAGAAAAGAAAACGAGGCAGATAAAAAGGAATAATAAAAAAAAAGGAATAAATATATATATAAAAAAGGCTGTTCGCCTAGAATTTTATTTCAAGACTCCAAACACTTTGCACACAAAGGAAATGATTCTTATTTAATTTTAGCCAGTTTTGGTAAATTAATATATTTTCACTTAATCAGTAGAGGACTGAAAGTAATAAATATTCTAATTATTATTAATAATAATAATAATAAATAATGTTAATGGGACCCCTTTAAAGGCATTGCATGGTTCTTAGATAAATAGGGAGGACTGTACACGCTGGGGATGTTGTACATTCATTTGACTCCAATCAAACTATTTTTTCTAAAAAGGCAGTTTTAAACATTTCTCTACCTGAGAAACACCGAAATATGATTGGTTGGTGTGCAGTGACATCTAGTGGTGAGATGGAGTTACACCAGCCCAGGAGCCGCACTGCATTTGTCGGCTTTGGGCCATTTATCATTCTATCCGGCACACGCGCAACACGGACACCGGCCTTGCGAAGAGATGTACTGTATTTTACACAAAATTAACAACTGAATGAAAATGAAAGTCTATGGAGGGTCGGACTTCACTAGCATTGCCATAAAGCATCAGCTCAGTGCGGTGTTTGAGCCGGGAAAGTCACCCAAAATATCACATGACTGACAGCAACTGCAGCTCCAGGTCTGCAGATAAAGGGAGTTTATTGGAACAAAATGAGATAAAAACAGGTTTTTGTCACTGACTGACATTATTGTATACAGCGCTGGGGGGGTTATATTACTGTATACAGCGCTGGGGGGGGTTACAGTATACAGCGCTGGGGGGTTATATTACTGTATACAGCGCTGGGGGGTTATATTACTGTATACAGCTCTGGGAGGTTATATTACTGTATACAGCGCTGGGGGGTTATATTACTGTATACAGCGCTGGGGGGTTATATTACTGTATACAGCGCTGGGGGGTTATATTACTGTATATAGCACTGGGGGTTATATTACTGTATACAGCGCTGGGGGATTATATTACTGTATACAGCGCTGGGGGTTATATTACTGTATACAGGGCTGGGGGTTATATTACTGTATACAGCGCTGGGGGTTATATTACTGTATACAGCGCTGGGGGGTTATATTACTGTATACAGCGCTGGGGTTATATTACTGTATACAGCGCTGGGGGTTATATTACTGTATACAGCGCTGGGGGGGGTGTACTACCTCATAATCCCCCCATATCCTTGTAGTTAGACCTCTTTAAACTCTAGAGAGCCGATGCACTCCCATCGTTAAATCCGGACCCCCTAGAATCTGTGAGACGCGTTCTGTAACGGAGTTTGGAAGTTGTTATAATCGCAGCTATCGTATAAATCTTACCCACTACGGTCAGCACCTCCTCGCTGATCTCCGCCTTGATCTGTATCCTGCCCCTCCGCTCAGTGTGATCCGTCCCGCAGAGACTCGGCACGTTCATCACGCATCGCTTGTGGACATTCATCATGCAAGCTGCAGAAACACAGGTTAGAACATGCGCGTAAACGACCTCCGCTCACAACGAGAATCCGTAAGGGTCTAATAACTCAATCCGAGCTCTAGAACGATCACCAAGACTCTGTGAATCCAAGATCAGACTCGGGGAAGAACCTCGAATTATATTACCGCTAGAGGGCCAATGGCCACATTAACGAGTTTTAGTGGATTCCATACAATTTTTCCTGCTCCTAATTAGCGAAGGGACCAAAACTGCACTTCACACATCAGCCACTAGAGGTCGCTATACCCCCACGCGCTGGGAACCCCTTTCTCAAGGTCATACTCAATGATTAATATACACCGCGCATGTTTTTCACTCCAAGGAACATATCTGCATACACGCAATGCTGACCGCACGCATGTTTACATACAACACATAAACATACATGCTGCCCTTTAATATTACATAATATTTTGTGTATAAAGATGTTCTTACGCCAACCGAGACACTGCAGGAACACAACTCCAGATAGAGAAAAAGAGGGTGCGTAATAAAATGAAATCTTTAACTTACTTTCACATTTCATGCCTTGATGAATGAGTCCGTATAGCAAGGAACCGCAGTGATCACAGAAAGTCGGACTGGAATACGTGTGGATCCTGAATTTATGTTTGCTCCTGGGATCCTTAAAAATAAAAAAAAAAATAAAAGTAAATAATTATACATTTTTGGTTTTCTTATGGCCAGACCTCATCAGCCGGGAGAATAAATAACTGCGCATTTCTGGCCAGAATCCTCAAGTTAACTCATCTTAGATAAAATTAAGGAGAATCTTCTAAGGGATAAATTTACGTCGCTCGTCCATCTTACCCCCAAATCATTTTATAGAACTTGGATCCGATGGCTACAGGACCCAAAACTCAATACCAGAAGCACCCTATATTTTATTTATATATTTTTTTTCATTATTATTTATTTTATTATTTTTTTATTATACTTTATTATTTATTATTTTTTTATTATACTTTATTAATATTTATTATTTTTATTATACTTTGTTTTTTTTATTTTTTTATTATACTTTATTATTATTTATTTATTATACTTTATTAATATAATTTTTTTTATTATTTTTTATTATTTTTTATTATTATTATTTATTTTTTATACTTTATTAATATTTATTATTATTTTTATTATACTTTATTATTATTATTTTTACTTATGTTCAGTGAATAAACACGGATGAGGCTGGAGGTATTGAGTGAAAAGCGTCGACCGTTTAAGATATTCTATCTCATTGGCCGTTATTCGCACCGTATTGCCGTAAAAGACGCTAAACATTCTACTTTGTTCTGACAAAAGCGACTTAAATAAAGAGAAGTTTTCAAAACGAAATTACAAGTAACGGCGAGCAGAAGGGCCGAGGGCGCCTTATCTCCGCAAAGACATGATCCTGCGCGCCGACAGCAAGACGCAAATGAAATAAACGCCGATGTGATTCCCGTCAGCCGGCTTCGTGGGGATCTGTCGGCTGCTGGCGGACTCCATTAAGAGAAAGTAATTTTCATTTGGAGAGGAAGACGAGCTTCTGCCTAAAGCTGTGAGAGCCGGCGGATGTTTGTTAATACATAAAATTATATAGAAACACAGAAGAAATTACATTAACGACCCATTTAGAAGAATCGGCCGCCGTACGCGCTTTAATGCACGTGATTGCTGCTGGGTCTCAAAGGTTTCGTGGAGCAGGGGGGGGGGGCATTAGCATTTGCCCCTTTCCACCCCGACCGCCATCCGCTATCCGCTGAGCAATTCAGGAGCCTCTACCACCTCCGCTGGGAGGATTTAATACTGCATTCCCGCGCATGCATGGAACGGGAACAAGAGGGGGTTATCCTTTTCAGAGCATCAGCCCCCTATGGCTATTAATGGGTTAAAAAAAAACAGGATGCCCATCGGATTCTAGAATGCTAAGCACCTCTTTCACTGCATTGCGACAGAGCCGGCAACTCTAAGAAAAACCCTGAAACTACTTAAAATTTTGTGAAAATGCAAACAGAAGGCATTTAGAGTAGAGTTTACTGAGACGGTGGTAGATACGCGGAAGGGTCTCCCAGCTGAAGTGGTAGAGGGTAATACAGTGAGGGAATGTAAACATGCATGGGATCAGCATACGGCTCCTGAATCTAAGACGAGGCCAACGACTGATTAAGGATCGAGTCTTTACAGCAGGAGAAACGGGCAGAGTAAACGGGGCGGTCATACGAGCGATTCATTGCAAGGGTTGCTATGGTGATAAAACCACTTTTTATACTTTGCACCCAAATCGCTCTTTAACCTGCTTTCCTCTTTTATCTGTCTTTGTAAAGCGGATCACAGAAGGAAACGTGCCGAGATCACCGAGTGTTGATTATGTCGCGTTGTACAGCGCAGCGGAGTATGGTGGCGCTACATAAATCAACAACACTCTAATGACTTATTATTCAGTATACGTACAGATACAAGGATGCTACGGCAACGCGACTCGCCCCTTGAACCCTTTAAAAATCGGCCAATTAGAAACCAGCGCTGGCGCCCGATCGACTCTCTAGAAAGGATTCTTCTTAGTTTTAGAAGACTGGTGAGCGACCTTGTGAATCTGACAAAGGTCAAAGATCCACAATGGAGCATCTCACGTCTATTTAATGCTCTTATTACATCATCCTCTCCCTCTTCAGTTTATCCAGAACCAGAGTGACATCATACTTTTTTTACACTACCCGTTAATTATCTGCCCCTTTAAATATTAGGGTATGGCCTAGTTGGCGATAATTTATTAATCGTTCAAAGATATTTCATATATATATATTTATTTTTTTAACAATTGGGCACCTAGTTACCCAAGTCTATCTTATTATAAATAATATTATTATTATTATTATTATTATGAAATATATCCCTAATGGGGCTGTCAGTTTTCAGAGGAATTAAACATTTTAACTTCCTAACTTCAGTCTGTATGACGCGGACCCCAGCGAACTCTTCCTGCAAAGCTGGCCCAATTACCCCAATTGTAAAAAAAAAAAAAAATTAAAATAATAAAAAAATAAATAAAATTGCTCTGGAATTAAAATTTTGGTAAATATTGTAGTGCAGCAATTCACTATCCATAAGCTTCTCCAGTTAAAGGGGGAAGCGCCCCCCTCCACTACTCGATTTAATACTTTATTTAATGGAATAATGCTGTGGCCCCCCCTCCCCCGCCAGCAGAGTATTTATAGCAAAAAGCTTTCTGCTCAAATTAATCCAAATACCGCGACATCTTCAGCAATTTGGGTTTCTTTATTGTATTTTTTTTTTGTGCTTTTGAGGAGATGATGATCCCCGGCTGCCGTCTTCGCAGGCTTTGTAGAATTAATTATTGTCTTTCGTTTGGGAAGAAATCGCGGCAGACGAGCGTGGCAGCCGCACAGCTTGTGAGTAGTGCGATAAGAGTCCGTCTCCCGGTGTCCCTGTCCTACCCCGGAAACGCGCAGCCGGTTGTGTTATCGCAGAGACACACAAGAGCGCCGGGCACAATTCACTCCATTTAATCCCGGGCTCCAAAGCCGCTACGGTTCCACGGTCTGCCGGCAGAAGACGCAGATGGCGTTAGGATAACCTACTGACCGCGGTGACCTCGCATGAACGCCGCGGGAGAATAATCGCTGTTAATTGCACATTTTCTGGTTTAAATCCCACATTTCATGTTCACAGAGCAGATTTTCAGGTCGACAACCTGGTTCCTGGCAAAGGTTGCAGGTGAAGTACATGGACGTCTTTCCGTGTAAATCCAGAGTCCCGTGTGCTCCTCAGCATGCATCACATCCCAAGTCCCCTGCTTGCGCACAGGTGTCCTGAACATGCCAAGGCTAAAAAGCAAGTGACCCGGCACCTATTGTTCTCGGTTGCTATGCCGCTGGCAGACCTCAGCGGCCATACCAGGCCAACATCTGGCTGAGTGTGCTGGGGGTTGCATTCCATAAGGGGGAACCACAGGACACTTACATAGTATCATTTACTTGTGTGAGGGATTTTAGGTAGACAGATCGGTGGCCAGAGACTGGATTGAAGGCTGGTCCTGGATGAACGATGGGTGGCCCTGGATGAACGGGACTGCGAATTTCTTCCTAAATTGCAGATTTAACCCCCTCCAGTCCCCCGGGCAGGGGCAGGGCCGCAGTTCATGCAGCGATGGATGGCATTAATCTAACTGAATGCAGATGTGGAAATCCCAGGGCCGGCTGATTGCCTCCGCGGACGAGCAGCCTCCAAAGCTCCTTACGGCTTAAACGCTCCTAAGAGGCTTGATGGTTTCCAACCAGGGCGCGCATTAAAAACGAACGGCAGATCTCTTCGCTTTCTCTAACAAACACCCTCCAAAACAGGACCGGCAGAGCTCGGCTCTTGAGTGTAAGCTCTGGGGACGATTCTCTATGTATTTTTTTTTTTTTTTTTTTTTATTTTTTTACAGGGACAAGTAAAAGGTGCTGCAATCACCATAGCAATCAAGAGAATAGTCAAACCGGGAGTAACATTTCACTGGTTTCTATGGTGATAAGACCACCAATTGCTTACGATTGATACGGCCCCGCATGCAAATATATAAATAATAAAAAACAAAACAAAAAGATAAATTCCACTTTTCTTCATGACTTTAACAAGTACCTTCCTTTCTGCGATGATTTAGTCGGAACGCCTCTTTAGCTTCGGTTCCCCTTTTATCAGCTAAAAGGCTGTTTTGTATAATATGCAAATGCGGATGTAAAAAAAATGTCATTTTCCTTGACCCGTGGTAAAGATGGCCACTTTTCCCAGCACGCCAAAACGCGGCCGACGCAATTATAAATCTCTTAACACTTCAAGTGCCCGGTACCCGCTGGGCCGGGAGCCGCTCCGAGGCTCGGCAGGGGGCCGCGTCTGCTAAAGCCAGCGATTTCAGCAAGTCAGGCCGAAAAATCGCAAGCAAATCGCTTACATAAATAAAAAACGGCCGGTAAAGAGCTTTCTGTCGAAGGGCCTTTGAAATGGGCGGCCGTCACCTTTATCGTGCGCTGTTTACATTTCTGTTTTTCACAAATACAACACTGTTGCCGGAAGAAGGCTCTTGTATTTAGAACATGCAGCCCATTAGAATGCATCTGTCTCTTGTACTTAGAACATCGACCTGTCCCGCGTGTTGTTTGGTCTGGGTCGCTTATCCGGGTAGGGTCAGTTCCTCCATTCCACGTAATTAAAGGGCCCCTCCGGCCATCTTTAATGCATTTTGGAGCCATCTCTAGTACTTAGAACACGCAACCCAACAGAACACATTGGCCTCTTGTATTTAGAACATGAACATGTCTCTCTTCTTATTGCCAATTGGTTGTTCGTTTGGCAGGGTTGCAAATCAGGGTAGAGTATCCGGTCCTCCCTTCTCCTCCCCCAATCTTCAAAAGGCTGACCGAGCCAATCGGCTACAATCAGTAACTAAATGATACCGGAGAGATGCATTAATGGGGAGGAATAAGCATGCAGATCCTGAGGAACAGACAAAGTATATATAAAACGTATAAAACATGTAATATTTGGAAACCGCGATAGCCTCGCTGTGTGAGAGAGCGGGGTAAATCATTTGCGACGTAGAATATTATAGTGCAGAATCCAACGGAAATTATTAATTATTCTTTCTTTTTACCTTGTTTTTATATATATTTTTGACACCTTCATCAAATCATCGAATCGCGCCCATTTCTTTAAAGCATGGTCCATTTTTTTTGTTTTTCTTCCGCAGTCTTTCTTATAGGATAAAGAAATCCTTGTTTGGTTTATTTAGCGGATATGTGCTTTAAGTAAGTCAGTAAACAGCAACTGCTAAATACACTATAAAAAAAAAAAAAAAAAAAGTGGCGACTCCATTACAATAATAAAAAAAAAATTACTATTTTTTTTTTTAAAAAAAATTAATAAATAATAAAAAAAAAGGTTGTTGATGTGGATACTCGGTACCGCTGTAGCCTCGTTGGTCTCTGAACATATTCAAGTGCAACCTTAGTTCCGCTGTAACTTAGAATGGATATTCCATCCACGCCGTCACCTCTGCCGTCCCCCCCTGGGCTCACGATCCGGGGTAAAGTTCCAGCCATTAAGCAAATGACTACACGGTTTCATTCAATCACAGGATTAAAGCAAAGCGGGGAGGGTTCTTCAAATCAATAAAATGAACAGATTTTGGCTGCAAAAGCGGCCTCTGCCTAGAGGCAGATTATTTTAACCTCGCGCCTCCGGGAACAAGCTGCCGACGTCTCCGGACGGAACGCGTCCCGAGGGGGGCCGCTTCACCTGTAATTCTGTAAATGAAGTTTGATAACTGGTAGCGCTGGATGCCCAAAGCCATCCCAGAAATAATTCTTTAACCAGGTCAGATTCCGCCACGTTCAGCATTGTTTGCCGGGAACGCTTATCATGTGACACAAAGGCAGGCACCGATAGGCTGCTGCCACGGAAACGTCTAAAAAGATTCTAAAAAGGTTTCTGCGATGATTAAAACCTTTGGAGAAAAGAACATATAATGACAGATCTACTGAACAGCACCTTTACCAGAACCCTTCGGCTATTTATATTATTTATCGTTTTATATAGCGCCATCAAATTCCGTAGCGCTGTTCAATAGGTATATATATATATATATTTTATTGGCAAAGGCTACTAATTTTTAGCATTTTTTTAAATTTTGGTAAAATTCCCCATTTCCAATCAAACACAATTTTTACACAGGAGGAAGTGATGTAAAAAAAAAAAGTGACTGATGGAAGCACTCCATGGTACAAAAAAAATAAAATAAAAAATGCAAAAGTGCCATAAACAAAAGAATAAATAAATAAAAATTAAAGACCCCATTAAAACTTTTATGAATGTTTATTCTGCTTAATACCAAACCGTAGCTAAGGTTACGGAAACATTTAAAAAGGGAGCTTATTAAAGCAGCCACAAATATAAAAATATAAAAGTAAGATTCCAAATGGAACATGTGTGAAGATATCACTATATATATTTTTTTTATATTTTATTTAAAATGTATATTAAACCACACAATGTACATTATTTTTTGATGAGGCCATCAAGGACTTTATACGGTCTGAGGAATATAGGGCGAGAATAAATAAGAATGTAACAATACCAAAAAGTTGATAGAAAGTAACTGGGGCATGGAAGTGATTAAAGAGCAGGTTATATGACGAAGCCGCAGTTCTTCATCCATCCAGTAGAGGGAGCTCCGCGCGCAACTGAAATCCCCCTTAATAGAACCCGCAGCACGGGGACCGCGCGGAACATGAAAGATATGACCAGAGCAACCCCGCTGAGATCGCTTACAGAGATGGAAGCTGTTAAAAAATTCATATTCTTTAAACGCTCATTAATTAGACGTCTAAATATACGCCCCGGGTGCCTGCGGATTAGGGCATTGTCAAAAGATAGATCGGGATTCTTAAATAGGGTTTCCAGGACGCCGCTGGAGCGGCACGGGGAGAAAAAAAAAAAAAAGTAACAGAGGACGCGGCTATGCACAAAGAGTCTATGACCTCGTTATCTGAATTTTCCAGATTTTTTATTTTTTAATCCTAAAATTGGACACTACCATAAAAAAGATGTATTCATTAGGAGCCATCCTTATGTGAATACCAGCAAGCTCTATTATCTTAACTTCCTATCCTTAAAAAGCCATGGGAGGCAATCGCAGGGTATTAAATAGTTAACGCGGTTACCAAAAAAATCCCCACAACCTATAGGTAGCTCTAATTAATTTAAATTAAAAATGCGCTCCAAGACAGCCTCTGGGGGTAGTCAGTGCTGCCTGAGTACTACTACTGTGCCCAAGAATGGACGCAACCTCAAGCAATGAACCCACCAGCCCAAGAGAGGACCCCGTGATCCATCCGCTCATGGGTGGAACATGCCAGGTCGCTGCTACATTGAAACCCTAGACATGCAACCAGCGAGGGCAGCCGGGTGGTTCTTTTGCACAGGTTTGCTACCCTGCGCTGGAGGTAGTGGGGTATAAGGTTTAGGACTTGCGATCTACTGCATGACCAGAGATAAAAGTCCCCCAGAAACAGTGCAAAAACCCAAAACGATGCATCCACATAAGCAGAAATTCCAAGAGATTTAGACACGGTTAGAAAGAACGGAAAAGCCGAGCCGGCATATATCGCGTACTCTCCGGGGAGGAATAAAACACGGCTTCCGCAGTTCAGCTATAATCACTTTTATGTAGAAACACACAGAGCGCTTAATACTCACATCAGACGCGGGTCCCTTGTCTGCGCCGGGGCAGGAGAACGCCACAAACTCATGGCAGCGTTTATGCACCACGAAGCAGCAAACTGCGGAGAGAGGAGATATAGAAGTCAGAACCCCATTCTAGATTAGAATTCTACATCAAAACAACCCGGCGTGACATGAAAACGCACATAATTCAGGATATTCAACGTCAACCCCGGTCCTCAGAGATCCACAGAGCTTCCGAGGCTTGAGGACCTGGGGCTTCTGGAGAACATGCGCTGGAACATAGAACAGGGGCAATCTATTCGTGTTCCTGCCGGACGCGCCCTGCTGGGCCACAAAGGCTTAACCAAGAACTTTTCCATACCAAGAACCCTTTAATTCTGTTAAACGGCGGAGGCGACTGTAACCGGCCTCTCGTCAAGAGGCATCAATCGGAGTTTTGGCCGCTGGGAAGTAAAATCCTAAAATAGGAGAAACGCGCCGGGCCCACTGCGAGTATCGCGTGACGCGGGCGCCTCGACGCGCTGACTTACAAGGTCACTCTTTAAATCTACACCTCGGCCCAGCCAACGAGGGGTTATCGAGAACTCTAGATCAACGCCGACAGACGGAACGCAGCCTGGTCCTTGCCAGCGAACGCCTTCGCGAGAGCGCTCTGTGAATACAGCTCCGGACAGACAAAGGACGGGTAACGCGAGACGCCCAGCACCTCCGCGCCCGATCACCAGGCCGTGTTCTAGAGCAGAGCATTCCGTGCCAGGAATTAATGGCTGTTCTAGAGCGGTTTTTATTGCCCGATTAGAGAAGACACCCCATCGCACTCAGCGCTGCGTTTCACCCTTTCCTTACAAGCCCCCGAGGTCTTAGTTTCAGGTTTAATAATGGAAGGAGACATTAAATACGTATCCTCTCGTCACCTCCCGGCCTCTCGGGGACACTCGGCAAAGTCACCGAGCATCGATCACTCACCTGAGCCGAGTGCAGAGATTAATTACTGGAGCAGTCATAATCCATCCACCCACCCCGGCACCACGCAGCGCGGACCTGCAGCGCCCGCGTTTTACGGCGTCAACCATCGCTTTGTGAGATCCGAACCGCGACTTTCTTTTATACCAAAAAAAAAATAAACAAGTTCTAATTTTTTTTTCTTTCAATAGTGGGTTTTTAGGGATTTATTTTAAGAGAACCCGTGTTGGTCGGATACATTCAGGTACGTCCTTCCACTGCATTATTTAATATGGAAAAATAATACAGACACACTGGTGCCGATATCTTGTTTGAGAGTCACATAGGCTTTATGGACCACAGAGGTCTCTTCTTCACGTCGGGAAAAAGTTGTATCCTCTCCATCCACCGAGAAGGAGCCAATATCTCCAGTTTGTTGCTTGCGAAAAATGCAGGGTTCCCGCTCTGCCCCTTCTGATGCCCGGAAGGCCAACACCAGCCGACAATAAAACTTTATCGTCTCTTGGAATATATGTTTTATTTAAATGGGATTTTTTTTTGTCTCTGAGCCCAATCTACTAGACAAACCCCCCGACTCCTTATCATACTGCCTGTGGGAAAGAATAGAGCGTCTCTGTCTTAATCACCCAGCAGGACTCTCTGACTAATGGAAGTCTATGGAGGGTCGGACTTCATTAGCATCGCTATAAAGCATCAGCTCAGTGCGGCGTTTGAGGTAAAAAGTAAACGCGTTCCTAAGAAGCAATATTATTAAAAACGGAACTGACAAACAGCAGAGCTTCTCCGTGTCGCTGCGATAACCGTTTCATTGCCAAGAGAAAAGATTGCTTTCAGCGAATGAACCGCAGAGACTGGAAACGGGGAGAATATAAAGAAATCCTGATCGGGGTTCTGGAGGCAGCTCTGACCCTGTAAGCGATGCGGATACACCAGGGGTTTATGAGCGGCCCCAGGGCCCCGATTACCATCGCAGCGGCGGCTACAGACGCAGTGCGCTTAACGGCCCAATTAGAACGTTCATTTGTAATTCCCATTATTACTTGGATAATAAAGTTATGAGAAACGCTCACGGAGGGACGACAGACGCCAAGGCATCGGTAACGATAACGAGATTAGTACCGGCGCAGCAGGCTGGCTAACCGGGTTCTGTACACCTCCGATCTCTGCCAAGGAGGAGACGACGATTTGGGGCTTTATTCACTTAATATCGGACTTTGCTGACCCCAGTGAGCTTTTACTGCGGGGAGGACTAAGCTGGCTCCGTACACGCCCCGGCCATTATAGTGCCTTTAAATCTCCACCAAGTACATTTTTTTTTTTACTCATCTGTCTTCCAAAGAGCAACGTGGCCGGTTAACCATTCGGTGAAGCTCATCGGTAAATAAAACCAAAAAAACGGTATTACCGACATGGGCGATCCCAACGGAAAGTGCCGGAGGAAATAAAGTTAGAGGAGGCTGCAGCCCCAACCAGGGGCATTTAGGCAATAAATAGAGGAGTGGAATAAGGTATGGAGCAGATACACGGCCAGCCACCAGATGCCAAATATGTTATAAAGCAGCCAATTTGAATTTAGGTTTTATTGAGATTTTTTCTCCAAACTGAAAATTGCTCCAGGGCTTCATTCTGGGGTCTAAATTCACTAAATGGAAAGCTCAATATACAATATATATAAATATAAAAATCCAATGTATCTATGATACGCTGATTGACAGATTTCGTCACTTAATGTACACGCAAAAAAAACCTAATAAGCTTTTTTCCCCCTCGAAACGGTGTCATCGCTAAATGCTTGTCAGCGTGTTATCTGTTTGTCGGTTTTCTCTACGCGAAAGAATAAAAAAAAACCCCACATTATTACTGCTGGCGCAGGGGTGGGTGGCGAGCGCACCGCAATGCTTCATGCACCGGCTCATTCAAAAAGAGAAGGGGGGGGGCGCCTGTCACTTCATATTTCTTAATAAATAAGCAGAGAAGTCGTTTCTTAATGCCTCTTCTCCCCGAGTTACGGGCCGTCCGCCGGTGCCTGCGAGAAGAGTGGGTGGAAAGCAGGAGAGGATCCGCGGTGGGAAGAGAGCTTTCCACGCGACATCGGTTGTCTGTCTCCATCAGCGAAGCTGTCTAACGGAGCTCAGAACGTCTTCTGGAAAAAGGTGCGGGGATGACAGGCGGATCGGGGGAAGGGGGGGAGACGCAGAGATCTCATCCACGCGCTTGCCGCAATCTGAATAAATGGCACTTGGCGTAGGCAGGCATTAAAGGAGCGAGACCCTCTCTGCAGACCAAGCGATGGTTCAAGAAGAACAAGGCTTCTTGAGAAGGAAGATTGCGCAACAGAGCGGACCTTGAAGATTCTACGATTCTTTTTTTGGATACAATGTTGCTGTGTTTTTCTAGAACACGTTTAGGGGATCCCTGTCGATCTCGCCTTAACGCTCTGAATCTACCCCCGATGTTTTTGGCATTTCCAGATACCAGCGTATAAAAACCAGAGGAGCAAGACGTTCCGGTTCTACAGGCTGGCAGAAGGTTTACGCTGCCTGTATAACGAATGCGATTTCTGGAGAAGTATCGCAAAGCTAGCAGCAAAACTTACTGGAAAAATCCCCCTTCAAAAAGAAAAGCTCTCATCGCATCAACTGCTGCAATCCTTGATTATCTGAGGTCCTGCAAAGGAACCGAGATCCGAGGTTTGATAGAACATTCCTAGGACACAGGGCTCAAGCTGTATCCCGTCTCACGGAATCCCAAAAACGAAAGAAAAAAAACCAAGTCTGTCTAAAAAGGAGGAACCAGCAACGGACAAAAACTACCTCCTCTTGTCCTGTCCTAACCAGCTTAACGCTCTTTGGGGAAGTAGCGGTCTGTCTAGGAGGTCAGAAAGAAACTATAGTCAACCAAAAAGCCCGTCAAGGAAAATCACAAAAAAAGACATAGCAATCATGTTTAAGAAACAGCCTGTCTGGCGGGGTCTTAAAAGAGAGCGATCGCATGAACTGCTTGGGTGGACCGGTGGACAAGGTCAAGTAGAAAGTCCTGGCTTTCTTAGTCATGTTGATACGTTACATTCACATAGCCACCTTAGGTCAATACAATGTTTCCACAAGTTACCCTCAAAGAGATTCTAAAGTAGAATAATCAGTAAGAATTAAGTTATTCTAGACCCTTTGGTCAAGAAGCAACATGTTTACGGGAACCACGAGGCCAAGAACACTAGCTTACAGCCTTAAGGAGTAACAATAGCCGACCTCCAGGAGAGCCTCGAAGGACCCAAAACATAAAGGGTACGAGTAGCAGCCTGTCTACGGCCTGGAGTCAAGTTACGACACGGGCACCTCGTTTAAGGTGAACCTGGCAACGGTCCTCGTGACGATCCTACCCAATTATTTATTTATGTCTTAAACTTCTCGTCCTGCACAGCACTGGAATTCTGAGAAACCTCTGTGATGTAATAACGCAACTTCCTCGTGAAGCAATCAGGCGCTCTGCGATGTGCTAATAGAATTCCGCCATTAGCGGAGCGGAGTAATACGACACGTGCATAACTTCTTCACACAATGATTTTTTTTTTTTTTTTGCTGTAAATTGCAAAGTTAGAACCCGACACGTTCGACGTTGCAATATGAAGACGGAACGCCAGAGGCTACGGAATTCTAAAGGAATCTGACAACAGCCAAAGATCCTTCGGCCCGTCTAAAATCGGCCTATTTTTCTACCTGCTGTAAATCCTGAAAGCCTGACATTCCTAAAAAAAAAAAAAAAAAAAAAAAAAAAAAAAAATTTAATATTTATAGTACTCTTTGGCGATTTAAGGTAATGTTTCAACTGTTTTCCAGAAAAATAAGACAAAAAAAACTATTTATTTTTTAAACAATGCATATTTAACTTTGGAAACATTTAAATATCACTAAACAGCCCCCCCCCCCACTAAGGGCTATTGGAAGTTTTGAGCAAAATCTGAAGTATGTTCATATAGGCCATGTAATGCTCTTTGCCGTCGCTGGCCACAGACACTAAGGGGGTTAAGCCGAATTGAGCGGAATACAGTTAATGACCTAAATAGAACTAATTAAATTTGTGTCTCGATCATGTTCGGAATGAAGCAGTTAAGGCTGCAGCTCTCCTGATGATTGCGTGTACTGGTGGTTTCTACTGTTGAACCATTTATTGGGATGGCGGAGGAATTAATTAGTCCTGGATTAAGTTGGCAGGCCATGCATGAAATTAGAATGAGAAGTGTTCAAGTCACCTGAGAAGGCGAGTTAATGAGAGGGACGGTGCTCACGAGCAGATGCAGAAGCAGAAGAGGTGCATAAACGCCCCGGCGGTAGAAGCTTTGGGGCTCGATGATACACTGCGTTCCGATACAGATGGTTTCAGTTAAGATTGGTGGCTTGAAAAATGAATGAATGAATAAATGAATGAATGAAGCGGCATATGGAGGAGGTCAATCGAAAAAAGGGGCTGCTGGTCATTTCCATAGGAAGTACGCAATGCAACAAGGCATCGGAAAGAGCAAGCAGGGTGCTGGGATGTATAGCAAGAGGCGTTAAAGAAGAGAGGTGGTTCAGCTACTTTACAGATCTCCGGTCAGACTACTCTAAAGGTCAGACATTTTTCCAGGGAAGTATAAAATATGAGGCTGGTATCCATCGTACAAATCCCCATTTCACAGTTATGAAAACAGAAAGCCTGAAACCGATGCAGAGAATAATCATGGTGTTTAATTCATTTATGTGTGTTTAGTGACTGTTCTGCCTACTGCTCATTTAACACCTTCCAAGTCCTTGGTACGTCCTTGAAAGCTGTTCCAAGAAGCCCGTTATGATGTACTGGTGCTGACTTAGCGGCATTGACAGCCTGGACTCTTCCCTGGTGGCAGCACCCAGCATCGCTGGATTCCTGCCCACTGATTGTGTGTAATGGGGCACGAGCGCCGGTACGCCGTTATACAAGGAATGCCTGAACACGCGATCGGGAGTTTTCTTTGTTTACAGATCAGGAAGAGACAAAGAGAAAAGAAAATTATATATATATATATATATATATATATATATATATATATATATATATATATATGAATATAACACAATATGTATGTGGGGTATGACTGTAACCAGGGGATGTTGCTGAACATAAATTGGGTCACGATTCAGCATAGAGGCACCTACAGCATAGATATTCTCAGTGAAAAGTTACTTTTTCCTATTTTAGCATGGGGTTTTTTTTTTTTTTTTATCTATTATGACTAATAATTATGTTTTATGTATTTCTGTGATCTTTTTTTTAAAAAAAAGGCCCTATTTCGCCTTAGCAAAACTACTGTATGTATAATCTTGTGCGGGTTCATCAAATATGGAAAATTATGGTTTAACAAACATATGGTAAAAAAAAATAAAAAAAAACAAAAAAAAAAAAAACAACCACCACCCTCTGGTCCTATGACAACCCCTGGTCCTGAAAGCGTTAAATATAAAGGAGACAGCTAAGGTGTGCTAAGGTTGGCCAACCTGCAGAAAAGCTGCAGTTTGCTTAAACTAACAATAAGCAGGCTGTTAGGAATTGATCCCACTTGACAAAAGGCAGAACAGCCCATTGTGGCAGCACTCGGCAGGCTAAATTATAGCGGGGGGGGGGGAGTCCTGGTCGTTGCGGTCTGCCCGCGCTCCAAGGAACATCACACAAAGGCTCGCACACTCAACGCTGAACATTTAAAAGGCGCTATTATGCGATTATTAATAATTAATACAAAAAAAAAGAAGAGCGCAAGAATGGCACCGTCAGTGTCAGGATCTAACCTTTACTTCTGGAAAGACGCTGAAGAAAAAACAAAAAAAAAGGATGGAACACTCAGCAGGTGGGCTTCCAAATTTTATAGACAATGACCTGGCCTTTCCTACAACCGCCGGGAGAGGTTTTCCAAAACATGGTTAAAAAAAAAATATAAAAAAAAATTGATATTCTGAAGATTAAGCTCAACCGTTTAACGCAAACTTAACCCAAAAACCACAGATATTTTAATTAGCCTAAAAAAATAAAAAAATCCACCGTAAACGGTTATCCTGCTCCGGGGATTCATCGAGAACTCAGGGGGCCGACAATGAAATTGGTTTTGCAGGAGACTATCAATTCAGCAGGTGCACATCCATCATTAAAAGCCGGGAAGCTAATTGCCTCCGCCCGGCATGCGCGGCTGGGGCCAGCAGGTCATTCAGATATTGATCGATAAGGACTTTGTTTAAATAGGAGAGCTAATCAGATTCCTAAAGCCTTGATTGCAACACCTAATTTATGGCCACCTGCTAGATAGAGGTTCTCTGAACGTTTAGGAATGGAGGCAGCCACGACCTTCAGATGCACAGGCTGTCCTTGGGTTTTACGGCCATCTGCCGGGGACGTTTAATTAGGGCAGGGGAGGACAAATGGACAAATTGTCTCACGTGCAATGATGAAATACAGTCCGGAATGTCAGCCTGCGAAGGGCCCTTGGAAACGTGGCTTCAGCACCACAGATTCTGCTACGCCAACAAGGGATGAAGACGAGACACCTGGAAAAAGCCCGTTGACTTTGGGGCTAAATGCTAAATTTTAACACAATCTGGAATGATGTCCCATTGATGTTTCTATTGATAGCCTATAATTTAACTTTGTCGGGCATACATAAAAAAGTAAAATTCACCTGAAGAAGAGAGGTCTGGGGTCCCAAAAGCTTAAATTTTTCTAACATTGCCCAATAAAAAAAGCTATCAACTTTGAGCAAGACGCCATCATCTTCCTCTTGGACTAACACAACATAAACTTAGTCAGTCACAACGAACTAGGAACATTTCTGGAGCTACGTTCCAAAATCTGTTAGAAGCCCAGTATTTATCATCTTCTAGAATGGGAGAGCAGGCATGAGCCGTAGGGACAGAGGACCCCCCATTCCGTATTTTGAGAAGCTCTGCTGCTCTTTTGCTTACCCATACCCCATATTGACTTGGTGGGATGTCCAGGTTTCCATTTTTCTTTGTCGTCTCCATTGGCAGAGACTCTCGTTTTCCCGGGCTAGTCTGCTGCTTCCTAATGATTGTGGCCTATGATGTCATAACCCTCGACTCTTATAACTTAATGTGTTTTGTAGCAAGGAACAGGAAGAGAGAGAACCGGGCAATGGAGATATAAGTCTACCTTGTCCCTCTAGAAGGTACGTTGTAAGAGTCACGTGTTGGTGTTCCAAAGAATGTTACAACTAAAGCCACAGATGGGAAATCCCTGAAGTTCCAAAAGAAGATGTCAGGGGGGTCCTGAAGAATCCGTGAGCCATAAATATAATTTGTTGACTTTATCTACTCCAAAGATCACTGGTAAGTCAGGCCAAGGTTTAAGGCAAGATTCGCCACCCCTGACATAGCACACTTTAAAAAATTCTCAAAACTATGACAAGAATTTGTCATAATTGCAGGTTTGAGCAACTCCGTTCTGTAGAAGAAGAAAAAAAAAGTGGAAACCGCAAGATTACGGCGTTTAGAAGCCAAGTTGGAAGGTGGCCACATCGTCACCAAGCCGGGTTTACAAATACTGTTACAATTCTTCTGCACCAGAGCAGATGGCCACACAGAGCGTGAGGGTTTCAAGATGCTTGGTGATACTTCATATCTGCATTTCAAGATGAAACATGGAGAAAAAAATATTGTTCCTATTGGTCGGGAGGGCTTTTAGGTTTTGTTTCATAATTATGTTTCGAGTTAATTCGGCTTGCAAGAGGAAGTGGTGTATAGTTATGTTACGCTTTATTTTTAGACAGAAATACAGTTCCGTAGAGATCTCCGCGCTGTTGGCTCAAAACTATACATACGCCCAAACATATGGACTTGCTAGCTATTCGCAGAACTGAAACTCATCTTCTGATTTAAATTGCCATAAGGTCTTCAGCGGAACTCCGTAGTTCCTCCCAAGTTCACATGAATCTTATCTAGAACGGCAAGGCTCCAAGTGCTTCTGCAAAGACCTTCTGAAAGGCCAAGAAGAAGTCACGAGTAACCAAGTATGTGGAGGAAGAACCTGCGCCCAGCTTTCGTTATGCTGTCCTGCAAGCCAGGAGACTTTCAAGCGGTGGAGAAAATAAGTGTTCCATCTTCTCATTGTCTGGAAGGACCCACCAGAAACCGCGCTCCTGTCTGGTCGACTGGAAATTATAATAAATGGCACTTTGTGGTCAAGACCTTCTCAGGATCTGGTCTGACTCTTCTGGCCTACAAGATGGGGTGTTTCTAAATAAACTAAAGCTTTTACTAGATACCTGGGTCATCTACTTCACTAAAACACTAAACACTTGAGTTTGTTATAGCGTTTCCTCCAATTATAATGGAACCTAGAGAGATCTGGCAATATGTAGGGAAACGACCCCCTCCAGAAAAAAATAATGAAGCGTTTCACGGCACAACCGCTGCCAAACGTTACAGGAATTGGAAAGGTAATAAAGATGGAGGAAGGAGAAGACGCTGTCATGTATTTATATAGATATACATTTTAGAATGTTGGTGAGCACGAGAGAATAAAGTATGTACTGTAGGTCTATAGTTACCGATGGCTCTCAAAACCTCTCGGTCTTACATAATAAAAGAGGAAGGAACAGAGAGACGGGAAAAGGTTCCTGTTTTCACCGGATGTAATTCGGTGACGTCCCACCACCGATCCACAAAGTTTTAATAATTCTAAGCATGGCTACAGCCTCTAGCGCTTATAATAGGAGATGAGAGGGGCGGCTGGGGGTCGGGTCTATAGTGGCCCTACATAGAGCCCCCTGGAATATCAGGCTGGTTCTGGGTGCGATTTTCAAGTCACCGCTGGTGTCGTCTTAGATTCAGGAGCCATTTGCCTACCCCATGCATGTTTAATACCCTCACTGTATTACCCTCTACCACTTCTGCTGGAAGGCTTACCCACCACAACACAAACCAATTCATTGTATGACAACTACCTACCAAATCAGCACATTGAGGCCGGACGGGCGCCCGCAGGTTGGAGCTAAACATACCCTTTCCAAAATGAAGAGGGCATCCCATCGCTCACAGACATCAGATTCTACAATGTTCAATCTGGATTATTTTTAAATTCTTCTATTTTTTTTATTATAGAATGTTTTTTTTCCACCTCAAAGAGCACCGGGGACCACAAACTGTTTGGCACACTCCACTTCCTGCTTAGGTTTACAGAGGGTTAGTAGTAGAGTCTGAGGACTGCAACAGAAAAATACTTCCCCCCCTGCATTCCAAGGAAACCATACAGCTCATTACGTGAAAATACCCGATTTTTACGCACAGATTTCTGGTGTAATAGAAACGGCGTTACGTTTCAGGGTGAAACGGTATATTTAGCTGCCTTTTCTCGAGCATATTGTCAGCCGGGCCGCGTTCAGCCTCTCTCATTATTAACACTGTCAGACTCTTTGATAAATGCGCCACTCTAATTAACCCGTCTCACAACAGGACACTTGGAGAAAAGCATCACTAGCTTATAATTTCCGGATCAGTCCTCCGCTCATCAGGGGCACGATAAATATTTGCTTTGCGTGTGCGTGCGGGGGAAGGGCGCTCGCTCTTACGATATCTTTTTTTTTTTTTGCTATTTTAATGGACCGTCACTGGATTACCATAAAGCTTACAATTTGCTCTGCATCGCTACAAAACAAGCTTTTCTTATCTCTCTAATTATGAAACCCGGCCTTTCATTGCAAAACTATAGAATTTGCCGGCCCCATTCGGCCCGTCTAGTCCGCCCATTTCTCCTTCTGTAAAGACTCCTTAATCAGTCGCTGGTCACATCTACAGGAGCCGTATGCCTATCCCATGCATGTTTAAAAACCTTCAATGTATTAACCTCTACCACTTCTGCTGGACGGCCGCTCCACTTATCTACCACCCTCTCAATAATCAGTAAATGAAAAAGGCACCTTTTTTTATAATGTGTTAATGGATCAAGCGTGTAAATTCCAAGCGGTTTCACGGGCTAAAAATCGTTACAAATGTGTCTGCTTCGCAACGTTACCGCGCAGCCGTGTATGCAAATGACTCTCCATTGTAGATGCTCATTTGCATAAAGTCACAACGCGGATGGAACGGAGGATTTTAAAAATTTAAAAGGAAAAAGAAAAAAATATATTTTTTTCATTCTGCTGGAACAAAACCAGTGGATTTTCTTTTCTTCTGTAGATTCCCTCTCTTAACTCACTGCTTAAACCAGAGGATCCCTTACCATCTCTGCTGGTGACCAGATCTTCGACCTCTTGGAGGAGAAGCTCTTTGGGATCACCAGCCTCCAGGGAGTCTCAGTAAAACCCCACGCTCGATTCCTGCGCACGCTCGGGTATTCCATTAAATGTGTCACATACAATAATGTAGCCCCCCGGCAGAGGGTACTTTGATGACATTATACACGGTTGCGTGACCTCACCCGCCCCCCCCCCCCGGTTTAGCAGTGACCTCGCTGGAGGTGAGCGGGATGGAGCTGGCGAGGCCGGCCGCCGTTGGCTGAAGCCGTTGAGCCGTGAGTGATGTACCTGCTGCAGGTCTCATGACGGGCGGCGGGAGCTGCTCTGCTTGTCAGAAGACATTAAGCACAAGCCGCCGACGGCTGAATTAACAAACAGCAGAGAGATAAACAAGCCGGGGATGGAAAAAAAAACCCGGGACCTTAAACCGCCTGACTCTGGACTATATACCGACAGCTTTATTATTGCCCAAGTAGCCGGGTTGTGGTCAGCAAAGGGTGGCAGCAGCCCACGCGGTGCTTTATGACATCATACCTAATATAACTGCATGGGATGAAACGGCGCTCAGGAATATAATTATTAAACAATAATAATAATAATAAATATTTAATTAACGTCTTAGGTCAGCCAGGTCAGAGGACACCTAGCTTTATCAGAAGCTGCCTGAGGGTATTAGGAGTTGCTGACCAGCAGTTCTGGGGCCACAACCCGGTCTATCTGTAAAGGACGCAGCTCTGTTAACGGACGGGGACAACCCTGCGAGGCACCCGGTGTTCCAAAACAGAATCTCGATTCAACCAACTGGTTCGGCTCATCGAGGTTTCATTTTCCATTTTAATTAACTTAATATCGTAGGGGAAAAAAAATCTGCAGCCTGTCAGCCTTTTATTTTTTGAGCTAAAACCCCCAAAAATATAACAAAAACAAAACAGTAGCGCACTTGGCATTGAAATGAATCCGCCGGAGCGAAACCTCAGCGCTCGCTCTGCAACGTGTGGGCAGATCTCCAGAATTCTGAGCCTCTCCAATCCGCCTGCAGGCACCGAGGCGATACTCTCCCGATTGTTTGGATTCTTCGCTGTAATACAGACAGAAGCCTTATACGCTCACTCAATGAGTTGGCTTTCCAAAGGTCAGGCATTGTTTTCTGGAATAAATACGGGATGGAATAAAAATATTCTCGCCCTAATAATCCTGGCCACGGTTGGCGATGAG
The DNA here is from genome assembly GCF_027358695.1 of Spea bombifrons. Taxonomy (NCBI): domain Eukaryota; kingdom Metazoa; phylum Chordata; class Amphibia; order Anura; family Pelobatidae; genus Spea; species Spea bombifrons. The sequence goes on from NC_071093.1 coordinate 42,784,147, forward strand.
CGTCTTTCAGTCCTCATAGCTCCCAAGTGTCCTTCAGGAAACGCAGTCCCTGTTTGTTGCCCAAACCCCTGATGCCCCTCTTTTCTAGGAGCGTTCTATATTCTGGACCCAGATGGGGCAGCATCCACACCGGAACCTTATAACCTTGAGAATCTGCCCCTTCACTCTCAGACCCTTAGATCGGGGCAAAAACCCTGAGAGTTCCCAGGTATCCCATGTAGAGGGTCCGTCGAATCGGCAGCGAGAAGAACGCCGCACACCTAACCGGTCTCTATACGGGCTGAAAATAAGCCCTCTCTACCCACAACACCCTGCGAGTCAGGCCACAATAGCCGATTGCCAGTGGCTCAGAGGGTAAGGCAGACAGGGAGGATCAATAGTCTCTGGGTGCCACTGATTTGACTTGCTGTGTTACTCAGTTACCCAAGTCTATCTTTATATTATACACACACACGTGTATATACAGACCACAGAGGAGGAGGGCAGCTGCAGCAACAGTTACTGCTTCATTTATTCTTAATAAACTTTAGCATTGAAAAAGGACAGGCATAGAAAGGGTTAAAACCGATCCCGCGATCGCATTATCCGTACCTCTCATAATAACAGCGACTGTGATATATAGAAGGTAACAGCTAATTTGTCACGTATGAAACGAGGGGTGCGTGATTCCATGACAAACTCCACACTCGCAGCCTCCCACACCGTCACCCATCACACGGCTCTATTCTCTGAAACCAATCCACTTATTCACAAGTGCGTTAATTGTGCTATTAGTGTCAGGAAGGAGGGAAGAAGCCATCAGCGTGCGACAACCGGAAAACGAAGACCACCTCTGGCAACAAGAGGACCTCCGACCGGATCTTTTTTATATATTTTATTATTAGTATCACTTCGTGGAATGCCTGTGACGGTACGGCGCGTTGGTCACGAACTGCGAGGGATTTGGCTGCGATATATTTGCTTTATAATACCCTAGCCTGCTGGGTAAAGGCACCAAGTCCTGATCAAAGTGGGCAGCGAAGCCATATGCATTCCCCAAAAGTGTAAATAGGGAGATCCCGTGGCAGCCATCCTAACCTTATAGGTTTTATCTCATTCTGCTCCAATAAATTTCCTTTATCTGCAGACCTGGAGGCGGCCATTGTTGTCGGTCATGTGATATTTTGGGCGTCGTTTCCTGCTCAATCACCACACTGAGCTGATGCTTTACGGCAATGCCAATAGGTAGCAGTAAAGGAATAGGAGCCTAACCTCTAGGAACAGTACATATACACACAAATATCACTCGCTATATATACAGTACTATTCCAATAGAATACTGAGAGGAATGCCATACACGATATAAATAAAACATAAAGAGTTCCAATAAAATGTGATAAAAATAAATAGGAATCATAAAAAAAAACCATTCATTTTCAAAAGTGAATTTGTATCACCCAGAGGCAATTATTTGTCCAATTTGCAGCAGAGGTAATTTTTAATAACCAAGCCGAGCCTTTCCTTCAAGTTCCGATAACGTTATTGATGGAGACGCCACGACGGCAGAAAAGGGGGAGACGGAAGGAAAGACTCTTATCTGCCGAGTTACCAGAGACAGAGACGTCCACCCAGCGCTCTCTTAGAGATGCGTTCCACAGAGAACAAGGAGGAACAATCGCTCCGTGACACCAAACACTCGCAAGAAACTTCTTGCACCGAGTCCTCCCCTAAAACCAGAAACTTCAAGGAACTCGCAACTTTTAGTCTCGTTTAATTTAAATAGAGAGTCCGTGGCTCTGAAATATAACCCGGAAGGAATGGATATGTCGCTTACTAATGGGTTCTCATAAGTTCAGGTGAACCCCGGTGTCTTACTGAAGAACTCAGCAGGACCCTAGGGTTACAATCTCTAGACAGAAGGACATAAGCCAGACTGGGAAAGACGAGGCAGCCCTGGGACTTTAATGCCGGCGAGCCCACATTTTCAGTCCTTAAGCTCGCGTAGCGTGCGACGGGTTGGAGCAATGTCCGTCAAGTGGCCCACCACACCTGGTCACCATACGCGGTGGAAAATAACGCAATGGATGTAGGAAGTCCAAAACCTTACACATCAGTGGTCAGCGAGTCCTCCTCCAGCCCTTGGTCTCTTGGGATAGAACCTTAAATTCTTAAACAAGTCAACGTGAAATTCCACATCTTTCCATAGTTCTCGGAGGTGTCCAAGCAAAGCATCTCGTGAATATTTTGTCGCTCTCACTTTCTGGAAGGACGAGTCATCTTTCATAACCCATCCTAAATGTTCAGCCGCATCTGGTAGGGCTCCAGGCCATTCAGATTTTGCTTTGGGGCAACAAATCTTGTCTTGGGACCTCATCGTGATGAAAACACGTCATTTGGGCCGAGATAGTTTCCTTATTGTCTCTCAAACAGAAAAACGTTCTAAGGTTGATCTCTCGAAGGCTACAGAGATCAAGCAAATGGTTATTTCCCACCCTGTAGATTCTGCGGGCCATGTGTTGGACAGCAACACAAATCCTGGGGGTAGTCCTCTTGGCTTTAGACCTTAAAGTTTTACGAGACACAATTTGCAGGATTTGGGTTTTTTTGCCACATATTATAATCTTAATTCCAAACATTCTATGTTCTCAGCGATATTAATATATGGTCATCTCTCTATCCAATCAGCAGAGAGAAGTTTTTTTTTCTCTCAGTAAACTGCCAGAAACAACCATAGCCGGTTAAGCTCAATTTTCTATTGGCTGTTGTCCAAGCCGTCATCCAGTCCACATTTTCCGAATAAATTAGGGGGTTTTCTTGATTTTGTTTATTCATTCAATTAAAAAAACAACAAAAACAACAAAGTCAATCGCAAACAACGAGCAGATTTAACCCTCGGCGCGTAAAGGGATAAAAACTATTTATTGGACCGTAACGCAACGAGGTACTGCCCCAAAACGAATTCCGCAAACAATCCAATTTTTTAAACTAAGCAAGAATTCAAATGATGTCCCGATAATTCATGTATAGGTTCTAGTGAAAATAATAAAAATATACGGAAAACATTGATTTTGAGTAATCATTTCATTTTAGATGCTGGAAAAAACAAATACAATGTCAAGTCCTTACCCCCTCTTTTTTTTATCCCCCTCCCCCTCTACCCAATTTAGCTTTATGCCCGTAATAAAATCATCGATAGAACCATTAACAGCAACAACTTTTTGGAAATTTCCGTAATAATAATGACAAAATAAATACATTTTTAAAAAGTCAATGATCAGTAAAAAAAAAAAAAAAAATAATAATAATAATAATAATAATAATAAAAAAGAAAAGAATCAGCCAAGTCAGGGAGCAGCCTGAATAAAAGGATAAATATTTCTGCTCCGTTTTGTAGGGAAATCGTTCGTTTTCGGCAAGGTCATGCCAAGTTGATTAGAAGAATTGAAGGACATTATTGTCTTAACAGGAGTAACGCGTCCGGAACGTATCCAACACCCCCCCCCACGCAGAAAGCCTGAGCCGGCACTTCTTAATGCTCGGCTAATACAGCAGTTTTCTTAATCTCATGCAGAAATTCACTTTTTAAGCAGAAAAAAAACAAAACAATAAAAAAAAAAAGAAAAAAAAAAAACAACATTAAAAAGGGGCAGTTTAACGTCGCTGACATTCCCACCATAGAATAAAGCGCATTAAACCCCAACCCTCAGTGAATACTAGAACGCGTTTTCTGAAGCTAAACCCCAAAGACGAGGTTCGCTTACGACCCAGGTACGTCTCCGGCCCTTTGGGCCAATAAGCGACGCCATTTTGGTTTTAATACCAATTTGCCCAATTAACTAATACAAAAAAAAAAAAAATAGAGTAAGTCTTGGATGAAATGTTCATTGCCCGACGGGAAATCCGTTTAGCTCCAGTTAAAGGGGATGTAGATGTAATACAAGGAAGTGTTACTTTTTTGAGAGTGGTAGATAAATGGAACAGCCTCCCAGCAGAAGTGGTAGAGGGTAATACAGTGAGGGTATTAAACATGCGCGGGATAGACATACGGCTCCTGAATCTAAGACGAGACCAACGACCGATTAAGGTTTGAGTCTTTACAGCAGGAGAAACGGGCGGGCTAGATGGGGGCCGAATGGGGACGATCTGCCTGCAAACTCTACGTAACGAGTATTCTGTACAGTGAAGCAACTCTCACTGTCTAGTAGGCACAGGATCTGTATTAGCAACTCCGTCCTCAACCACGTCGACAAAACGAGACGGACAGGAAGAGAAACGCTCGCCCAGATAACGAAGTCATAAAGCCAGCTCGCTTTACCATTCTTTAAGGAATTTGGGGTCTTCAGAGACCACCCAACTACCCGCATGAAGAATAATCCATGCCGATCACCGCTACGGAATGTTTCATAAACGTAATCAAGTCGCTGCTGCTTCCAAAGTATAAAGGAAGGCAGAGACATTTTGGGTGGTGGATTGATGATCAGAAGACCACAAGGTCTCTGCGGTCAGAACTTTGACCAAAAAATCCTCCTGCTCCCCCTTGATAAATATCCCCCCTAGGCTCGTGTTAAATACCCCTGTAGACAAAGTGTGGAGTCCTAGACTCCAGCTCAGTACTTTTGGAGCTTAAGTTCAGAATAATTCGCAGAGAAAACCCTTCAAAGAGCATCTCCGGTGCCCCCCACCACAGACGAGGTCTCAGACTCGGGCGGATGTCACGGCGAGTTAGCCCCTGCTTTGTGAAGCGGAAAGCTTGGTAGAGACTGATCGGGAGCAGGGGCCGATCAACTAAACTCAGCAAAAAAAACCTCGGACGCAGCTGAACGTCACCGAATTCTCTGTCGGCAACGAGGTATCTCCACCACCTTTATTCAAGGAAGCAGAACTAACCAAGTGTCTTCTGACATTCTACAAAAAAAAAAAAACGCACTGGGGATGACGCACAGACGTGAAACGGCAGCCGCTTAGGAAATGATGCCCTCCCGCACAGGGTTAACTATCTGCAAGCGGCTGCATTTCCGAGGAACGATCGCCGCTCTCGACCCAGCAATCGATATCGCCGGCTGCTCGCACAGCTCTGGACGGAGGAGCCGCAGTATTATCGACTCGGCTCCGGCGGCAGACCGCGAAGGATCGAGCGCCTTTCTGAAGAGACCGTTACAGACGCGGAGACCCCCGCCGCACGGAATAAGAGATTTCCTCTCGTTTTCGTAAACAGTCCCCGCGTGACGCTCCGTCTCGATAGCCCTCTCGGCGCGGCAGACACGCGGTTTAGAAAGCCGAGCCCCTGGACGCCTATTAGAAGGCCCCTCGTTTAGCATCTGGGCCTGACGTCAGAGGAAGCGATGAGGGGCAATCCTAATAACAGAGATTAAGGGGTCCCCTAGGCCTTCTTTCCGTGGATTGCATAGAAAATAGGAACGGACATTTAGAGAACTTGACTTCTACCACTGGGAGATCATATGCCGACCCCATGCAGGCTTAAATCCCCTCACTGTATTACGCTCTACCACTTCTGCTGGGAGGCTGTTCCTGTGATTTTAAACAATGCACGGTCTGTACGTATACCAGGAGTCCCTGGCAGCGCCTGGCATTCGGAATCCTGATGCTTCCTGCAGAACATCTTATAAGGACATGTAAAGCCGAAGCCAAGAACACGCGGCCAACGCCGGCTTCCGACACATACACGGAATCGGATCCGCTTAGCGCGAAACAAACGGCTACCGAGAAGAAGAAACATTCCCCACGCCGGATCGTTACAGTATTAAAAACAGTAATACCCCCCCTGCTAATACTCCCCCCCCCAGCACTGTATACAGTAACCTGGTTTTATCGCATTTTGTTCCAATAAACCCCCTTTATCTGCAGATCTGGAGCCGCCGTCGCTGTCAGTCATGTGATATTTTGGGTAACTTTCCCGGCTCAAACACCGCACTGAGCCGATGCTTTATGGCGATGCTAATGAAGTCCGACCCTCCATACACCATAATTAGTCAGAGTGTCACGCTGGGCGATTAAGACTGAGCCTTTCTATTGTTTCCTGCAGGCTTTTAAAAAAAGAAAAAATGGCCCAATATTGACGAAAACCTATTTTATTTGATACTAGGGATAAATATATGGTGGCCGATCCCCTTTAAAAGAACATTCCTCCGTGTTTTAAAATTACCATTTAAAACCCATTTTGTAACCTATGGAAACCTGCAAAGCATTACAAAAATACCGTGATAAAAAAAGTGAATTTCTGAGCCAAGGCACTAAGCTCACTAAGTTGTCTCATTTATATGTTTTGCCAAGACAAACCTCACCAGCGGAGCCGACACATTTAAAACGATGACGTATTACACCGACCCGGAGACATTAAGAGGGTTATTCATGGAAATTATTGGTTTTTTGGGTTTTTTTTTTTTTTTTTATTTATTTATTTTTTTTATTTATTTTTTTTTAAAGGTTTTTACAGTTCATTTATAAAATTAAAAAAAATGATCAGAAGAACATCTCCGATCCCTCTTGACCCGGACAGGGAGCAATGAACTTATGTTCCCGATCCGCATGGAGCCGGCCCTTTAAATGTTGATGCATTTACTGGGATTTACAGTAAATGCGGCAAAGATGATAGGATGTTTATAACATTTATTACAGATACATTCGGCAAAAATCACTCCTGTGTTCCAACAGCCCTTTATCACTCCCATCACTCCTGGGTTCCAATGGCCCTTTATCACTCCCATCACTCCTGTGTTCCAATAGCCCTTTATCACTCCCATCACTCCTGTGTCCCAATGGCACGTTGTGTTCACAAATCCAAGTTTAAGTTTGATGGTTAGAAAACCCTTTTTTTAATTATGTCACAGTGACCCCAAACTTTTGTATGGCAGTGTATATATTTTATACACGCACCTGCGTGTACATGTATACATGCGACATATGTAAATAATAAGCAGCCCTGGATGGCAGCTCATTCATCTGCGCAGCCAAATACCACCTCGGGGCAAATTCATTTCACAACTGTTGTTGGAGTTCATTTCCTTCAACCTCAGCCAGATACAGGATGCCTGCTTGTGATGGGAGTTGAGGCAGACAACTAGGGGGGGGGGTTCTAATCCTAAACATAATTATAGATGAAAAGGTTTTCCAGCCAGTGGAAAGTGTCTGTTTCCGAGGACAGATAACGGGTGGTCCCGGGGGGCTTGTACCGGAAACCCGCTCCGGATTAGAAGCGTTATCTGGACGCCAGGCCAAGTTACAGTTTAAAAAACACACAAAATAATAAAAAAAAATAAGAAGATCCCCCGCGTTCTCTCCGCTATCAGCTCGACTTCCGCCCGGTCAGAGCGGCGGAGGAAACGCTGAGCTCACACGCTGATACCGCTCAGAAATCGCCCCGGACATCTGGCCCTCGGCAGAAACGCCGGCTTATTAATCACTTATATAGCGCCGTCATATTCCGCAGCGATGTACAAAGAGGACATACGGAACTAACGGGTGAGGAGGGAGCTGCTCAGAGGAGCTTACAATCTAAAATGTGATATATATATATATATCTTACTTTTTTGGTACAAAAGCGCTAAATCTAGCGCTAATCTGGCATTTTTTCCAGCTGCGGACTGCAACTCTCATTAGGCTCACCCAGCCACGCCAGCTGGGATTGGGGAAGGCTGGGAGTTGCCGTTGGTTTATAGAGCGGGGATAATGGCCGGACGAGGATCATGTGTGCAGACCTCCAGTTATTCACCTCAATCTCTGCAGCTCAAAGCACCATGAAGAAGAGCTTAATGTGGCGCGCATGAAGAGGACGGGGCCAACATCAAACGGCAGCTGCATGTGCACTTCATAGCCAGATGATCCGGCTCCCAACGTGCAAATAGCTAAAACCGCACCTTTCAATGGAAAGGACTCCACAAACTTGGGGAATAAAGACATGTTTTATGTACTGTATGGATATTTTTGTAGATAAGTAGAACAGCCTCCCAGCAGAAGCGGTAGAAGGTAATAGAAGGGGATTTAAACACGCATGAGATAGACATACGGCTCCTGAATCTAAGACGAGACCAACGACTGATTAAGGTTTGAGTCTTTATAGCAAGAGAAACGGGCAGACTAGACGGGGGCCGAAGGGGGGCCGATCTACCGGCTGGTTCTATGTTTCTACAAAGCTTTTGGCTGCTGCGACATCAGCCCCAAAAGTTGCATCTAGATGAGAGCAGAGCTCACACTCTATTCGAAAAGGTTCAGTCTGAAATGCTGGGGATATTAACGTCTAAGAGAAGCCAGTTCAACATAAAATCAGTCCTGCTTGAACACAGGTGAGATGAGTGCAACGCTCATCACTGATTGGCTCCACTGGACAGTTACTAAGCCAGAGCCCTCTCCAAATCCCATGACGCTCAAGCAGCCAAAAGGTCCGCATGGTTCATTTAGAGGCCTTTCTATCATTACTCATTGACGTATATAGCGCCGTCGTACTCCGTGGCGCTGTACAGCGGGTACATTTCATGCCACTAATTAACACTTAATTGCTGCAGCCAAGATCAGTAGAAGCTCCGCGTTTAATGGGCCCAAATAACTCATCGTGCCACGGGGAGGTTTGCTTTGGTTACCATCCCGAAGCCGATCAATAGCCTCGCGGCGATTTGGCACGGGTACCGGCAGGGCGTAAATCCGCCGCCCAGCCGCAGAAAGCTTCCCTTTTAGCAAAAATAAAATCAGAACAAAAACCACTAACAAAAAAGATCAAAAGAAAGAACCCAATTTCCTGTCTTTTGTTTTTACTAACATTTCTATAAAAATAACCATATCCATAGCAAAAATGTAAAAAAGGGGGGGTGGGCAGAGTTATATACAAGGAGCAATCGCCATAGCAACCAATGAAATGTCCCCAGTGACTGCTCCAGGATGGTTTCTTAACCCCTTGAACCCCAACGTCACGGCATGCAACAAGAATCGGCTGGCAGAAAGTCAACAAAACGGTTCCCGTGTACCCGTGACGTGATCATGCGCGATATGCGTGTCCTGTTATATGACCCTGTATACAGCATCATATTATTAGGGGGCCACAGCAAGCGACAGGCCCTCGTTCTCTCGCCCGGGTTTTTATCGGCCCGAGCTGCTGAAACGCAGACCGCAGTCCCTCATCTTCTCCTTCCGGCTCTCGCAGAACAGCAAGTCCAGACACGGCACGAGGAAGCCGGTACTGAAGGGGTTAAAAATCTAGAACGTGCCGCAGATTGAATGCATTCCGTGCATATGTTAGCACATGTATAAAGGGGAAAAAAAAAAACAAAAAAAAACACATGCCTTTTTTTTTTTAACCATACGTGTGCCATGTGGGTAAACAGCACACGCCGCAGGGAATTGCACGTAGAAAGGGTTAAAAAAAATATATATCAAGAAAGTATATTCTGTAGAACAGAACGAAAGCATCGTAGCTGAAACAGATGCTCGCAACACGATGGCGGCGTCACGCGAGGTTACCACGGCGAAACGCCAACTCCCATCATCCTCAGCAAGCCTCCTGAAGCACAAGCCTGTTTGAAGTCGCCCCGGCAATGAACAGGTTAAGCCCAGCTATAACCCCAGTCCCTGTGTGCATTATATATTTGAATAAGACTCAGCGCAGCAGGATTTGGCAAGAGAACAAGGATGTGGAAGAGGGCAGACGAGAACAGAGATAAAGCGTTACGGGAGAGTAACCGACACTCAGCGGAGACGGCCCTTTTCGGGGTATTATTAGGGGGGTATTACCAAGTCGGGATTATGTAGTAGGAGATACGGCGAGGGGCGTGTGGCCGGGGGGGGGGGGGAGTCTTGGGTTTATTCACTAAACCATTAGCTAGCGAAACACTCCTACAACTCACAGCTTCCTCACACATTATGAAGGGCCGACTCTGCAAGTGGGGTCGGCCCAGCACAATGCATAGTCCAATCTGTGAGCTGAAGTCTATCAGGGAATAAAACACAGCCATTGGCTGATGCTATCCCCCTTGGTTTCAGGAGGAGCTCAGCTTCCTGTAGCTGGAATGGAGCACATGACGGGAGCATACTGAGGTACACTCGCTGCTTTCAGTACAGGCCGCCGGGGGGAGGAGCTAAACGAGACCAAAGAACTGCAATCACTAAAGAACGCCTGCACCTATTCGCATGCAGAAAAACGCACTCGATTCCGTGCAACATGGGCTCCGCTATGCATTCAACATTAAAATATGGCTATATATATATATAAAAGGTGTAATTATAGTATATCCAGGTTGCATACACACCGGCAAATACCATCACGTTGGTTTATTTCGTGTATTGGATTCTAAAACGTAGAACACGAAGCTGATCTCTTCAGGACAGACATCACAAAAAGCAAACTATTGAGTATTTTTTCTCATGCTATGGCAATAAGCCCATGAACCGATCAGTGCCCTCTGTTTATGCCACATGACAGCACAGGGCTGACGGGTATGACTTTAAAACAGGCGCAAGATGCAAAGATAAAGCAACATGCCGGGTCTCCACTTCTCTAAAAACACCGCGTATGCTCGATCGGTGCCGAGCGCATCCACCAAGACAACTTCTCTTTAACCCCTTTAACTCCAGCTGTCGCGGGCTCCTATTATTCTCTATCTGCCAAGAAATGGCTGAGGATGGTGGGAGTTGTCGCCCATAAACAGCTGAATTAACCAGAGACTGATCACCCGTAGTTAACATAAAGCAGTCTTTTGGATTTTGTTAGCGCGCCAAAGGGCCGCCCGGGAAGCCATTTCAGCGCGGCTATTCCCTCGCGTGCTACAGTAACTCGCAAAAAGATGAGATAAAGGGTATCAGAAGCAGGAGGGGGTAAAAGTAACGCGCACACACACACACAAAAGAGATTTTTACTTGGTTTTGTATGTGATTAACACTTTGAGTGCCAAAGCCAGCGGACAGTGATTTTAAAGGGTTAACAGACTTTTTTTTTTTAAATAAGGAACTAAATGAGAAACAGTATATAGCAATTTATTTTCATGGCTTTTAACCCTTTTACAGACACTCGCAGGTACTAAAAGAGATTGGCACCTTCCACCTCCAATATGGCGGCTTTCCAGTGTCAGCAAAACCTGTGCTGGTTTTTTTTTTTGCCCTAACAACTCAGCTCTATGGTTTTGAAAAAGCTTTATTGATCTGGGCTGTCTGTTCAATTTTTTTTGTTTTATTCCAAAAGCCCTGTCTTGGTCTCTTCTTGGTGACCTCACCGTCAAAAGATCCGATATCTGTCTCCTATCATCCTCAGACAGGCTCTAAGAGTCATGGGAGTTGTGATCCAGGAGTCACCTGGATAGTCATTCACTGCCGAGCCCTGCCTGCTGAATGGGTGTATAACGCTATCGAGCGGCCCCCCAGGGAAAGTAACGCCGTTATCCGTTACACGGGTTGCGTTGAATGACCCTGGGGTGGCAATAAACAGCTCTACTGCCTCCTCTAATACAGGAGCAAGGAAGGGGTTAAACCGCAGCGAGGGTAAGATGAAGGGGCACTTACCTTGACACTGGAAGCCCTGCTTGCCAAATCCCCTGCAAAAGAAGAAAAAGAGAAAAATTGCTAAGAAGAGGGTCGAGAATTCCCCAAAAGGACACATTTATACACATAGGCCGTGGCGGGGTACCAGAGAGGAATCTCACTATCCTCAGCACCAAACCAACTCGGAGGGATCACACGGTCCATATAACCCTGCATGACAGAGGAACTAACTGCCCCTGTGGCATATCCGGGGGGCAGGAGAAACAAGGGTCTATATGTGGGCTACTAAAGAGGCCTTTGCGGCTTCTAAAGTCGTCATTGGTTTTACTGGTGCCCACTGGGGCAGAACCTGCTAAACTCCCATTAACAGCCGGCGATCCCTTCACCAGAGGGAGGTTTGTTTCAAAAGGAGAAGAAATGTGGATGGTGGTAGATAAGTGGAGCAGCCTCCCAACAGAGGTGGTAGATGCTATTACAATGAGTAAATTTAAACATGCATGGGATAGGCATACGGCTCCTGAATCTAAGACGAGACCAACGACCGATTACAGCAGGAAAAAGGGGTAGATTATTTGGGGCGACCCGCCGTCAAACAGGGGCTTCGCTACATTTACCCCGGTGCAGAGCATATAGACACACAGACAACTGACAGATACAAAGAGACAATCGCAAAGACAGACAAGGACGAGACAGTCACACAACGCCACGCCGAGAGGCAGCAATACACACGCGCTCGGGGGGCACACAACCAGCAACATGCAGATCGTCAGCACACAGGCAGGCTGCAGCGCATGCGCGGAGTCACCGCCAGACATCATCTCCCACACACGAGGAGCACCGAGACAGCAGCCCGCGCTGCCCGTCCGTGTAATCCCGCACCGGAATATTAACACGGCACGGAACACGGATACAGATCCGCCGTGGCAGCCGGGCAGGGGCACCGACCACACACACACGCAACGTTTAACACGCGTGTCCCAGCACTCTCAGCCACACAAGCGGCAGGAGTTATCATTTAAATTTAAACGGCATGAAGAGGTTAATCCCAAACATGCGCGTCCACAGAAAAAAAAAAATATATATATATATATACTCCAATGAGCGGAAATTCAAACTAGCAAAACATTAGTTTTCCCCAAAATATAGAAACGTCTCGCGCAGCTCGTCTTGTTAGAAAACGTAACGGCGGAAGATGCTACATTTTTGATAATTCCAAGTCGAATTAAAATGCAATTTAAAAATTTTTTTTTTGCAGACCAGAAAAAAAAAATCTCATAAAGCAAACATTGTTACAAAAAAAATTATACGGTTACATTTATACAATTATGAAATTGCTTTTTTTTTTTTTTTTTTTTTTTTTTTTTTAAGCAATTCTCAGCGCGGATTATTACTTTTTGGTTTTTTTGACCGGATTGCCGGAGAATAGAAATAAGAATAATGGCTCCGAGCGGCGTGGGTTCGGATTTGCTCTCTCCGTGGAGGAATGCGTCTCATTTTCCTTGAGCGTCTCATTCATGCGGTCTCCGTCATTCATTAGTAAGGCTGTCTCGTCGATCGCGAGCACCAATGGACAAGCAGATGTCTACAAATCCCTCGCTACGGTCCCGATAGCCGCCTTATCGATGCGGTCTCGGAGTTCCTTTACTAAATCCCGTTCATTAATGCCCCCAGAGATGTCGCCGCTACCGCCGAGGGCATTTGGGGTATTATTCCGTGTATCGAGCCACCCTTACAACCATCAGAGGGGAGAGGGGGGGCCCAGGAACAATACATTGGCCCCCAATCAATAAGAACACACACTAAGAATGCTTTATATCATTCATTCGCTGCATTCTAGAGCCAAGCACCCCCCCCTGCTGCTAATGCCCCTACCCATGAATATTACAATAATACCCTGATGTTATCTGTAATGTACTCAACAGGAAGGCAAGATAACCACATGATGGTCTAATCACTAAATCCACCCCACCGTATCTTGATTTGATGCCCTCGCCTTTAACCCTCTTTACCCCACTAAAGACAAAAGGAGGGGAGGGGGGGTAAATAAAAACTTCATAGATTACATGGGTATTTAGCAGGGGGCCATAGATGATAAACTGCACTAATTTGGGGTAATTGTTTTCACCCCCCCCTTCTCCTCCTCCATGGGCATCTCTTGTGTTCTGTGCTTTCCGCACGATCATTAACGGGTTAATAACAGCATTAGATGCCCCAGGTTATTTAAAGGGAATAGGGGGGGGGGTATTAACGGGCTGAAAGCGGGGTACAGGCAGCTGGAACACCCCGCATCGGGTATGAATGGATGGATGCCGGTAGCAACTAAAGTTTAACCCTTTGGGGCCCAGGGGGGCAATTAATGCATTACAAAGCATTCTCCGTAGGGTCGATAATCCTAAATGCCCCCCGTATTTTATAAAATGCCCCTGACATTTCAACAAGACACCTCCAATAAAGCAGATTCCTGGAATGTATGATTTGGAAGCCCAGATCGGGGGATGCTCTGCTCTTTGGGGGGTACAGGCTGGGCATTTTTTTTGGAGGGGGGGTTACTGCATTGCCCCCCATAACCCCAGGTCCCCGACCCCCACTCACCAGATGAAGTCCGTGCAGTGGCTGCAGAAGGTGGGCTGCTTGAAGAAACGCGCGGTGAACTTGTGGTCCTTCACCTCATGCACGTTCTTCTGGCGGAGAGCCCCCTTCCTGGCGAAGCGGGTGATGGTCTCGTCGGGCTCGGGGTCTGCCATGGTGCAGCGCACGGTGCACAGTGTCCGCTCTCCCCGGGGCGCACTGCGCTCTACCTCTGCACACAGCGGCTCCACCCCCCTGCACCGCGCGTCATTCAGACCTGTCCCCCTACATCTGCATAAGCACGCCCCGCGCCTCTTTCAGAGACCCGCCTACCCGTGTTAACGCGCTCGCTGGTCCTGCAGCCCCTCCCATCTATATCTGCATAAACACACCCACCAGCACTGACACATATATATATATATATTGGTCCTGTAGCTGCCTGCTGGGCTCTGGACCTTATCAGAGGGGGTCACCCAGGAACACGCGCTCTATTGTATAGTGCATATTACTCTGAATACATTCTTATATATGATTTATATTACAAATATTACACTTTGACTTTATTAAATGTGTTGTTAATTTACATTAATTAGTATGAATGTCTGGAAGAGTTGGAATCCCCAAAGAAAGAACCAAAAGTGAGAAAGAAAGCTTTTTTGCATCTCGTTGCTTTTTCACTCTCATTCGCTCTTAGTCTCACTCACTCACTCTCACTCTAACACTCTCTCACTCTCTCTAACACTCTCTCACTCTAAAACTCTCTCACTCTCTCTCCCTGTGGCTCTGCCCTTTTGCTGAAGTACTCCACAAGGCCAGACTATCACAGACGCATTTGCGGAGAAAGAGAAGCGTTTCAGCACCTCTCTATCTCTATCCTTCTGCATTGTTCGGGCTCCTTAGAGAACTTCCGAGTACCTCCAGCGTGGACGAAGCAAGAAGAACTAAAAAAAAAGAAGGCAAAAGAACAAGAAGAGGCAAGTCTAATGATAGAATATCTTTACTCGCTTGTTGTGTGTGTATGGATCTGTCATTTTAGTTAAATCCACAATGTTTTGCTTTATATATAAAGAAAAGACGGCAACTGGAGGAAATGTTTAAGTTCCTCGGGGGTGTGGCTTCGACTGATGACATACTCCCATGATTTTTAAGGGCCAAGGAGGGACACTATTTAGGGGTGGGGTCAGAGACGTGGCAGGGATAGGGCTGTTCCCAGATATTTTTTTGTGTCCTTGTCACCTATTGATAGCTATTTATGTAACTAAGGTACTCCGAGGAAGAATAATATATTTTATTTAACTCATTTAATTTATAAAGCCGTTTCCTGCTGTTTTTATACACATTATCAGGGCTTTTAGGGCTGTAGAACCCTGCGATACCCTCATACCCAGCAAACATTCTGAGCTCCTAGAAAAGAGGGGCATCAGGGGGAGGAAAGAGGGACTGTTCATATTATCGAGGGACACTTGGCGGGTATACAGGTTTCTCCCTCTGTATTGTGACCACGCTCCGGCTATTGTCTGTGTTCTGTAAAGAAATGATCGGTGTGTTTCCCGTCCTGTGGATTTGCATAGACCCGCAGCAAAAGGAACTGAAATCTATGGCTGAGTGTTCTGCAGGCCTGAGATACCGACAGGGTGCCCGCTGTGACGCCGCGCATGCCGCTCAGGGAGCGCCTAAAACACACAGACCACTCGGGGTAACCTGCAGCCGCTTTACGGGGGGATCTAGCTGTTTATTGGGTGATTGGGCAGTGCCGATGTCCGCTGGGCCATATGAGGTTAAATACAGTACTTTAATATACATTCAAAAATACAAATACTGAGGTAGAAGCTGCAGCCCTGCAGCTACAGCTGCCCCCCTTCTGTGGCCCTATGATTCTTGCCGCTGATAGGCTGCTTGTAGTAGGAAAGCGCTCCCAATCAATCTATCTGAAATCAATAAGACGGCTTTCATATTGGCTGATGGGAAAAGGGGCGTCGCTATACTTTATGATCACTTAGTGCGCGGCCGGCAGCTGCCCGCACACTGCAGCACCCAAACCGGCGCTGGGGCATTTGCCCGGCGTGCTAGTGCCGGCCTGGATACACTTATACATTGACGCCATGAACTGTATGGAGCCTGGGGTTAAATCCATAATTATTAATATTCCAGAGCGCGGGGTTTTGGGTCAGCGAACAGAGAGAGGTCGCCGAATGATCAGAGACTGCGGACAGGGAGAGCGTCAATATTCTGTTAATAAACATGCGGAGATAATGGCCCTCGCCCCTGGGCGCTTTCATACGGATGGAAAGATTCATCAATCGACCCGATACCTTCGGGGGCCATAACAGGAAGAGGGGGGCCATCGTGTCTGAATACCACCCTACCCGGAGGGCTATATATATATTTAT
The DNA here is from genome assembly GCF_027358695.1 of Spea bombifrons. Lineage (NCBI taxonomy): Eukaryota > Metazoa > Chordata > Amphibia > Anura > Pelobatidae > Spea > Spea bombifrons. The sequence goes on from NC_071093.1 coordinate 42,800,562, forward strand.
ATGATTTAGAAAAAAAAGTCTGAAATGCATCCAGAATCCTGATTTTTTTTCTCTTTTCTCTGATAAAGTGAGGTGCGCCGGGTGTGCCGGGTGATCCGTAATGTATTTATTTACCCTGAGTACTGCCCCCAGGCCCCCCCCCTCCCATGCCGGGGTCCTATCTGCGGAGTGCCGGGGTATGAAGTTACATGGGGGTACATCTCTCTTATAACCAGCCCATGGGGCAGTTGTACACCAGGGGGGGCTAATCTCCCAAGAGGGGCAATAACGTGACCCACTCAGAGCTATATCGAATGCTAATGACCCCTGTTATTTGTTAATTTCACTTTTTTTCAGCTTTGGATGAATGCAGAGTAGTTCACAAACCTCCATTAAAGGGGTAGTCCCACTTAGACAAGAAATTCATTGCTCTCACCAGCAGGTTCAGCGTATAAACCTTATCAAAAGAACTTTAAAACGTTCCCGTTAGTATTACATCAACCTATCGGTGTCTGCTTTTTATGTCACATGACAATGAATTGCCCCCAGCAAAAATAAGACAGCATTTGGAACGATTAAAGAATTATTTCCGGGAAGGATCTGGGCATAGAAATGAAAACAATTAGTAAAAAAAAAAATTAGGTGTGAAAAGAAAGCGATTTAGATCAGATTAATTATTTCTTTCAGGAACACGATGTAAAGAAATGCAATTAATGCCCCAAGGTCTTCTTTAAAATAATGTATCAATCTAAAAAAAATGTTTCATTTATTTTTAAAATGTATTTTTTTTAAAAAAAATATATTTAATTAAGATTAATTATAGATCAAATCTATCTCATAATGGAAATAATTAATTTCCATTAAAAAACATATTCGGTCTGTGTCACGAGCTACACCAGGGAGAGAATGATATTATTATACAAATACTGCGCAAAGAATAAGAGGTCATCCACTAAAAGCAGCGAAAATGGTTCTTTACAGTGAGAGTAGTAAAGATATGGAATCCACTACCTGCAGAGGCTGTGCTATGAGGTCCAACAGATGCCTTTAATATGGGCTTGATTATTTTTTCGGCAGAGAAGAATATACGGGGATATCATTGGCTATAAGGAGCTGATTAGTGATAGATTGTTCATCCAATGCGAAATCAGATGCCATTTTGGGGTCAAAAAGGATCTTTTCCACGTTTTGAGGCACAATTGGAAATCCTTCTTCTGGATCAACAGCAAGGCTGAACCTGACCGACTCCGGTCTTCTTTCAACCTAAATTACTGTTATTATGTAGTTCTGTTGGGTGGGAAAATATCGATGAAAAAAATATCAAAGTACCCTATTTCCTGTTTTTCTGTAATTTTTATTCCGCTCATTTGTGACTCTGGACAGCAAAATCCCCTGCTACAAATCAGCCGCTGCATTATTGGGATTAAAAGGTGTTTATTTGGGATCAGTGTAGAAACAGCGATTAAATTGACCCAGAAAATTTGCTTTCTGTGGCAGCGGGAAAAAAAAAACGTACTTTATCATGAACTAAAATCTGCGGCTTTTAACTCATTTTAAAGTCTGAGAAATTTTGGGGAAAAGACAAGCTTGAAGTTTATAGCGAGAATCAACAAGAAGAAAAATGATGAAATCCATGGAGCCAAACAGTGGTGAGAACCATAGAACCACAGCTCTGCAGCTCTGAAGCTGCAGCTTCTCCCTAACGCAAGTGTATATATATTTTTTTTGTGTAAAATTCTAAAAAGTGTAGATGATGAAGCAGGTTTAAAGGATCTAGGAAGAATCTATGAGAATAAATGATTCAGGCAGCCAATCAGTGACGAGAATCAGCGGACCAGGAAGGAGGTGGGGGCTCTGAAGCTGCAGCTTCTCCTGAAGGTGTTTTTTTTTTTTTTTATTAAAGCTGTCCGAGACATTAAACTCTTGAATCACGTATAGGAAGCTTTTTTTTTTAGGTTTATAAAGTAGACCTTAAAAGTCTTCTGAATCGTCATTTTTAAACAATAATCATTTTGACAGAAATATTTCTATTTTCTTCTTCCTTTCTTTTCTTGATGATCTATCGAGGTTACACGGCATTCGTAGCGTAGTAACGAGACGGCGAGATTCCCAGAGGGAACGCGTTCCATTACAGTGAATAAATTAATATCCAGTCCGGCCTCTCTCAAACCCTTCATCAGTTTCATGACTTTGGTTCTAGGTGCCAATTAATGGAGTGACCTGGATACAGAGATGACCCACATTGGCAGTAATAAGACGGTTAACCCCAGACGTTCGAGCGCTGGATACACCTTAAACCTTCCTGGATCTCGTGTATCTTCGCGCACTCGTATAGCTGTAGAGTATCGTGTCCTGGTTCCATCGTAGGAACGCTCATCGAGCTGGGATTCCATTCAGCATTTGAGTCATACTCGCCATTTCAGAGATTATTCTGGAATACAAAATAAAAAAAAATCTTAAAGAATATGTTTCCCCGGAGTCGGGTTTGTTATTAACTTGGCGTGTTCTCGAATGATGTGTTCGTAGTGATACGTTTCTGTAACGATTGACGTATCTAGAACATGTATCAGCCCTTCGACTGCCACCTTTAAGTGGGGGCTTGTCATCATGGGATGGAGGAAGAAGAGGATAAGGTGCTGATATTTTCTTGTATGTATGTAGAACCCCTTCCTTACAAAATGCATGAATACTACCTCTTTAGCTGTCTCCATGGGTCTTCCCTCGTCCTATCCTAGCAGAAAAGGGACCAACCTCAACTGTTGGAGGCCATGGTTGAAACCAGAGTAGTAGCGGGCATGGCATTGGACCTCCTGTCTCAAAATGAGCATACTGCCCCAAGGGGCATGTAGAACTCAGATAAGCCCTGATCTGATCTATATAAACCAGGTGTTGTTGCCGGAATATGGGAATAGGCCACAAAACCATCTGGTTCTCATGGGTTGACCATGTATGGTTCCTACTAGAAGTTACATCTTCAGTGGTCATGGAGTCTACTTAATTCTAGAATTCCTTCCTTATTATTGTAATGTGAGTGGTGGCGCCGCTTTCCATACACAGAATTCCATTTTAACGTAAATAGTGAATAACACATACAGTATATATGATCCGACCAATGCAACTTAGTAACAAGGTCTCTGTTCGATGGAAGGCCAAGGATCGGGTATACGCCAGTTTTTGGAACCCAACAGATCCTCACCTTCCTTCGGGAACCATCGAAATACTACCGAGGAGAGAGTGCTTCCATTCTACGTTTAGAATTATACATATACATGTTCTATACATGTAGAATTAGGTTAACAGTTGGCCCTAGGATGTGGCTCTTGACCAGTCTCTAGTTGGCCCGTGCACAGGTTTAAAGCCAGGGACGCTGGTCAAGGAGGACATTGGGGTTCTGGGTAACCTCCTTATAGCGGCAGGACCTGTTGTTCATTTCCTCATGAATCCCAATCTCCAGAAAAGGGGTTTTCTTGAGAAACATGCGCAGCACAGCAAGGGTCTGTAGGCTAATAAGAACGCGGAACGTGTTGAGAAGCGGCGGCGAGCTAAATGATGGATGTGTTTTCAGCAGGGAATTAGTGAGGCGTGTGATGGAATCAGATGAGAAGTAATGTATTTCAGAAGGATGGCATGAAGCCAGGGAAGTACCATTATCCTGGACAGCTCCACACGCAACATTGTTATAAAAATACATTTACATCACATGCATGCGTCGCGTCATACATGACGTCCTGTAGGAAACGTAGAACATGGACCCATTCAGCTGTTTGCGGCTCCCATCCTTATTGTGTCCTCCTTCAGTCCGCTGTCTGGCGCGTGCGATGTCTGAACCTGCAAGGAGATGACAAGGACATCAATACGGCGGCTTTATTCTTAATACTTGGCGGAACCCTGTCAGCAGCCTTTAGTGCTTGCGCTCAGTGGTCAGGGGGATGGAGGATTTTTCCATTGCTGTGAGTTTACTGCACCAGACTGGGCAGAAAGAGTTAACCGGTCCCTAAGGTGATACAGCAATATACTACCATTCAAAGGCTTAGGGTCCATTAAAATTACATTTTGTCCATTAAAATAACATGAAATGGATCAGAAATCCAGCACAGACGGGGTTAATGTTGTAAATGACTATTGTAGCTGGAAACGGCTGATTTTTAATGGAATCTCTTCATAGGCGTACAGAGGCCCTTTATCACTCCCATCACTCCTGTGTTCCAATGGCCCTTTATCACTCCCATCACTCCTGTGTTCCAATGGCCCTTTATCACTCCCATCACTCCTGTGTTCCAATGGCCCTTTATCACTCCCATCACTCCTGTGTTCCAATGGCCCTTTATCACTCCCATCACTCCTGTGTTCCAATGGCCCTTTATCACTCCCATCACTCCTGTGTTCCAATGGCCCTTTATCACTCCCATCACTCCTGTGTTCCAACGGCACGTTGTAACATCATAATCTCCCAAATCTGCTCACTATGCCGCCATTTATAGAGGCCGGTACAATGAATGGATCAGTTTAGCCTGTAATGCCTTTGAAACTGAAACAAAATATAAGCTATGATAAAAAAAAATCAACAAGAAACATAAAGTAAATAATGTAAAAACCTAAATATACATTTATAAAGGTAAAAAAAATAATAATAACGGGGTCCAGAAAAGCTCTAGAGTGGATATAATGCTTGAAGTTGTTACTCTGGACGCCCTGGTGGTTATACGTGGAATTGCAGGTGAAACCCAGAAGACGCTCCTGCCTCTGGCTGCTCATCTATGGCGGCTCGTACACCCACGTTCGATGCAGTAACCATGGAAACCACATCACTGGAGTGGAGAACGTATAACCCAGTGGCGCTGATGACCCCGATCTGGTCTATACGAAGCGACTCGCTCTCGCTAGCTCCCGTTTGAGAGTTCCGCAGCCTTTCTCTCTCTTCTGTTACTCTTTCACTTCTCATTTTCAGGCAGGAAACCCGGAGACCACCAAAAAACTCAGCAACAGGATGTGGCCAGAGACAGCTGCGAGTGAAAAGCAACTTCTGCTCCCTTACTGGATGTGATAACTCTGTGATGTGTTCCTCCAAACCAGAGAGTCCCGGCTCATGTCGGGGGCATAACTAGAAACCCCAGGTGCGAAAATTGCCCCGAGGCCCCCAATTTCACCAAGCAATGTCCAACAGTGCCATCCTAACCCCCAAACAGCCTGTTTGTGCCATCTTTGCCCTCAAACAGCTTGTGTGCGACAACTAAGGGCTTAAAGCCACCACTAGGGGGCCCGTCGTGTGGCAAAACCTCACAACCTGCCCTAGGCTTTGGCGCAGCTTCGTGCCCTTATCCCGCATACATGCCACGGCTCAGGAAAACACCGGCCGGGCTTGGCTTTCCACGCTCAGTCGGCAGATGCTGGGAGCCCGGGGGATTTATTCAGTTAGAAGCTTGAAAAAATGGAGCAGATATCTGCCGGCTCGTGCCAGAGAGGACGGGCAGAGCGTGCCAACGGGGACACACTTAGTACAGGGCTTTCTGTCTGAGAACGCACAGCCGTAATTATCCACGGCTCCTGGGACCTGACACACAACCTGCCCGGGAAAAGATCAGTGACGGTTAACACTGTAACATCCGCTGCCCAGGCGTCTCTCGCCCCGGGGGGCAAAAAAAATTCCAAGCTTTGCCACGCACCGACTATCTCTCCCTATGTCGTTAACCTTCCCCAACAGGGCCAATTCACGTTTTTTCCTTTGACTCCAAAGAACGCGTTAAATGGAAGCGCGGTCTTTTCACGGATTCCAGAGCACGGCGGTCTCTTCCATCAACGCTAAGAATTCACTGCAGCTCCATTCATTCCCTTCTGCCCTGGATGACAAGACTTTGCTGTTAGCACCATGCAGGAGAATAATGAATAATTAAAGCGGCGAAGCACGGATAGGAAGCTGCCTGTTATAGACACCGTGCTGCATCTGGATAAAAATAATTACATCAGGCTTTGGGGGTCTTAAAAATTACATCAGGCCTTCTACCCCCCAAGTGTCCTGGATCTTTGGCCCCCGTCTAGTCGCCCATTTCTCCTGCTGTAAAGACTCAAACCTTAATCAGTCGTTGGTCTCGTCTTAGATTCAGGAGCCGTATGCCTATCCCGCGCATGTTTAATACCCTCACTGTATTAACCTCTACCACTTCTGCTGGAAGGCTGTTCTACTTATCTGCCACCCTCTCAGTTAAGTATATTTGTACCTTGCAAGGTTGTATTTATCAGCAAGTGTACTAGCTTGGATTTAATAAAAAAAACAAAACATGCTCACAAATTAGCTGGAATCTGAAATTGTGGAGTTTCAGCTTTGTGGTCCAAATGCCCACGGTGTGGTTGGTTCCATGGCAGCCAAATCTGATATTTAGGGACACAATGTGGGCATCTATTGCTTTTAATGGCTTTACCAGATATATTACAGACATCTATCCACGTTATTTTGTGTTTTTTTTCTCATTTATAGCCCTACAGATGCGTTTTCAGCAGTCATGCCGGACTGACAGCCCTGCTCCTCTTGGGACAGCCTGGCAAGGGTTACTGCAATCAAGCTTGAGCTTCACGCGGGTCACAAGCTTTACCGTTTTCGTATACATTTTTTTTAGAGCAGACCGCGTGGTCTGAAATGGATTCGGATCTGCTCGTGATTCTCGGAGTCTACCCAAAATAGCCTAAATCTTCAGTAGACCGCGACGCTGCCGTCCCCCACCTCTTCCATGATCTCCGCCGAAGGACAGTGTTTGGCCCCTGGACACCTCCCTGAGTTACCGTGCCAAAGAACGAACCTCGACCCTTCTCGGAACGTTCCATCTGTGTGCGCCGGGCTGTGAAAGGGTTAACCCTGCCTGCGCAATGCACGTTTCCTACGTGCTAAATATGGCTCTGCTGCCTCTCTCTCTCTGTCTCACTTTCTGCAGGGTGAGACCAGTAATCAAATACTGGGGCTCACAACATGCTAATTATTTTTAAAAATAGACCCCGCTCTTTCTTCACACTTTTACGAGAAAAAGGAAGAAAAAAAAAAAACGGACATGATCTGTATTGAACAGCATCGGGGAGGAAAAAAATACATTAACTCATTGGTGTCCAGGTGAATTGATTGTGATGCTGGTCCGTATGACTGAATGAAAAAAGGCTAATTCTTTGGGGGGGTTTTGTCCAAGGTCACATGCTCCCCCAAGGACGCAAATATTACATGAAATCAATGTAAAAGAGCTTTGGTGTGGTATGGGAATGGATCAGAAGGACAAGTTCCTTTGATGGGTCTCAGCTTAAATATCAACATCAAGGACCGGTTCAGAGCTTACCGGTCTTCAAGAGGGTTGTGGTCATACCAGAACCCTCTTCATACCAGAACCTACCACAACATCCGCTATTCCACCAGGGACCGCTGTATCGATGGGAGGTTCCTTTGATGGGTCTCAAGTTCAACCAGACAACCTCAAGGATCGGTTCAGCACTTACTGGTCTTCAAATGGGTGATGGTCACACCAGAACCCACCACAAAATCCACTATTCCACCAGGGACAGCTGGATGGATGAGAGGTACCGGTTCCTTTGATGGGTCTCAACTCAACCAGACAAACTCAAGGACCGGTTCAAAACCTACTGGTCGTTGAATGGGTGATGATCCCACCTCAACTCACCGCCACCTCTGAGAGTCCACCTGGATGATTGTGAAGTTATGAAAATCAGATGAATGAATTCTGTGGATAATTTCCCCGACAAAAAGAAGACATTTCCGCTCGGCTGGAGCAGTTGGTAAAATTTCATCTAACATATGCTTAAAGAAATATGTGTTTGGTAGTCGCTGCTCGGAAAGATAAAACGATCTACGTGACATCTGTTGCGTGTGATAACAGCTGCAGCGTGTGCATTGATTCATTAGACATGATTACGGGCTGAAATACTTTATATAACACATATGTATTGTCATTGATATTACTAAGTACACCAATAACGTCCAGAAAGCACCCACCAAACCTTAAAGCCCCGGCGGAATACCTGGATTACTGACAGTCCTTCTATACCCGGACCCTGGTGGTCTCCAGCCGCTTCTTCACTGAAGGGTCAGGACAGGCGAATGGTCTCCAACCCAACGGGCTCCATTGCGTTCCAGTTGGGATGGATTCTAATTCATTCATGGCTCTCCGTAAGGAGACAAAGGCTGTTCTGAAACTTTGTATCAGAAGCACAGAATGTGGGAACAATAAAAATCATCGATGTATCTTTGGGTTGTATTTGGTTCTTTTGACTTACTGTCACTGAGATTTACTCAATAGGTGAAGCCCATTGCTGGTCTTTGTGAAAGAAACCGCTGGGTCGAAGTAACTTGTCCCGTAGACGGACCGGTGCGGTAAAGGGATCTCTATCGATTGGTTCTTCTGACACTTCGTCGGACATCACTCCGGGAAGCCTCGCGTCTGCGCAAACTCAAAGCCCCGGTTGGTGCTGGAAAGGAGGAGAGGGACTAGTTTAGCTGATGTTTTTTTGGGTTCAACCAGATGACCAGGAAGACAGCGTTCTGAGCTTCCTTCCATTACCGTGTCTGCTAAATTATCCAGCTCCAGGCATCCTGAAACCATTAAAAAAATAAAATACAATTAATTTGACATTAAGAACAGAAACACAGAATTGGCTGGCAGATCAGCCGCATCGCCTGTTTTTCATGCTTTAAAGACTCGAACCTCAATCAATCCTTGGTTTTGTCCTGGATTTAGGAGGCATATGCCTATCCCATGCATGTCCTAATTCTTCTACCTGTTCTGCTGGGAGGCTGTTCCACTTATCTACCACCCTCTCAGTAAAGTAAAACCTCCTTATATTCGCCCTCTAGTTTTAGATCTTGGCTTCTGATTTTAACATTTCTCCTCCTTCTCCTTTCTCCTTTCTGGCCTTTGTCAGAACACAGTGTGTGCTAATGGAGAGCGGATACGCTGCAGACATGGAATGCCACCCATAAGCCCTTTGTGGCACCACAGCAATCTTTTCTGCATGGCTTAGGATAGACATACGGCTCCTGAATCTACAACGAGACCAACGACTGATTAAGGTTTGAGTCTTTACAGCAGGAGAAACGGGCGACTACACGGGGGGCCAAATGGGGCCGATCTGCCGGCAAAGTCTATGTTTCTATTTAGCGACAAGATTTTTATCACATCAGGGTGCAAATAGTTATTGAATGTGATTTATGAAAGAGCTACAAAGAGCCATAAACTGCATGGCGCGGAAATATGAGAGAATAGACATACACTCACTCTAACACTCACACTAACACCATACACTAACACATACACTCACTCTAACACCATATGCTGACACATACACTCACGCTAACACCATACACTAACACATACACTCACTCTAACACCATATGCTGACACATACACTCACACTAACACCATACACTAACACATACACTCACTCTAACACCATATGCTGACACATACACTCAGGCTAACACCTTACACTAACACATACACACTCTACCACCGTACAGTAACACAAACTCTCGCTAACACCTTACACTCACACAGTTTTACTGCATTTGTACTTCACTGTACTGCAGTTATTTTTGTACGGAAGTACAAATGCAATAAAGCTGCAGTACATTGAAGTACAACTGTAGGTTTGCAATATATATATATAAAAAAAGTGCAGTAAATGTGCAGTAAAAGTGCAGTATTGCAGTTTTTTCATGTCCAAAAAAACTTCAGTATTACTTCAGAAAAAACTGCAGTAATTTTTTCGTAAGGGGCTGCTCACTCTACCACCGTACACTAACAGCATACACTTACATAAACATATACATTCATACACACCTGGGGCCCCAGCACCCACCTCAGCGTGTACCTTAGAGGCGTGACTGCGGGCGGAGCCTTACTAAGATTTTTGATGTGACTTTGTGACTTATGTAACTGAATGATGCGTTTAGAAAAAGAATGATGAGTTTTATTTACCCCGTTTAATTTATAAAGCCGTTTCCTGCTGTTTCTATACACATTATGGGGGCTTTTAGGGCTGTAGAACCCTGCGATACCCTCATACCCAGCAAACATTCTGACCTCCTAGTAGACAGGGGCATCAGGGGAGGAAACAGGGGCGCTTTGGTGGTTTGTATCAAACATGGCAGATCTTTGGGGTTTGCAGCCACCTAGGACAGTTTGTAGCCTATGAGGTCCTGATACAGTCAATGACGTGTTGTGGCCTAGGCAGGTCCAGGACTGGGTCTAGGGGCGGCAGGTCCAGAGGGGTGAAAGTTGCTTTCCTGACAGAATGCCATCTTGGGGCAGTTCCCCATGTTCCGCTACTCAATGGTGATCCATATGAACAAAAACCCTTAATACAGTCTGGCAGGGCAGGCAGGTAATTCCCAAATAAATTAGAATCATTAAAAGACAAAAGCATAAAATAACAAGAACTTTGTTTATTATATTAAATACTACAAAAAAAAAAAAACTTAATTTATTTTTAGGATTGTTATAATCTGTATAATGTACAAACTAATTATAGGTGATTGAAATATTTTTATAGAAAAAAAAAATAATTTACAAGTAAATAATTGCCTTGGAAATCCTTTAGTAGTGTGGTGGGTTAATCGAGAGCGCCCACTGCTGGTCAGTTTTTATTTTGCAACCAAAAAATAAAATATACCGGTATATAGATACATATCTATCTATCTATATATATAGAGAGAGAGAGATCCTGCTGAATTTAATTGGCGTTATCTACTGATTTTAATATAGGGAAATTATCCAAATATGACAGATTTGTCCATTTCTAAATGTGTCTGTGAAATGTCAGGACACATCTGGGTTACCGTAAATGTTGCCATCACAGCTATTAACATAAGTAAACTGGACAATTTGTATTAAAAATATACATTAGGCATGATTATATTAGTGAGATATATTAGCGATATCACGTGACCCTTGGAATTTCACTTGCCAACAAACATTAAAAAAAATGTTTTTTTTTTTATATATCTTTCAAATATGGAGTTTAAGATGATTTAAAAGACTGGACCACACAGTGGCCAAATGGAGATGGAAAATGTAGCTTCACCCAAAGCATCTTGGTATAAAAATTCAACATTGCTGCTATGGGGTCTACAAGACATTGGTAGATGATGGTGTTGGCCAGGTTCCTTGGCGAAATCAAAGATGGAAGCCAACCCTCGCATTCCCAAAACATCTGGGGACCCGGGGCAAAAATGACATGGAAGGATCTTGATTTATATAGATCTCTCCCCAAACTATTTATCTATAATACTTTTCACAATCCTGTGTACATCACGTGGTAATAGTAAGTAGGATAGTTTTGTTGTCTTGGCCACCACTTGTAAGCTGTCCGTGGCAGGATGAGCAGGAGTTGCCTCCTCACTCGGACTCTTGGGATCGGTAAAGTGTTTATGAGCTCAAGTCCTGTTTGAGTGGGGTGTATTTTGGGTGGATGTTCTCACTTGAGGGAGCCTTGCGTTGGGCAGCGGAGAGACTTTGCCCGTGACGTCATTTCAGAAAGAGACGGACCTTCTTGTCGCCCAAGAGTAGCCTTAAAAAGAGAGAAGAATGATGTCACAAAGTGTTGTGTCACATAAATCTGACTGCATTCTATAATAATAAATCAAGGATTTCCAATTATTAAGGTTTTTAATGCTCATTCTGTGCATTTGGCTGCATGCACACTGGTGTTTGTATCTTGTAGTTATTGGAGTGAGAAAATGAGACTGCTTTCTCTTTTTTTCCTATCCCTGGTTAATTTTATTGAAACCAGGAAGTGTTGGCAGGAAGCATACTTAAGTACACTTCCTGTGCAAGTAGAATTCCTATTATAGTCAATAGGAGCAGCGGCAGCCAATTTTATGTACGCCAGCTGAGCATCAATGTTCAGCCAAGACGGGGTTTGACAAACCCCAGACGCCAAGTGGCCATGGGGACAAGAAACCTCTTCCTGCCGTCTAGGATTTTGTAGGACATGGGGTGCCCCAGGTGACCTTTACAAAAGTACAATGCCCACCCTGGCGCTGTTGTGGTGTAAACAAAGTGTGTGTGTTTGTTAACGTGTGTGTACATAAGTATGTAACTGTGTGTCATTATGTAAGTGTGTGTTACTGTATGTGTTACTATGTCAGTGTGTGTTAGTGTGTTTGTTAACATGTGTCATTATGTAAGTGTGTGTGTTACTGTATGTGTTACTATGTTAGTGTGTGTTAGTGTGTGTGTTAGTGTGTGGCTCTTACACAAGAAGTGTACTTAAGTACATTTTCTGCTTTTAGTAGGGGCTGCCTGGCAAGGAGGGGAATGAGTATACCTGGGAACTTCTGGGCTCCGGCTACCCAGACCCTTCCCTTGCGGGACGCGGCCAGGACTCCCCACTGACGTCAGCTGGCGGTCCCGTGCCCATCTTTAAAATGACTTTCCCAATTTCTGTCTGTCTCTTACCTGATCAGTCCTCCCACCAGCAATCCGGCGGACATGGGTCCTACCCAATATACCCAGTGATAGTCCCAGTAATTTGCCACCACGGCCGGGCCGAAAGCTCTGGCAGGATTCATACATGCCCCCGAGATAGCGCCCCTGAAAGCATAAGGGCAGATATTAGACGTTATTCGACAGAACCAGAGGAGAGCATCATGTATTCCTGGGAAGGAGCAGCGGGAGAGTATCTGGTCCTCGTAAATATGGGAGAGTAAAGTGAGTAAGTAATAGATACTCAAGATGGGGCGAGTATTAGGTGCGGCATGGTACAGAATGGTGGTGGAACATTAGGTATTCCTTGAGTATTCATAACAGGAGAAGGTACTTATGGCGTTTGCCCCAGAGTAGGGCATGAGAGTATAGAATATTCTTGGGGCAGATATTTCCCTTACCCAGCCAGAATATCCACGGTGACAGTAAATCCGATGCAAAACGGGGCCAGAGGGGTCCGTGTCTTCTCGTTGATGGCGCCCATGCAAACAGCGAGCACGAGGAAGAACGCCATGATGATCTCGGCCCCGATGGCTCGCGGTACCTGTTCGTCTTCTGACACGGCCGTGAACGCCGCTCCTGTGGCATTATTATAATTGATACCCACGGTCATAGCCTGAAACAAGGGGCAGTTTCGTGAATAAAGGGCAATGTCTGGGGGGCAAGAGACAAGTACGGTGTAAAATCACAACTCCCAGCACACCAGAGATGCTTTACAACAAAGTATGGAGATAAGAAGCTCGGAGACCATGTCCTTTGCTCTTTCCAGGCAGGAACCCATCATACCCAAAAAACAGAACCCCACAGAGCTCCAAATTCCAAATTTAAGATCAAATCTGAGTTATAATGTTCATTTAATCCAAACTATGGGCGCCAACCGTTATAACTTCTGCTGCTGCGTCTTAATTGTCGGATTTGAGACTTAGTTTGGTCAAAAAAATTAGTTAAAAGGAGACCTTCTCAAAATTTAAATGGCGTCCGATGTTCTTTTGGATGGGAGGTCAGAATATTTTACCTTTGCCAGGGCTGCTCCAGCCATCCCTCCGCACAGCTGGGAAATCCAGTACGGGACAACCAGTACGATGTTAAGCCCTCCGATTATGCAGGCGCCCAGAGACACGGCGGGGTTGAAATGTCCACCACTACGAGGAAAACCAAGAAATAACAATAAAATACCTCAAAATATAAAAGAACAATAAGCCCCTTAGAACAATAGTTTGCTTTTATTAGTAATACGTCGGTGGCTTGATGGACCTTGATGGACCGGTAGACTGTGGTGGGCCTCGGAGGCGGTAGTGGTTGGTGAAGGTGCTGAGACTACCTGGATGTAATTGTGAGCGTTGGGGGCCAACGGTAGTTTGTATTGGGCCCTAAGAAGAATGAGTGATGGGTTTTTCTGGAGGAGGTCATAGAGAAGAAAGGAGTTGTGAGAAGAAGCGTGGAAGCCATGCGGAGAAGTGACCAAGATGGAGTGAAGACGATACATTATTCTTCTAAATGTCAAAGTCCCATAAAAAGTCTCCAGCCACGCCCCTAACCACACCCCCTTAACACAAAAGCTTCCGGCCTTGACCAATGGAGGCATTGGAGGTATAGCGATGGAGGGGCGTCCGTCAGTCAGGGGTCTAGGCGGGGGTCTCTGCAGACCGGTTACTATCCTCGCGTTCGGAGTTTACTGACACGGAGCTGACTTTGGCCACCAAGGGAAATATTGTTGCTTCTTATCTGAAGCGGCTCTTTCAGCCATAACAATTTACTTTACGGAGCTTAAGCGGTAGTTAATGTTTACAATAAGCTCCCAACAGCGATGGGGCTGCCGCTTAGCTGTCTCTGCCGTACATAGGCTATCAGGGCCGCCTTTATTGCAAACATCCCAAGTGTCCCTGTTTACAAGAACCAGTCCCTCTACGGACCTTAAACCCTTCTGTCCCCCCTTTCGTCCGTTGACGCCCCTCGGGGCAAGGTTTGCTGGGTATGAGGGTATCACAGGGTTCTTCAGCCCTAAAAGCCCCGATAATGTGTATAAAAACAGCAGGAAACGGCTTTGTCAATCAATTACCCTTGGGTCACACGTCAGCGCCAGACCCTGTCCATAAGAATACCCTCATCATGACATCATGATACAACATCTCATGACACATTGGTGTCATGAAGGACACAGAGACAGAGCTCACCTTATTCCTCCCAGGATAGCGATAGTCAGCCCTAGTGCTAGTCCGTGGGCCAGCGCCGGCTGTAGCCGGCCCGTGGAGTCCTCATTCTCGATGACGGAGACGCAACCAACGAAGACGAAAAGGGCCGTGCCCAGGAGCTCGGCCACGCAGGGCTGCACGTACTTCTCGTACCAGTGGGGTTTGGCGTCCTTTTGTTTCATATCCAGGTCGATGTCTTTGAAGGACAGCTGCCCCATCTCCACGTCGTTCATTGTCTCGGCTACAAGGGAAGTAGGGCTCGATTAACTCAACGCAGTCGTTTCTATCACTGGGAACCTTCGCGTATTACGTAATAACGAATGTTTCCAATCAATACGTCAAGATAAACCACGACATCACAGATAACCTTTCCGAAAGTCTCTTAAAGGCACCATCTCGTCAGTCTTCGTTATCGGCTAAAATTGCTAATTTTTAGAACTTTTTATCACCTTTTTTATCGTAAGAGAAGCTGAAAAAGTCTTATCTAACGGCAAGTCATGGGTCTCATACATTGTGCACAAAAATGGGATTCATAGCCCTAATAAAATAGTGACAAGAAATCAATGAACGTTTAACAAAAACATCACTTTTACTTTAAACTGAAATAAAAACACACAAAAAAGAAACATTTGCCCGTCTACTCCTCCGTTTCTCCAAACCTTAATCAGTCGTTGGTCTCGTCTTAGATTCAGGAGCCGTATGTCTATCCCATGCGTGTTTAACTCCCCTCGCTTTATTACCCTCTACCACTTCTGCTGGGAGGCTGTTCCACGTATCTACTACCATCTCAGTAAAATAAAACTTTCCTACATTTACTAAACTGATATTAAAAATGAAACCCTAAGTCTGAATGGTTGCCATGGCTTAATCGGTAAAAAAAAGGGGAAATGCTCTGCTTAAAAAAGTAACCTCGTATCCCCTGATCCGTGGCTGTCCCTTTAAAGGCACAGAAGTGCGCAGGGTGCAAAGTTTTATGCCGATAAAAGTTATCGCGGGGAGAGAGATAGCGGACAGTCACGGATCTCGCTTTCTATAGCTGTCTCGGGAGAGACCTCATCGGGATTCCTCACCTCGTAAGAAGGCCTCCTGCTCCCCGGGACGCTCCGAGCCGCTTCCTACGACCATTATCTCTCCTCCAACGAACGCGGCGATCCCTGCGACAAACCCCCCTGAGGCATCAAGTGCGCCTAATGCCACTCCTTAAAGTGACCTTCGGGAAGGGGTAATCTCTTTATTGCCCTGGAGGGGAGGGGCAAATCCTCGCTGGCACCCAGGACCTCGTAGCCCATTTACCCCTTTCGGTGGCACGTTTCAGTAAGGGAGCTATTTGTTTAAATGTCCCTTATTGTGGCTTCGATCACCTTTCTTCTCCACCAAATGCCCATTACAGATCAGGGCACCAGAGTGCGTCTCGCTACTGAGATACCAGCGCCCAGAATCCAAATATCACTTCTCTAAAGCCGTAAACACCCTATGGTTTAATACGCAGCTCAATCGTTCAGACCCCCAGGGCACGATTGTCTAAATTGTGACAAATTCTCTCATTGAACATTTAACAATGCTAGAACTACAATTCCCATCACCCCACGGTTAGCATAGGCTGAGGATACTCAGAGTTGTAGTTTAGTAACAGCCGGAACTTGCCACGAATGGCTTATCCTTGCCCGACGCCAAACAACCCTCACATAGTAACCCGAATACAGTTAATCATGCGTGATGTGGCTCGCACTGGGGAGACAGTGGCCACCGTGGCCGGCTGCGGACGATCTGGCCCTGAAACCGTGGCTATTATCGGCTAAGCAGGTGCGAGCTTCCCACGTTCAGGAGCCACATTCACCCGGACTGTAACTATTATGGTCTGAGCCACGCGATCCGGCCGCTCCACTTGGGTCACTTGGCTCCGGAGTTCAAGGAGAACCCTTTGGACTCCAATAAGCCTTCTCCATTCTACTAATTCAATAACGGCCACGGTCCCCAACCTCTCGTCAGCTGCAGAGTTATCCATCCGCGTCCAAACCTTAGCTCATTTTATATTTTATCTCAGATCCGAGGTTTGGGGATCTGGAAGAAGCACCGATGAGGAGGAGCGGGTCTAGAACACAGAACTTCGTTCTAATCGGGATCTTTCTCTGCGCTTCCGTGACTTTCATTCCTCCCGTAATGAAAAGACGGCAAAACTGTCAATCATCTGTATTATATTAATATACATTAATACACCGCGCTTCCTAAATAACCTCAATTTACCCCAAACGAGTCCCTCTAATCTATAATGAAAAGACCAATTACTGCTTCAAAGACACCCCTGATAGCCATTTTATCCATTTTCTATTTTTTTTTTATTATTTTAGTGACCAATTTTCTTATTAAGTCTGGAAAAAAAATCAAATTTAAACTTTTTAGAAATTTAGATTTCTGGTGTTGATCAGAAAAACATTATTTTACAAAGAGGATGTAGAGTAGATAAATGGAATGGCCGACCAGCAGAAGTGGTAGAGGCTATTTCAGTGAGGGAATTTAAATGTTTATGGGATAGGCGTATGGCTCCTGAATCTAAGACGAGACCAACGACGAGAACCAGTATGTAGCCCCCTCTCTTTAATACTCTGCGTTGGATCTCGGATACACCTGATGTCAATCATTCCCTGCAGTTGTGGATCGTTATTATTAGCGACCGTATAAAACAACATCTATGAGAATAAACAGATGCTTCGTTTTCCACGTCAACAAGTAAACCAACAGCTGTCAAATATCACATAAGAAGAACACAACAAAAATCATATATTCCATTTTTTTTTCTTAAAATCCTTGAAAATATCAACCTCTACGATAAGAAAAAAAAAACCTTCTCTAAACGCAAAATCCCCCTTTCACTAAAAATCATTAAAAAAATGCTGTGACCATTTCAGCAACATCGCATTTTAAAAATACATTTAAAAAAAATAGTACTTTTAAAATCAGAGGAATGTTTTTTTTTATAAAAAAACTTTTTTTTATATATAAAATACTTTTTAAAAATATGTGTTTAAAAATTAGAGGTGACAAACAGGAATCTTTACAATTTCATAATTTATACTCTAAAGGGCTAAAATACAGAAATCAAAGTATTAATATTATATAAGTATTATAATAACATTAATATTTTTATAATAATATCATAAAAAAAATCTAAAACTGCTAAGATCTAAAAAAAAAAAAATAAATAAAAAACACACATTTGACCATAACCAATATCTCATGATAGTTATAATTTTATACATGAGAATATTATTTTTGTAGATAGTAGAAACTATGTTTAATTCATAAAAAGAAAATATAAAAAAGTTAAAAAAATAAAATAAAAATAAAAAATCATTTTATTTTATTATGAGGGAATTGAAGCGTTTCTGGAAGGTGTTTCGAGTGGTTTTTTTTATACTTACTGTGAGCAAAAGAACCCGAGCGCCTGGATTCCTGGAGTCTTTCACAACCTTTAATTCATGAACTTCCACTTGTGTCTCCCGACGGTTTGGAGGGAAGCGGAGGAATGAGACTCGAGTGCAGCTGGAGCGGCTCTCTGAAGTGCTACTTAAAATATGCGATAAAAAGTCAACTTCTGGACCCGACGGTCCAATCAAAACGCTCCGACGAAGCGCCTTATCTCAATAATCCCCGAGTCAATATCCACTGCCTGCCAAGAAACGACATAAAAAACGCCTCCCTGTATACTCGATAGATCCAAGGCTGCTCACACTTTGTCCCGCGACCCGGGGCAGAACTTACTTCGTTCAGACAATAGCCAGGGGTGGCCGAGAGAGCATCCATTGTCATCTCCCGTTTGTAGAACCAAGCGGGAAAACATGCGGAAAATTCCACCCGAAAAATCATTTTTTTTTAGGGTGATGGCTATTTGGGCAGAGAGGAGCCTTAAATCTTACAGCCAGAGGTTAGGGAACTTAATCACGCATGAGATTGTAACAGCCTCCCAGCAGAGGTGGTAGAGGGTATAGTGAGGGGATTAAACATGCGTGGGATAGACATACGGCTCCTGAATCTAAGACGAGACCAACGACTGATTACGGTTTCAGTCTTTACAGCAGGAGAAACGGGCGACTAGACGGGGGCCGAATGGGGGCCGATCTGCTGGCAGGTTCTATCCACTAAAATAAAATGGAACACTTTTGCATTTTGGATAGTCGTTTATTTTAGAGGTGGTCTGAGAAACGCGCTTGGCTCCGAGTCCATCAGGGGTCTCCGCGAGGGCTTTTTTCCTGCAGTGGGTGGCATGTACTGACCCATTGTACAGCGCTGCGGAATATGATGGCGCTATATAAAACGATTAATAATAATAAAGTATTCAGTGAGTATTCCAACGGGGACAGGTATGTTGAACTCAGCAGATAATTATTACCAGGGTTGGCCCCCGACCAAACAGCTCCCCAGGCAAGAAGCACCTTGGTCCCCCTCCCATGCGGAAAGCATAGAAGGAGAGGCATAGATCTTTCTGACATGATGGGGGCTTCTGTTGCACCCCTGTTAGGTACCAGACTAACTTCTACATTTCGAGGGCTCTTTTTGGGGTCACTACTGATGGCCCTTGGCCCATGCACCCCAGACAGGTGCCGGACCCTCAGGGCACTAAGACCGGCCCTGACTATTACTATCCCAAGCCGGACCCTGCTGAAATAGTTTAAGTATCCAGTGAATTCAATAAACGTATTTAAAAGTCTTTCAACAAAAATATTTTGCACCTGTGAGGGTTTTTTTCCTGCTAAAATAAATATTTTAAAGATCAGCCACCCTTCAGGTGTGAAACGCGCCGGTGTTTATTTTTAACAATGCTTTTCATGCACAAATACAGCTGTGTGATTCGGCTGGAGCTGGGATGTTGTATCTTCTGATGTTCTACTATAGGGGCCACCATAACATTCGCGATGAAGTTGGGTATCCTGTAGCAATCAAAAACTTTCCAAGCTGAGACAACTTTTTCGCACATTCTCTACTACTTCAGGTTTCCCCATGGACCCGGGGAAAACGCGTTGGTGGAAGATTTTCCCTGATTTCTGCTAAGACCTCCAAAGGGTCCACGGCTGTGATGGATTAGACATGGCAACTGGCTTAGGCAGTCATGAGTTGAGATAGACCTCTCTTGTATGTCCATGAAGGCGGATCTTTATCAGTTGCATCGGCTTGGTGGACCCCACCTGGCACTTGCCGGCACACCTAAGGTGCCAAAGAGGTCCAAGTTGGGTCGATGTTCTTGATCATCAATACTCAACCTGCCAATTTTCCAGTTATCCCATCTTGCAATCATATGAGCCAACCAGGGCAATGACTTCCATGGGTCAAGAGGGTCAGCTGCCCAAGGCACCACAAGGAGGATGGGTGCATTTGAGCCACCTGGTGGCAATGCCCCTTGTCATGACCAACGTCCTTGCCCCAAGATCCTAGTTACGAGTCTGTAGCGGTTCCGTGGAGCCCAAGACGTTTCCCAGTGTCCATTGTGATTGACGAAGGTCATGGCGCATGGTTTTAATTGACAGGAGTTTGTCGATAAGACTTTTGGCCGGCACCTTGGCATCCCAGACATTCCTCCCAAGTATGTCGCAATCCAGATGGACACCGGACACATTTTGTTTGCGGATTAATTTTTTTAACGTACAATAAAATCAAGTCGCAGACACTTTGCAGAGAGTTTACGAGAGTTTCACAACGAGGTGACAAAGGGAAAATTTCCACGGGTCTCGATGCTGACCGTCTGCGGCGGCGTGCAGGGAAAAGGTCTCTTGGTGGATGGAAAATCACAACATTTAGTAAATCAGGGGAAAAAAATTGGTTTAATTCGAGGGTTTTAGGAGCTTTGTGTGAAAAACCCTTTGAATGTTCTCTCTATGTAACAGATTGCAAGCTCCTCGGTCACAAACTCCTTTTACTGCTCGAGTTGGCATTAGAGAAAGTAAAACAAAATGGATAGATTGACATTATTTTTGTGGGGCACACATTGGGCTCGATTCACTAAATGGAACGCAGAGACATGCAAGCTGCCTCTGTAGATGGGAGAGGGAAAGAGAGGAGGAGAGGGAGATGGTGTGTTTTTGTGTTACTGTATGGTGTTAGCATGTGTGTGTATGGTGTTAGTATGTGTATGTGTAAGTGTGTGGTGTTAGTGAGCTTGTAAGTGTTTGGTGTTAGAGTGTGTGTTATTGCATGATGTTAGCGTGTTTGCTGGAAACCACCAGCTTCTAGCAAACTCTCGTATCAACTCCCCATAGTATATAAATTCCTCCCTGTTCAGGTCTGAAATGGACAGATGTGTGTGTTAGTGTATGGTGTTAGAGTGTGTTAGTGTATGATGTTAGCGTGTGTGTTAATGTGTGTGTTAGTGTATGATGTTAGCGTGTGTGTTAGTGTCTGGTGTTAGAATGTGTTAGTGTATGGTGTTAGAGTGTGTTTGTGTCACTGTATGGTGTTTATGTGTGAGTGTACACTTTTGGTGTTAGCATGTGTGTTAGTGTATGGCGTTAGAGTGTGTTAGCGTGTGTGTTAGTGTATGATGTTAGCGTGTGTGTTAGTGTATGATGTTAGCGTGTGTGTTAGTGTGTGTGTTAGTGTATGATGTTAGCGTGTGTGTTAGTGTATGGTGTTAGAGTGTGTTAGCGTGTGTGTTAGTGTATGATGTTAGTGTGTGTGTTAGTGTATGATGCTAGTGTGTGTGTTAGTGTATGGTGTTAGAGTGTGTTAGCGTGTGTTAGTGTATGATGTTAGCATGTGTGTTAGTGTATGGAGTTAGAGTGTGTTAGCATGTGTGTTAGTGTATGATGTTAGCATGTGTGTTAGTGTATGATGTTAGCGTGTGTGTTAGTGTATGATGTTAGCGTGTGTGTTAGTGTGTGATGTTAGAGTGTGTTAGCGTGTGTGTTAGTGTATGATGTTAGCGTGTGTTAGAGTATGATGTTAGCGTGTGTGTTAGTGTGTGATGTTAGAGTGTGTTAGCGTGTGTTAGTGTATGATGTTAGCGTGTGTGTTAGTGTATGATGTTAGCATGTGTGTTAGTGTATGATGTTAGCGTGTGTGTTAGTGTATGATGTTAGCATGTGTGTTAGTGTATGATGTGTGTGTACCGGAAACCACAGCTTTCCTCTAACTCTCCCTTGAGTGGATAAATCCCTTTGTCTCTTCTTTTCGGGGGTGAAATAGGCAGATAGTGGCCCCTGGGTATTCTCTCACCTGACTTTACGGGTGATTCTCGGTTGAGCCATTCGCAGTTTTACGAAGCAGTGCACTGGATGCCCCCCCCCCCCCGAGTCTCTGCGTGAAGATCTGGAACATTCTATCTTTTCTATAGTTTTCGGCAGTCAGATAGAAGAAGAATCCCACAAAGGAACCTCCTGGTGACTCTAACTTGGATTGTAACGTCGAGGAACCTCCAGCATCACCGGCGTCGGAAACAAAAGGAGTTCCTTGAGCAAATCACTGATAAGACCCGGATGTTTTATCGAGCGCTGATACGTTCTGTGAGCGCGGCGATCGTCTGCTAATTCTACCCACCGAGTGAATCACGGTGGAAAAATATCAGAGCATTTCATATCTAAAACCAATAGAATAATGACATCATTCTTTAACTCTATCCCTCATCGCCGATGTCATCATCCAATCATTACTACTGTTCTGCTAATTAGCCTTTAACGAACTTGACAATCTAGCCTCCTGTGTTGCCTGACGTAGATAATCAAACCTTAATCAGTCGTCGGTCTCGTCTTAGATTCAGGAGCCGTATGCCTATCCCATGCATGTTTAATCCCCTCACTGTATTACCCTCTACCACTTCTGCTGGCAGACTGTTCCACTTATCTTCCACTAACATTTTCTGGGGCAAATGGGGCGGGGCCTTAAGGGGGCAGGGCCTCATACTCTGCAGCATTAAGCTCTAGGCTGCCCAGTGCAGATACTGGATAGTTTGGAACTCATTTACAAGCGTTTCGGCCGTGTGCGCCGTAGACGTCCAAAAAACAGGACTGTCCCGGGAAATTTGGGACTTTTGGCAGGTATGCTATATCTATATACATATATGACGCGCGCACTTCTCGTTGAGTGTTTCGTTGAGGGCTTCATACTTGTAATTCCAGCGTCCGTTGCCGAACGAGTGGGCTGGATGCACCTGCTCAGTAACCAAACAGTTAAAATAAAACGCTTCAAGATCACTTTTCACAGCGAGAAAAAAACTCCAGAAATCTTAAGTGTTTCTCCTTCATTTTTTTTTTTTTTTTTGTGTGGAAACAATGCCGGCTGTGTAATGCCCAGCGACGGGATGACGCACCTTCCCACCGGCGGGACGGGAAGCGCTTCCCATTACATATAATCAAGAACGGGGGGGGGGAATGTCAGCTTTGGGCTTCTAGCAATCGGCCGCGGCGCGGGTTTATCGGCTGGCATGAAGTCCTCTCGCTTTACATCGATAAGTAACGTCAGACGTGACTCCTCGAGTGGGAGTTCACAGCCGGAGGGAATGACGCTTCTTACATATCCTTGATCATACGATAGCGTTACTATTCCACTCTGATTAACCCGTCTTCTCGAACCGTCCGCCGGTGCGCTTGAGATTCATGGACATTTTTTTTAGGTCTTCCTCCAACATCAATACATTTTTTTTTTTATATTTTAATATGACTTGAGAATTAAAAAATCCCTAGGCGACAGGGGGGGGGGCGCAGCGTTATAACCATTTTAGGGCCCGTTGACCATCATACTATGGTGGTTTTGGGGCATCCATGTCTTCTTTATCCATACCTTCTCATGATACTTGGGGGTCCAACTAATTAGAGACTCAATGCATCGGTAGTTGAAGACATATCATGGCCTTGTAAGTCTCCACTCATGCAGATTATTCATTGTAGAACTCAAGAAATTTGCAGAGGACGGCAGGTGGTTTTCAGCCCAGGAGCCTGTCCATCCAAGTGGCCAAGTAATATCAGACCGAGATGTATGTCAGAGACTGCCTAGTCCTGTCCAGAACACTTTTTACAGAAAGGGGCTGCATAAAAATCCAATAAAAGGAGCGCAAAAAGCATACAGACCGGATGAAAATGCTGCCTTAACGCCTCGTTATTCTGCCCCTAGTGGATTTATGTGGAATTGCGATTAGAACCAGAGAAATGATCAGGTTCTAACGTAAAATGCTAAAATTAGAGCAGTCCGTGGGGCAGTTGCCCCTTTTCCCCCTCGCCAGCCCCCAGACTGGGCAGACAAAGCTCCTTAGACTTTGATTTGTCCATGGAATCTTAGATCAGTCCCTACAGAATAGCTTATTGTTTTTAACGTTGATGCTTTACATCGTGATTGGATAAAAGCCGAGGTTATGATCATTGCGAGCTCGCCGTGCCTCGGTGAAAGTTTCACTTCCCACCCCGCCGGGGGAACCGACACAAAGCCAAGAATTTTTGTCCTCGTCTGCAGAAAAACTGGAAGTGCGGCGAGAAAACAAAACTCAAAAAGCGCTGAGTCTTGTGAATAAACTGCCGTTTCTGCTGTCCCTTTTTGCACAATAATTGACCTTTTTTTGTACTCTTTAAACTTTGCTAGCAAATGAGGGGACACAATGGGGGACATTAAAAAAAAAGTTATTCTTCCTTCACCAAATCAATTTACAAAAACTACCTACAGCGTGTCCTGAAAAGAAAAGAAAATACCCCAGGTGAGCTAAACGTGATGGGGAGGAATAAGCATTCAGATCCAGAGATCATATATAAGTTGTACATACTGTATATACATTCATTATTTTCATCTTCCCGTGTTCTCCCTCCCTCTCACTCTGCCTAACGCTCTCTTTTCATATCTCTCTGCGCAGTCTTTCTCTGTCTAACTCAAATCTTTCCATTCAATCTTAAACGCATGAACTTGTTAATCAGTCTTTATGTGAATAGAGTCCCTGACCTCGCTATCTGTAGATAAAATGTCTTTTCTGCTCCACCCTGATGCATTATCTATGTCACATAGTCAAAAAAATGTATTCAAAGGGTTGTTTGATGGAAAGGACACACGCGGGCCAAGTTCTTCCACTCCGGTTATGGGATACGATTCCTTTGTACCTCTGACAATGTCTCAGAGCCAAAAACTACCTTCCCGTACACAAATACCGGTTAATAAATCTAACACGTACACTACGTTACACGATAACTTCATATATCATCAGTGTTTTTATCATTGAGACAGGAACAGGTGTCAGACTCACCAGCTCGTAGTCACCTGCAGTCATATGGATCTACTCTTACCAAAGAACATGACTCCTAAAGGACACTTATCGGCTTTCCCTCTATTCTGTTGTGAATAACGCATACACATTTCTGATTTGTTATCAGTAATCTTCACATGGAAGAAGAAACATCAACAACATATGAACAACATATCAACAATGTATCAACCATGTATCAACCATGTATCAAGTCAATTCACAGAGATCCTGTCCTTACCAACACTGGATTCATTATCTTAGTCTCAATGGAATCTGATCATTAATGTTTAAGTTAGCGGTCCAAGACAAAAGGTCCAGCTCAGATATTCAGGATGAGGAACATCGACTCAACGGGCAACCCCGCACAGAAAACCCAACACGGCAGAGCCACATCTCCACTTGGATTGTAATGGACAAATGGGGTTGCCAATATGACTCTCCTCAACAGGAGGAGGCAAGTTGACCCAGGTGTCCATTAAGCTCAGTAGGACATCCAAACTTGACAAGAAACCTGGTCACTATGTACACGATCTGTTTGACAACCAGCTTGGTTGGAGCTTGGTGGGACGTTTCCAATATCCAACTCGATTCCATGGGAACAGAACCTGAAGATCATTATGAGCAATGCCAAGCGTCGGCTGGAGTGGCGTCACTGGGCCACTGGACTCTGGAGCAGTGGAAACACGTTCTCTGGAGCCCGGCAGCGATTACTCTACCCATGGGACCCCCTATGACAGCTCCCCCGGTCAGCACTCTCAGCGGTCGGCACCCAAAATACAATAAAAAGTCTGTGGATGGCTGTGCTGGGCCTTCATAGAGTAAATAGGCTGGTTGAGGAGATCTCATTTAGAATTGGCCCATTGTACAGCAAGATTCTGGGGGAGAAAGCTCCATAAAGACACGGTTGGATGGGTTTGGGGTGGAAGAACTTTCCGGCCGCACAGAGCCCCGACCTCAACCCCATCCAACACCTTTGGGATGAACTGGAATGGAGCCGGGCGTCTCATCCAACATCAGCGCCGGACCTCACAGACGCTCTACTGGATGAACGGGGAAAAAATCCCACAGAAACTCCCCAAAATCCTGAGTAAAGCCTTCCTGGAAGCCGCTATAACCCCAAGGGGGGGGGCAGCTCCATGTTAAAGCGCGGTTTTGGAATAAGACGTCCAACAAGTGAAGTTGAGCTAACAGACCAGCTTTTCATCGAGTGCTCGCTCTATTTACACAGTTAATGAGGATTGATAACATTTTACGGAGTGGCATTTATTCATGCGATAAAAGTTATATATAAACATAAAGCCACCGGTGTGAAAGTTCAGAAAGAACACGGAGATTTATTCAGCAACTTCTTTCCTTGAATAACTCCCAATAAAAAAGAGCAAATATTTGACTCTCCAAACGATGAGGCTCATAGAATCCGTCTCGAGCTGTCACATAAAAATCTCCGTCCGTGTGCCGGGCTGATCCTCACCTGAACAGCACCACAAATCCCAAACGTACGTCTCAAGTTCCCGGCTGATCGCTAGCTCTTCAGCTCATCGTGATCACATACAGGCTCGCCCAACTCAGCTCAATAATCCTAATAATAATTTTATAATATGTGTTATAAATAATAATAATAATAATAACATTTTACTGAGAGGGTGATAGATAAGTGGTACAGCCT
The DNA here is from genome assembly GCF_027358695.1 of Spea bombifrons. Lineage (NCBI taxonomy): Eukaryota > Metazoa > Chordata > Amphibia > Anura > Pelobatidae > Spea > Spea bombifrons. The sequence continues at coordinate 42,827,076 of NC_071093.1, forward strand.
CCCAGCAGAAGTGGTAGAGGCTAATACAGTGAGGGGATTAAACATGCATGGGATAGGCATACGGCTCCTGAATCTAAGACGAGACCAACGACTGATTAAGGTTTGAGTCTTTACAGCGGCAAAAGATAGGGCTAAATGAGTCTTATTTAAATAATAATAATAATTATTATTATTATTATTTCTATATGACAATAATTATATAAATTTTAAATAATAATAAATCTATATGGTAATAATTATATAATTAAGCTATAAATTATAACAAAATTATAATAAAAATAATTTCTATATGCTAGTAGTTAAATAATTAATTTCTGAACAATAATAATATCTATATGATAATAATTATCTAATTAATTTCTAAATAATAATACATATATATGGTAATAATTAGATTCATGTCTAAATAATAATAATAATAATAATAATAATTCTATATGATATCAATTATATTATTTTATATTTATTATATATGATAATAATTATATATATTATTATACATTTCTTAATAATAATAATAATAATAATTCTATATGATATAAATTATATTATTTTATATTTATTATATTATATATGATAATAATTATATATATTATACATTTCTTAATAATAATATTAATAATAATAATTCTATATGATATTAATTATATTATTTTATATTTATTATATATGATAATAATTATATATATTATTATACATTTCTTAATAATACATTTCTTAATAATAATAATTGTGAAAACCCTTAAGAAATAAAGTGTATCAGCAGCCTGTGAAGGAGCGTTTAATGGAAGACGGGTGACGGCCGGGTAAGAGTGCCGATGAGTAAAAGCCTGCTGAGGCGGTTTAACGTTGATCTAATTAGAGTGTTAGCAATCCGGAGAGACGGTAACCACGAGGTTTTCTCTGTGGAACGATCCCATCGTTAAAGGCAGCGCTCCCCCCGATTCCTGGCCGCCGCTCAATGCTTTCTTGGAATCCGTATTTCCCCCGTTTGGGCAAACAAGTCCGCCGGCAGACTTTATCTAGCGATAACCTTGAAGGGTCACCTGGAAATGTCTTTCCGGCGTCTACAAACATTCTGCTTCTATAGCGCCCACGCCAGGAGGCCGTTACGCGCAGACACGATACGCTCCGTGCGATAAGGTCCGTGCGATACGCTCCGCGCGATAAGGGTCCAGCCAACTTTCCAGAGACGTCATGCGCCGGGTGTTTGCCGAATGTGGTTTCTCTTAAAAATTCCGCCCCGGAAACGTTCGGAATTAATCTCAGATCCCAGAGGTTTATTCCTCCGATGACGCGACTTGGCCGGCAAAGATTTGGACAAATAATAACGTTTCAGCCGCTCTGATGTAATATTACAAACCTCGGAATGCGAGAAAAACACGAGAAAGAACGAAAGTATTCGAGAACGGCGATCTGTGGAATGTTACATCACTCGCTGGCCTCGTCTTAGATTCAGGAGCCGTATGCCTATCCCGTGCGTGTTTAATACCCTCACTGTATTACCCTCTACCACTTCTGCTGGAGGCTGTTCCACTTATCTACCACTCTCTGAGCCAACTCCCATCTCTTCATTTCCTTCTACAAATGTTTCTTACCTCTAAATAAATTCAGTTCCTTGGCCTTGCCGCCCAGCCGGTGGGTCGCATCATAAAGAAAGCCCGGTGTGGCGTTGAATCCCGCGGTTCTGGCGGCACAGAACCCCGTCCCGTGCGCTCGAATCCGTGTCCGGTGACTTCTGTTTGACAGCGATCAGGAGAGATTCCGCGCATGTGGGCAGATAATCCAGCGCACGGTTACTTAGCGTGAGAGTTCAGGACGGGGTCAGGAATAGTCCTTGTAGATGACACAGATAAAACGCTGCAGCGCGTTCTGATCACCGTACACCGCACACCGTACACCGCACACCGTACACCGTACACCGTACACCTTCCGATGCCTTCTGCCATAAAACGTCCAACTCCACAGATCCCAAGAACGAGAAAAGGAGCGGGATCTCTATAAAGAAAACAAAAAGCAAGACTATACCTCCCAAGTGTCCCTTTTTTGAAAAGTCAGTCCCTCTTTAGGCCCCAAATCCTTGTCTCCCTCTTTCCTCCCCTGATGCCCCCCTTTCCTCCCCTGATGCCCCTCTTTTCTAGGAGCTCAGAATGTTTGCTGGGTATGAGGGTATCAGAGGGTTCTACGGCCCTAAAAGCCATTGGAGATCTTGTTGAACCTCCCATACTGGATTCATTGTCTGCTTTTGCTAACTCAGTAAAGGGGACAAAAAGTATAAAACGTGGTCCTGTGGGTGATGTCATGGAAACAAAGACTCTCCGCAGAAGCAAACACATATTGCATGTGTTATGATGTCACGAGTGGTTATGTGATGTAGACGTGACACTACGTATGATGCAAATGGCTGAAGAAAGCTTACCGCAGACATTTTTTGCTGCTGAATTTCCCAAAGGTGGGAGAGGATAACTACGGCATTTCAGTTGCCCGGAACATGGCACCGTCGCTGGGTGTCAGGGATGGAGGTCGGCAGGTGGATGGTTACTGGAGGACAAGGGACATGGTTAGAGAGAGGGCTGGGAGCAGGACCCTCATCCTGCCAGGATATGATGTCATACTGTGGTGCTCTACTATAACACATCACAAGGCGGCCGCGTGGGAGCGATGACCGAGGCCTTCATCAGGTTTATAGCTGAGTGGGCACTCGGCGGATGTACTTTGATCTCCCTCACTGGCCCATGATAGAGAGGCACCGCAGGCCGGCTCGGAAGGACCGCGGAAACGTGCCCAACAACTGGGACATTGTGGAGATATGGGGAAGATATGGGACAAGAAAACACGTGTTATCACCCCAAAAAAGCCACGAAAACTGGAGCCACATCGCGTTTAATGGACAAACCCTGGGTTCCAGGATCTAGAATGCCCCACAGGCCAAGCTGGGCAGTTGACTGATGCCCCGTGGGCCGTTGGCCAATAACCCCACAACTCGCCCAACCGTCGCCAAAGCAGGTGCCGCATTGCACGGTGTAGGTGGGCATATCTCTTAACTTCTGGGGGGACGGAGCTTGGGAGGTTCACCGGAGAACGAAATCGGGACCTCGGGACTGCGGCCCGTCCCGAATCCAGCTGTCCCACCAAGCTCTACCTCTGTCCCGGAGTCGGGACTGTCCCGGGCAAAACAAGGCAGTTGGGAGGCACGCATGGGCATAACAACATAGCCTGCCTTAAAGTGCCAGCCGTCAGAGTGCGATGCCGCGCACGTTCTGATTACACAGCGGAGCGCGGCAACTCAAACACTTCAAGAAATCCACCAAGAAGCAGGAAAGATCCGGCGCTCGAGCCGAGTGGCTTCTCGAGAAAAGGCCTCTTATTTGCAGAGAACTCGTTGAAAAGCTGCCCTTTTTTGGCTCGGTGACAATTACTCGCTACCGGCTGCTATTTACCTCATCCATTATGCCTCGGGGGTACTTCAGCTCTCCGGCATCTGCCTGGCGTCGGATCCTTCATCTGACGGAGAGGTCCTATGAACGGCAAATACCGCCGGGGCGCTTCTCTGGCTATTTGCGGTTATTTGGAACGCTAAAACGCTCAATATTGACTTAAGATGGCAAAGCGTCTGGTTCCGGGGCGAAATAATAACCTCTATACAGTCATCGCATTACCTGCGGCACTAATGTAGCCCTGTTATTATATTATTATATATTATATTCACACAAACGCTTTTACTCCTGCTCTAAAAAGGTCAGCGGTTTAGATGGAATGTAAGGAAGGTTTACTTTACTGAGATGGGGGGTAGATAAGTGGAACAGCCTCCCAGCGGAAGTGGTAGAGGCTAACACAGCAAGGGTTTTTTTTTTATTATTTATTTTTTTAACATGCATGTGGATCTAGTAAGATGGAAGCAGACGATGGCGGCCCAGGGGTCTCCAAGCCCCCAAAAGAAGGAGAATTCATCCAACGAAAATGAGTCTTCCCTGACCTGACGGCGTGAAATAAAATAAGCTTTAATTGAAGGATGTCTGACGTCCTCACAGCACCTTCTCCCATCAGCGGAGATCTCTGAAAGCAAATTATAGTCGGCCCCTCGTCACTAGTATGGACGGCTGGGTGTAGAATCCCTTAAAGAGATGACGGCAGCAGAGGCGTTTGTGGAAAAGCCGGGTCGATGACACTCAGGGTATGATCCGGCGGGAGAGGACGTCAGCGGAAAACAAGCGGGATGAGAAACCTCGCAGGCGGCGGAACGTCATGTGACCCCGTCGGGGATTAAGCTGGGGCAATAAAACAACCCGCGGGCGTGAAGAAGAATTTATGAAGACGGAGGGAAGGGGTTTAGAGAAGAAAGATGGTTCAACGATCTCAGAGACTTCCGAGGAATCCACTGCGATAAAAACACCTTATTGTCTTTGTTTATAGCGTACGTCAGAGTCCTACAACGCTGCGCTCTCTGCATCACAGCAGCCCCGTTTGTATGATTCTCGCCCTGTTATCTGAGCCCCGATCTACTAAACCCCTCGACTCCTTATCAGACTGCCTGTGGGGAACAATAGAATTTTTGTACAGTGTTAGCTGTTGAGAAAATAGAATGGATCGGTCTTAATCACCCAGTGTGACGCTCTGACTAATGAAAGTCTATAGAGGAACGGACTTCATTAGCATTGCCATAAAGCATCAGCTCAGTGCGGTGTTTGAGCCGGGAAAGTCACCCAAAATATCACATGACTGCCAGCAACGGCGGCTCCAGATCTGCAGATAAAGGGAGTTTATTGGAACAAAATGAGATAAAACCAGGCACGCTGCGCGGAGGGGGTAATTAACTCCGCCTTTTAGTTAGATTTTGATTATTTTTAGGGTTTTGCACAGGAAATGTTTCAATGCGGTTTTCCCCATCTTTGGAATCCACACACATAAGAAAGCGTTTACTCGTTGGATGGGGTCCTTCCCCTCCCCCAATATTATCGGTTTGTACTCGCGCGGTGACGGCCGTTCGCATCACACGGGAAATACAAAAAAAAAACACGAGATAAAAACTTCCAAAACGAAATTTATTTAAAACACAACAATTAGGAGCGGGTGACGCGTCTGCTGCGATCCGGCCTCGGCTTCTTCTCCATGACAGAGGGGATCGTAGGGCAGGCGAGCCGGGGGGGGGGGGGAATAGGTCGCTCCGCTGCACCGTGGGGTGCGCTGGCCTTCATTCACGCGCCGTCACTCTTTTTTTTTTTAATGTCAGAACGTGATTTCTTTCAGACCTAGAGAGAGAAGAATTGATCATCGCGCATGTAAGGTTGAGTAGCTCCTGGCTATTTATCATACTGCCTGTGGTAAACAATAGAATGACTCAGTCTCAATCACCAGTTGGACACTTTGACTAATGAAAGTCTATGCGGGGTCTGAACAGGGAAAGTCACCCAACGGCCGCCTCCGGGTCTGCAGATAAAGGAGGTTATTGGACTTTGAAATGCATATCCCATCTACGCTGAAACTCCTTTACTATCTTTACTACCACGTTTGCTGGAAGGCTAGTCCACGCAACCACTCCAACACGTGCATCCATTTCCAAACAGATTAACCCCTTCCCGGTTAGCATGACCAAAGAGCGCCGTGTCGTTTATTAGCCGTTTTTTTGGGGGGGGGGGTTAGAATCCAATGCACGGCATCTGACTCTTCCTAAGCGGCGGGGGAATCTTTTCTGATCACAGCGACCGTTTTATTTTATTTAGTAGAGCGCAGTTTAGAAGAGTTGGCTCCCTGCGCGCTACGAGTGCAATCAGCATAATAAACATCACGATAAGATCCAAAGTCTCCTGATCTAAACAACCGGGGCCGCGGGACGCATAAAACATACAGGACACCCTCCATACCTCCCGATTAAAGCATACAGCCCCGTAAACGCATCCTAAACCCCCGGGACCCCCGGCCGGCGGGTATTTACCCAGACGTAGCGCGTCTTTAGTGGCCCAACATATGCAGTAATGCAGCAGCAACTGATCCAGCAGCTCCTTCTCGTCCAGAAACTCCAACCTCTCGATCCTGCGCGGAAGACAAGACAATAATGGAGCCGGAACCGCTAGCTTTTAGCGATCATTAAGGAGTTTGGGGTCATTTACGTGGATTTCTAAGTTAATTCTAAGAGCAGGGCAGACCAGGCGGGCCGATCGGGTCAGCGTTCTATGCTTTCGAGCAGCGCACCTGCCGACATCGCCCTGGGGTAGATTGCTGTACACGATCATCATGTTCCAGGCGTCCGCCGTCTCCCAGCCGTTACGCAGCATGCGCTCCATCTGCAGAGAAAGAAGTCACTAAACCCCCGGGACGCCACCGCTGGGGGTCTCACACACTCCGAAAACCCAGATATTACTAAAAACCCTGGTAAGAATCATTAACGACAGCCCCCCCGGGTCATCTGCCGAGCTTCGTGGCAGCCGGAGATAAAATAAAGTCCTCTTTCATCGCACGAGGAAGCAAAGTCGGTTATAGATCCCGAGCGACGGACGCATTATCACAAAAAGCGACACGTTTGTATATCGACTGAGCGAACCACGCAAGGTCACGGCCACCGATCAATGGCGAGAGTTATAAACCGACTTCAGCAATTAAAGACACACGAGCGTATACTGACAGCGGATACCGCATCGCCTCCGACCCTATAAACATGCGCGGCCCCCCGTAGAGGTCCGACGCGACTAACTGAACCGGGCCGGCGCGAAAGATTTATAATTATTATTTTATTATTTTAACTGAAAGACTAACAGAATTGCCTGAAATTGTCCCAAAATACGGGTAAGTAATATATCCTAAGAATAAGTCATTTATACAAATATCATAACTAAAGCCAGTTCTTCTTTTACATTTTTTCTTTCTTCTTACCTTTAATTATATATTAATTAGCAATTATTAGTAGCCTCGTTTGAACCCATGAAACGCAGAACATTGTGATCTTCAGTTAAAACACAATAAGATTGGCTTAAGCGGATATATTTTTTTTTAATTAATTTTGGTGGCGGGTTCCCTAAATTTGGCTTTTTTACTTATTTTGTTCCCCCGACGATGCACCTGAGACTTGAGGGACTGGCAGCTGTCCACGCCGGCCAGGTTGCACTGTCTTCTCTGGAGGTTCTCCACCATAATCTGTCCAAACCGATCTCCCATATTCACCTAAAAAACAGGAACGAGACTTATAGAGGAAACGGCTAGAAACACATATATGTCGTTTTTTTTTTGTAAATATCTAGGTTTACAAGATAAAGAAAAGCAAAAAACACGATTTATCCAATCAAATTCCTCTCCCTTCTCCTCACCAAGCTTTACAAAGGCTGCCTGAACCAATCAACAACAATCAGTAACTTAACAATAAGGGAGAGAGAACAGACCTGGGAGGAAGTATGCCGATCCTCAGAACAGGAAGTTAAAGATGGCTGCCCCCATGGTATACATAAAGTGGGTTTTAATGACATATACATTAAATCTGTGAATACGATTACGGGGGTTTGTTTAGTACAGGATTTGGGGGGAAACGTGACAGATCTTGCAGCTCATATAAAACATGAGCAGTGATAGGGGGCTGCCCGGTATGTTCCACTTAAAATAATAAATTAATGTACGTCTCTGGGAGCACCTACCTGTTCGTAGTTAATGAACATGGCTGTGGAGAAAGTGTCTGTCGCCCACTTTAACAGGCACGACGACTGCTCGGGGGTCATATACACCAGCACACACTCCGCGATGAGCAGAGTCGGTAACCTGAAACCAAGGAAACGCTAAAAAAAAGGGCGTTCTACGAAAAGCAACAGCATTTGCATAACTCCACCCACAACTCGGTGCCCCATTCAAATAACGCGTGCCCAAAGCTACCCCTTCCCATACCGATAGAATGTAACTGCCCCTGGAAATATTGCCTAACTTGCCCCTTCTAACGACCCTGGAGGTAATTACACGGGGGGGGGGGTTTGGGAGTGGATATAGCCAAGGAGATCCATGACGGGTGATCCGCTTTTATATCCGTTACGGAGAAGCGTTTATAGAGCGCGGGACTTTTAAGTGTTTTTTGATACGGAGTTTAATCTCTTCTTGTTTTTTATCGAATCGAACCGATGACCCCTGCCTGCTTCCTCTCTGCTCCACATTGCCGCGTTATCTCACTTTATGGCCACACTTCTGCTGGGAGCTCAGCGGGGGACTTTAATACACAACCCGTGCCCGCTAATTACACGCAACCCGTGCCCGCTAATTACATGCAGTTTATCCATTCCAGCAACAAAAAACGTTAAGATCATTTAAATCAGTAACACCACACACACACACACACACACTAACACTCCGTCACCACACACACACACTAACACTCCATCACACACACACACTAACACTCCAACACTACACACACACTAACACTCCAACATCCATACACTATTACACCACTGTAGCACCACACACACAGACACTCCAACATCCATAAACTACACCACTGTAACACACACGCACACACTAACACTCCAACACCACACACACACTAACACTCCAACATCCATACACTATTACACCACTGTAACACCACACACACACACTAACACTCCAACATCCATACACTTATGCCACTGTAACACCACACACCCACACAATCACGCTAACACCCACTCTCTAACACTATATGCTAACTTGGTGCACTTTGGAAGTAAAATAAATTTTTTCTCATGGTAATGCCCCTTTTATCCTTATAAAGTTAGATTATAAATATTAAGGGATGGGTTCCTTCGTTAACACGTATGAGCTACAGGTTAGATTGCACGACGTTTAATGCTTAGCAGACACCTTACTCTGTGTCCATGCCGAATTTCTTTAACTTTTCCTCCAAGTCCTTTGGGTTTCTAAGATCCCCTCCGATTATTGAATACCGCGATGAATCTAAACTGTGAGCGTCTGGGGGGGGGGGGAAAGAAAAGAATTAGCAAATTAATAATAGAAACTTCCGACCTAAATTCTCACATATCTGTTAAAACGTAAGCTGAACCAATTCTCAAAGTGTTTGACCTAAATTTCTGGCATCACCCACACTGTTGCCCAATCGTCGCCGCGGGCGATGAGAAGGACGCCGGGGGAAAGGAGCGGATGCCAAGAGCAATAGGGACATAAAAATGTGAAAAATCTGTTATTTTGCAACTCGTGCGGCTGTTGCATCGGGAACACGTTTAAAGAGCTATTAAAACGTTTTATAAAACACCGCTGGCCTCTTTTATAGAAGCCATTATTATTTTTAGGGCACCGGTCACAAAAAGCAATTCTCCGGCAGCTTGAAGAATTCAGGATGAATTTTATCCAAAACCCACCCAAGTCAAAGAAAGACCCCCGTTATAATACTCCATTCTCATTGTACTGACTACGGGTGATCAGAATACACATTTCCACCCGTTGAAGTTGTAGTCCACAATATATTATATATATATATATATATTGTATGTTTTTTAATCTATGGGGTGGGATTAGAGAGGGGGGGTAGCTGTGACATCAGAATCACCGATGCTTACATGTTAGCACGGATCAGCCCTGTCCTGCATGCTGGCACGCTCAATAACGTCATTGGTCTGGCAGCGAGCAGCCATATTGAGACTGGATTTTTATTTGGAAAGCTGCCGGTTTCAGACAGCTGCATTCTCCATTGTGAAAGAGTAGTGGCCACCTGGAACAGCCATCCAGCCAAGAATGTAACATTGTTGTGGTCTGCCTCTGTCGTTCCGAAGCTTGTCTGCATAAACATACCTTCCATAGGGGGTTAACCACGTGCTGCCTTATAGATAATAAATATTTCAGCCATAATGCTGATAACAGAGAAAGCTCAGCGCAGTAATCAGTAAGATAATCGATTACTTAAACATTCCATACTTTCACCCTGGATTTCCCTTGCCGGTTACTATCTGCATTTAGCAAGAAATGCCCCAGGAGTTAAACGGTTACTCGTAGGCTAAAGGAGAGACTCTTGTGGCAAACAGATCATGATCTGTTTTGGGGCATAAAGTCCAGTTTCGGAGAGGAAAACACGCGAGCGGGTACGAGGCCGGCGACGGGAGGAGCTTGGACAAAGTGCACGGGCTTTGCAATCGTTTGCACCTTTCCCTCCGATAGCAAACTTTTACGATGTGCCAATTCAAGCAAATAAACAAATCTGCGATCCCGTGCTTTACGAGCCGTAATAATAATAGTGCGGATTATGAAACAGCAAAAAAAACACAACAAAAAAAAATGCAGATTTCTTCTGTGCCAAGATCATTAAACTCTAAACCCGGAATATTTATAAGGGGAACTTCAGACGCAGACCGAGAACCCAAAGCTCCCACAGTCAGGGCATTCGATCGCCTTCGCAGACAATCGCTTTGGCGTTGTACAACGCTACGTGGGTTGTCGGTGCTTTATAAACCAAAACCGCAATTAAAGCAGAGGAATGGCCTAAAATCACGGCTTTTTTGCCCGCATTAATGCAGAGGATTGTCAGAAAAGATGCCGTTTGATACTTTTGTGACAATACGAGGCTTGCGCTGATAGTTGTGCCGTTACATTGCATGCCGTGCCACGCTTGATGCGATCGTTGCCGAGTTCCGTGAGGTTTCCAGGTGGCGGGGCTCACGGGTGCCCAAGGGAAATGTTGAAATAATAACTTAATGATAAAGTTGCTGTTTATGAGGCTGTTTTGTACCAAGTATTCCTTACAATAAACTACAGGACAATAACTCAAGGATATAAAAGCCACGGCATCCTCCTTTAAGGATATAAATCTTACAACATCTTCATGGATTCTTGATAGAACTTGGAAAGAGTTAATTTACTCCTCCGCTACCTTATACGTTTGGATCTTTGTCCGGAGATAAGCAGCCCTAAAGACACCCCTATCTGCATTCCCGGGCACATCACGAATGCCGCGTTGGCACAGAGTCCTATTTAGAAGGCACTTTACTTACCGATCAAAAGAGATTCCCCGGAATGGGACTCCATTATCGGCTTTGACAAGGGTGGCTTGGACCTGTCGACAATTAAAAGTTAAACATTAGTCTGTTTGGCACTAAAAAAGCCAACGGTATAAACACCCACGTAACGAAAAGCATCTTACAGATTTAAATTCATCCTGCGGTTTGCGCTCATAATAAACTAGAACGTGTTAAGGACTCGCCGCCGTGCACCAGGCAGCCTCCTCGACGAGGAACGCAGCAGCTCCTCCATGGTCTCATTTTCACACCAGTGATTGGCTGCTTCAGGCGACCAATCAGTGGCTGCAAAGGGCTCCCAATGAAATCAATAGGAGCGCTTTCTGTGCGTGGAGGTCTTGTTAGAGTCCCCAGGACCAACACATCTCCGGCCAACCAAACAGCGGGGGTGGGGAGAGGGGCCGATGTATATGGGGGACTCTGCAGAATCCCACCATGCATTTGCCAAGGGGGACTCAAAGAAACGATAAGGGCCGACTCAGCTACCACGTGCATTAAAAGTGCCGGAATGTCCTTTTACCACAGGATTGTATAGGAAGGCCTGTATTTTTATTTTTTTATTATTGCGATTGGAATTCTGATGTTTTACATTTCTGTTATAATAATGATATTTTGCTTAAAAAAAAAACGAAAACAAAAATCCAGGGCAAAGTAAAATTTACAAAGTAACGGGTAACGTTTACATACTTTATATTGTACAGTTTTCGTGCAACTATTGCAGGGAAGTCAACTTCAAAATACTTTACTGGAAGTAGATTTTCATCCTGAAAAAAAACAAACGTGTATTTAAAAGCACAACGCGTTATTCATTTCATTTTATATTATTGTTACTTGTCTGGATAAGTAGATCAAATAAATGCAAAAAATAATATTTAAGACATTATATAATATGACATTATAACATCCCTCTGACCCCTCCTGTAGAGTACAAGGACATTTCCCGTTAATCACTATAAAGAACGCCTGGACTGCAGCGCCCTCTAGCGGTCACTCAGCTAAAGTGTCACTCGCTGCAAAAGCTTTATGAACAATGACTCACAAACACAGAATTTGCCCCATTCGGCCCCCCGATTAGTCTGCCGGTTTCTCCTGCTGTAAAGACGCAAACCTTAATCAGTCGTTGGTCTCGTTTTAGATTCAGGAGCCGTATGTCTATCTCATGCATGTTTAAAAATCCCCTCGCTGTATTACCCTCTACCACTTCTGGGATGCTGTACCACTTATCTACCACAACGATCCTCTATTAATAAATTTAGACCTCTTGTCCTAACAATTAAATAAAAACCTATGATCTGGATGATCCTAAGGCAACAGCGGGACGTAAGAGATGTGACATCTTGAATTCCTCCTGTAAAGAATCTTATTTGAGCCAAACATAGAATTGTTTACCAAAGTTATCAATGCATGTATTTATGTTATAATACGTGTCATTATTACATAAGATTATGAGCAATATGTCTCCAATTACATTAATACTAACTATGTAATAAACATAGATCTACAGCTCGGATTGTAAGCTCACGAGCGGGGTCATCAGAAGCCCACCATTCCTGCCAGGAGCTTTGTGTAAAAGTAGCATAAGGTTATTCTTCAGCTTACAGGCTCATCTCCTTATGTGTCCGTTTGTATTAATGTATATTTGTTATGTGTGTGTTAACGGCCCCAATTAAATTGTAGATCGCTGCATAATTTGTTGGCGGTTAATAAATAAAATATAATAATAATAATAATAATAAACTATATTACTGTTTCTGTACGTCATATTGTTATGTTACACACTACTTGTAATGTCCTGTCTACCCATCGTACAGCGCTACAGAATTTGATGGTGCTATTTAAAATAATAATTCATTAGTCAAGGGGAAGATGGACTGGCGCCATCTGCTGGTGCTGGGATGTACTGCATGCATCAACCAATTCTACTTTACTTTAATCTTATAAACCCCCAACACTTCTCAGTAATTAACTTTGATTACCTTTAAAACCCAGAACGTGGTGTCTAGTCCGGCACCGAGGTTAATAATCTGGCAGTTGCACTGTGTCCTCCTCAGGAAAGTCTTCAGCAGCTGACTGATGCCCTGCACACGGGCATAGTACCCTAATAAACGAGAGAAGGGCATGCTCAATGGCCAGAGAGAAAAAAGCAGCGCTCTCGGGGGGGTCAGCTGTAGATCGCAAGCTATCCATTCACAGAAGAAACAGTATAGCGGGAGAAATCCTAATTAAATGACTGGGGGGGGCATGTTGCTCGTGGAGCCTTCTTCTGCAATTCCATCTTACCCCTGGGGTAACCAATCAGGTGGTCCCTGAAAGCCCCACTATTATTATAATAATATAAATTATATTACATTTATAATATAAATATATTATATAATAGAATTTTCACAAGGGCCCTCCTTACCCATTGTCTGTAAGTCAAATTGTTATGTTACATACTACTTTTTATGTCCTGTCCACCCATTGTACAGCGCTACGGAATACGATAGCGCTATATAAAACAAATAATAAAGAAAATGCATACTAAACTACTCTGAGTAACTCAAACTCTCTGTGTATTCTTCCAAAATAAAATAAAGTACTTACCGGACGCAGAAGCTGCAGCGAAACTTCTCCTCAATGGATCAACAATTCTTACCACCCATTGGCTGCTTAAAGCGGCCAATCAGTGGCAGGAAAGCTCTTCAACTGAAATACATAGGAGTACTTTCCTTCCATGAGCACGGAGGTCCGAACAGACCCCCTGTTGCGGTGTTCACCGGGCCAGAACGGACTGGTGGTGAATTCTAAAGGACAGTCATTGATACAGAAAGTAAAAGTCGCCCCCCCCCAGTCACTCACCTCTGTTGATCTCGGGGGCTTTCCGTTCCTTTGCCTGTCTCACAAAATACTGGATATAAGGGTCTTTCCAGTAGCCGACACTTACGGCAAACCTGCAAGAGCACAAGTACGCAGCGCAATCATCAATATACAACCTCGAGCAAATAAGGGGTAAAAATCAGCCCTGAGCGCCCCCTTCTAACACCCACCATATAAAAGCTTAAAGCCATCGTATTCCTATGAATTTGAACAAATATATACCGCTATTGTTGTCAGTCATGTGATACTTTGCATTACTTTCCCGGCTCAAACACCACACTGAGTTGATGCTTTATGGCAATGCTAATGAAGTCCGTTCCTCCATAGACATTAATTAGTCAGGAGATCCGACTGGGTGACTAAGACTGAGCCATTCTATTGTTCCCCACAGGCAGTGTGATAAGGAGTCGGGGTGTTTAGTAGATCGGGGATCAGATAACAGAGCGAGAACTCATACAAACGGCTGATATGCAGCTGCCTGAAAACATATTTTTTTGGGGGAAAAAAACTACAACCGGGGTAAAAAAGAAAACAGCAGAATATTTGTGTTTATTTTTGACTAGTGATAAGAAAATGAGGGGGTTCCCCTTTAAAGACTAGCTTTCCATGGGGCCCCTGGCCCCCGCATGGAGCAGCAGGATGGGGCCCCTGGCCCCCGCATGGAGCAGCAGGATGGGGCCCCTGTATCTCCTCACCTTTTGCATATCGAAGCATCGTCACAGGTCCCTCTCACCGCCTCGTCCGCCGTGTCAGAGTCAGGAGCAGCCCCGCGGGACATCTCGCAGGCGATATTCAGAACATTCACACGCGAAATGTCACGACACTACCTGCGTTTTGTTTTCTGCTCTGCAACCTCCTCGCCATTGGCTAACCCCTCTCCAGATTGCGGGATTGCTATTGGCTGATAAGGAAATCCCCGCCTCCGTGCGTGAGAACGAGCCACACGATTGGCTGCTCGGGGAAACGACAGCCAGGAAATGTCAAAGCGCGTTAACCCAGGCGGCCATCTTTGATTTGGGAAGTGAAAGCGGTATTAGCTGATTATGAATGATTTATCCGGATGACAGTATAGTCGGGGCTAGAAATAACCCTCCTAATTTTAAATTAACGAGAATTGGTTATAAAAAAAAATATAGAAGATGCATGCATTTTTTTTAACGGATAAATGGCATCTAAGCATTAAAAGCCATGTTTTAAAAGCCTTTATTTTATTTATTAATGACGTATACGTTGCTTGTTATACAATTGCTGGCGGTAATACCTATAGATAGAAATAAGAAAAGGCCTGTTGAGCATTCGTACGGATCCTCACTGGGTCCAAACATCCTAAGAGCTGCTGCTGCTGCAGCACCATCACTGCACCACTCACTCTGCTCTTGTGACTATATGCAGAACTAGAACCAGAATTCCTGCTTCTATTAAATGCCAATACCTTTCCCTCAAGTCATTCTATACTCATAAAATTCTGCCTCAATTATAATTTGTCTCGGGATCCCTTATTTGTCATGTGACCTAAAACTAAAAGGGCCTCTTAAACCTTTCTGGGTTGTTTTCTCATAATTATAATCTTCGCAAAAAAGAAAATAAGATGACAGATCTGCCGAGGTTAATATTCTTGACACGCCAGGGCGTGCAATGAAGTGGAACAGCATCTTTAACACACCCAGCGGTAACTAATACTATTTATACGTGAAATATATATATAGGAGCAGCTTTTATAATATAAACGTGGCTCAAAACAAACTTTTTAACACTATTTTTTATATACCAGATTTTAGAAACTGTTAAATACATGAATATTTTTTTAATAAAGTTTTTTCTTTTTGAAGCAGTATTTAGAATCTAAAATCTTTTCAGCAGGGCCACATTTATCATTATCTAGCGCCACCGGCGCCCCCTTTGGGCCACAGTCCTTAATGCTGAGTGACAGGAAATGATGTCATATCCCTGCACCCCACTGCTTAAAGACTGAAGTATGCTCTGGAGTCCCTGCTACCTGCAGACCTTCCTGGGTGGGCTGGTCTAGGAGTGGGCGGAGCTGATGAGGTTGCTGGCAGGGCTTTCCCCCCCAAACGCATGCAAATTGTGAAGGGAAATGGGCGGGGAGTGGGGCGTGTTTAAATAAGGCAACCTGGAAAGTATCTGCAGCGACCCGGAGACTCCGAGTGAAACCTGGAGGGTACCCAGGTATGAGGACCACCCAGAAGGGCTATTGGCCCCCATGGCCCTGACTCTCCAGACCAGAATATACCACTGATCCTCACTATAACCTCATTTGAGCCAGTAAGGCAAATTGTTATGTTACATACTACTTGTTATTTCCTGTTTGCCCGTTGTACAGCGCTATGGAATATGTTGGCACTATATAAACTAAACTAAAACTAAATTAAGCCTCTAACACAGGGATTAAAAATGAAATGAAAAGAGCCCAAACTAAGCGTATTAATTGTAACCATATTCTGTTACCTCCACCCCGTACTCCTTATAGACAGACTTCTTTAACCCCTCGATGGCAACCACCAAATATTTGGTCAAAAACACCGAGACGTCACACATTTCTATGTCACGAGTCACGCCGAATGTGTGCCAGAAACATACATGTGATGATTAACACAGCTTCTACATATTAGCGGAATGATTCACCGCATGCTTGGGCTCTGTGTCTCTGGCTGAGGTCACCGGTGTCTCTTCTTTGTCTCTGCCTCCTGACTGGGAGTGGAGCACAGGTAGAGTTGGCAGCACCTCTGTCGGCATCAATGATTATTTGTTTTCTCCTTCACTGAATTTTTAGAGAATTCTTAATAAAGAACAAGTTGTAACGCATACATGCACCATACCTCCCAAGTGCCCTGGGTTTTCATAAGACAGTCCTATTTTGGGGGGCAGAGTCGCAGGCGGCTCCTCCATTGTCAAGTTTTTGTGGCCAATGGGGCTCATGGGCCAGTTGGGAGATCCCCTGACCAGCCCAGGGAGCTGTAAAAGCAATGGAGGCCTGTGTTGTAAGCGGAGCGCCACGAGGTGGCTTTTCAGGAACTGTGGGCAGAAGGCACAGACAAGCTGTTTGGGGGCACCGACAAGCTGGTGGCAGAGATGGCACAGGCAGGCTGTTTTGGGGGTTATGGTGGCACTGATAAAGTGTTTGGGGACAAAGCTGGAACTTACAAGCTGTTTGGGGGCAAAGGCGGCACTGCGGGACAGGTTGCTTTGTGAAGTTGCGGTCCCTCGGGTAATTTTGGAACTGGGGCCCTCTGGTGCACGGGGCAGCTGCTGCTCTTGCCCAGCGGAAGCTGCTCTAGCTTTCTCTAGAAGGTTCACTGCGTTAAACCGACTGTCAACGGAAGACAGCAGCTCATCTCCTCACAGTCAGCAAGCTGCAAAACAGCAGCAGCCATTGGGGGGCGCCCTGCCTCTCAGGGAGTAACCTTGTTACAACCTCTTCCGGTTGGATTTGACAAGTTTCAACGGCAACTATAGCGGGGGGGGCAGTGATCCCGATGCCTGTCTGGCCCAGAACTTAATGGTGCGAACCCGAGCCGGAACCCCCCGCTTCCAGCGGTTTTTGCGCTTGTGCTAGGGAAGGAACCGACAGAGAGGCGTGGTTTGTGTATGAGCCGGGTTCCGTGTGTGAACGGGGAGGAGCAGCCGTAGAGGCGTGGTCCGTGTGTGCACGGTGGGAGCGGTGTCTCTGGTGGGCGGGGTCTGTGTGTGCTGGGAGGTGCGCTCGGGCTGTGTGCTGCGTGTGTGGCTGGGAGGTGCCGGTTCTCTCCCACTCCGGAGCCCCGGGCTCAGTGCGCAGAGTGTCGGGGGCCTCTCCGGGTCACACCGCTACCCAATGGAGTAGTCGCAGATATAGGGCAGGAGCAGCAGCACCGGAGGAGGCGGCGGCCAACGGCACAACTTTTTCCTCAGAGTTTGGACCTAACGAGGAGTCATCATGAAGAAGCAGTTTAATCGCATGAGGCAGTTGGCCAACCAGACTGTGGGCAGGTGAGTGGCCCCCGGGAGGGCAGATTACCCCGAACTCCAGCCCTTTACCCCTCACTCTGTCCCTTTTCCCCTCACTCTGTCCCTTTTCCCCTCACTCTGTCCCTTTTCCCCTCACTTTGTCCCTTTTCCCCTCACTTTGTCCCTTTATGTAACTTATTTATATACCTGCCCCTGCCATACAACGATCCCTGTCACGACTACCCTTAAATCTCCTAGTACCTGGTCCTTCTGGCCTTTAGGTGCCCCCCCCCCGCCATCTGTCAGTGTGATCCCCGCATCCCCAGCTTTTCCTGATGTTTAAATCCCGCTTCTGGTTTCGTTTTCCGGCTTCCTCTCCCTGACACCCCCCCCTCCTCCCCCGGTACAAACATTTCCTGGACCCATTTACCCCTTCCCCCCGTCTCTTCACTTTCCCCCTTTTATTTCTACCCCCTTACCCCTTCTGTTACCCCATTCTCCCTTATTACCCCTCTATCCATGGTTCCCTCCCTGGACTAATCCCCCCCCCTGTACCCCTCATCAGATCACCCCGTCCCATCATTAACCCCCTACATCCCCTCCCGTCCTACCTTGAGGAATTTATGGTTTTCCAATACCAACCTATACCATAGCGCTGTACTGGGGGCAATGTATAAGAAATGCGCAGAGAGACCCACTATAAAGCCTCCCGCTGTAACATATATATATATATATATTTTTTTCTGTTTTTTATACATGTGTTTGTGTGTATGTACCATGTATGTATGTGTATGTGTGTATATTTTTAATATCTATGTATGTCCCATGTGTGTATAATCTCTCTCATATCTATATATATTATGTATATATATATATGTATGTGAATGTATATATTTATATAGGAGAGACGCATCTTTTTCCGTCGCCTGTTGACATGTCGGCGTGGAATGTCGCGTTGCCGTGTGGAATGTTGTGTTGCCGCGTGATGTATAGCGCATGTTGACGTTATTCTTTTATACGGATCGTGATAATGCATTGTGGGAATTTATTATTAATTATTAGATTTGTAGTCATGGCCCCGGCACATCCGCCTTTGGCTTTCTTTATTAAACATATACATTTAATGAATAGCCCGGCGCAATCTGCTCTTTATCAATGAAAATATTAATAATAGATTTTTGCTGAGACTCCTGTAGAATAAATAAGTATTATTATCATCTTTTATTTATATAGCGCCAAGCACTCCCACAGCACTTCTTACAGTCCCTACATTCAAAGGGTCTGACGCACCGGATAAGACGGGCCGGTGCGTTAGGTAAATAGGGCCCCGGGGCCGTGCAGTCAGACGCGTACCTGCGCGCTAACTTTTTATATGTCCATTACTATACTCTCTACTAGAAGCCGTCCAGCTGTTTGCAGAACTACAACTCCCAGAATCCCCCAGTCAGGGAACGCGCTGATTGGCTGATCCCCTATCCAGGCTATTTTAGTAGGAGAACCATTTTTAGATACCAAAAATAATTGCAGGCGGTGATTAACCCTTTTATCACTGGACCTTCTAGGACTTCGCCAAGCGTAGCATCTGTGTATTTGGGCCGGTCGCTATGACGACTGTTCTCACTCCCAGGTTTGCGATAAGGTAGTGAAATGTTTATTTAAGAACAGTCTTAAGGAGTTGTTAGTCCTCCCCATGTTGTTGCTAAAGGTCATTAGCGTCTAAATATGCATTCAGATGCCATTCCAGGCTTTGAGGGATTTTTTTTTATTCTTTGCTGAAAGAGTGGTAGATAAGTGGAACAGCATCCCAGCGGAAGGGGCAGAGCTTAATACAGCGGGGGAATTTAAACATGCGCGGGATCCTGAATGTAAGACAAGACCAAGGAGTCCTTCACTAAAGCCCCTGTGTTTAACTCCGTACACCCCTAGGTCCTGGGAACTCCTTGTGATTAATGTGACACTCTGAGCCTATGAACAGGGTGTAAACATACTGATTAACCCCATGAGGGTATGGCTGGGAGTGTGAGGTGTTGTAGTGACCGGAACCTCCGCCGAATCTTCAGTATATTATAATGCATTCCATCAGCGTCTGTGTGTTAAAGTTCGACTTGCCTTTGGTTTTGGGGAGGAACAAAAACCCATTCATTTCTTTCCCAGTCCCGAGGCAGGAAAGTCTCTGTTAGACGTCTCTTTCCAGCAGAATTAATGAATTATTGATAACCAAAAACAGACTTGATGGCAGAATCCGGTCTGAGTGGGTTCTGACAGATATTACCTGTGTCTGTGTGATGACCGTCGCTGTCTTGCAGGATCTGGCTGAGGGTGATGGTTGTGGCAGCCCCGCAACATCTGGACATGGCCTGAACACTCTAAAAGGGAGGGCAAAAACGCTTGGCTGGCTCTAAACGGCCCTAAACTGGGCATTTATGAATTATTATACAGGGTAAAGGATGACAGCGAGAGTGGCGCTTCATTTAACCTTTTGTGAACCAAGGCAATGTGCAGAGCCTTTGGTGGGCACTCATGGGGTTAAAGGCTGCCCCCTGATGCCGCTATTTTATTCATGGACCAAATTTCCTTGATGTTTGTAACAATGTTGCCAATAATTAGCAATTTTCTTCTTACTGTAATTTTTGTTTATTGGTTTTGTGTTTTTCGCTCCTTGCCATGCGCCGTGTACCTTTCTCAAGCCCGCTCAATATCTGCAACTACAAAGCGACCTTGGTCAGATGGGACAGTCCCTCTTTGGGTCCCAAATTTTGCCTTCCCACTAATGTGACTAGAAACCGCTTTATAAATTAAACTGCGTAAATAAGCCTTGGTAAAACACCATACCGAACCACGCCCCCAGCCACGCCCCTGCCACACCCTTAAAACAACTATATTTGTGTTAAAAACAAAAAAAACCATCAGAAATATAGGTGGCCTGACAAATGAACATTCTTTCCTTCTTTATAGTCTGTTGGTCCACAAGTTCGAGCATTGATTTTGTATCATGCGTGTATCATGCATGATGGCGTTGTCCCCGTTTAATCGTCTTGAAGGGGAAAAAACCTATGGCTGTGGCTGGCTTGTTGAGTGATTGCTGTCAATCAGCCCCCAATCAGCAGACTCTCTGGGGTTTTTTTTGTTTTTTTTTAAGGGGAAAAAAAGCCCATATTGTCTCTTTTTTCCATCACAGCCCCCCCATGAATTAGTTAAAAAAAAAAAACATTTTTTATAAATGTAATTATTTGTAACAGAGTTGTTCTTTCGGGCCCTCTCTGCCGCCGGCGGATCTCCTGACGGGCCGCGCGCCGCCACAATACAGTTCTTTAACGCGCAAACAACTTGGCTGTTTGTCGCCTGTGGAAGAAAGCGCTGACTCGGGTTATTTTCTGCTTAAACAGTAACCAGTCCCATTATACTGCCGCGCTCCGCTTGCCGGTACATAAAGGCTTCCAGTTTAACAGCTTAGTTGCCATTTACAAAGATTGTGCGCATTCTTTCGTTAATCGCTCCTTTTGGGGTGGGGGTGGGGCGTACTAACCTCGGTGTTTGTTTAATATGTATATATTTTAGCCAATTTTTCCTGATTCATAAGTTTCCTCATTAGCGATGGTTATAAACAGGCATTCTAAAAAAAAACAACAAAAAAAACTATGAAAAAATGTGCCCTAGCATGTAGAGGGTTAACCCCCCCCACACACAAACATACAAACCCCCCACTCCCTAGGCAATATATTTAGAATGCATTTTTTAAATTCTGATACCAGTAACGATACAAATAGTGGGAGTTTTCCTTTAATTTAGGTAGTTTGTCTAGCTGGCCAATACCTGCCATGATTCTGTTTCTGGGGGAAGCAGATAGAAGCTGCACACATTACTTCCTGCTGTAACGTACAGGCATCTAACTAAACATAACTCCCAAGTGGCCTCCTTTAGGAGGAGCAGTCCCTCTTTTGCAACTCAAGTCCCTGATGCCCCTCTTTTCTAGGAGCTCGGAATGTTTGCTGGGTATGAGGGGATCGCAGGGTTCTACAGCCCTAAAAGCCCCGATAATGTGTATAGAAACAGCAGAAAATGCCCACTGGTGACGCTAAGTGACCCCCAACACCCCCAGATCCCCATTTGAACCGCGCTCCCCCATAAAGATGCCGTGGACCAGAACAGGTCCTGCTCGTCCCATCCTACGGGTGGTCTCTGAGACCCTCTTATAAATAGCCGCCATTGTTTCTGGTAAAATAGCCATTGTACGGTCTCTCGGACCGCGTTCTTTTCTGTCACTTCCATTCTTTTCGAGTGGGCGAACGCTTACAAGACTGCCGGAGAAAGCAGAAAAGGAAAGGGCCCCGGCCCCTGAGATGGTTACGGGACTTTTACCGACTGCTGAAGGTCTGATTTATTAATTAATCGGCCCCCGTCTAGTCGCCCGTTTCTCCTGGTGTAAAGACTCAAACCCTAATCAGTCGTTGGTCTCATCTTGGATTCATGAGCCGTATGTTTATCCCATGCATGTTTAAATCCCCTCACTGTATTAGCCCCTACCACTTCTGCTGGGAGGCTGCTCCACTTATCTACCACCACTTGTGATTTCTTTTAGTAGATCTGGGTAAAGTCGGAGCAGAGATACGGGAAGCGTTGAGCACCGAGTATTATTTATCTTGTCTCAATGGCTATGGATTAAGGTCTAAGGCCAAGACAATGCTTGGAGGTGGAACAATAATCGCGATTACCTGGGGTACGGCGGCTCGGAATCCTTTTTAAGTTTGTAGCTGAAGGGAGGAATCTGGTTTCTCGCGTCCGAGATTTAAAGGGAAACACACAGGGTGTCATCATATAATCCTGTGTTTATTGCGTTGGACAGTCCTGATTTTTCGGGACAGTGGGGAGAATGCATTACTCATAACGTCCATTGGAAAATCCACCAGCTTTTTTTTTTTTTTTTAGTATATATTTATATTTTTTTTTAATATATATATATATATTTTTTTGAATTTGTTGTCGTTATTTCCAGGGGTTCTGGGTGAACTTTGTTAAAGAAACATGTTTTTCTGGTTTAGTAACTTACCGGGATTCTGCATACCTGTCAAGTGTCACTGTTTGGGAAGGCCAGTCCCTCTTCTTGGTCTCGGAATGTTTGCTGAGCGTATCGCAGGGTTCTACAGCCCGATAATGTGTATAGAAAGCGCAAGAATTTGTTTTTTATAAATAAAAATTTATAAAAATAAAAAAAAATTCTTCTAAATATCAGTCACTGGGTCAAAAATTCACATCAAAAGTAAGGAAATGATTTATTACCTATTTTAATGAAGAATTAGATTATACTTTAGTTTTTTAGTATTTATTATGTATTGTTTTATATATTGTTAATGTATAATATATTTTTTTTAGCCACAAATTCTCCTTTTTTTTTTTTTTACATAAATGTATTGAGACCTTGAGAAATAATCTTCCCTCCCCCCCACCTTCTTTTCCATACTGCGCTTTTTCTTCCCAAGGGCCGTAAAATCCTCCATCCGTGTCCGTAATCTGAAACATGTGCTGCTTTCCTCCGTGCGTGACCCAGGGAATCCCGCCATGGAAACGCGGGGTTAATCAGTAATACCCTGTTAAGCATTGCGGCTTTCTTCAGCGAACATCGTCCCAGACTGGTCAGGCGCGCCGTTTAGTTTCTCGCCCCGCTTTGACATTAAAGGTCTTTTATATGCGATGCGCTGCTTCTTATGTCCTGTTTACCTGTTGTACAGCGCTGCGGAATATGATAGCGCTATATGAATAAGTAATAAGAGGTCGGGCCTGTGAACAGATGTTGTTGACGGCGAGATCCTCAAACTGCAAGGGGTTAGAAGAACTGAAACTTATTTTTTTTAAGTTTCCTTAAAGGGACGGCGTCCTTGACAGCCTCGCTAAAGAAGAATTCATATTAAAGTACTTTACGAGCATTCTTTTTTTTTTTTTATAAAGCACCCCCCCTCCTCCATGGTCCGATGATTCTTGCATCTGATTGGCTCCTTTTTAAAGGAACCTCTCTGCTATTGAATGAATTAAAGTGCATATGATGGCTGGAGGGTCCCTTTAATTATTAAAGGACAGTTTGCTGACCATGACAGCCTCGTGAAAAAAGAATGCATGGAACGTGCTTAATCATCAAGTAAGTTTGGTACCTTAGGAAGAAGCTGCAGCTCCTCGACTGCTTTGCAGTCTGATTCTAGCCTCTGATTGGCTGCTTCATGCACACAGGTGCATGAAAAATAGCTGGGGTGGGGAAGGAGGCAAATGCATGTGGGGGGATTCTGCAGGGGGGCATCACGGAATTTAAAGGGGCCGCTCCGCTATCATATGCATTAAAGTGCATGTTGTGTCTGGAGCGTCCCTTTAAACCCTTTGAGTGCCTTTACACATAGAGATTAAATGAAGCTGGAGAGGCCTTGATTAGTTTGACTGTCTTCCTGATCCGCCGTACAGCGCAGTACATTCGGCCCCCAATCCTCAAATGTTCTGCAATGCATCGTTAAAGGGATCGTTTACGTATTCTTTAAAAAAAATTGCTTGCTTTAGGTGGAAGCTGCAGCTCCCAGACTTCTCTGTGGTCTGAGGATTCCCGCCGCTGATTGGCTGCTTAATTATGCCCCAGCAACGTTTCTGGGGCCCATCTGATTATTCCGAACATTGTCGGACCCCGTTGGCCAATCACATAGCTGGCTGACCTACCTGGGAACTCCCCGGAGACTCTGGGTATATCGCCGCTTCTCCGGGTCTCCAGGTTATCCCCCGGCAGCATTGTCAGCGGGAATAGGGGATCATATATAAGCCTCACAATTGGTGCTTTTGCTCCCAGTATGTTATGGTTCAGATCCCTGCTTGAATGCAGGTGACTCGATTACGTGCATCTTTAAATAATGACAAGTCAAGGATTCCGCGAGGGCCGGTATATAGAGTCTTCACAACGGGCTGTTAAAGGGTTAATACTTTGAGAATCTTCGAGACTCTCCGGTTATTGGCCGTTTTATTTTGGGTGGTTATAAGAAATTTCACTTCTTCTCGGACGCTCCGCTTATAAATACCCGCTTCCCGTATAAATACCCGCTTCCCGTATAAATACCCGCTTCCCGTATTCTCTCTCGAAGGAGAGGAAGTGCCGCGGATTCGACAAAATGCTGACTGAGCTGAAAAGGCTTTCCTATCGGCTGCCGCGTCTTGCGAGGAGTCACCGCGGCGTATATATTATATTATATCCCCCCCCCCCAGACACTTTAACGCTCCTGCTCTTTCTGCTGCAGCTTTCTTTTTGAAGAAGCTGATTGGCCGCCTCTGGAAGTCATTGATTGGGCTACAGTTCGGTAAATTGATTGTTCTGGAAGTTTTACTTTAACCAATTTTTTTTGCACCGACCTTTTAAAAAAAAAAACCCCAAAAAAAAAAAACCCAAAAACTGGAATTCTTTTTTTTCCGCGTTCCTATCTCTGCTTTGTCGAGAGGGGCAGCTCTGTCCTGAATAATCCGGTTACTGCTGTTGTATGACCTCATGACAGCGTATGATGAGGTCATGAGGCTTCGTGGACCATCTTGGCATCCGCGCGCCGTGCCTCTTTCTGCTCCTTGATTCCCACTAAGCGGTGATGCGGTTGCAGTCTGGGCTCCCGCTGGGTCAGACATTTAAAAGTAGTCCGCCACCTCTTAGAGTTTCTATTGGCTGGGGGATCGCTCAGTGCATCCAATAGGAGGCTGAGCTGATCCACAAGCAAAGGATACCTCTTCCCCCGGAGTCTTTCCACTTCCTGTGAGGGGGACAGAGATTTATAAACTGCCCCAGAGACCTGTCAAGATCGGCCCCATTCGGCCCCCATCTAGTCGCCCTTTTTTTCTGCAGTAAAGATTCAAACCTTAATCAGTCGTTGGCCTCGTGTTAGATTCAGGAGCCGTATGTCTATCCCATGCATGTTTAATACCCTCACTGTATTACCCTCTACCACTTCTGCTGGGAGGCTGTTCCACTTATCTTCCTGTTTACAAAATGTGCCAATTATTCCTTGTCCTGTTGCTGCTCGTCCCGTCCGTCCCGTTATTCCGTCTCTCCTTGGTTCCAGCGCCGGCTCTGATCGATTCTAAAGCCATTAAAATAATTTCCCGTTGGGCCGGCGGCTATTAGATTATGGCGTCTGGGAAGTTACTGTCATTAGTATAGATGGGTCTGGCTCTTACTAGCACATGTCTGATGGGGAGGTTTTGCGATCTGCCAGGTTTTGTACCCCTCCGTGGCATAGGTTGGTGACATTACTGCTTCCGAGATGCAGATAACATTCTGTAGAACACTTTTCTTCAGGTGGACAGCATTCTTTATGAAAGCGATAATTTAGGTGGAGGTCGGCCTTCTCCAGAGATCGCAATGTAGAGGACCAAACCTGTGGGCCATACCAATGGCAAAGATGGGGGGGGGGTTGGAGGATATCAGTTATTAAGCAAGCGCTGGAATGAATACATTTGGTTTCTGGTAGCTTTAAGAAACAGAGAGATTGTTTAAGGGCACCATTTATTGAGAGGGTGGTTTATAAGTAGACCAGCCTCCCAGCAGAGGTGGTATATGCCAGTACAGTGAGGGGTTTTAAAGTTGCATGAGATAGACATATGGCTCCTGAATTTGGTAGAAGGGATTTCTCTTCTACTTTCATTCTCTGTTCTCTTCAGGCCGACACCTTCTGTAAACAGACCTTAAGCCGTCGCTGCGTTCCCGTTGGCGTGATGTGGGTTGCAGGCCGTCTCGTTATGTGTGACAGCGTCTGGGTGACGTGTGATGTCATAAACATCAGACCGTGTCGGCTATAAAATATTCCTGGAAAGTTCACACCCAAGACGATCAAAAACAGCTTCATGACACTCAATTCGTGAAATTATGAAATCATGAGAAAGATATTAATAGAATGCCTCCCAAGTGTCCTGCTTTCTGCGTGACAGTCCCGATTTTGCCACTCCCTCTGCTGTCCCGCCGGCATTATCTCTGGCCGGCTGGGACCCTGGAGAATGCATACTGCACATGCTCAGAATTCCGCACATGCACAGTAGCGCTGCCAGTTTGAGTGACACTCCACCACCCAGGCTCCGCCCTCCGGGGGGTGCCCTAATTCACCGGGGGGGGGGAGTAGGTGTGTAATGTGGAAAACAAGAAAACGCCATTAAGAATGTGCACGACATGCAATGACATAACCTCTGAGTCCTGCACCAGTTAACAAGAGACAGGAAACCTATTAGGCATAGGGAAGCCAGGTGCATGCTGGGAAGAAATCATACAATGTGTTATTAGATAAAAAATACTAAAACATAAAAGGGGGGGGGCAACCAGACGGTCACGTTAAACAGTATTGTGGAGACATAACTATATGTTTTAATGGGGGGGGGTTGGGGTACGGCAGGTCGGTGGGGAATTTTAAGTGGCCTCAAGACCAATCAGAATTATTTGAGGAGGAAAGGAGGGCGTCGGGGGAGGAAAGGGGGACACGGGGACTTGGGAAGTATGTGTGTAACAAACAACCTGTCCAGCACCTTCTGGGGAGGAAGCCTGGCCCGATCTGAGAACGAGCTGGAGACTTATGTGCTCTCTGCGTGAACGGGTAATAAGCCCCGGCCTGGCTTGGAATGGTTGGCTATATTTAGCAGGTCCCTGGGGCTTCTGGCCGAGATGGCGGCTCGGAGCCTGAATCACAGAGCGTTACGTGTGTAACACGTGTGCGTGGATCCGGGTGTGCCGCCTAACACCGCTTCCTCCAAACAAAAACATCTCAACATACGGCCTTAACCCCTGCCTGCCTGAACCCACCTGCTTCTAACCCCCACCCCGGAATTAACCTCTCGCGTTCCTTCATCTTACCCCACTCGCGTGTCTGGTGGAAAGTTCGAAGGTATCCCTGGCTCGATTACAGAGTCTTATATATATATATACATGCTAAAACTCTCATCATCCTCAGGCAGAGCCTGGCTGTGTGCGGTCAGAGTTGGTTGGCCACGTGGGCTCCGTTGTAGGCTGCGTGGCAAATTGAAAGAAGTATTTTAACTCTGGGGTTAGGGAATAGGATTCCCGGGTCATCGCGTGAACGGAGTGTGACATCACATCGCTGCGTTGTGATGTATTATGCGTTTATTGGCCAAATAGTCTGTGGCTTAATAAAAAGGTAAAAGGCTCAAGAATTGAGTGAAAAATCACTGTAAGAAAATGTGATTTTTTTTTATTTTTTTAAAGGAAAAAATACATTATTATTAAGTGGCCGTTACTTTTTAGCTCACACGCTGGAAAAAAGAGGGTTAAAATCACTTTATCTATGGCTTCTTTGGTAGCAAACTCTACTGGAATCGGTGATCCAAAAATAAACATTTTTTCCTCCCCACCATGTGGATAATTTGGGATTTGATGAGTCGCCTTATTATTTTTGACGCATCGAGAAGAAAAACCTCCTAGTTAACAAATCCCCCGTGATCGCCCCGTGTTGTTGGGCGTGGTTGCTATGGTTACAGGCACACGTTGCGGCCGTCTGCCTTATTACCCCACCCCGTGTGTCAATAACCCGCTTCATATTTTGGGGGAATGAAACAATTCAGACTGATGGCATCTCGAGGCGTGGAAACCGGTCCCAAAAGTCACGTTTTTATCGCCGGAAATGCCGCCGTGGAATTTTAATGAGTAATAATTAACTATAGAAGCGAGAATGTGTCATGATGTGCGTATCATATATATATATAATGCATTCATAGAACGCGCAAAATGTTTTTATACTATATGAGGGCCCCCCAAAAAATTCTAATAATCATTTAAAATATAAAAATGTAAATTTTTATTTTTTTTAAACATATTGTTTTATTTTATGTTATGTTTAAGTCTGAGCTCAGAATTACCTTTATCAAATGGCCCTAAAAAAAAAAAAAAAAGGGCATAAAATTCTAGGTTTCCCTGCCGACCGCATCCCGCAGCTGGTTGCCGGGACTTTCTATCTCTTGGTGGAGCCGTAAACCCCACCCACTCGCTGCCTGGTCCCGCCCACTATTCGGCTGATTTTGGTTTTTGCTCCACCCCCTCCTGGCTGCATACCAGACAAATTCAAATCAACCTAAAAAAAAAATACAGATATTGGGCTGTTAGTGTTGCTTAGCAACTGAGTTTTGTTTTTTGTTTTTTTTATGTAAATTTTGCAGAAAATATATATTTTTAGCACAGTGGATTTTTTTGTACATTTTTTTTATAATCCCATAGTACAGCACCGTGAAATATGATGGCGCTATATAAATAAATACATTTCCAATTTTTTTTTATTGTTGTTTTTGAGTCGTTTTCTTTGAACTATAAATACTTTTGAAAGCTTCCATACTTCCTCCGGGTGCATAAAACAAATCCAGCGACCGGCAGAGCTTTATTTATAGAATCTAAAAGCTTCCGAGGACTTTGCTGCGTCTGCCCGGCACAGACCGTCCTCGCTGTATCACGCCAGCGGACGGATTAATATTTAAAGAGCCCTCCTCCCGTTTATTGCCATAATCGGCCATTTACTGCCCCAAAAAGCGAATAACATAAAGCCGTGCGAAGCGACCAATACGGTTCCAGGGATCCGCCTGATCGCTGTGTGTGTGCACAGAATACCCCAGCGCTGTATACAGTAATAACCCCCCCCAGCGCTGTATTCAGTAATAACCCCCCCCAGCGCTGTATTCAGTAATAACCCCCCCCAGCGCTGTATTCAGTAATAACCCCCCCAGCGCTGTATACAGTAATATAACCCCCAGCGCTGTATACAGTAATATAACCCCCGGCGCTGTATACAATAATATACCCCCAGCGCTGTATACAGTAATATAACCCCCCAGCGCTGTATACAGTAATATAACCCCCAGCACTGTATACAGTAATATAACCCCAGCGCTGTATACAGTAATATAACCCCCAGCGCTGTATACAGTAATATAACCCCCAGCGCTGTATACAGTAATATAACCCCCAGCGCTGTATACAGTAATATAACCCCCCAGCGCTGTATACAGTAATATAACCCCCAGCGCTGTATACAGTAATATAACCCCCCCAGCGCTGTATACAGTAATATAACCCCCAGCGCTGTATACAGTAATATAACCCCCAGTGCTGTATACAGTAATATAACCCCCAGCGCTGTATACAGTAATATAACCCCCAGCACTGTATACAGTAATATAACCCCCAGCACTGTATACAGTAATATAACCCCCAGCGCTGTATACAGTAATATAACCCCCAGTGCTGTATACAGTAATATAACCCCAGCGCTGTATACAGTAATATAACCCCCAGCGCTGTATACAGTAATATAACCCCCAGCGCTGTATACAGTAATATCACCTCCCAGTGCTGTATACAGTAATATAACCCCCAGCTCTGTATACAGTAATATAACCCCCAGCGCTGTATACAGTAATATAACCCCCAGCGCTGTATACAGTAATAACCCCCAGCGCTGTATACAGTAATATAACCCCCAGCGCTGTATACAGTAATATAACCCCCAGCGCTGTATACAGTAATATAACCCCCCAGTGCTATATACAGTAATATAACCCCCCCAGCTCTGTATACAGTAATATAACCCCCCCAGCTCTGTATACAGTAATATAACCCCCAGCGCTGTATACAGTAATATAACCCCCAGCGCTGTATACAGTAATATAACCTCCAGCACTGTATACAGTAATAACCCCCAGCGCTGTATACAGTAATATAACCCCCAGCGCTGTATACAGTAATATAACCCCCAGCGCTGTATACAGTAATATAACCTCCAGCACTGTATACAGTAATAACCCCCAGCGCTGTATACAGTAATATAACCCCCAGCGCTGTATACAGTTATATAACCCCCAGCGCTGTATACAGTAATATAACCTCCAGCACTGTATACAGTAATAACCCCCAGCGCTGTATACAGTAATATAACCCCCAGCGCTGTATATAGTAAAGTCAGTCGGTGACAAAAATCTGTTTATCTCATTTTGTTCCAATAAACTCCCTTTATCTGCAGACCTGGAGCCGCCGTTGCTGTCAGTCATGTGATATTTTGGGTGATTTTCCCGGCTCAAACACCGCACTGAGCTGATGCTTTATGGCAATGCTAAAGTCCTTTCCTCCATAGACTTGTATTAGTCAGAGTGTCCTGCTGGGTGATTAAGACTGAGCTGTTCTATTGTTCCCCACAGGCAGTATGAGAAGGAGTCGGGAGGTTTAGTAGATTAAACATCATATTATGGGGTGAAAACTGCAACCGGTTTAAACAAAGAAACAAACTATTTTTGAAAATGTGCTTTGGTTCTGATACTGGTAATAATATATATAATATACGGTAGGCGATTTCTGATTATTGGTTAATATAGCGCCGTCATGTTCTGCAGCGCTGTATAACGGATACACAGTGCATGATGGGTAGTATATCCGTGGGGGGGGGGATTAGTGCTTTTCAAGTGATCCTTTGTAAAATTAAGATGATTTGGCGTATTTGGAGGTTATGTAATAAGAGGGATTTTCGGCGTATTAGAGAATAAGAGCTCCACAGACTCGGAAGCGGATACTGAACGCGCTCCTGATCAGCGCAGGCACGACTAACTCACCTTAAGGAGAAGCTGCAGCTCCCTGCCTTCTGCCTGGTCCGACGATTCGCACTGCTGATTGGCTGCTCGAAGCAGTCAATCCGCTGCAGGAAAACAATCCTATTGGACATCCTCACTCTGCTGGGAGGCTGTTCCACTCATCTACTACTTTTTGAAGGGATCGAAATTTTTTTAGAACCAAAAATACTATATTTTGCAGCCAGTCTTAAGTTTTTAGGAGCCAATGAAGAGCAGACGGGCCCTTTATAGAATCCGGTGCCAGACGCCACGTGTCATGAGCCCGGTAACCCCCGTGTTTCTCAGGTTGCCGCTCGCAGCCGGCTCTCTGATAGGCCAGTGATATAAATAAAATTCACCTGAATGACCTGCGTCGGGTTTTCTGGAATATAAATCATGCAATAAACGGATAAATCGCCAAAACTTTTATTTACAAAAAACTTATCTTCTCGCCGCCTCCATTTTTACTGGAATCTCATTCCGGGGCGGGCCGGTGAGTTATGTGACCCCGTGCCCTGCGGCGTGCCCCGGCCTCTGGGTAGGTGATAAGGGAATCCGGCAGAACCTGTCTGCTATCACGCTTCCCGGCAGCGAATACGACTCGTCAAGGTCGCCGCAACAACATAGTATCTGCCGGCAGATCGGCCCCATATTCCTGCTGTAAAGACTCAAACCTTAATCAGTCGTTGGCCATCGGCTTGGATTCAGGAGCCGTATGTCTATCCCATGCATGTTTAAATCCCTCACTTTATTACCCTCTACCACTTCTGCTGGGAGGCTGTTCCACTTATCTACCACCCTGTCAGTACTCCTCCATTTCAGTTACTCTCAGACGAATAGCTTCGTTTTCTTAACTGAGCCGCCAGGCAGAATCTCGGTGAGATTATAGAGCAATCCGTTGTCCGTTTAAGTGTTTAGCGGCTCTTCATTAGAAGGCATTATCCAATCAAAACTCAACCGGCTGTCGCTTTCCATTGGAGAAGGGGAGGAATAATTACTCTTTAGCCAAGGAAACCCTTCTAACCTTTTCTCTGTATCTTGTATTGTTATTTGTATATAAAATTACCCTCTTCCCATTATTTCTATTATTATTTATTGTTTCATATGGCGCCATCATATTCCATAGCGCTGTACAATGGGTAAACCGGGCATAACAAGCAGGGTGTTGGGGTGTATTTATTATATATGTTTATTTTTATTATATATATAATTATTTTCATTTTTTTTTTTTTTTTTTTTTTTTTTTAGTAATGGGAGGTAAACACGAGGAGACAACACTGATACGTTCAAAGGCTCTGTTGCCATCACACCAGAAAAAAAATCTTTTTATATTGTGTGTAATCAGCTAAACCCGTAACGTGTAGAACGCGCTTCGCTCTGCACAGCCTCGTGCTTTGGGAGGGTTTATGTTCCAAACACCATAAAAATCTATTCCAGGTGTAGATAACACGCGTGTGAACGGCGGCTTACCCGTAAAATCGTCTCCCGATTACATGGATGTTACGTGGAGTTTCTACAATTATTGACTTATTATTATTATTATATTATTATTGTTATTATATTATTATTATATTATTATATTATTATTATTATTAATTATTATTAGATTATTATTATTATATTATTATTATTATTATACTTTATTTATAAAGCGCCGACAGATTCCGCAGCGCTGTTTATTTTCATGATGCTGTTTTCTGGGGGAGTCATTTATTCTCATAACCCAACTGGGTGTAAACCCGACTACCGGCCACATCTGCTGTTCAAAGTCCGGGGGGGGGGGTGAATGTATTATTAAAGAATTTTATTACTAGTATCTAATAAATATAAAATGGTATAAAATCACTATTTTATCGGATTAAAAATAAGTTCTCGCTCTGTTATCTGATCCCCGATCTACTAGACCCCCCCCCCGACTCCTTCTCATACTGCCTGTGGGGAACAATAGAACGGCTCAGTCTTAATCACCCAGCAGGACCCTCTGACTAATGATAGTCTATGGAGGATCGGACTTCATTAGCATCGCCATAAAGCATCAGCCCAGTGTGGTGTTTGAGCCAGGAAAATCACCCAAAATATCACATGACTGACAGCAACAGCGGCTCCAGGTCTTTACTGTATTAGTCTATACTGGGAGGCTGTTCCTTGTATCTACCACCCACCCGAGATCACGGATCTTCTTCGTGCTCTAGGTACTAGTTTCTGTTGTGTTACAAGGACACCTATACCTGTGGCTCCTTTGCTACTTATTCTTTTGTTTTTCCTCCCCGTTGGTTGTAACTCGTTAAATACACGGGTATGATGTAACCGCGTTACTCTGATGTCAGGAAGTCCCTCTCCGTTGCTTCCTGCTTTTAGGAAGCCATATTTAAAGCCTCGGGAAGCTGGCGGACTCCAGACCTGGGATGTGTTACTGGTTCCCAGTATAAACTGGGGAGGAGGGAGGGCCGCGCATGCCTCTCCATTGAGTCATTACTTTTTATGGGGGGAGGGGCACTGGAATTTAATACAAGTAACTGGGAAACATTTCTCATGGAGGTGAGGACTCCCTTAACCCTTTCGCTGCTGGAAGCAGACCGCAGACGTGTAACGGGAACCCACAGCTGCCTCTGGTCACATCTGGACAGCCTCCCTCACGTCTAAGCCTCGAGCAGCTGTCTTTAGTTACGTGGAGGCTGCACTGTATGCCTAACCGTTAGAGGAGCATTCCAGGGAACAGTTAGTCACAGAGTGGTGGGTGCATGGAATGGCTTCCAGGCAGGGGTGGTAGAAAAAAAAAACCCAATGACCATAGATACATAAGTAGCTTCATTTTCACCAGGGTACAGGCCAGCAGACGAAGTGTTAAGCATGAAATGTATACCGCTGCGCCTCCCTATGCAGTGGTGCTTTGTTAACTGTTCGAGTGCCAGACTTGTCGCCGCAGAGGGAAATCCGTCTTCTCATTGGCTGTAAAGTTGATGGACTGGGCTTGTGATGTGTTTAGCGTGACGTTGGCCCCCGGCGGACGTGTTCTCGGAGATTGTGAATGAATGCCTCAAATTCCTCTGGATCCAGAGCTGCCGGTCTGTTCGGGATCAGGAGTCCAGGACTCTCCGTGTCACAGCTCGGTGAATCTCTAACCAGATGGGCTGCTGGCGTGTAGAGAAAGGCGTCATATGTAACGTGTTACAGAACATAGAACGTGACGGCCCCATTCGGCCCCTTTGCTTCTGTGAAGACTCAGACCTTAATCAGTTGTTGGTCTCGTCTTAGATTCGGGAGCCATATACCTATCCCATGTATGTTTGTTACCCTCTACCACTTCTGCTGGGAAGCTGTTCCACTTAACCACTACCCTCCCAGTCAAGTAAAACTTTTCTTCCGTTCCATGTAAGCCTCTGACCCTCTAGTTGTAGATTCCGACCTCTTGTTCTCTGAAACGAGCCTCCCTTCTGAATCTCCCCTCTGTAAAGTCTTTAGCCAAAATTGATATTATTGATTGCACCAACACAGAAACCTCGGAGGTCTGTTCTTCACTAATCAGCAGAAAGGGAGTGCGGCCGTCACCACAGACTAGAGGTCGGGACGGGTGCCAGTGCTGCGCTGCGGGGGCAGGTGGTCTCGCTTGCCGTGTCGTTTAATTTGCAATTCAAATTCTATTTAACTTGATTGGTGGATAAATTTGACTTTAAATAAATAAATAAATAAATAAATAAATGTTCTCCTGACTTTAATTGGAGGATCGGTCTTTTTAGATTGTTAGCTCTTTGAGCGCGGCTCTCCTTGCCTTTTGTTATGTTACGCGTTACCCGCTATGTCCTGCTTACCTGTTGTGCAGCGCTATGGTATAGGATGGTGCTATATAAATAAAATATTTGGGGTTCGCCGGACCGCTCTCCTCTCACGGAGCATTCTGCGGAGCGTCTGTAACCGCCCCCCCCGGGGGTCCGCACCGCGATCTTGTTTGACGGGACAATCAGCTATTATTATTACTTTCATGATAATTAGTAATAATATCATTATTCTTATTAATATTGTTATTATAGCTAGCATGAATGGGAATATTATTATTAATATTCCTGTTATTAATATTCTTGTTATTGTTACTATTCTTATGAATGGTAATACTAATAGTAATATTCTTGTTATTAATATTCTTGTTATTAATATTGTTTTTAGTATTATTATGAATGGTAATAGTAATAATAATATTCTTGTTATTAATATTCTTGTTATTAATATTGTTGTTGTTATTAGCTATTACTGTCGTTATTCCAAATTGTCCTGAAGTTGTTACTTGAAACGTTGTTTTTTCATTTTGTTTTTCAGAGCGGAGAAGACGGAGGTGCTGAGCGATGACCTTCTACAGGTAAGCAGAGTGGGGGGGCGGTGATGATGTCATCGAGCCACGAGGGGATACGCGCCGTTGTGCTGTGATGTCTCGCGTTTCTCCCTGTGATCTGAATAATGTAACAGGACGCTCATTCTCTGCCGGCAAACTACGGAACGGCTGAAACCGAAGCCGCGCATGTCCATTTCTAAACAACCCATTCATTCGAGCGCCAAATCCCCGGCCTTTTACGGAAACTCCAGCCGGAGTCGCTGACGTTTTATTTTGTAAATTCCCACTGATCTCAGCAGTAGTTTTTCCCTTTTTATGTTTCTGGAATAATTATAAACGGGGAAAATATTTTTTGGTTTCTAGGGAGGATAAACCCGACACCTGCTGCTGCTGCCGGCTGGAGAGAGGTTTTTTGTTTTTTTATGTATTCTTTATAAATGGTCCTTTCTCCCTGAATAAACGGGGAGTGGGGGGGGGGTGCCCTGGGTGTTTTTATCCATCCGGGTGCCGCTCGGCCGCTGTTCTTTATGCCGGTTGAAGGGGCTTCTCACCCGTTACATGCCCTTTAATGCGTATGATATCTCAGACGTCATTTATATGCCCGCGGGGACTCCCTTGCACCGGGGGTATTCTGCAGCAACCCCCCCCCATATGTGCATTTGCCCCCTTTGTGCATGCGCAGAAAGCGCTCTCATTGATTATTTAACCCTTTAAAGAATCCCTATTTAAATGCTCAGAAAGCACTTCTTGGCGCTGCGTGACTCCGTCCCTTTAAGCGGTTGGGAAGCGGCGCTCTGCGTGTTTTGGTGCCGAGCACCCGGGGGGGGTTTGGGGATCGGCTCCTGTGTTGTTTTTGGGCGGCTCGGCCGCTTTTCCACTGAGCTTTTTCCAGACTGGTGACAAGCGGGAGCGGTGACTGGGAACAATGGTGCGGCTTTTCCTTCTATTCATGCGCCGGGGCAGGGTGTGTTACTGGGACGGCTGATTCATCGGCACGAGTCTTCCTCTGTGCCCGGCTTGGCGAGGGGTCTGGGGGTATTCAGCCGAGCCGAGCCAGCCTGGAGGGCTCTGTTTACCCCCTCAATGTACGGCTTGGAGGAGAGAAGAGAAAGGTGGGGGATGGGAGAGAGACGTTTAAATACTTAAAGGGATTTAACAAAGTACAGGAGAGAAATTTATTTCAAAGGAGGGGAAAAGGGCCAGAATCTAACACTAGAGGGTCAGAGGCTGAGATGAAATGTAAGGAAGTTTTACTTTACTGAGAGGGTGGTAGATAAGTGGAACAGCCTCCCAGCAGAAGTGGTAGAGGGTAATACAGTGAGGGTATTAAACATGCATGGGATAGACATACGGCTCCTGAATCTAAGACGAGACCAGTGACTAATCAAGGTTTGAGTCTTTACAGCAGGGGGCCGAGTGGGGCCGATCCGCTGTCAGACTGTGTTCCTTAAAATGACCCGGTTGCTGTCGCTCTGAGGCAGCTGGTTTCTGCCGGTCTGTCAGAGTGTATAAGGCGCAGCTCTGGTGACGCGTTTGGCTGCCTGAGAGTAGTGTGAGTCGTAATACCTGGCACTCTGGCTGATGCTCGCCGCGCTGCCCCCGGCCGGGATACATTCCAGCGGCACGGCCCGGTACCTCGCACCAGATAACAGAAGCACGGAGTAAACTGTTTAAATAAGTGGAGGGCGGATAGCGATGCGCTGCCCCGGCCCCCCGGCCCCTGTGTATACACTGAGCGGCGCACGGACGTCTATGTAATGTATACATTAAAAGAGAAATAAAGAAAATGTTTAAAAGGTGCCACAGAACCGAGGAGGAATAAACAAGAATGAAACCCATCTCTAACGGCTCGGCTCTGGGCCCCGGGCTCTGGTTTTTAACCCTTTGAGAGAAGGCAAGCATTTGGGAGATTTTTCATGACACAAAACCTTCTCTACATTCACAGACCATGAGCTCACCGTTTAGTAAATAAGTCCCATTAGGTTAATCCGTGCCCTAGATTTGGCCAAGTAACCATAACCATTACTTATTTTATTTTTTTAAATCACCCCCCCCCTCATACCCCCCCCTCAATATTTGTGACTCTCCCTCGCATCCTGTTTACCCCAAAGGCGTCTCGGGGGGTAAACAGGACATCGGCCCTAAAGTAAACTTCCACACTTAGTGGGGTTATAATGAATTGCTGACCCGCAGCCGCCCTTTCACAAAATAAACAACCCCCCCCACCCCTATCATCCTCACCCGGCGCTACGACGTTTGGGTCTTTTGGGTGCTTAAGAAAACCGCCGACAGCTTTCCATGGGCCGAGTTACAAGCAGCGAGACTTTCCTGTAATTGGATTTCAGTCGGGAATGCGTTGTACAGCGATATGGTATATGATGGCGCTATATAAAGTTTGACGGTCTGGGGCTTTATGCGCGTTGCCATAGCTGCGTCAGATCAGGTTCTTGCTCAGACGTTGTTGCCGGGACCATCGATACACCATTTAGTTATAAGGTCCCTTTAAGGCTCACCGGCGCGTTTCGCTCTCACGATCTCCTTTGCCAAAATCTGAGTCACCCTCCGGACGCTTGGGGCAGGTGCCGCTGCCGCGCAGGAAAACCGAGGTGGTATCTTTTTATTCCTCCCCGCTGGCACTCGAAATGTTTACCCTTGTTTTTTTGAAAGGATCCCTTTTTTTTGTACGGATGATGTCACAGATGATGTCACGGATGATTACAGGTTTTCTTCCACAAACACGGGCTCTGCATGGAATCAGATTTTTATTTTTAGACGTTCCTTTCATTAACGGTAATAAAAAATAAATAATAATCCCTAAACAAGTCTTTATTGGTCCGGAAGCGACGAGAAGAATCACTAAAGCGTCGTTAGTTGGTCCGGGATGTTAGCGGAATTCTTCATGGAACTGGATGGAGAATCCCTCGCTGCGCATGCGGATCCCGCGGACTGTTATATCAATGAATGTTCTGCAGACAGACAGTCCTGAGGAAGGGAGTTCCTGGCGAGAGCGTCTCGGACGTCCTTAGTTTGACGTTGGCGGGATGCGCGTTTGTTGGGAATCTGCCGGGGGGAATGTAGCGAAGCTTTAAAAAAAAAAAAACCACTTCCTCGAAAACTGTAAATTATACGGCCCCATTCACTAACTCCCTGTGAACTGTATACAGTAATAACACGCCCCCTCCCCCCCCGGCGCTGTGTACAGTAATACAAACCGCCCCCGGCGCTGTATACAGTAATAACTCCCCCCCCCGGCGCTGTATACAGTAATATAACTGCCCCCCCGGCGCTTTATACAGTAATATAACCCCCCCTCAGTGCTGTATACAGTAATATAACCCCCCTCAGGCGCTGTGTACAGTAATATAACCCCCCTCTGGCTCTGTGCATAGTAATATACCCCCCCCGGCGCTTTGTACAATAATAACCCCCAGCACTGTATACAGTAATGTTGGTTGGTGACAAAATCCTGTTTTTTATCTCATTTTGTCCCAATAAACCCCCTTTATCTGCAGATCTGGAGGCGCCGTTGCTGGCAGTCATGTGATATTTTGGGTGACTTTCCCGGCTCAAACACCGCACTGAGCTGATGCTTTATGGCGATGCTAATGAAGTCCGACCCTCCATAGACTTTCATTAGTCAGAGAGTCCTACTGTGTGATTAAGTCATTCTATTGTTCCCCACAGGCAGCATGATAAGGCGATGATTCGTTTTTCTTGGAATCATTCGATTAACCTTTTTATTCTTCTCCTCTTTTTTTCATTCTTTCACCCGCAGATCGAGAGGCGTCTGGACAGCGTACGAATGGTCTGCCATAACTCACACAAGAAGCTCCTGGGCTGTTTGCAGGGGCAGCCAGGCACCGACACTGACAAGAGATTTGTAAGTTACAACTCCTATCAATCTCAGATTTAGCAAAGGCTCCCTGGTGAGGGCAGTAAAGGTTGGGGTTTCCCTTATTGTGTGTGTGGGGGGGTACAAACGTTGGGAAATCTGCCTTCTGCGTCTATCAGCCATAGGTCAGAACATACAGGGTGAATATACAGGGACTGTTCACCGCCAGCCAGGGAGACTGGGGCAGTATCTCTCTGACATCGCATGTGTTGAGGGTGCTCTTAGTCCAAAGGAGGAGAAATATTACAGCAAGATGTCGTGATCTAAAACTAGAGGCATAGAGGGAATGTAAGGACGTTTTGCTTTACTAAGAAAGTGGTGGGTAAGTGGAGCAGCCTCCCAGCAGAGGTGGTAGAGGGCAATACAGTGTGGGGATTAAACATGCATGGGATAGGCATACGGCTCCTGAATCTAAAACGAGACCAACGACTGATTAAGGTTTGAGTCTGTACTGCGGGATATAGGGGCGACTAGACGGGGGCCGAATGGGGGCCGAATGGGGGCCGACTCTACGTTTCTATGCTAAGGTGTACAATTTGCTCTTTTTCAGAAAAAACTTCCTCTGATGGGCGTGTCCCAGACAATGATTGATGGATGTAATATGCTTAACGATGATACCCTCTTGGTGTAAGTAAGATGGAAAAAGTAGAAAAGTATGCAGTGTCAGTTATTTAAGCACCTAAAGGGTTAAAACAAGGAATGTTTAAAACCCGTTTACATCCGAAGCCTTAATTTAAAGAAAATATTTTGTAGGTGAACATAAATTTCTAAATGCGTAGAACTGTAAGAATATTCCTGCCGCCCAACGGAACGCGTAATACAGACGTTCTACGATCTAGAACGTTTTTGATACAATTTCTATTGGGTTTTTTTTCACAGAAAGACGTTGCTTTCATGCGGGGAAGCGGAACAAAGGCTGGCCCAAGAACTCTCCCAACATGAAGTACAGATCGAGAAGGACATCCTTGAACCTTTAAACCATCTGGCAGAGGTAAGAGGGCTTTTACCGTCGGCAGATCGTCTGTGAGTTTGCCCGTCGCCTGCTTCCGACCTCGCTTGCGTGTAACGGTCTGTTGGAGGTTTTCATTCGAGGCTTTTACTGAAGAAAAGAGGAGCCCTGGTCTTCTCCCTGGGGTTTCGCTGAAGGCTTTTGTCACTCAGGCTTCCCCTGAAGAGTTTCCTTGTCAGAAGTTATTCAAGACTCTTTGTAGACTGAACTATGGGTCATTAGGTTATTTCCATTGGGTTACCTAGAACACCAAGTTTAAGACCTTTTACGCTTAACTAAGGGTCATTAGGTTATTTCCTTAGGGTTACCTAGAACACAGAGTTTAAGACTCTGTACACTTAACTAATGGTCATTAGGTTATTTCCTTAGGGTTACCTAGAACACAGTTAGTTTTTAAGACTCTTTGAGAGGATAGTTATTCCAACCCTGTTTTGTCTTTTGGTTTTTCCTCTACAGGTAGAGATCCCCAACATACAAAAGCAGAGGAAACAGTTGGCTAAATTGGTTCTAGACTGGGATTCTGCCCGTACCAGGTGAGAAACGGGATTATGTATTGAATGCTGGCTGGTGAGGGGGACTCTTTATCGGCCTCGGTCTCTCTGGCATGTCTGTAAAGAACGGCATTGTTGGTCAGAGAACGATATTAACTCATTATTTATTGAACATAAGGGGAGATGATTGGATTGAAGGTCTGGAATGATTTATTCTG
Source organism: Spea bombifrons (assembly GCF_027358695.1). Lineage (NCBI taxonomy): Eukaryota > Metazoa > Chordata > Amphibia > Anura > Pelobatidae > Spea > Spea bombifrons. The sequence goes on from NC_071093.1 coordinate 42,868,368, forward strand.
ACATCGGTTTGCAGGTATAACCAGACGCAGAAGTCGCTGGGGATGCAGATGCAGCTGGGGAAGATGGACTCTCTGAAGGAGGAGGTGGATGAAGCGGCTAACAAAGTGGAGCAATGCAAGGTGTGTAGAGGGTCTTTCGTACAATGCGTCGGGTGGCAGTCCTGACATCTAAGGAAGAAAACGTGCAAAAATAACCCCAAAAATTATCCCTGCTGTCCCGTCTCTTTCCCCGTAGGACCAGCTGGCTGCCGACATGTACAACTTCGTCTCTAAGGAAGGGGAGTATGGTCAGTACTTTGTCACGGTAAGTTGGTCAGATCAACCAAGGTCATCAATAACCCTTTATAGTCACCTGGGATCCGTTATTCTGTTTTGAGTGCCACTCACAGGGTTAAAAATAGCATTTTCTGTACGTAATCAATTCACATAGAGTATTACAGGGCTGGTGGCTGAAGTGATAGGACTGTGGCACTGGGGCAATTAGGGGTACGCTGGCATTCTAGAAATGACCCCTTCAGTACCAGAGGAGTGTGAAATGCGTCAGAGGCGAACGCAGTACACGCAAACCTTTCTCTATATGCAGAACGACGCGTTTCTCAATCCTCCGACACTGAGAGGCCGAGGGGTCCGAAGCGGGATTGAGGTTATTGGAGTAAATTCCCCCAATATTTACGTCTTCCCTTTTTTTTGCCAACGCGTTCAGATGACGGTTTGTGAACGCGGCTTCATCCGTCACGCCACCCGCTGAAACCGTTCTCATTGATCGCATGTCTCGCCTCCTGCCGACGCCATTTACTCATTGTGTTCTTGTTTTCTGTGTGGGTTCTGTCCTCAGTTGTTAGAGGCACAAGCAGATTACCATAGAAAAGCACTAGCTGTCTTAGAAAAGGCACTGCCTGAAATCCAAGCCCAGCAAGGTAATGTCCCGGACCCCCCCACACGCCTCTCGCAACCCTGCCAGCTGCAGCTTCTCTCGCGCTGTACTCTGTATGTGCTTCTGACTGCCGGACTGGGGGTACCTGAGCTTCATCTCTAAGCCGCTTTTCACTCCAGGGCTGCTCCACCAGCCTTCCAAGCACCCCTTTCATCCATGAGCGCCTGTAATTCCCATTATTCAGTCTCATCTTTCCTTATTTCTTGGCTTTTTAACATTTCTCATCACCTCCTCTCTGAACCTTTATGATCTATCATCACTTTCATTCATTATTTTCTCCTTTCTTTTACCTGCCACTTTTCCTCTCGTCCACCTCTTCCCTCCTCTTTCTCCTGCCCATTCCCCCTTTCCTCTTTCTCCTGCCACTCTCCCCTTTCCTCTTTCTCCTGCCCCTTTCCTCTTTCTCCTGCCCCTTTCCTCTTTCTCCTGCCCCTTTCCTCTTTCTCCTGCCCCTTTCCTCTTCCCCCTGCCCCTTTCCTCTTCCCCCTGCCCCTTTCCTCTTCCCCCTGCCCCTTTCCTCTTCTTTCTCCTGCCCCTTTCCCCTCTCTCCCCTTTTTATCCTTTCCCTATATTTCTTCTTTAGATCGCCTTTATTTATTCCATACTTTCCACCTCTCCCATTTCTTTATCTCTATTCCTTTTTCTTATCCTTTTATTCTCACCTCTTTGTCCCCAGACCCATTCTCTCGTCTCTGTTTCTTTCCTCCCGCCGCTCCGTCGCGCTCACTTTTGGTGCTCCTGCACCCTTTTTCTTTATTTTTCCGTCTGCTCGACCCTCCGTTTCTGGTCTGCACCATGAGTTCCTCCGTTCTCTGTTCTCTGTTCTAGATAAGTGGACGGAGAAACCAGCGTTCGGCACCCCGCTGGAAGAACACTTGAAACGCAGCGGCCGTGAGATCGCTTTGCCCATCGAAGCCTGCGTGATGATGCTACTGGAGACCGGCATGAAGGAAGAGGTACGTCATACGGCGTGATGTCATATGGGGCACCTTCGTGCGAGCTTCGGGCAATGAGTACGATGATCCTCCATCTCGGCCAAAGTGCGAAACGTGGAGGTCGTCATTTCTTTAGATGAACTGCTAAAGAATTCCAGGTGTCCCTGTCTGATTTATCATCCACCGCTTGCCAATAACATAATTAACACTCGGTAGCGATTACGGGCTGCGATTAGAAACATACATACGTAAGAACGCTCCGTTTCCTTCACTTCTTCCCCTCGCCTTTGGTTCTGACCCGTTTCATCTTATTTCCAGGGCTTGTTCAGGATCGCGGCTGGAGCCTCCAAACTCAAGAAGCTGAAAGCCGCTCTGGACTGCTCCACGTCGCAGCTGGAGGAGTTCTACTCGGACCCTCACGCCGTGGCAGGTACGTGGCATTAAGGGGAAACGCTCATGTAAGACGTCAAGCCAAACATTATTAGATTCTTTTCAACGAGCGTTTTCCTTGATATAATGTATCACGGACCTGACCGGAATATCCGGAATGATCTCGAACCTGCGAAGGACCTCCGCCTGCTCAGCAACCACTTTCACAAAACATTCACAAACCAACAAAAACAACCAACCTCGTTCTCATCTTCTCTGCAGGGGCTTTGAAGTCCTACCTTCGAGAGCTTCCGGAACCTCTGATGACCTTCAGCCTGTACGACGACTGGATCCACGCTGGAAAGTAAGAGTGATGAGTAATTTATCAAACTCTCTAAATTCTGGTCTAAGGAATAGATGAGAGCCGCGTGACCCGTCCTCTCTACTCACGTTTGGTTAAATGCCCTTTCTATGTTACCCTAACATTCCTAATTACCCCTTTAAAAAAAAAGCTGGCCGCTTTGAAGATGCCTTTTTCGGTTTCAATGACAACAACCTATCACTGCCTGCTTTTCTGTCACATGACAATGATGCGTTCCCGACAAAATCTTGGTTCAAAAATTTTGGGGCATTCAGCAGCATTAGGGGTGATGATTATAATGCTGCATTTATTAATTTTGTTAAATTCCGAACAATGGGCGGAACAGCGACTTTAAGCAAAAGCCATTGTGGCCATGCAGATCACAGAGCAATACTTTAAGCATGATTGTCTCCAAATATATAGTTTATTCGAATGAATAAATTCACGCACCCCCAGATATCTGGAGCGTAAGGCACATGTATATGTTATATAGTCGCCTAATGTTCTGCAAACTTCCCTCTAAGTGTCTAAAACCCATTTTTTGTTGTTTTTTTGATGCAGTATTTCAGACCCCAACTCGAAGCTCCAGGCTTTGTGGATGGTTTGCCAGAAACTGCCCAAACCTAATCAGGAAAACTTCAGGTACGGCATTAACCATTTATTAGAAACCTTTCCCATAAACTATATCCGGAGTGACTGAGGGGGATGCTGTCTGTCGCTGCAGGTATCTGGTGAAGTTCCTGGCCAAGCTCAGTCAGAGCAGTGACGTCAACAAGATGACTCCGAGCAACATCGCCATCGTCTTGGGTCCCAACCTGCTATGGGCCAAACACGAAGGGTGAGTACTGCCCTGTATCCCAGCCCTATATCCCACACCTGTACCCCGCACCTGTACCCCACACCTATATCCCAGCCCTGTACCCCGCACCTGTACCCCACACCTGTACCCCACACCTATATCCCAGCCCTGTACCCCGCACCTGTACCCCACACCTGTACCCCACACCTGTATCCCAGCCCTGTACCCCACACCTATATCCCAGCCCTATACCCCAGACCTATACCCCAGACCTATATCAAAGTTATTTCGAGATCTATTGTAGTTGGGGATATAAGAGGTATATACGGGTCTTAGGGCAGGTGGGAAAAGGACTTTTTTGTAAAGAACGCTATGCGTGAAACGCGTTGGGCGGTTGAGATCCTGCTGGGGATCTGAGCTTTAGATCCTGCCTCTGATTTGGCGGCCAATTAAAATCTTCACAGCTGTAGAAAAATAAAACTGTGCTTGAAAGAGTTTGGACCCAAAAGCTCACACATCCTCTCAAAAAGTCCTAATTAATGATACGCGGATTAAAGCGACCATTTTTCCCCCTGCAGCATTTATTTCCACACATATCTAGGATTATTGGTTTCTTGATAGTGATGTCATCACTGCATTGGAAGCGTCATCAACACCTTTTATTTCCTCCCCAGAACGTTAGCGGAAATAGCGGCGGCGACGTCCGTCCACGTGGTGACAATCATCGAACCGATTATTCAGCACGCAGACTGGTTCTTTCCAGGCGGTATGGAGAACGCGTTATTTTTATTTTTATGTTTTTTTTATATTTTGTATTTTAACATAGCGGGCAGCTGAGTGCCACACACCCAAAAACAGGAGAGATTTAGAGAAAAAAATAATAATTTTAGTAAAAGGATAACTTTTGGGCGCAATTATTTGATTTTAACCGATTTGAGTCTCACGGGGCATGAGTTTCTAAAATGTTCTTAACGCTTTTTTGGGCGCCCGATATCTTTAAAAGCCAAATGTTCCTTGTGAAAACTTTCGACACAAATTTTACAGCCAAAAAATTAAGAATTAATAATATAACATATTAAAGAAGACCATGAAAAGAGGGGGACCAGACGAGAAGAAGAAGGTTCCGGGCAGGTTGACCACGTAACAATGTATCGGAGATCCTGGGCATCTCCAGAAGTCACCAACACTTTATCGAGGCTGCAAAGAATGCTGTAGGAGGCTGGAAGTGATCAGCCATTACTGTTTATTGTTTTATATGGCATCGTCATATTCCATGGCGCTGTACAACGGTCACCCGGGGAATCTAGCGTTACTTTAACCTGATCTGGATAATAATACGTCTTCGATTACTCATCTTCTCTCTGTTTAACTTCTTTCAGAGGTGGACTTCAATGTATCTAATGCCTTCGTGCCGGTCTCAACCAACATGCCTGTGGCCAGTAACGATGGCCAGTACGAGTTCGGCGTCATGGAACGGAAGAGACCGTACAGCATGGCTGTGGTGGACGGAGATTTCCTGAAGAAAGAGGGGTGGGTATGAGCTAATGACCTTATACGAGTCGTGTTATATCTACGAAGACGTTTAATGCTGGGAGTGGATGTTCTGAGGATTGTTATTTTGTTACCGTGAGTGCGTGTTTTCTGGAATACAGGTGTGTTTCCGATTCGGGGTGGAATAAGTTCCTTTATAAACGTGGCTTCTTGGACGCCTGTCCTGGCCTCGCCCAGACCCGACGTTGATCTCTCATCTCTTTATTCCAGCATAAGCTTAAAACTCTATGATGGCCACATCACCTCCAACTCCAAAAGAGGAGGAACGTTAAACCGGAAGCACGGTTCCCCGACATTCCATCCCCCGTTGCCACCCACCGAAGCCTCGGGGCAAGCAGACTACCAATCGCCCCCGCTAGACATCAGCGCCCCTGCCTCCGTCGCTTCTACAGACCCGGTGCCGACGCACGTCAACGAGGAAGCCAGGTAACGATCTGGGGGTTCGCTTTGAACGATGGGGGTTGATGTTTTTTCCAGCGAGAATTTTAATCATCTCCGTTATCCACAGCACTTTCAAGCCCAAAGAGCCCCCCACGTCGACGACCCCTCCGTTGTTGCGTAACGGAGGTCTGCAACCTTCTGGGGGGAGTGCAAGTCAATTGGCCGCCGGTCCTGCCGCGGGCGCTGCGAACCCCAGTCCTCACTCCACGAGACGAGGTAAACGCGTTTTACTCGCTTCCGATAACCTCTTCGGCTGATAATTGCGCTACTTGAACAACAGGGTAAAGATGGCATTTTTAATAGGAATATTTTTTTTATTATTTTTTTACAGCTACTAAAAAGCCGGCTCCAGCTCCCCCCAAGCCTGTGGCCCCTCCGCCCGTGCAACCGGGAAATCAGGGCTCGCCTGTTTCAGCAAACACCCCACCATCCATCTCTCCTAAGCCCTCCGGCGTTACCCATAGTCCTGCCTCGACAGCGGGTACCACTAGCCAAGGTGGCACGGCTCCCCACCCTGCGTACTCGCATGGATCACTCCCCCGGCGGCTATCAGGCAGCCAGCCCTTAATACATGCCCCTAGTCACCCCCCTCCGCAGCCACCCACTCAGCCCCCCGGTGTATCCAGAACTGGCTCCCACCCTGTGGCCCCTGCCGCAGAGCCACCCACAACAGAACAGTCCCCTAGTCCTCCCCACTCACCCACTCCCCCAGATACTCCTCCGCTGGGGGTAGAACAGCCTGGACCCCCGGAGGTCGCACAGACACTGCCGCCAACAGCGTGGACTGGGACACTTACCCGAGGTCGCCCCGTCCCCAAACCTCGAATCCGGCCTAGCGTACCCCCTCCGCCACAGCCCCCCGGCTCACACAACACCCCGGAGGTGCCACCGATGTCGTCTTCAAAGATCATCACCGGTGAGTGAGAGAAGATACCGGGAAAACAGCAAAACTGACTCAGTGGGGGTTCGGGGCTCAGGGCCACGGCGGACGGCAGCAGGGAGTGAGGGGCGCCGAGCGAGCGCTGAAAACGCTGTCACGAATGAGCCCCTGGGCGCTATGCACCCCATGCACTCGCCTCAACGTGGCCCTGACCCGGCAATGACAATGTGACTAATTCTGGTGCTAAATGTAATCACCGGGGACATTCTTTGGGGTTTCCATGGTGACTGCTCCACGTTTAGAACTTTGCCTTTAGTAGAAGCAACACCCTCTGGTAGCGTAATACTGGGGGGGCAACATTTTATTCACCGTATACATGAGTTGTGGCCCCTATATAATCACTGGCAGAGTATCGATTAACCCGCTCTGGCTTGTGGCTGCGGCACGAACGCCCGTTTCCCGGTGATATCGGCAGATGAGCGTTCTGTCGTTTTCTCGGTGTTGCTGCCGCTGACAGGCGTGTTGGGAAGTAACGGGGGGCTTCTTGGGTTTCTGCAGCATGCGTGACGCAGCCTAACACGTGTCTGTGGTGCCTCCAACAGGTTGGGAGAGATACCGCTGTTAAGGTTTGTAATCGGCCGCTGCCACGCGCCGCCTTCTTGTTGCATTGATGGCTTTGACTTTGCACAATCCATACCATCCCCTCCGATACCGGGGGTCCTCATCTTCATCCCATTCCACCCCGGATCCCCCCGGCACCGTCCTCATCCCACCCCGTATCCCCACCGGCACCGTCATCATCCCATTCCCCCTGTATCCCCACCGGCACCGTCCTCATCCCATTCCGCCCCGTATGCCCACCGATACCGTCATCATCCCATTCCACCCTCTACTCTTCATACCCCACCTCGCGACCCAGCTCACCCCTATCAAGAATAAATTCTCTGATCCAACCTGCCCCCCACGCTAGAGCCACGCCTGGGTTACCCGCGCTAGCCACTTGGCTACATTGGCGTTTCCTTGGGATGGGGGGGCGATCATCACCCCTGGCCCCCCCTTTCTACGCCGCCATGTAGAAACCTATCAGAAATGGCTTCCCAGCATTCCCTTTTAACCCTTTGTGTGCCAGGCTGCCGGTTAGTGATTTGCTATGGAGCAAAAAGCATTAAAGGGGAGATGGCGACATCCCGCGACACACGCATGTACTTTGGGGGGTTCGCGGCACTGTTTAGTTCACCCCTTTTTTTTTCTGCTTGGCATCTACATTATCTACATGCATGCAAAACGCACCCCGAACCCCCTTTGCTTTAGCATGCGAAGCGCAACTTTATGGCAACCTGTATACCCAGCGTGGCAACTAATCGTCCAAGACCCACCTGCCCCATAAAAAAAAAATATAACCGGCCCGTTTGTTACATTTAAAAATATAATAAATAATATAAATAGAATAAATAAATAAATGGCGTTCTAAGGAATTGTTTGCCGGAGCCTTTCCCATAAATCTAGAACAAGGTGTAAGATTTTCTGCTTGAACGTGCGGTGCCCGGTAAGGCAAAAATTCTAATTCTAAACCATTTCATTAAACGATTCAGATGTTTGATGCGCGTTTGTCAGTAGACACTGAATTTGGAAGGTTTGATGGTAAGGAAAGAGGCATTTGATTGGCCCCCAAAAAAAAGTCTTACGTTGACCCCAAATCACGCTTTTTTTATCACTTGCTCCCAATACTAACATTGTGTGGCCCTAACCAGGCTTGTTTGCCGTCACTAATACAGCATGCCAGGGGGTGGGCCCTGGGGGGCCGTTTTATGCCTTCTTTCTGTGGTTGGGGGTCTCCTTCTTGGGAAACGAGACGTCACGCCGTTCGTTAGACGTTCCCTGGGTCTGTTTAACGTTCTTCAGGCTGTTTAAAAAATCCGGACCCTGTTTTAAGACAAATAATTAACTCTTTGCGGGTCTCTTCATTCCCACGAGACTGGCTTATAGAATAAATGACATTTTTAGGGTAACGATTATACAATTTAACCATTAAAGAAGGCCTAGCAACATAGAAATTGATGGCCGATCAGACCCCCCCTTCGGCCCCCTGTCTAGTCTGCCCGTTTATCCCGCTGTAAAGATTCAGGAGCCGTATGTCTATCCCGTGCATGTTTAAATCCCCTCGCTGTATTAACCTCTACCGCTTCTGCTGGAAGGCCGTTCCACTTATCTTACCACCTACCAAAGAAATTCCCTGTTTCTAGACACTTAAAAATAATTTTAGCTTCTAGCATGAAAGCAGAAGACAACTTAAGTGCATCGTTTAAAAAGTTTAGAAAGGAATCCCAGTGGGTCCGACCCCCGCACTGTCGGTCTGGGATTATTTGTTTCCTGGAGGTAAATTAGCCTTTGTTATAAAAATTTATTTAGAAACAAGTGGCGCATGTATACTGAACGGGCAAAATACTGTTAGTGTACTCTAGTGTTTAACACACAACCCTTGGAGTTAGAGCGTTTCAATGCCCACTGTGTGTCATTTAAAGGGTTAAATACCCCTGAATTTTATTTCTCCAAGGATTCTGTATAAGAAATAAAAAAATATATATATTTTTAAATAATTTTTTTTTTGTGACCGGTCTTCCCAACATCTCATGCGGTTTCCCCAGACGGCTTCGCTCATTAACCCCTTCCGTTGTCTCACGTGTTTTTTTATCTCCGCTCTTTCAGATCCTGCTGCGTTAAATCCCCAGGTCCAGCCCGGTGCTGAATCCGCAGCGCCCCCCGCAGACGCCCCGCCGCAGAACCCCAGCCACGTGGAAAACGACATCGAGAGCACGGCGCTGTAGGCGAAGGGGGTATTTTGCACTCCGACGCATAGACTTTCTGGCCCCGTCGGTGGTCTCCGCATCCAAACACAACAGCGAAAAGCTTTCTTTTTTTTCTTTTTTGGGGGTTAAATAGAAGAACGTACAAAGTTTGAATGACCTGTTGCGTTCTGCGATGAAGTGACACCGGTGTGGCCTTAGGCTTGGGGGGTATAAAGTGTATCTGTAGAGCCCCAACCAACCTCTCCTTTATATTACTTGATGCCGCTATTCAAAGTGATAAACCGAGCAGACATTCCAGAGAAAATGCATCGTGGCGCCCGGTATCCAGCCGGTTAAACGCACCCGCTGCTCCGCGCTTCCTTAACGCTCATACGTTTAATAAAGAATAATCCGTTTGGGGTCACTAGCTCACGGTATGTAGAATGGCATTGAAGTCAGAGGCACATGCGCTGCCGGCGCTCGCTTCCCTAATAACCTTCTGGATCTGACGTGGCTTCGTAACCGCTGGTGAGGTTGCAGACCGGGGTCTTCGTCTTCACTCCGCACACTCTTTAAGCGCCCGCCGTTAGCCGGGTTTTCCATCGTGCTGGAACTTGGCCGGAACTCCTAGAATTCCATGCGCTGACACCCCGGCGGTCTCTTTTATAAGGATCAGTCCCACCTTCATTCAGCGTATTGAGATCTTTTACACATGGACGCATACCTGGCCCGCTAAAACGACATTTCAATACGGAGGTGTTACCGCCGCCGCTACCTCGCGTGTTGCCTCGTATGTTTTGCTGGACGGTTTGGGGGCTCCGCGTCTGAAAGCTCAGATCCAACGAGTGTAAATGTCCTTCTTTTAAGCTGTAGGTGCGTCACATCCAACACTCAAGCACTGAAATGGTTAAAGCCCAAGGTTTGCACCGGTTATTAATTTGCATTTAAAAAAAAAAAAAGACTCAATTAACCACGTCGCTGCCAGTGCTAGACTAAAGGTTGAATGACTACTGTATGGGCAGCGAGGGTCTTTTTTTGGACGCCGGCCTCCGATTGCTTGGACCGTCTCATCTGAATGCCGTATGTATTTAAACGTATATATATATATCAAGTCATATTACAGATACCACTATAGAGAAGCAATATGACGGAGGGATCGGTATTTAAAAGCGGTTTACGATAAATGATGGGGGTCTGTAGCTCACAGCAGCTGGAGGTTCGGAGGTCCGGAGGTCAGCCGCCGTCGGTTAGCTGGAATAACGACCTATGCATTTTGCTTGGAAATCACAAAAAAACTGTGGTCTTAACGCCTCTTTGTCTTAGGGGTATTGCAGAGAGAAAATAGATATATTACATCCCGCCTCGGTCGCCTTTTGAGGATTAGTTTTATATTTTTTCAAAAGGGTGATTTTTGAAGATTTATTGGCACAATAAAATGATTTTTTTTTCTTTCTTATAAGGGCTTTATATGTTAAGATTTCCAGTCCTTTTCTTTTCTCTCTCTTGGTCGAAACACATTTTTTTTTTTTGTTAAAAGCTGTTGCACCGGTTTATAAATATATTATATATACAATATGTATAAAGTGCCTCCTATTTTTTGTTCAGTTTAGAATATTTTCCTCTTCTGTTTTTTTTTTTGTTTTTTTTTGACTGGGCGCTGAAGCGAAGCAATTTGTCGTTCTTTGCTTAGAGTTGGAGAGACGATATTATGTAAATTATATATTTTTGGCACACTTTAAAATATTTCTGTTAAAATATATTTCCTGTTCCCATGGAAATTAAAAAATGGTTGTGAGGTTAACTATCTTCTTTGTGTGTTGTTTAAAAAAAAAAAAAAAAATCTTGTTTTTTTTCATGTTTAATCTTACGGTAAATCCTATTTTTATTTTATTTTTTATTTTTTTTAACTACAACTTATAATAATAATAATAATAATAAATGTCTATAAGCTTTAAAAAAAAAAAAATCACTCTTAAATGTTAAAAAAAAAAAAAAAAAAATCACTCAGGAGATTCGTGATATATTCAGGATTTTTTAATTTCACAATTTAGGAACCTATATGAACTAATTTAAGTAGATCATCGATATCTTGGGACAACACTTTTGTCCGTAGCTAAAACCGAGGGAATCCATCCAGTTTTAGGCAGGCCTTTAAGCCGGATCCAGTAAAGGTTTTACGCAGACGAAAATATTTTTATAAATTTGGCGTCCTTCATGAGAAATGCGGCGTGGAAAGTTCTCAAGGTCCGCGAGTCATGAAGGACGAGCGTCGTGGCCTCTAGAGATGCAGATGCTGAGGTATCGGCCACACTTGATCTATCAAAAACAAAGTTGGAGGAAATTAAAAGATGCCATTTTTTCTACGCTGTTTGCATTTTGTCACATTTTGGGAAATATTTGTGTTTTCCTTGGTGGGGTGGGCAAGCAGCGCTCTCAGCCTGCAGGAGGCAATAAGCTGTTGGCTAATGGACACATGAGGTTGTCCTCTGATGCTAACATGGTGTAGGGGCCACCGGTATCATCGTCGACTTCCCTCAACTGATGCAGCTTGGCCGAACCACTGAAACTGGTTCATCATCTAGAAATTCTAGAACAATTTCTGAAATGTCTGAATGTTTTTGCAGCTCATCTGCTGATTTAACCCTTATCTGCCCCACTTAGCCCTTGAGAGCCATGTATTCGGATAGATTTCCAGGCACGGCCGGGTACGAATCCCTTTACCTGAATCCCCGGGGCTGTTTAAAGGTCTTGCGTACATCGCCAGGAACTGTTCTGGTGTCAGCAGCGTGTCGGATGTAACGAGAAAGCGGATCACCTCTTCTCTAACCAAGAGCTGCGGGGCTAGGTCGTGGAGGCTTTCACCCGGACCTTTGCTACCGAGCTGTAAAAAAACACGTGATACAAAATTAAGGCGTCCCGAAGTAAAGCAGCTTGTCGCCAGACTTACACTAGAGGTGGAGAGTGACCTCTGCTGGGTATTCTCTGTATGTCTTCACATATATTCTCATTGCTTCTAAAAGCGGCCATCATGTTACTAATTCAGCAGATCCATAGACCAGGAAAAGCTCTTCTGTACCCATTAGGTAAAACCTATAGCAGAGGGCGTTATGGATTCTTACTTTTAGCGTCTGGGAAAGAAATACTCCTAACTTTAGAAGGAGCCTAAGACAGTCCTCCAGCACGCTCGCTGCAGCTTGCTCCTCTATGAAGCTCCCCAGATAAACGACGGGGAAATTGATGATACGGAAATACCACTGTAGGAACAGCCGGTTTGGGACCTTCTGCGAAAACACCAGGACCTTGGAGCTCTCTAGCATCGACCTAGAAAGATGGAAATGAGTCCGGGGGTTATAACATCTGCCCGCGTTTATCAGAAAGAAAATGAAAATGATGGACACAAGGCTCCTTCCCAAATAAATGAGAGACGTGGTTATGGGGCAGACGTCCATGTGCATGAGATACAGCTTAAGGCTTTTGGAGATCCTGTAGTCGCCTTCCCTATTTCGGTGCAAGTTAGCATTGTAGTCAGCATGTTGAGCTTCTCAAGGACTTTGAGATAAAGTTGGCCTACTCCAACACTTGAGGCATCCTTTATCCACTCCCATCACTCATCAAATCATCCTTAATCCACTCCAGCATTCATTGAATCCTCCCTCATACACTCCACCACTCAACATGTCATACATTATCCACTCCTTCACTCATCAAATCATACTTAATCCACTCCACCGATCAACGAGTCACTCTTTATCCACTTGGCCGCTCATTGAATCATCCTTCATCCACTCCACCGTTCAGCAAGTCAACCTTTTATCCACCATTCATTGAGTCATCCTTCATTTTGTCCACCATTCAACAGTCACCCTTTATCCACTCGACCACTCATTGAATTCATCCACTCCACCATTCAAGTCAACCTTTTTCCACCACTCATTGAAACGTCCTTCATCAACTCCACCGTTCAGCAAGTCAACCTTTGATCCATCACTCATTGAGTCATCCTTCATTTGCTCCACCATTCAACAAAGTCATCCTTTATCCATTCCAATGCTCGAGTCATCAGTCAGCCACTAAGAATTCTCAAGCAGGACCATAACGTTCTCTCTGGAGTCCCATCACATGCGGTTTATGCGTGTAAACCAACAACACTATGTCCAAGATGGGCCCTCGGTCACCTGGCTACCACATTTTCTTAATTCTCCTCAAGTTCGCAAATGCTTGTGAGACTCCTCGTTACCGGCTTTCATTACGTCACAGAAACTAAAGCACCACGGACAGCTAACTTAAGTGTTAGAGAGAAGGTAGCCCCCTATAATGTAAACCAAACCCACCTTGCATCCTGGTTCTGAAGCTGCGCAAGATCTTGAAGAATGGCGTATAATGCTTGACTGGAAGACTGGAGACGCGGGAGAGAATTGTTAGTGGCTTCATCCAAAAACAATGTTTCAAAGTGAACATTCCAACCGCCATTACCGTCTCGCGAGCTACCTGCCTATCACTAAGAAAAAATACATTAATACCTGAGAATAGCTTTGGATTTCATGGAATTTCTAGTAAAATAATGTTTTTTTTTTACCTAAATACACAGTAAGCGTGAGTACTCTAGCAGACACCTACCTCTATAATGTGAATAACGCAGCTGGGATAGATGAGCAATAATCCCGACACAGTGTCTCCGTGGTGGGATTTTAGCATTTTATAGAAGAGTTTTTCATAATGATCTTTTTTGGGGGAAGAATAATAGAAAAAAACCTTATTTGCAAACATTTATTTTCAGAAAAAGACATTTTATGTTAAGAGGCAACACATCCGAGTTAGAACACCGTAAGGCAAAAAGAGATTCCATCTCAAATGAAGTTTCTGTTTCTCGTCCATGACGTGTATGCTGCTTAACTTTTTCAATAAGTGGGGAAATCTGTGTTTTTTTACATAAATCTGTATATATGAACGCCACGGATAGAAAAGAGGGACTTCACACATTAGGCAGGTACTGTTCTCTATATAATGATCGTACTTTGCAGTGGCCAGTTTGCATCAAAAGATATTTCTCCCAGAATTCAAGAAGCGGAGGATCCTCAGGGGCGGGACTTCCAGAGTTGGTAAATGAGCAGTGACGCTGTTACTTATGGCGCATGCCGGCAATGGAGCAGAGCATGATGGTTAATCACAGGATTCGCGCACAGTAATAGCCGTGAGCGAATTTCTCTTGTGTTCTACAGAGGTAGGACAGCAAACGTTTGGCCCCGTCTCCCATGTCAGGACTGTTCTGTTATCGCCGGAACAGTTAGGCGGTATTACTCTTTTGCGTTACCTACCCTGACAGTCTAAGGCTAATAAGACGCTACATGGTCTCTTACCTGTTATGTTTCTGTGGTCCATACACGATGGGGAGATCTTCGCCACATAAATCAGCCGGTTAAGTGTTATCTTCTGAATAAAAATAGATACAAACATTTCGTAAACGGCCGCAGGTACTCCCCCCACCCCCACCGGGCAGCCGTACATTAAACGTATGCATTTTCCCGTTACTGTTATTGGTTTGCATGATTTTAATATTGAGTCACTGTGCCTGTTGCCATGTTATGGTTCCTGTATACTGTATATATTAATACAGTGACCGAATTCAAACACGCATGGGATAGGCATGTGGTAGTAGATGAGTGGAACAGCCTCCCAGCAGAAGAGGTAGCGGTTAATATAGTAAGGGAATTTAAACATGCATGGGATAGACGTGTGGCTTCTGAATCTAAGACGAGACCAATGGCCAAGAAACTTAGAATTAAGGATGATTTGGCCCCAGAAAGCCTCTTAGGAGTCTTTTTATTATTATTATTATTTTAAGGAAAATTTTAGGGTTTCTTCCCAAAATGAAGGTAGGCCTCATTAACAGCCACCCTTGGCTCGCCCACCTTATGGTATGCCTCGGTAGCGAAGGTCAGAGCGGTATTGCGGGTAAAATGACTCCTGGTGGAGTGAGCTCTGTGGGAAGCCATGGCGGAGGACGCTGCAGCGGGTACCAGAGCCCGTCACCGTGGCAACCCGGGAGGAAGGAGATGCACCATGGCAATCAGGTAAAGGGAAGTAAACAGATGCTGAGGTGGGCGGGGCAGGCGTCACGTGGGACGTGACAGTTAACTCTTTAAGTGACAGGGTCGAGTTGTCATTAACTCTTTACCTCCAATTTATCGATTGGTTATGTTTCAAATTAATTTTGACCCCCCCCCCTACGCAGCAGAAAAACAAAAACATTTCATTTGTTCACACAAAAGAGTTAGCGTATAATGAGGAATAGGGCGAGGGGCTCGCAGCGACGAATATTATTGCAATAGATATATATTTTCTAAAATATAAAAAAATACCACTGATAATAATAAGATATATCAGTCTGCCAAACAAATAAGAATTATGAAATACACAAATTCACCGGATTTGGCTAGAGTACACAAAAAATGCATTTTTTTTTTCGCTGAAATATCTCAAACACAGTTAATTTGTGGATGTCTTTATTTAGAATTGCACATTTACATAGGAAATCTTTCACCTTTCGAAAGCCGCGTATCCGCGAGAGGTCACGGGTTTAACCTTCTTCATAACCCAACAAGGCGTAGGAAACCCCTCAAAATCCGAGGGCAGAACGTTCCCCCGACCCTTTTTATTCCCAATGATTTTATTCGGTAAGGCTGAAAATGGTCAAAATTCCTGAGTGATTTCTTACACACATAGTACCCTTTTCTTAATGGAAAAAAAATTGCACAATATCTTACAATGTATGGGCTTTTTGTATAATTTTAGCCGTATGTAACAATAAATTTGTAGAATCCCCCCCAACCACGTGGATAGCCGATCGTGTGAACGGAAGACTCCTGGATAATATTGCGTAATACTCGAAAAATAAAGATGGGACCGAAAACTATCCTATACATTTAAACATAAAGGGAACTTACCATGCTGCAGCTTCTCCGTATGAGGTGTCTACCCGCCAAACTAAACATTTCCCAGTCACTATGGACGCTCCGGCCCCTATGATTAGATTACAAGCTCGTGATGGCTCCTTACTACTGTTACAAAACCAGACGGTCGCCTGAACAGCCTACGTGGTATTGTATGTCTTGGACAATGTATGGGAAGACATCAGAAGGAGAAGAACCTTAAACAATTTGTCCAACATGCTGTTTGCTGTAATATCGGTCTCATCACAGATGTTATGTTGTAACTAATCTCGTGGAAAGGGTTTTCCTTCTTCATGATAATTTCCCATTTATGATTCGGATTCTTTAAGGTTGGATAAGAAGGCACAAAGGGGGACACCTGGACTAATGTCACCCGATTAGACCTTTCCTTAAAAGAGGAGATGCTGTTGAAGGAATCTGCTTTAGTTCGTGGTGTTCTTTGTGGTATGAAGTTCTAAACCATCAATATCTAGAAGATGGGATGTCCGTGTTCTTGTTAGCCAAAGTATGCCCAGAGGAAGACCCCTGCGCTCAAGCAGATAACAAGGTTGGAGTTTAATATGTGGTTCGCCAGGGGGCTCTCATAGAGTAACACTTCGGCTGGTTCTGAACGGACCGGGAGATTTTGGTCATGCGCGGCCTTATTACTGCTGTCCATCCCGCATAACCAGAGGAAGGCTTTTTTCAAGCGAGAGCCAAACGATGATGACCCGCCTGCAAGAGATTTGAAGGAATACAATTTAATCGGTCAATAATTAATATCTGCTGCTTTGTGAACATTTAGGGTTTCCAGAAGATCCAGTAGATCTCGCCATTCCTGTGGAGACATCAGCTTCTCCTCAACCATCAACAACCAAAATAATGGCTGAACGTTCCACTCAGAATCAACCTGTTTTTCCATAGATCCAAACCGATGTTCCATAGGATATTCCCTCCCCGAGTATGTATATAAATAAGACTTTCTTGTTCCACGAGTGGAGCAAACCCTGAACAATTACTCGCTCGATTAACAAGAAGATGACATAAACTGAAACCACGCCCCTTCTTAGTCCTAATTCTTAGGCTGATGACATCAGCACCCACCAAAAAAGTGACTTAAATTATCAGAGGAATAATTATAAAATTCAGTGCTAGATAACTGCTCGTGATGGAGGAAGGAGGGGACAGGATTTAGAAGATCTTTGTGATGTTCCCATGTCCTACATGACGCTCCCTTTGGATTCTGGGTTAGAATGCTGGATAAATGTACAGAAACAATTGTATTCGTGAAGGATTTTCGAAATTACCTTCTGGGTTGGTAAGAATTTCTTCAGTGGAGCTCATAACTGTTTTGTCGGGGATGCTGTCTACAGAACTCACTCCATTTGCAAGATTTCTGGTGGCTGTTGCCTCCTCGATGCTTTCTTCTCCTTTGTCCCATCGTGTGAACCAAGTAAGGCGGCTGACCTGTAAGGTAACCGTAAGGTAACTACCTAATTGTTCCTGGGAAGTCAGACCAGACAAGGTATAGTTTGCTTGGATTTATCTTGAATAAAGAGCATTTTTTGCTCAAAAAGGTGGAAATCTACAAACACAATTGGGGCAGCTCAACAAAAAGTTATGAAATGCTTTCAATTTTCTTTCTCTTAGTATTCTAGGAGGCCAATCTGTCCTATTTGTGGTCTATTTTTAAGTATCCTTTTTTTTCAATAAAATTAAACTTTGATACATTATCAATAAAGATACTGGATGCGAAAGACCCTCTTACCATCTCTTTGGAGGGAGGTTCGGTCCACAGGCTGACGGCCACCACTATGATGAGGGTCAGCAGCGCCAATATCATGGAGAAATACAAGTAATGAACGTATCTGACCACATCGGGGCGGTTATCGGGCTGGTCACACTGTGGCGGCACGTAGATAAAATCCAAAATCATTCTGATGATGCCCACAACCAAGCCTATTATCAGCCCCCAGAATGCACCCTGGAAAAAAGAAATGATTTTATTTCTAAATATTAATTAATTATTAAAAAAAAAAAAAAATTTTCATTAAATAGTACTTAGCGAGCCCTTGGCGATAAGGCTAGTGTTCCAATACTGATTTAAGGAAGCCACACCTCAGTGTATATCTAATATATATAGTTTATGAACCATCCATTACGAGGCCACCACAAACAGCATCGGTAAAATAATTATTTATGTATAATATCGTATTCCCGTTGGTCGTTTCCCTTTAAAATGGGTCTTCCAACTTCTTAAATCCTCACTCCATGTACATGCCAGTTTTTGACACCGACAAATAACAAAGCAGGAACCTAAAAAGGCTAAGATAACCCTTATATCGAACGTTCTGCTATGTGAAATATTGTCAAACTGTCTGGAGTCTGAGAGAACCCTTTGAAGTCTTGACAAAATAAATGAAAATCCTCTTTATCCCATTTTTTTCTGAAAAGCAGTCGTTTAAGAAGTCGGTAATCTTTTTCTTACCTTTTCGTTAGTTCTCTTCCAGAAGCAGCCCATTATGAAGACCACAGCGACCGGTGGTTGGAGGTACGAGCTGATTGACTGAATGTAGATGAACAGTTGTCCACCTTGGCTGGCCTGAACCAGAGGAATCCACAGAATGGATACAACCACTAGAACCAGTACAAAGACCCTGAAAAAAGGAGACAATCCCATCATGGCTTTTGAAGAACATCAACTTCTCCACCGAAGAGTCATTCATACACATTGTTGTTAAAATGAATTAAAATAAATGAGTAAACACATATTTTAGGAGAAAAGAAATTAAATAATGAAACTTTCCTCACTCTGTTCATAATAGCCTAAATCTCAGAATACTTTGGCCGGATGTGGACATTAGTCTGAAGATGTTGATACAAAGTAGCAACGCTAAATGTTCTATTGGCTTTATAATTAGGAATGGGAATTTAAATAATTTTCTCCCAGGCAGAAATCCTAAATTAATTAACTTTTTTTTAAACTACAACCTGAAGCTATTAGAATTCATAAAACTCTGGAAAAAGTCAGAAACTATATAAAAATGTACTCTGTTGGGTTTATTTATTTAAAAAAAATAGAAAATTGAGGCCTGACAGCCAGCAGCTTCTAAGGTTTGTGGGTTACGAGACAACTGAAACAGTTAATGAATAAGTCATATGGGCAGGGAACTGGTGAGCGGGTTCCTGTACCTTCCCACTATCATGAGCTCCCACTCAGAAGAACGTGGCCGTAAGTGTCGCCAGAGATCCATGGTGAAGATGGTGCTTGCGCTATTAAAAATGGAAGTCAGTGAGGACATGAGAGCAGCAATCATAACTGACATCATAAGACCTCTTAATCCTAAAAGTAAAGGCAGATGAAGAGTTAAGAAGTTAGAAATATATACCAAGACAAGTGTCCATGACCCAGTATCCCAACAAATGGCCAACTATGGAAAACAGATGGTCTATTTCAAGACTGCACGACTTTGGTCCTCAAGAGTGGCCAACAGTCCATGGTTTTTGGATACCCCAGCATGTGCACAGGGATACACAAAATTTCCGCCTCTCTGTTTTTTGTGCTAAATAAACCATTTTCAGTAGCTATCATAGAATGAGCCTAGGTATATGCACTTTTCTTGACAGATATAGCAAATGTGAAGAATACATCGTTGGATTTTAATCCATGGAACTCTGGACACAATTCTTATAGAATGCTGCCCACCACAAAGTAGGTCATCAGGTCAACAGCATCGGCTACATTGTAGCCTAAGGGGCTATCTGCACATACTCTACCATTCTGATACCTATATAATTGACTTTGCATGGTCCCAGGTTACCCTAGATACACCAGAGAATTATCGCATTGGAACAGTTTAGGGCAACTTTTTGTTACATGAAAGATGGGGCAAGCATCGTTCTTCAAGACATAAAAAATGGCCACAAGATATCTACCTAAGTATGATATATTAATCATATTGCTGTTTGCTATCCTAAGAACCCATTACTATTTTATTATGTTTTTGTGTACAGGGATTTTATTCATTTACGACCCTTTTAATATCAGCCAAAATCCCAACTGAGGTCTCAAATAATCGTCCACCAAGAGTCGGTTGCTACTTCTTACCAGTGGGTAGTAGTTCAATGACCATCTTGGGGTAGGCTATATCTGAGCACCCTGATGGGTTTCCACAGATCTCCTTGCAGATTTGGGGATCGGCACAGGCCACCTGATCTGTTTGGATGAAGAGGAACATTAAGCCAGGGAATACGGGGTACTTTCAGGATAATCATATGAGACCCGTGTCTATGAAGATCCTTGCTTACCTGTGAATAGAACTCTGCTGATCATTCCTGGCAAAACCATAATGAAAAGAGGCAATATCTTGATATAAGCAGCCAACAGGGAGCCACCCTTGGCGTGAGAGAGATTCTTGGCCGATAAGGACCTCTGTACAATGACCTGTCAATAAACATGAATGGGTAAGGAAGGGCTTCATCGTGCCCGTGGCATCTTAGCCAAGCTTACAATACGATATGAACTCTGCGCTCACTTGGTCGGTGCACCAGTACCAAAGCGACGGGATGGTCATCCCAACGAGGACACCAGGCCAAGGCAAGTCGGAGGTCACTGGGTCCCTGAAGATGTGGAAAGCATCCTCCCGAGGTATCCCACAACTGCTGTTTTCGTTACGGATCTTAGGAATGGCATTAGGATACTTTTCCTCCAAAGCCTCCATACCTCCGACCTCTATGAAACCTGAGAATAAGTTCAGGGTGGTGAGACCGGTCATACAACCGAGATACCTTCTACAGAAAGCCCTCAAGAATGTCTCAGAAAACCAGAAGATATTGAGGAGTACTCACCATAAACCATGAGGATCAGGGCTCCGATTATCATGATGATTGTCTGCAGGGTGTCTGTGTAGATAACAGCTGCCAGACCCCCTAGGACAGAGACAACAGGGTCATTTATGTGATATTTACATGCAACCAACACGCCTTAGCCATGATCCTCTGTTTTACTGTTTCATGGGAAGAAGGTCATTTAAAAAACAAACATATTTCATAAATATATATAATTTTTTTATTTATTTATTAGAATAACTGACAGGGTTACAATGGGTTTTAAGAGAGAATCTTCTCAAAACCGAGGTCTAGAAGGTAGCCGGTACTGGCGAGCGACTGTATAAATAATCCAATCTTACCAGCGACTGTATAAATGGCGGTGATTACCAGTAATCCACAGACGGCTACGTACAGATCCCAGTGCAACGCCTGCTGGATGAACAAGGCGCCGGCGTACATGTCTACCTGCGACGGAAGCAAAAGAACGCCGTTACGGCGACCGTGTTGTATTACATACATTCACCGTAAATGTACGTCATGGCGATGGGTAAGGAGACTTAGTATCTGCGTAAACGTCAAGCAGAGTAACTTCTATAAAGGATGGTATACAACGGAATCTGAAATAACGTATTATTCTTTTCTTTATTTTCTCCAAGACTGGTCCAAGCTTCAACCCCTAGCAGTTCCTTCAACTAAACAGCCTGATTGTCAAGACGAGATACGATTAAATGATCCCGGAGACACCATTTCATGGTTAAAACCACCGCCGCCATGTTGGATGGGGCGACTACTAGTGAGTGGCACTTGGCGTGTCTAACCTTTATAAGCATTGGTCGATTCTGGGGTTAGGGTTTGGTTCCTTACCGAGATTTTGGTAAAAATGTAGATAAACAGATACAAGATGGCCAAGAAGATCTGAATCCTCTTCCCGCCGAACCGTCTCTGCAGATACTCGGGCATCGTGGTGACCTGCAAATAGTAGAGATCCCTCATTGCAAAATAGGTTCAACCTTTTGAGTACCGCGGGTAGAGGCTTATTTTTTTCCCATCAGGCTAAGTTTTTCCGTTGTTTTTTTTAGGTGACAATCGGACATTCAGGTTACACTTTAACTAAACTGAATCATTTTCTTAAATGCCTCCAGATCGACAGGCGGTTTGCTTCCATCTGTTATCATGGAAGCGAGCAGCCGTAAAAGGCTTCCAGCTCCATGTACCGATCGCTGGTCGGTCTTTAATGTAGCTTTTTAATTTACTGATACTGAGAAGGTGATGATCTGCAGCTTTATCTTCTTTTCAGAGAAAGCAGGAGAATTTAAAATGAATTAAAGTCTTGGGGATTTTGCTAATTAACGGACATGAGGTTAATGCCACCCCTATACTACAGAAACCTGGTACTTGGAAGGCACTCCTAGCCCCTCCGGGCAAGTTACCCATCCACAAGGGTTAAAGGTTACAGGACAAAACCAAAAAAGCTGCCTCTTACCCCGGATGATATATATATGGGTAGAAAAAACCAGGCCAAAGCGAGGACGCAGAACAATCCCTGCAACAAAAGATAAGAGAGACTTCAGCGGAAGAATTACCGTTTTTAGTTGATCTCGAAAAAACACATACTAATCCTTCGGCGGCCGTTATTACATTTTGGTAATCTTTTTGATGCAATATTTTCTCTTGTATTACCACAATCACAAACAAATAATGACATAACGTTTCCTGGCCAGGAGGCTTCCCTGTGTCGGGAAACATAATATTTGACAAGATTGTACTATAAATCTAGTGGCGCTGAAACAATAGCTTCATTCACTGCCAGGGAAAAGATGTTGCAAGACCTCCTTTGTACCAACGTACACGCAGGGCCTGGTCAGCTAAGTGTAAAGCACTCACATTCCACTCGTAGGCCGTGACCGCGATCCCCGACGCCGCTCCCGAGCCTGCCAAGCCGATGAAATGCCCGCTCCCTACGTTACTGGCAAACAACGAGGCACCAACCTGAGGAAAAGAGATAAAGGAGGTAATTAAAGGGCCACCGTGGACCGTGATAACATTCTGAGTCTACTTCATCTTTCCCACCCAACATTCCGTTACCCCGACCAGACTCCAGTATGTGAGTCCACAAACTCAACTAGAATACCCATTCACTCTCAAGAGGTCGTTTCCCAATACCCATGGTGGTGGGGGGTTGTCAAAAATGATTCAGAATCATTTGCCTGAATCATAAACTTTCCAACGCTGGGTAACACCAAAACCGAAGACAAGGAGCACAAAGCGGCCACCACGTCATACTCACAGGCCACCAAACCATGCTTTTCCCAGCCAGGAAGTATCCCGTCACTGTGTTCCTCTTGGTTCGCCACATGGACTGACAAAACAAGAAACGAGAGATTATCATCACTAAAACCTTTATTTTCAGTTTATGAGATGTTATGAAGGCCCAACTCATCTCTACAAGACATGACGTGAATTAGCACTGATCCACGTTGGCCGTAGCGTCCAAACTTTATCCAATTCCACTTGGCCAACATCAAAAGAATTAAGGTCCTATAGAATCACCTTCACACCACAGAGGGGGTCACGGGTTAGAGGTCGTGTCCTATTCTGATGTTCTATGAATGTATGGAATATGGTGGGGTCTTAACAATCGACAAGTAATAAGAAACATTGAAGGGTTGTAACGGGAATTAGCTCTGCTCCACTTGGCCAACATCAATGGAATTAAGAGATGGCGGGAATTGGAGAGATGGCGGGTTATATAGAATGGCCCGTACACCACAGAGAGGGTCCCATACACCACAGAGAGGGTCCCGTACACCACAGATAGGGTCCCGTGTCAAGGATTGCCTCCTATGGTGATGTTCTACAAATGTATAGAATGTGGTGGGGTCTTAACAATCTACAAGTAAAAAATAAACAATGGAATGGTTTCTCACCCATAAACCCACTCCCATGACGAACACAAAATAGAGGACTAAGATGACAATATCAACAACTTCCAGAGATTTTTTCGGGAAGGGGTCCATGGACGGCGTGGTTTGGGGGGGCGTCGACTGGCTGCTGGCCTCCATGTCTCCAACGGCCTTAGAAAGCTCAATCTGTAACGTGCGGTTTAGCTACGGGCGAAAGTCACCTGCAGGAAGTGAACGACAAAGAGAGACGGAATTACAAGCAGAACGAGTCGGCGTCGGTTTTGTTTTAATAAAGCGTAACGAAGTAGTTGGCTTGTTCTGCAATTTTGCAATTATTCTGAAGTAGGTCACAAGGCGCGCCCTAAATCGCGGAAAATCATAAGTGTCGGTTCGGGGTTTAACCACTGAGTGCCTGCGGGGCAAGCAATCCATCGAATTAAAAATTTTGATTTTATTTCATGATAAATCTTTTTAAAAAAATCCACAGAATAGACAATTAATGCCTTTCTCTACTAGTTATTTTTATTATAATTATTTTATTTTTTATTATTTTTATTATTATTATATATATTTTTTTATTATTATATATATATATTTTATTATTATATATATATTTTATGATACTAAAATATGTTCATCTGATGAAAAATTTAAT
Organism: Spea bombifrons; assembly: GCF_027358695.1. Lineage (NCBI taxonomy): Eukaryota > Metazoa > Chordata > Amphibia > Anura > Pelobatidae > Spea > Spea bombifrons. The sequence continues at coordinate 42,892,741 of NC_071093.1, forward strand.
TACATGGATGTTAGAAAAAAAAACCAGTTATTGAATAAACACGTTTAAAATTTAGTTTATTATCATTATCATTATTTTCTTTTTTTTATAAAGTTTTTTGATAGCTGCAGATTTGATTGGCCTGCCTGACTCCAGCTCCCCCCCCCCCTCGCTGAATCCAATGGAGGTTTTTGCTGCAAATGCTATAAATATCCTACTTTTTACGAAACAAATTTCAGAAAATATATATTTTCTTTTAATGAACTAAAAAAAACAAATTTAGTTACAACCAGAGACGATGTAAGTATTGGCACTTTTTGTTTAAAAATGTTACCGTAATTATTGTAATTTAAAAACATGTTTTGGGGAATACTTGCTGAATATTTTTAGGATTATTGTTTATTGATTTATATAGCGCCATCATAATCCGCAGCGCTGTACAAATAACAAAAAAAACTTGGCTCTGAATCCCAGCTGCTCCTTCCCTCCGAATCGCAAAAAATACTCAGACAAAAAAAAGAAATTCTTTGATTTTGTCTGTTTTTTTAAGCAAAAATATTGTTAACACATTCCGCTCGCGTTGATCCGGGGATAGCTAAGATAAAAGATGCTGCAGGATTACAACCTTACACAGCAGGCTGAGATTGATGAGAGTAGCAGTCCAACAAATCTCACAAGCGTATACCTTGGCAAAGCCAAGAAGAAGACAAAAGGAAGGGGAATCTATATATATTTTTTTACTGAGCCGTAGATCATGGTAGATCCGCAAGTTCTGGATCCGGAGAACCTGTTGGCTACCACGTTTGGCGAATTGGCCAATAAAAATATGGCGTGAAATAAGAGATTGGATTCTCCCGCTGGCCACGCAAGGCTTTAAGATTTTGTGATCAGCGAGAAAATGTGGACTCGGCATAAATTCACCTGCACACTAACTACATGCATGAAACCGGATAGGAAACACGGAACGTTTACATAATAAGAACACGGATGACATAAACATTCTATACGCGGCGCACTCGGGTCGTGCCACCGGCCCCCGCGGACGGTCCTTACCCACAGCCCGGGTTCTGGTCGCTGTCCGCTCCTCAGACTCCACAGAAAAGAGAGAATTGGAGAACACGGCGGGGGTGAAATGCGAGGCACGAGCGTTCCGGTCCCAAGAATCTCGACATCTCGGGTCAAACTCCAAAGTGTCAGCGTTGGTTAAACTGTAAGACCGGAGATGACAGAGACGCAGCGTGTCTCCCCGGGCTTTAAATCCCGCACCGCCGAGCAGCCAAGAGCCCTTATCCCATCCAAAAGAGGAGGCGCCGGGTGGGACGACGCGTTCCGCTCACACATATTACTACACATCGTATGGGAGACATCATCGCACCGTCACGTGCAACTAAGCTGCTCTTTGCCAACAAAGCTTCCAGATAAACTCTTTCACTCTGTGCCAACTACAACCCCCACCCAGGCAAAACGCGCAGGAGCGCTTGGTGGCCGCTGCAAAAAAGGTGACATCAGAGTCCTAACGTAACACTTAATAGCGAGAATCCACTATTACACAGACACAGAATATACCAACAGAACGACCCCCCGTCTAGTCGCCCGTTTCTCCTGCTGTAAAGACTCAAACCTTAGTCGTTGGTCTCGTCTTAGATTCAGGAGCCGTATGTCTATCCCATGCATGTTTAATCCCCTCACTGTAATAATCTCTACCACTTCTGCTGGGAGGCTGTTCCACTTATCTACCACCCTCCCAGTAAAAGGTTTTTAAAATGAAAAAATATAGAAGAGGAAAGATAGATAGATAGATAGATAGATAGATAGATAGATAGATAGATAACGATAGATAGATAGATAGATAGATAGATAGATAGATAGATAGATAGATAGATAGATAGATAATCATGGATAGATAGATAGATAGATAGATAGATAGATAGATAGATAGATAGATAACGATAGATAGATAGATAGATAGATAGATAGATAGATAGATAGATAGATAGATAGATAGATGATAGATAGATAGATAGATAGATAGATAAATAGATAGATAGATAGATAGATAGATAGATAGATAGATAGATAATGTTAGATAAATCTCTCCTCGTTAGAAGTCATGGTTGGTAAGCAGCGGGATGATGAGAGAATGTGGATGATGGCTTTAGCTGCAGGATAGTCAGAGATGTTATGGAAATGTCTCCTGTCATTGGCTACGTTGCTGTACAATGTGAAATTTATACTATTATTATTATTATTATTATTATATCATTATTATTATTATTATTATTATTATTATTATTGATTTATATAGCGTCATCATATTCTGTACGTGGGATCTGGTGGATCAGTTACTGTATTTATCTATTCTCTTTTTCTAGGAGCTCGGAATGTTTGCTGGGTATGAGGGGATCGCAGGGTTCTACGGCCTTTAACCATTTTAACTGTTTAAGGGTCTGCCAAATGCCGATCCATCGTCAAAATGCTTTCACCATAAATGTCATCTTTTTTTGTTGAAACGACACCAACACATACCACGGCGCAGTACAAAGGTCTGATTCATGGTACACCTGGCTGGCGGCCGCGTTATAAGGAAGTAACCTTTATTAAACTCCTTTCACTACCCAAGATGCTATTAAACAAACATCGCGTCGCACAAAAGTCTCTGCCAAACACGCCGGCCCCTAATTCTCTTCTGCAACTTCTCGTCTGATGGGTTTAACCCAATGGGTACCAGAGAGGCGAGGAAATTTACCTTAAGTTTAATATGTCATCTTCCTGAATTAATATCACTCAGTTTCATGTTCTAGACACACAGAACAATCCAAAACTAAAAGTCGCCACTTTTTTTTTTCCTTTCTTACATTCCTAGTCTGCACCATAGAAATATTTAAACACATAGAGGGATTTAAGAAAGTACTGGAGGGAAGAGATCATGATGTAAAAACTGGAGGAGGAGAGGCTTAGATCTAATGTAAGAAGGTTTTTCCTTTGCTGAGTGTGTCCTAGATAGGTGGAACAGCCTCCCAGCAGAAGGGGTAGAGATATTTTTAACACGCATGGGGCAGGCATGCGGCTCCAGAATCTAAGACGAGACCAACGACTGATTAAGGTCAGGAAAAAATGGGCGACTAGGTCTGCCGGCAGACTTAAATCCAGATCCAGAACCGAAATCAAATGGAAGACTTATTCCCAATATCCCCAAAAAAGATGTATTAAACACGCGTGTCTTTATTACGATTTAAGTGAAAGGATCTTTATTAAGTGAAAGGATGTCTTTATTGCGATTTAAGTGAAAGGGTTCTAGGTTTCTCCTGCGCACGGAACAGAACACGTTTTTTTTTCTTATGGCAAGCCTTCCTCAAAAGAGCATGGAACGCGTGAGGTGACGAAGAACGGGGCATTTCGGTGAAAACAAAGGAAACTAAGCAGAAATTGTGTAAAAACAAAGTAACGGACGATTTTAGTCCCCCCAACAATTAATGTTGACCAATCTTTTTAGAACATGATATTTCTTTACATAACTTAGAAGAAGTCTTTCAGGCATTAAAAAGGTTTATTAATAATAATAATAATAATAATAATAATAATAATAACTGTCGGCTCCGGATCCTTCCATCTTCTGTCGTTTCTCTCGGCCTCCTCCGTGGCCACGGTCATGAAGCCTTTCCAGGATCGCCGGTTGGAAGTGCCGGCGCTGTGCGCCTCAGGGTGGGCTACCATCCGATTCCCAGATGGGGAGGGAGAGAGCGGCTACCAGACGGGTGGAGAGGGATTCCTTGGTGGCAACTGAGTGTCACCTGTTTGAAGGTCACTAAAAGCTTTCTGTGGACAAGATTACATAGTTATATAGTTACATAGGCTGAAAAAAGACCCGCGTCCATCAAGTTCCGCCTTTCCTATATCTGTTAATTTGTTGCTGTTGATCCAAAAGAAGGCAAAAAAACCCCGGCTTCGCTCTTTCCAATTTTGCACTAACCAGGGAAAAAAATTCCTTCTTGACCCCAAAATGGCCGTCAGATTCCTCCTTGGATCAATAAGCCGTTTCCCCATAATTACAGATGATATGCCTGAATATTATGTTTTTCCAGGTATCCATCCAGTTGCAGTTTAAACGTCTGTACAGACTCTGATAAAACTACCTCTGCAGGCAGAGAATTCCACATCCTTACTGCCCTTACTGTGAAAAACTCTTTCCTCTGCCTTAGACTAAATCTCCTTTCTTCCAGTCGCGTGACCCCGTGTCCTATGCATAGTCCTGTTTATGAACAGATTTCCACACCATGGTTTGTATTGGCCCCGAATATATTTATATAACGTTATCATATCCCCTCTGAGGCGCCGTTTCTCTAAACTAAACAGATTTAAATTTGTTAACCTTTCTTCATAACTATAGTGCTCCATTCCTTTTATTAACCCCTTAATGACAAAGCCCCTACATGTACGGGCTCAAAATGCATTGTTTTCAATGGGTTTAGGGACCGCCCATTGTCCTAAACGGGTTAATTTTGTAGCCCGCCTCTGCACCCTTTCTAGTGGTATGATATCCTTCTTTAGAATAGGTGCCCAAAATTGCACAGCATACTCAAGGTGCGGCCTTACCATTGATTTATACAGAGGCAAAAAGAATGTGAATGGGAAAGAATGTCACAAAAGTAGAATTTAAATATTTCTTTATCATAAAGTGGATATAAAAAAAGGTGTAAGTTATAACGTAATCTAAAAAAAAAGTTTTTTAAAAACTTTAACCTCACCTCAAACTTGTTGATGAAATCGGCAAATATCCAAAAAAACGTCTCGGTGGTGGAGCTCTTGGGGTCCTCTCCGAAAAAGGAACAGACTTTGTAGAAGTCCTCCATGGCTCGATGCTGCAGGGTGTCCAGGCTTTGCATACACGGGAAGGTGTTCTCTAGGAATGTCTGAAGAAATGGTCAAGGATCCCCAAAAATAAAGTATGGCTGAACCAGAACCTACAAATAAAATGACCCCCGCAGCGAGAGCTGGTCACAACCCCCCTGACCAACCACCTTATGGAGCTCTACAGCTTGTAAGACCCCAAAACAAAGGTTTTCTCTATCTGGACAACTAGAGTCTCTTCACCAGGGGTCAAGTTTGTCGATTAAATAGACCCAAGGTCTGGGAAATTCAGCCCAAGTTGGGGAAACTTCACTCTAGAATTACTGATTTATTTTCTTATGGAACTATGAGGTAAATGTAGCATTTTCCGAGACGTTCCGCTTGCCCTGAAACTGGATACACTCATGGTGAGAGGGAACCTGTCGTCGGGGGCGCAGGGCATTCGGCTGCAGGCGCTCTTAATTTCCTGGATGGTTGCGTGGAGGTCGCTCAGATCTGCTGTCAGGGACCTCTGATTTACTGGGAACGAAACACCCCGTATAAGACACAGCGGCAGGTGGTAATAGCGCTAGGTCATTCTTGTGTTTGGACTTTTTCTACAAAAGCATGAGTTTTCACATTTTACATACATTCACTCACACTGGCTTAATATATCAATATATCAGAAATGTCCTCTGGGCTTCGGTCAGCATGGAGGAATACAACATCAAAGTGTGGTCATCCCGATGAAGGTGCAGCATAGTAGACCTTATCTAGACAACTAGGTCCTTACACATGGAAACTGTACCAAGGACCGCTCAAGGGGGTTCTTGGTTTGCTGGGAGACCTATAACTTCGGTCACTCATGAGATGTCAACATACATCTTGGCAACCACTGGTTTTGGAGCGGTTAGGGTAGAGATGGTACCTTTGGCAGCAAGAGGCACGGTGGGGAGATCCTTGGCAAAGCTCAGCAGTTCTGGAAAATGTTGGCTGAGAGATTTGGCGAGAATGTGCAAGAAGGTGGATTTCCCATCCACTGTCTTTGTGGTGTTGAGCTGTTGAAAATAAACAAACCCCCCCCACACACAACTTCAATAGCAACTGAAGGACACAACGGACTGGAGGCCAAAACACGGAGAGGAATCAAAAAGTTGTCCATGGACTGGCACATACCTCTGTAAGGAAGTTGATCTTAAATCCCGTTGTCCTGTTGGTTTTGGGCTGTCCGTCGTTCAGATAGTTCCCCATGGCAAGGACAAACTGCCAAACCAAACACAGACGGCATTTATGTCTAAGTGTTCTGTGAACCAACCACCAAACAAGGTTTACCACCAGAAGATGTCCTTCATGAGTGGATGTCGGAAAGAACCCAAAACATAAGTTTTTCTTTATCTAGATAAATAGATAGCCTAAGGAATTTTAGGCAAACTCATTCCATTCTGGGAAATTTTGGGCTGTTAGACTTGAGGGAAACTTTAATATTTTGAGACTGGCCCAATCTTCCAGCCTCGTCACGTCCATAAAGTCTCGACTCAACCTTATCGGCGACCAGAAGAAGGATTAACCCAAAACGGGTATAAAAAAAAATAAGTGATTCTGGTGCAACATTTTAAAAGTGGTCTTATCACCATAGCAATGAACATAATGCTCCAATGAGCACGAACATTCCATTGGTTGCTATGGGGATATAAGCACTTTTTAAGGTACATAAGCAGGGCCGGACTGACAATTACAGGGCCCAACGCCTAGATATGCGCTGGATCTTTAGATCGGGGGGGTATGGGGCGCCGACGGCCAGCAACCAACCATGCATTTGCCCCGTGTGCCAGATAACCCCCCCAAAAAAGTTTTAAAACTGGGGCAAGCCTCCCTCCCTAATCCTAATAAAAGAACCATGCGCTGTTTAACCTTCCAGAAGAACCAGCTGGAATTCCCGGTGCTTTACTTCATTAAAATATTTTTATATCTGCATTTCACTGATCCAGTTGTTCCATAACCTGAATCGGATCCATTGCCCCCCTCTAGTCCGTAAATTGGGGGATCTAAGGCTCCCATTCCTGCCCCCCCAAAATGTCACCGCTCCTGTTCGGCCCCGTGTGAGACGGGAAGGAGTTGCCCCTGTATGAGAAAGTGCTGAGCTCTGCCACACGACTCATTAAACAAAAGTTTTCCACTGTTTTTTCACACCAAGCGGCCTTTTCCATCGGTTAATTGTTACCTGTCTGCCCCCACCCCAGGTTCCCCGAGAATGCCGGCTCAGCAGAATTCCTGTTTGCATTATAATCCTTTGGCCGGCTGACACCAGTTATATCATATCTAATTTCACCGGCGGAATGTTCTTTAACATCCGACGCGGCTGGGTTTACAATGTCGGAACCCACTGTGGATCTTCCCCCCGGCAGAGACAGAGTTAAGACTTTTTTGGGGGGTAGGGTAATGACTGCGCGTTTCAATCACACATTTGGCAGGCAGCGTGCGGGGGATCTGGAATAAGATACAGCTGCCTTACAGAACAGCAGGCGAGGTGCCGGCATTAACCACGGCAAATTACCGCTCCGAGACAAAGACGGCAGTAGGAGGTAGAGCTCTCCTACATGCGGTGTGACAGCAACACAACACAAAGCCCTGACACACAACACACACAATGCATACACTAACAACCCACCCAATGAGAAAGCCGCCCATACGCTCGACTCTAACCATGGTTGGAAATCGATAAAAATATATTTTTTTTAGTGAAAATATGTAATTATGGAGCGAAACATTTTCGGTGAGAAGGAAAGATTGTAAATTGTATGCAGCGTTCCATTCGGAATAAGAAACGATTAACAGCCATTTCATCAGCCCCAAAAGTCTAAAGCGGAGAAGAAGAACGGGAAGAGTCAAACCTCCAGGATCTTGGCCAACTTCTTGCTGTTGTTGAGCTCGGCGGAGGCCTTCAGAACACAGTCGCAGCTGGCTCGGATCTCCTCCGTCTTCTCCTGCAGGGTGCTCTTGAAGAGCAGGCTCCGTAGGCGCATCTTGTATTCCGGAACCGAGAGCATCTGAACGGAAAATGAGGAAAAGGTTCAGGAGTCTCCAAAAATCTAGAACTGAACTGTCCCTTTTGACCCGAGCCGTCCACCCTTCCACCCCAGCCGATAATTCTGCTTCTCCCTCGTCAGTAATTTGGGAGGATTAACCCCTTTAATCTGGTTCATCCACCCATGAACAGGTTGCTTTCTGTCCTTCCTCATGTCTTACATGGAACGCTAATCTATGATCAAGGATCGATATTTTATACAAAAGCAGATAACGAGACTGACGCAGAAACTAAGAAAATCAATGAATTTCACGTTTGAAATCAAGGCTGAATTAGGATCGGCTCCTCCGTCTTCTAGACATTTACTTCTGGCCAGGAGAATACGCTAACGGCAGCTCTGTCTGCTATAAAAACCCCTTATAAAACCCCAAATCCCATGATTCCGACAGTCTCGGAATGTGACGTTACATATAGGCAGGCTGACGTTTGCCTAAACCGGGAAAAAACAGAAAAAGCAGTGATGACCTCCGGCTGAAATGGTTAAACTAAGTTAATGTTGCAATTCCTTAGCTTCTGTAAAAAAAAAAAAAAAAAAAAAAAAGCCCCTCTGTAAATAATAATTGGAAAATTTTCACTATTTTCTGTTGTACATTTCCACCGCCCCCCCCCCCTCCATGGTGGGCTCTATTCTATTATTCTATAACCATTCAAGCCAAGCTTAACATCCCAGGGTCCGTCTCTACCAGTCCTGGTTCTGTCTTGAGAGGCGGATGGCCAAGCCTTCAACGGAAAGACCAAGACCCGGTCCTCCTCCCTCCATGAGCTGGGCCCATCCAGCATTTGGGCTTTAACCCCCGCTCCAGCCATATCTACCTTTCATGGGGGTTTTTTAGCTGCTATTTCTCTATTCCTTCTCCCGAAACTCTTGATGTCATTAAAAACATCATAAGGTGTAATAGATGACTTCAATTAACAGCAGCATGAGCCCTCCGGTTAACTCGACAGTTTAATTAACCAGGATCCGAGGACTTCGGCCGGCCAAACCCTTTAATGAACCGGAGTACAAGAACCGCAGTAAGCCAAGCACTTGTATTAACCGGAGTACAAGGATATCAGTTAATAAACCGGGGAACGTGAATTTTTAATTCACTGGATAATCAAACTGGGGGGGTGGAAGACTCTCGGCCAAAGGAACACTTTAAATAATTAGGTTACAAAACACTCCGGTTTACTGAGAATTTCAATCGTCGGTGAACTGGATGTTTAATTAAACCCGGTGCGAAGGCACGTGGACCTTGGTCAAGGTCAAACTCAAGGACCTCAACAGTCTCTGCGATTCTTCTGCTCCCTACGATGGTCATTTGGCAACAGAAGGTTGTGGGAAGGCACTCAGCCAATGGGAGTGAGGGTTTTGTCTCCGCTTCCCTTTTATTGGTGGCTCAGGGTGTTCTACTTTAGAATGTCCGTGGTGACTGGGTGAATTGCGATCACAGACGGATTAGTTGGCCAATTATTGGAAATTCATTAACTTGGATGCCCTGTTCTGGCAGGTTTTTAACCCAAAACAAGTAAATGAAGTCAACAGAAGGTCCGTGAGAGCGCGCGATGGCGCTGGGGTTATACCTGTAACGCAAACTGATCCGGTTCGCTCAGCTTGCTGGGGCTGCCCCCGTATTCCTGGAAATGTTTCCTCTCCTCTTCGTCAGGAGCGTAGAGTAACAGTTGCTTGATGTGCGAGGGCTCCAGGCGTTCGTTCTCCATCGTCATAAGGACGTGCCGCAGTTCCTGGTGGGCGAGCTTCAAGTGCGCGATCAGGATGGCTGGGGGGGGAAAATGGCTGCCACGTTACCCCCTTTGATTTCTCAGAACCCCCGCGTCCCTTCCATTCCTAACTCTAGAACCCAGGCCGGAACAAAAAAAGGTCCTCATTATGGGGATACCTGTATTGTAGGCCTTCTTGTGAGACAGAATTTCAACAGCACCTTTCTTTTTTAAGGATTCGGGTAAAACCGGGAGGACTGGAAGACAGAACAGGAGATTTTATTACAATTTTTAGATGACATTTTATTTATAGAGCTATATCAATTATCAATAATAGCAAAACTGACAATAGACGAGTCTCATTTAAAAGTCTGGGGTCACTTAGAAATGTTTCTGTTTTTGAAAGAAAAGCAAGCTTTGTCTATTAAAATAACAGAAATCCAGCGCAGACGGGGTTAATGTTGTAAATGTTGTAAATTGTAGCTGGAAACGGCTGATTTTTAATGGAATCTCTTCATAGGCGTACAGAGGCCCTTTATCACTCCCATCACTCCTGTGTTCCAATGGCCCTTTATCACTCCCATCACTCCTGTGTTCCAATGACCCTTTATCACTCCCATCACTCCTGTGTTCCAATGGCCCTTTATCACTCCCATCACTCTTGTGTTCCAATGGCCCTTTATCACTCCCATCACTCTTGTGTTCCAATGGCCCTTTATCACTCCCATCACTCCTGTGTTCCAATGGCCCTTTATCACTCCCATCCCTCCTGTGTTCCAATGGCCCTTTATCACTCCCATCACTCCTGTGTTCCAATGGCCCTTTATCACTCCCATCACTCCTGTGTTCCAATGGCCCTTTATCACTCCCATCACTCCTGTGTTCCAACGGCCCTTTATCACTCCCATCACTCCTGTGTTCCAACGGCCCTTTATCACTCCCATCACTCCTGTGTTCCAATGGCCCTTTATCACTCCCATCACTCCTGCGCTCCAATGGCCCTTTATCACTCCCATCACTCCTGTGTTCCAATGGCTCTTTAGAAGCTGCACAGGAGTGATGGGAGTGATAAAGTGTTAAAGTTCCTTTCCAGTTTGAGAACACAGAAGGTGTGCAGCAAAATGTAATCAAGGGGTTAAACGACCCAAGTCACGAGCTAAGATGGCTTACGTGATGGTTTCTGGGTCCCAAAATGCAGCTCCAAGTCCAGGTACTTCACCATATCACTCAATTTGTCATAATCCGAATCCTCCCCCAGCTGCGGAAAGATGGAGATGGGAAATATTTACACGAGGTGTACAGGACGCCTGGCGGTCATAAATAATCAGATTAAAAACGGTTATTTCCACGGACGGGGTGCTAGTTGGTCTCATCTTAGATTCAGGAGCCGTATGTCTATCCCATGCATGTTTAAATCCCCTCACTGTATTATCCTCTACCACTTCTGCAGGGAGGCTGTTCCATTTATCTACCACCTTCTCTTTAAAGTAAAACTTGCTTACATTCCATCTAACCCTCTGAACCCTCTAGTTTGATATAATAGCCTCTTGCCCCAACATTCCTCCTCCTTTGAAACAAACTCCCCCCCCCGGTTCTTCTGTACTTGCCTGACCCCATATGGTCCCTTCTGAGTTTTCCACCTGTTCCCAGCGCAACCTCTTCACGCTCATGTGGCTGGATTCGCTTCGCCGGTGCATTCCGCGGTGAGCCAACGGGTCCAGCGGAGGGGCCGGGGGTACCGGGGCAGTAGGGAGAGGCGGAGGAGCTGGGGGGAGCGGATTGGAGGTGCTCCCAGCTCCTCGAGGAGAAGGAGTCTGGGTTCCTTTGGATGGGTCGGGTTTGAGAGTCGTGATGACCCTGGGGTGTAGGTTCTGGGGAGGTGGTGGAGGAGGAGGAGGGCTGTGCGGGGGAGGTGGAATATGGTCGGACACGGAGGAGTAGGTGAGGGAGCTTCCATCCTCACTGCTGCTCATGGATTCACTAGCGCTGCTCGCTTCACGGGGAAGACAACTGAACTGCTCGTCCTGGAAAGTCATCTAAAAGAACAGACAGACGGCGGTGATTGAGGGCCATCAAAACAATGATCAAAACCCAACTTTTTTTTAAATTAAGTGGAAATGTCACTTCCCGGACTTTTTTTTTTTTTTTTTGCCCAGTACCTCTTCATAGTCGTTCTCCGAGGTCAGAAACTGGTCAGTGAGGGTGAGATTTTGGCCCAGCTGCCGACTGAGCGCATCCAGAAAGCGGTCTGTGTCTCTGGAGCGGCTGGGCCGGGAGAAGGTGAAGATCTTGCGGTGCGTTGGGGAGGAAGGCAGGCTGCCGTCGAGGCTCACGTACGGGTTGGACTCCGAGCTGCTAGGAGATGGGGCGCTAGGTGGCCGCGGAGGACACTGGTCAGAGGGTGGACCTTGTGGCAACCTTCGCTCTCCTGGGAAGAGATGCAAGAGCAAATTTAACAAGAGGCACAACAGCAAGGACAGCGAGCGGGGATTCCATAACCCTGAATCTGTGGTTCATCTGGAAGTTTCTGAAGAGACTTCTCCAAGTCATGGTACTGAGTCTTACTCTTTATATAATAAGCGATAGTGGGGAGAAGCTGTGAACGGATCCCAAATCACAAGGCGTCCCGAATGCTGAGGGAGCAGGGAGAGAACTCCTTCCTCAGCTCTGTCACCTTCTCAGGTACAGAAGAACCCAAATGTTCCTACTTATTACCCTAAATGAACCTAATTAGCCACATAACGATGTGGGAAACGGGATTCTTCCCTCCCCATTAAGGAGCGTCTCCGCTCCGACAATATGTCTGAAGTGGAAAATCTTCCCTCTTGAACATGGAGTTTGTAGAGCACAGAGAAGGAACGTTGGGTTTGGTAGCGCCTACCTGCTCCGTACAAGAGGTTACACGGGCCGCGGGACTTCACGCTGCTCGCTTTTCCCTGGAAGTTGTTGAGGAAACGGTTTTCTAGCTCGGCGTAAACGGCAGACATCTGAGGACCGGGAGAAGAAGCCGAGAAAGTTATGGGGCTGAATGTTTGAGAGGGTTTTTTTATCTGCCGCCATATCAAGAAATTGCGGATCGGTCTCCATGGAAACCAATGGAATCTTCCTGCTAACTTCTCCAAATTTAGAAATTTCCATAAATAATAGAAATTTTGATAAAACTTATGTTTTTATGTACATCAAGATTCTAAAGAAGACACAAACTTCCATGAAAACAACTTAAAAGGACTAAAAGGTTCTGATGGGGGTTTATAGAGAAATTAGAGAATATTTGGTGTGTTTTCTCCAGAAAAAAATAAAAAAATATTTCTATAGTGGAAAATTCCATATAATAATGTATATTGTTTTTGGATCCAGGAAACCAAAAATAAAAAAAACTAAATCATGAAATGGGTGTGTCTGAGTAAATAATGCAATCATTTGTTAAATTAACAGGAAGGAAGTGAAAACACCCATTAAATTAACCATTAATCATAAAATAATGAATATGCCGGAAATAGGATGGCTCTCTCCAAATTAAACAAATCATAAAAGCCGTAAGAATGTTTAACCCTTGTGGAACCGGTTGTTTTTTTCTGTCCTTTCTAAAGATTAACATTCTTTTCATTAAATATATGATATCGTTCTTCATATCGCATGATGTCATCCACATTGCATGATGTCATCCACAGCCCATAGATGCCTTGCACATTGCACATGAGCAACGCCCGGGTCCGTGTGCCGAGCAGCCAGATCTTGGAATCTTCAAAGAGGGATACAAGTCCCACAAGTCAGGACTCTCCCAATCAAATTGGGACAGTTAGCAACTATGGGTTGGGACCAACATGGAACATTATGCGCACAGTAACCGTTAAGAGTGCAATGCAAACCATTTTAGGGTTAGGCGTCTCCGGGAGAGAAGTCCCATCGCCGGCTTGTCTTTCTCCGGGGGTCAGGCGTGGAACAACGTCCACAAGGTCACACAGGGCTCCTAGTTGGGGGTAAAACACAAGGGGGGGGGTTATTCAGGGTCTCCAAGAGAGGTAAATAATTATAGGAATAATTATTTTGGCATTTTCTAGCTGTAATCCCACTAAAAAACTGGGGCAGATAAGTGGAACAGCCTCCCTGCAGAAGTGGTAGGGGCTAATACAGTGAGTGTATTTAAACATGCATGGGATAGGTATATGGCCAACGATTGATTAAGGTTTGGGTCTTTACAGCTGGATAATGTATATAATATAATGTGCTGCCCAGTTTTTCTAGCTATTGCCCAGCGCTTGGCTGAAGAGCTTACATGTCTGTCACTCACCTGTTTTGATCTCCTCCACACCTGGGGTACGCGTACTGCCCTGGTAACCTATCTGCCCGTGGACAGAGCCTCGCACGGGGGGTGCTGTCTCCCCATCCACGGCAGCTTCACAGGATCACCAATAAAAGAAAAAAAGACACATAACCATTACAGACCAGAATAGGTGCCCACCAACAGCGTGCAGTATATGGAACAGCATCCCTGCAGGGGTGGTAGAGGGCAAACATTGCTAAAGAGGTGAAAATAAATATTTTTCATACACACAACTGCTATCGTGATGTATAGATCGATGACAGAATGCGCAGACTGTATATTGATGCAGTTTAACCCCTTACTTCCAGGCAGTAAGTAATTAGTTCCTATTCTATGGACTGGTTAAGTAAGTACAATAACTGATGGCGTTGCTATGACAACATAACCAGCACAAACAGAGTTAACTGCCAGGCCGCGTGGCTCGGTCCCTTCCGCCTAACTGGATTTAGGGTGGTAATCCCCATATTCCACCCGCGGTTGTCATGGTAACAAGGGATACAGGCTGAGGAACAGATGTGTGGCAGATAACAGATGTTCAGTGCCGGTGATGGGAGTTTAAGGAGAGGGGGAATCCGATAAAGAGAATCATTAACCCCGTTCCATGGCTGTACTGCTAGATAATCCCCCCAAGATCACAGTAATCTTCACCTTTTTGGGCATTAAAGAGTTAAGGGACCTGGCACATGGCCGATCAATCCCGAGGCCATGTGGTCCTTCGGATGTGTGGGGGGGGGAGCAATGGCAGGAGTTCTTAAAAAATCTCCTTAAATCACTTGAGCGTCAGTTTATATGCGACTGATTTTGCCTTTCCAGTGATGTTACTATGGTTACACCACCAGTAACCCCCCCAATCAGGGAATATGGTCAGATGAGCGCGTGGGGGTAAGACAGGGGTCCTGGGTTATGGGGCTCTCTAACCTGCCTTGTACCCCAGGAACCGAGCGATCTTGTGCTGGCAGAGCTCTTGTTCCTCGTAGGTCAGCAGCTGGAAGATGAACTGCCAGATGATCTGCTTGGCCGGGGTGTCCAGGACGGGGTAAATATCCACGATCAGCGTGTCGATGTTCCTAGAAGAACACAAAGCATCACCAGTCAGGGACCTCCACCCTTTTGCATGAGACGTTGGCTCGTTGGATGTCCACCTTGGCCTTCAGGGACCTCAATGTGCTGCATTCAGAGCTTAGTGGGGTTCTCATTAGTACTCAATAGCCATTTGTATGTGTTCTAACCCTGTAGAATGGCTCAGTCTTAATCTGACGCTGTGACTAATGAAATAAAGCGGACAGCAACAACTCGGAGACGATACCTGTGCTGGAAGAAGCTCTCCAGTCCTTTACACACGGTGTACCTCTCTGTGGGGGTCAGCAGATGCTCCAGTTGTTGGCTAAAACTCCGACCTTGAATGCGGATGTTGGACGGCAGAATTTCTGCCACCCACTGAATGGAAGTGAGGGCAGATGTTGGGACCGGGGTATCCGAGTCTGGATCTACGGAAGGAGAGAGAAGTATCGATCAGGGAAGTCTATCTTTCTGGGACATGCAGCCAGAGCCGGCCTTCGTGAACTCATTATGGTCACCAAGCCCAACGCGTCCCGCGGCAGCACGGGGATCCGTCTGCTTCTCTCCTACGGTTGCGGGAAAAATCCTTGTTTGCCAAACAGTGATTCTTTTTCATACAATTAAGGAATAAGATACAATGCGACAAAATATCTCTAACAGCAAAGAGAACCCCTCGCGTTCTGGGTTCTGAGTGGAGTCACTCACTATAACGGTGAAAATGTTTGAAGTTCCTAAACACACTACCGTTCAAAAGTTTGGGGTCACTTAGAAATGCTGTTCTTTGTTTTTGAAGGAAAAGCAGATTGTGTCCATTAAAATAACATGAAATGGATCAGAAATCCAGCGCAGATGGGGTTAATGTTGTAAATGATTATTGTAGCTGAAACGGCTGATTTTTAATTGGAATCTCTTCATACAGAGGCCCTGTATCACTCCCATCACTCCTGTGTTCCAATGGCCCTTTATCACTCCCATCACTCCTGTGTTCCAATGGCCCTTTATCACTCCCATCACTCCTGTGTTCCAATGGCCCTTTATCACTCCCATCACTCCTGTGTTCCAATGGCCCTTTATCACTCCCATCACTCCTGTGTTCCAATGGCCCTTTATCACTCCCATCACTCCTGTGTTCCGATGGCCCATTATCACTCCCATCACTCCTGTGTTCCAATGGCCCTTTATCACTCCCATCACTCCTGTGTTCCAATGGCCCTTTATCACTCCCATCACTCCTGTGTTCCAATGGCCCTTTATCACTCCCATCACTCCTGTGTTCCGATGGCCCATTATCACTCCCATCACTCCTGTGTTCCAATGGCCCTTTATCACTCCCATCACTCCTGTGTTCCAATGGCCCTTTATCACTCCCATCACTCCTGTGTTCCAATGGCCCTTTATCACTCCCATCACTCCTGTGTTCCAATGGCCCTTTATCACTCCCATCACTCCTTATTTTCAGTGAAAACAGTTAAGTGCTCCTCACCTGAACAGTAAGCGACACATCCCTCCTCCACGACCAACGTGGGCATAGCCCCACTCCCCTGCAGCATACAGACGACCTTTTCATGCGAGCAGTTCCTGCGGGTACAGAGAAGCAGTGCGGACGTATGAAAAATATATATATATTAAGGAAATAAAATGTGGAAAAGGGAAAAAATAGTAGAGGCCCATGTCTGATACAGATGTTTTTAGCTTCACACACATATGGGACATTATTGGCTCAACCCAAGGCTATTAACCCATTACATTCTGTCTCTAGAGAAACTCAGAAAGGTAACAGGGATGGATGATGGTTATTCATTTAGGTTCATGGGATAGGAGAGGACTTTTCCTACGCGGGATCTGCCTCTGGAGTTCATCACTAATGTATTTCTTGGAGAACCAACTGATTGCAGACATGAAAAGCCTCTGATCCCTGCGTATTTAGAGCTTAGCGTGCATCCAAAGTCATGCCATAAACTTATCCGCATTCTCTGCATGCCAAAAACGGTGGGTTTTATGTACAAAACGTGTCATTTATTCCCCCGTTCCCTCACCTCATGTCCAGACCATTGAGAAACAAAATCCTGTCTCCAGCTCGGAGTCCGGCCACCTCTGCAGGACTGCCTGTAAAGAGACAGACCATTACATTCTCATAGTCGCCGTATCTCCGTGTGACGTCCCTATTCAGTTGACTTAATGCCACCAATACCCTTGAATTTAACAACTTCTCTATCATGCGCCAAGAATCAATCTCAAACCTG
The DNA here is from genome assembly GCF_027358695.1 of Spea bombifrons. Classification (NCBI taxonomy): domain Eukaryota; kingdom Metazoa; phylum Chordata; class Amphibia; order Anura; family Pelobatidae; genus Spea; species Spea bombifrons. The sequence goes on from NC_071093.1 coordinate 42,909,959, forward strand.
GTTACCTTCTGACCTTGAGGGCTGGAGATCCTTTAATTTAATCCATATCTATGTGTCAGCGCTTGCTGTCAGGGATCCGTTTAGGGTTTCAGGAGTTTTTACAAAGCCAGAGCCCCTTATTCATGGACCTTCTGTACTAAGGAACATCTGCAGAGGTTACATTCTGGTCTTCATGTCCGTGTTTGACTTGGTTAATCCCGACTCAACAGAACTTTAAAGAACTCAATGGATTTGGGCGAGTTTATCATTTAATTTAAATCTTTGCCAAGGTTGGGAGGGACCCTGGGAAGTTTACTTATGATTTGGGAAAAAACTGGGTCTGCAATGGCTTCAGAAAATATTCTGGTTATCTTCAAACCACCATATCCCGTAGTAGTGAATAATCAACTTCGTGAGAACCTGAGAACCATTAGGAAACGGCTTATACGTAAACATTGTTTTAAATAATGTAGATTTTTTACCTGGGACAACGGATTCGATCCAGACGGGAGCATTGCCACGTAACGTGAAACCAAAGCTACTGCTGCCTTTACAAACCCGTACCGTCCTGCAGGGAGTAAAGAAGCGGTGATGCGTTAGGGGTAGATAAAGGGGCAAAAGAAGAACATACAAAATATCCAAGGTCGGATTTGGAAATGGAAGGACGTTTGGCTAAAGCGGGGTTTGATAACCACCTGTGGGGTTTCCCTGTGCCAACGCTGCCAGCGATCAACGAGCTGCTCTTCTTCAGTCCCCTTCCCAGCTCATCCTGGCAGTGTGGGATGGGAGCGGCTCGCGTTGATACCAGCAACCTCTCATGGTGGTCCTCACTACGACTCCTGCGCAGGCGGTTGCTGCGTTCGCTCCGAGTTCGGCAGATCTTGCTGATGAGACTCTGGGACACCACGTGGTCAAATCTTTGCCGGTGCCTCTTTGGAATGAAGATCCTGTGAAAATATGGAAATACATATTAAAGGGGTACAGGCCGACTATTGACATAGATCTCCGTGCTGCTAGATGACGTCCAGTACAATGTATGTTCGGCTGAAAACCCCAAAAAGGGTCTTCTCCACAACAAACCAAAAAAAAGAAAAGTCAGGTAATCTAGTACATCGTCACAAAAAAAAACCAAAGAATACCTTCACTGAAACAGTCCAATGGTTCTGGCATGTTCATAAAACATTCTAGATAATCTAGAACTTCCATGTAACAAGCCAACGTTTCTATCCACCAACAAACTAAATCAAAAACGTCTACCAAGACTACTGTGTAATCCCAGGCAATGCACAACATCCATATATCAATTTAAACAATCTAGAACGTCCATGTAACAATCCAACATTTCTATACACCAACCAAATCAAGAACCTCTACGGAACAGACGTAAGAACTAATGTATAACATCCATATATCAACTTAAAAAATCTAGAACGTCCATGTAACAATCCAACATTTCTATACATCAACCAAATCAAGAACCTCTACGGAACAGACGTAAGAACTAATGTATAACTAGGTTCTAGTTATATCAACTAGGGGGATCTAGAACTCCACAGTAACTATCCAACATATTTTGAACTTAATCACGACTACACAACAAAACTTAGACACTAGTGAATCTAGGACACAGAAACTAGATATCTAGCGCTTTCACGTAATAACCAAGGGAACGAGGCGCGTCTTCATAACAGGTCAAGGACTTTCATAAGGTCCCATTCCATCCAACCATCCAGTACAGCCTTTGACTTTATAGCTGATTTTGCTAGAGATGTTTTCTCTGAAGAAGGAACCCAGCTTATATCTCAGTTACGCCGACATTCTTCTTGTTCTGTAGGATCTATGATGTCCTTCCTATAACCCGCTATTAAAAAGACCTGCGTCAAACTCTGATCACCGTTTCCCTACACGTCCTTTTACCCTTTCCACTGTTCCTTCTTCTTCTTCTTCCCGGGAGACCTGACATTTCCGCAAGGAGATGAAGAAGCTCTCTGAAGATCTACCAGCCGAATACCCATCCTATAATTATCTCAGCAGTGAGATAAAAGCCATCATCTCTGCCTCAGCATCACTCAGCGAGCCGGTATCCAGCTGCCTGCCTTTGCCACTTTAGTATTTTAAGATCAAAGGATAGAACTTGTCTCCTTGAGAATCTGTAGGGTTCGCGCAAAGTACTAAAGCTGTCAGTGGGTGCTCATCCATCTCCGACAATTGCTGTCGGCGTAAAAAAAACAAAACAAAAAAAACAACCTGAAATATTTTCATAAAAACAAAACTTAAATAAAAAGAGATTTCATTTTTCCCATTTTAGATCTTTTATGTCTCATTTTCTGAAGACGTTTCTCAACCCCGGCCAACGCTTCTTCGTAGAACAGCTTTAAATAATATAATTACCATTACCTTATAATGCTCCTTTAAATAGGTAAACGCCGAAAGGGTTAAACGCTATCTCGTGTCATATAACGTACCGGAAATGTCTGGAAAAGCCATGGTGTTTCCCCATGTTGTATCGGGGGGGGGGGCAGTCAACCTCCAATCCTTTCCTCTAAGTTTCCTTCAGCTTTAGGAGGTCAACAGCTGGCCGGGCCGGGATTATCTCCGCCGTGTCCCGCGAATCCACCGCTCATAGTCTCGGCCTCGATGGTTTCTGAGCTGCTATCCGTGGTGCTGGAATCGCGCTCTCTATTCTCGGGATATATATCTTATGTGTTCCGCGATCGGCGAGCCCTCCCTCCACCTCCTCTCTCTCCTCGTAAGACCCATGAGAAGCAGCTGGTAATGAGTTAGATGTGAATTCTCAATCAGAACCAAAGCCCACGGGATCTCAGCTCTCTAATTTCAATAAAATGTGGGGAGAGAGGAGAGGGGAGTTTACCGAGCTGCCAGGAGAACATTTCTCTTAACCCATCTCCTGCTCTACAATGCCTATCGGCCCATACATTTATGACCAACCCGCCGGCGATGAAAGAGACAGCCCTGGCACTTTAAGGCCGTCGGCCGCCTGATGACATAAGTGCGCCGACGGCTGGATGCGCATGGAGATGAAGAGACAAAGGTGCAGGTGGGAGCAGATACCCCCAATCGGCATAGTCCTGACTCAACTGGGCATAAGAAGAGATGGGACAGTGGCTCACGACAGCCACCTTCGCCTTCACATATGGCGCGAGGCAATGCTGCGTCTGATGAATCCACTAATGCCTATGGTCCAAATAATCAGAATCATCCTTTTCTGAGGATGACAATAACCCTACCACATGCTTACAGCCTAAAAAAAATCAGATTCAGAAGCCAAATGCCTATCCCATGCATCTTTAAATTCCTTTACTGTATTAGCCTCTACCACTTCTGCTGGGAGGCTGCTCCATTTATCTATCACCTGCTCAGTAAAGACTTTTATCAGTCTGACTCCTTCAGTGGAACGGAGCTAGAGGAAAATGATCAGGAAACTGTGAAACACAACTTGTTACCCAAAATAACAAGCTCCCTGCCTGACCTCAATTCTGCTTCCAACCCAGCTCCTCCGGGGAGATTATAAAAAGGCTGGACGGCAGCCCGGAACATACAGGAGGCACAATCAGGATGAGGATCTGTATCGTTCTCTTGGCCGAAATGCAGAGTCCAGAGTCCTGAGCATCCCACCCAATTCACCTGTCCTTCCATAAAGACAGAAAGCTTCAGCATCAGGTTAATTGTTTGGGTAATACAACAGAAGGCGTAGTGTTTGGGGGTTAGGATGGCACTGATAAGCTGCTTGGGGGCAAAGGTGGCACACACAAGCTGCTTGGGGCAAAGGTGGCACACACAAGCAGCTTGGAGCAAAGGTGGCACACACAAGCAGCTTGGGGCAAAGGTGGCACACACAAGCTGCTTGGGGGCAAAGGTGGCACACACAAGCTGTTTGGGGGCAAAGGTGGCAAACACAAGCTGCTTGGGGCAAAGGTGGCACACACAAGGTGTTTGGGGCAAAGGTGGCACACACAAGCTGCTTGGGGCAAAGGTGGAACACACAAGCTGCTTGGGGACATGTTGCTTGGTGAAGTTGGGGTAAAATCTTTATTACTCTAGCAAAAACATCTTTAGAATATTCTATTCCTTTAAAATTCCGGGTCTGCTGGTGACAAATCACATTTCAGCGCGTTTATTCACGCTAACCATCAGGACACGCCCAGGCGGCTAATAACCATAGCGATTAATCTGCAACTAAAATAACATCTTTCACAATACAAGAACAAGTTAAACACAATCATCAATTCCTCTAAAAACTTGGCTGGCTTGTGTTGGTCTGCCGACAGAAGACTGATTTGATCTACTGTTTTGTACAAGATCGTGCAGGCTGAGGGTGATGGGAGTTGGGTCTCAGAGAGAGTCACGTTTCTGCATCTTTTGGGTTTCTATGGAAAAAAAGAGGGGGGTTGGAGGTAGGTGGCGCGGCGTTCCTGTAATCGGAGAAGGCCCGCGTGCCGTACCCTGGGTAATACACAAGGTCACATTTGCAATGTTCTTCTGTGTTCCATTGGAACGGAGATTTGGCTAGAAAGCGATCCTCATCGATTATCCCTCCTCCAACGATACTTTGCACGGGGCCGAGAAAATACTTTTTAAAAGAGAAAAACAGGAAATCAATATTTTCGAGCTAGAAGTCTAAATCCCCCGGAAAAATAGTCCTGCAGAGCGTGAGATTTCCGTACGATCGGCTCGTTCTGCGTTTAAAGCCTCGATAATGACTTTTATGAATGAGTTAATTCGCTACGTTTCCCCAAAATATAGTCGATATCGTGGCTCGGGGGGGCGGTCTTTAATATACGGGAAATTTGGTGAATTTTTGTACAGAAAATGTGTTAAAATTCAGAAACCTGGGAACGGGAACCAAATTTTGGTTATTCTTGGGTATTTCTGCAATTTTTGAAGATGGCATTAAGGTATTTGATGAGAAAAATCTGGGTTTGGGGTGCTTGTTCCTTAAAGATTGGTTTGGCTGAAAAAAATATATACTACAGCTCAAAAGTTTGGGGTCACCTAGAAATTTCCCCGTTTTTGAAAGAAAAGCAGATTTTGACCATTAAAATAACATGAAATGGATCAGAGATCCAGCGCAGGCGGGGTTAATTTCTTCTTAGATGGAACCCATGTTCTGCTGCCTCTATCTCTTCCTTTTCTCCTCGTTCACGTTATCTCTCCCCTATATCTTTCTCTTTATTTCTCTATTTTCTTGCTCTCTCTCCTCTTTCTCCCCCCCCCATCTCTTACATTTCTTAATTCCTGCGGTGGGATCACGATGTCAGTGCTCCATCGCGATGACATCATATCCCGACGCTCAGCATTAACAGCCGGCATGCTTGGCAAAGGCAGCTCTGAATCAGAGGTCTGTGTGTATTTTAGGCCGGTTTAAAAGATTAACCGGTCCGTCGGCAGCCTGGCCAGGTGCCGGGACAGAGGCCCCGGCGTGCCCGTTGTGGCTTTCCATGGGCTCTCCCTCGCTGTGCTAGAGAGTGGAATTGTTTAGTCTAAGTGGAACTGAGCCTTTACGCTGCCACATTGCAGCACGTTCCCCCGAATCGCTGCTCTTTTATCACGTTTTGTTATTTCGGAGGGGCTGATTCATCCCCCGCCGGGTTATTTTTGATCCGCTGATGATTCAGCCCAATAACAAGAAACAATAAACGTGATATTTTCTTACGACGAGAGCCCGAACCTGCTGTATGACCTTGAGGATTCATGCGCAGTAAGCAGCGGCCGGCGTGCGCTCCGTGCGGCGTTCGGGGTTTTATTGCGTAAAATCCCAGCGGTTGAAATATTACTGCCTCGGCGTGCCGACTGTGAACAAGAGCCGGCAGAAGGTGCTAATGAAAAGCTGTATGTCATAGAAACAGAATCTGCCCCCATTCGGCCCCCATTCGGCCCCCGTCTAGTCTCCCCGTTTCTCCTGCTGTAAAGACTCAAACCTTAATCAGTCGTTGGTCTCGTCTTAGATTCAGGAGCTGTATGTCGATCCCATGCATGTTTAATACCCTCGCTGTATTACCCTCTACCACTTCTGCTGGGAGGCTGTTCCACTTACCCACTATTTCACATCTCTTTGCAAAAACGATATTAATTGGAAAAAAATAGATGCAGGGGTTAAATCCTAATAGGGTGCAAAGATTTTATTCCGCCCTGGCTTGTCTTGATGAAATGCAGTCATCCTATTAGCTGATAATAGTTCAAAGAGATGAGAAATAGCCCAATGCATGCTTCCCAACTGTCCCGCTTTGTGTGGGACAGTCCCGATTCTGCCCCTCTATCCCGCCAAGCTCTACCCGCTGTCCCGTGTTCCGGGGCATGCGCTCGCGGTACCGTGACACGCGCTCGCAGTAACACGCCGTCGGTCTGCTGTTGCATGCCCTGTGATACGGTCCATTACTCGGCAGCTCCGAAGCTTTTGGCCTCGCTGCAGCGATGGGGGATAAATCAGTAAATGTAGAAAGCTTCGGAGGGGCAGATGGTGCGTTTTTAATCTCAGCGGCCCCCCCGGCCAGAGAGACGCGTTGGTCAGCAGCCAGCATGTCGTGCCGGACGTCCCCAGCGCTTCACGCTCACAATGCAGAGGAAAAAGTGCAGGTTTGGGGCCAAAAACTATTACTCATCGCAGGACCGCCGAGCTGAAACGTCTCTGCTGGGAATCGGAGGCCTGCTATAAACACTTTATACTTTGTTATTACTACTATCATTATTTCCATCTTTCATTTATAAAGCGCCAACCATATGCGCTTCTTCCAATACATAAACCCAAGGAGAATGACGAGACTGGAGTAGACAGAGTCAAAGCGATACATTAGGTAAAGAGGACCCGGCTCGTGAGCTTACACTCTACAAGGAGCGTTTCCTCATCCCTCAGCTGCGGACACTTTATCTGTTCCAGACATCCTGGGGTTTGAGAGGTTAAAAGACCCCAGCTGTGAAAACCCCCCTCCTCTGCTGCCACCAGCTTCTGCAAACTACAACTCCCATCATGCAGTCAACAAGCAATGAGTAATCCCCCCCTTAGCTGCATCTACTCCAGTGTCTCTGGGCAAACTCCTATCAAGCTCTGCCGTGCTTGGGCAAAAAAATGGAAGCCCCCGTACCTTCCGCTCCTCCACCACACCATCGGCTAATACACCCAATGCAACCACTAAGCCACAGTAAGCCGCAACTCCCATTACGCTCAGCCAGTCTTTTTGACCGGTCACTGCTTAGAAGAACCAAACACAAACCGGCGTAGACAATCCGAGTCCGTCTTGGACGGGGAGTCGCGAAAAAAAAATCCTGGTGCCACAGAGCTTGCAATCTGTCCGATCCGCTGAGAAGGTCGGAACGGAACGAGACATCGAAGGAATACTGTGAACGGATTGAGGTGGATCCTACCTCCGCGGCCCCCGAAGGGTTAACCCTTCACCCCAGGGAGAGCGGTCTTCCCAGGCGCAGCCGAGGTCTCCCCAGCAGCGAAGGGGTTAAACAGTTATCCGTACGACTTACCCCCAGCAGCTCATGATGGTCCGGAGGCGCTCATCGTCACTCGAGGAACCCAGCGCTCATCCCGGAGGAACGTGGTACCCGGAGACGCCGGCCGCTCTGCCTCCCAAAGCATCTGCAAAGAGCTTCCAGCAGCCCAGAGGAGCCGGGAACGCTGCCAGCATGCGCGGGGAGGTGGGGGGCGAACGCAGACAGCGAGGGAGGGGGCAGGAGACGTCTACGGAGGGAGAGTCAGACCTTTAAAACAGAGGCAGGCATCTAGCCGGTGGGGATGGGGGGGGGTCGGCAGCGTCTTAGCATCCGACCGTCCATCACCGGAGGGGGGGGGGGTTTAAGACGGGAAGCGATATTATCAGCACCACCGGCAAAAGATAAGAATAATTCTGTTGGGTGTAACGAGGTCTCTCGCCGTGATTACCGGTCCTCATTGGACTCGGCGGTTGGCGTTGGAGACGTTAATGAAACCGTTTCCCCGGAGAGAAGCGATACCGGTCACAGAAAGGAGGCTGAGGAAGCTCTATAAAGCAGAGAAGGTCTTTTGGGGTTAGCGTGCGCAGTGGGTGAGATCTTACTCCATATTTCTTTTAGGACTAAATAAGAACTTCCAGCGATCCAGAAGAGGAAGCAGAACCTACAGGGGGATGCAGAATGAAATCCTGGTTCCGGGGGCTTCATTTAGCGGTAGAATTTAGTATTTTACCTGAAGTGATAATAATAATCATAATAACAATAAGAATTTCTTACAGACGGTATCTCCGTGAAATCTGTGTCACCAGAACACCTGCCAACTGTCCCAAATTTCGATAAAGTACAGCATCTGGCTGCCCCAGATATCAAAGTATTTACCCCAGTTTTAACACCAAACACTATCCACATATTCTTTCTCCTGTAGGGTTATCAAAGGAGACAAAGTACTTTGTAAATACTTCAATATGCATATAACAATAATAATAATAATAATAAATAATAATAATAATAATAATAATAATAATAAAAATAATAAAAATAATAATAAAAATAATAAATAATAATAATAAAAATAAATAATAATAATAAAATAATAAATAATAATAATATTAATAAAAATAATAATAAAAATAATAATAGAATTTTTATAGCGCTTTATAACACATTAGGTCATGGCGTGTTCCTGGCGCACCCATTGGCCGCTGATACTCGAGCGCACTCAGCGCCGATTCATTTGTAGAGATTAGCCGGTAAATCTTCTAGATGGGCTTAGAATTTCATTCAGATTAACCCTTCGAGCAGCGGAAGGGGCGGTGGGGCGTTCACCGCTGCCTGCGTTATTATAAGGGGATCAGCCGCTAACCTGCTGCCTGCAGACCGGATCCCAGCGCAGAGCTCTCTGTAATACGCAGCATATCGCACCATTTCCAACAGAGCGGAGCAGGCTATTTTTAACGATGCAGAACCCCCGGCTGCTGAAATATTTACCAGTATGGTGCAGGTAGAGGTGAGAGGCTATCGTAGTCCGCTATGTTTGAATCATGTGATCTGCGATACAGGGATCTGTATATTTATACTCAAATATTAGCGTTTAAAGGGCATTCATAGTGTAAATGGACCATCTGGGGAGATCAGCGACCCCCCCCCTGTAACCAGCCCACCGAGCTGCGGGACACCGGGGGGCCTGATCACCCAAGAGGTACACTGCCGTCTCTCGTTCCTCTAAGGGTTAAGTACAGCAGGCAGCAGGGTCCACATCTGGCTAAAGCCCCCCCCGTGTCCCCTGCTCTCGGCTTGGTGCTCCAGGGTTTGTGAATTAAAGCCTTGTGATCAACAGACGGCAAAAATAGAACGGGGCTGGGATGCGAATGTATGCGGCGCTAATTCCCCTCGTGCCAGAGCCGCGAAGGACAAACTTTACATCCGATAAAATAATCCTATATGGATCTAAAAAAAATCCTATATGGACCTATGTTAGAAAAATGCTTATGTTATCGTAAATATTATTCCTGACAAAGACATAAGAAAGCAGGGAATGTCTAGTCTATGATATATGGATGAGTTCCCGCCAACATGTCTACTCTATGTTGTTCTATATATATATGTGCAAAGGGTCAAGTCTAGGCCATTCTTAATTATGCAGCTTAAAGAGGTGTAACCTGCTTGAAAAGTAACCAATCAGAAAGAAGCATGTTATTAGAAGTAGATAAGATGCTATATAAACCATGTAATCTTAATGTGTAATTAGACAACGCTTCGACTTTTGTGTGTTGTGTGCCTTGTCTCGATTATGCGCATGATCTAATTAAAGGAAACTCTTTCTGAGGAGAATTCGACCATTATTTCAACCAACAACCTATCAGCGCACACCAAACGCACCCCTACATAGATCTATATCATCCTCTGTCCCCTAGAAAATTACGCAATAAAACTAAAAATAGCTAGTCCTACCGTTACCTGCGGTGAATTTTTGACCCTTTTAAGTTGAAAGAAAGCTGAGCCTTTAACCAGGAAACAGGGCAGATGTTATATCAGACGGGACTTTTTAAAAGGTCTACAAACTCATGAAGATACCTGATGTTTTCGATGAGGCGATGCTGAGACTCCTCTGTGAGGATCATGGGAAGCGTGTAGGCCAACCGGTCCACCTTCCTCTCCTGGGCGTACTGCTTCAGTAGAGAAAAGACCTTCTCCTTCAGGGCCGGCTGCTCTCCAAGGACCTCATCGAGCTGCAGGAAAATTCCAAAGATCAACGCTGTAAAAGTCAAGGCAAATAACGCTTAAATCCAGAGTCAACGGCATGAAAAGTTTCAGGAGATGTCTTCAGGGCCAAACTGCTGACTATGACATGATGCTTATCCGTCAAAGGTCTTTGTCTCCATTTCTGGAAGTCATGACCCACAGCATTGGAATCTCAGGAGGCTGGTTATGCCCACCACAGAAATTTGGTTTGGTCCAAACCAAAGGCCAGAAGACAAGGAAGGTCTTCTGGAACCTCGATCTCACGGCCCAATGATTTATTCACTTATCTGTGAATTAGGCCGAGTTGTGGAGAAATGAACATTTGTCTCATGTCACTATTACTCAGAAGATCCTTCAGTATTCTATCCTTGGCTACAAATTGTGAGGTCCTGATGTTGGGGGACACAATTTAGTTATGAGGAATCTAACGCAATTAAGGTTATTGGGTAGAAAAACCTAGAAGTGACTATTCTGGAAGTGGCAGTTCCCATACAACCCCGAGGTTTGACATTAAATGTATCTAGATTTGGCCCAGAACCGGTAAAATTAGAGTTGGTTTATCATTGGTGGTGTGTTTTATGGACCCCTTACTTTAGTTTAGGAACGCTTAAAAAAAAAACAGACTTTATATAGGATTGATGAAAAAGAAATCTGGGTTTGAAGGTCTGACCCAACGAGGTCGATCGACCAAAAATTCGTTCTTTAGGAGAAACAGGTAGGTTGTCTCCAGAAATAGACTTATTTACTGATCCATCCTTAGATTAGGGCAGCATATGCAACGCAAGGTACCCACCAGAGGAAACGAAAGGGAGACCCCAAAATAGGGGCAGTGAAACCCAATATACCTACCTATTTTGGGGGTCTCTCTCTCTTTTGGTGGATATCTGCTTTGCATATGTTACATTTATAAAAGAATGGATCAATAAATAATCTGGTTCTGTGGATATTAATTTTCTCCGGGTGTTCCTGGGTTGATGCGTGGCTGGGACGCCGGGGGTTGGGACGTGGATTTGGGTGATGTTGCAGTTTTTTTTAACATGTTTAGGAAAACCAGTCCCTTGGTTACAAAACGATCTTAATAGCTGCCTCACAGCATTGTGCGGAACCGTGCCGTTATCACTCAATTCATACATTAAAACACCCAGAATCACACAATCCACACAGTGTCGCAGAAAAGTGTGACTTTGTGCCTGCAGTGAGAAATCGCTTCGTTATCACACCATGGAAGGCTTCGCGTGCCTCCGGGGAGCTGAACACAAAACACCTTGCAAAAGATTCGGTATAATATGTAACCTGATGCAAGAGACTTTTAACCGAGGCTTATGTAACAAGAGGAACATTAGAGCCGTTCCCTGCTGTTTGTATACACATTATCGGGGCTTTCAGGGCTGTAGAACCCTGCGACTCCCTCATACCCAGCAAACATTCCGAGCTCCTAGAAAAGAGGGGCATCAGGGGAGGAACGAGTAATACTGGGGTTTGGATCTGACGGTGGGACTGGCAAAACTAAACAGGGACACTTGGGAGGTTTGAGATGCGTTGACCATGACTTACTTTACGATTGAACTCCTGAGCTTTGAGCTTCTGTGCTTGGCATGCAGTCTCTGATCCTCTTCTGCTGGCGTTATATAGCCTGCTCTGCCTGTGACCCACGCGCAGGAGTCCCAGTTGTAGTGTATCACCCTCACAAGCCGAGATCAGTTGGGTGGCTTCAGATATTTCGGTGACAGGGACCCTGTTGACCTCGAGAAGGTAGTCCCCGGCACGGACCCCAGCTTGAGATGCAGAAGAACCAAGGTTAACACGGTCTACCTGCAGAGGTCTCCATCCACTCAATGTGAGGCCAGTCGGTTCCTGTGGCTTCTGTTGTACAGTCACCTGCTGGATCCTTGAAATTACCCCAATGCTGGGTGGCACGTTGTGACACTCCCGTCCTAGCTGTACCAAAGACTCACAGCTCAGTGACGTTACTGGCCTTCCTTCCACCTCCAGGATCTGGTCCCCTGGCTGTAGACCAGCTGAATGTGCGCTGCTTCCGGGTTCCACCCAAAGTATATAACAGGGACCAAAGCCACCCAAGCCAAAGCCAAATGTGTCCGGCCAGCCTTCGTTGGTAGCCGGCATGGATGTGACTAGAACAACAGAAAATGTAAACAATTTAAATCCCATCAAAATGTTCAAGAGACATTCTAGAATCACCGCAGGTGACATATGAAGATCTCACAGGGATGTCCACTTGGAGGCAGAAGGGATCTACTCACTGTCTGTAGTGATGTATCTTCCCTTGTCTCTGGTGCAATACTCATATTCATACATGTTTACAGTAAGCTGCCAACTCCTACAAGGTGGACCATCACTGTTGGGTACCTTGGCCTTGCCTACTGGTTAAACCGGGCCCAAATTCTACTGTACCATAGAGACCCCGAAGGATAAAAGGTTAAACCTGGCTCTGAAGCGAAGAACATATAATTTAGCAACGGCACCTTGTGCTGCTTAAGGAAAACCTGCTAGTCACGAGTTTGGCAGGATACTTTTTTACTGATTCCAAAGAATAAATACAAATTATAATTATTTCAGAGCCAACAGAACCAAAGTGCGGACCTCAAGACGTTCAAGTAGCTTCAACACCCAGGTAGACAGGTAGGAGCCACTCCACCCATCCAGTCTACCCATTTTTCTACCTACTGTGAGACCTCAAACTTTACTTGGTCCTCTTGACGCAATAAAGTGTCGGAAAGAGCAATCAGGGTGCTGGGATGTATAGCGAGGGGCATTAGTAGAAGGAAGAGGAAGCTGGTTCAGCTACTTTACAGATCTCTGATCAGACTTCATCCATTGGGGACAGTTCTGGAGACCCCATCTCCGGAAGGATATTGACATATTGGGGAGCGTTCAGATGAGGGGGACAAACATGCAGAATGGTTAGTAGGATAAAAATCATCAGGAAAGACTAAGGGGTCTCAATATGGTCACCTTGGGGACAGGAGATTTTACTTGCGGGTGGCAGATAAATGCAACAGCCCAATAAAATTCTATGTTTCTACGTCTTACAGAAAACTTACAGAAATGTCTAGACTGAACTTTTGGATCCATGTGAGACCTCCAAACTGAGAAGCTGCGATTCTGGTTCATGTGGAAGTAAAAGCCACCAACGTCAACCCCAAATGCGTCTGACGCCCATCAGAGTACAATTTGGAAGTCAGGGTGCTCATTGTTAGGAGCGCCGGTACATACACCGATAAGAACGAGAGACACCTGTAAAGGAGGCTGCTCCATCCTCTAATAGCCTCCACTTAAGAAACTAAAGAGCTCAGGAGGGGATTAGAGCCCTGGACACGTAATCAGGTTCAATAAGCTGCATCAAAGGGAGCGTAAACACTGGAGCATATTGTAAACAAGGACAGGGCGCCCTAAACAAGCTCTCTAGAACCAAACAAGCGTCCTAAAACACATCTTCCACTAAACAACTTTAATAGTCATCGATAGCAACACAACTGTGAAATCGCCATATGTCACATCATACATCAATCATTCTGCCATGTGTTTATATGTTTACTTACATACGGAGTCATGCAGTGATGTCACAAATACCCATACAGTGCTGTGAAAAAAGGATTTCCAGATTTCTTCTATTTTTGCGTATTTGTCACATTTTAATGCTTCATCGAACTAATTTTAATATTACACAGAGATAACCCAAGAAACACAAAAATGTAGGTTTAAATGATGATGATGTCATGTATAGAAGGGGGAAAAAAAGCTATACAACCTTACCTGGCCTTATATGAAAAATAAATCACCCCCCTCAGTTACTAAATCAACCAATTAACAAAAGTAATGTTAAATGTAAGAAAGGGTCTTAAAAAGCAGCTGATGGGAGCTGCTATCTACAAATGGAGAAAACCTGGAACAGCGGTGAACCTTCCCATGAGTAGCCACCTGACCGAACACCTCCGAGGGTGCATCAACGACCAGGAGGACACAAAAGGTCCCAGAGTAACACAGAAAGAACTCGAGACCTCACCTCCCTCAGTTAAGGTCAGTGTTCACGATTCCACAATAAGAAAGAGACTGCGCAAAAATGGAGTCCATGGGAGAGTTACAAGGAGAAAACCGCCGATGACCAAAAAGAACCCAAAGGCTCGTCTCACATTTGCCAAAAACATCTTGATGAACCCCAAGACTTTAGGGATAATATTCTGTGGACTGGTGAGTCAAAAATAGAAGTTTTTGGAAGACCCATCTGGGGTGCCATGAATGATGGAACCATGGATTCTTCTCCACCAGAAAATCCTGAAGGAGAGCGTCCCGCCAGCAGATGGTGACCTCAAGCTCAAGTGCAGTTGGGTCATGCAGCAGGACGATGATCCGAAGCCCACAAAGAGGTCCATCTCCGGATGTCTCAAAAGAAACCAAAACAAAGGTCAAAGTCCTGCATTGAATCTGAAGGTACGTCATGCTCGAAAACCCTCCAACGGGGCTGAATTAGAAGAATTCTGCCAAGAAGAGCGTCCAAAATTCCTCCACTGCGATGTTGGGGGGGGGCAATTATGTTTTTCCCATAAAAGAAATGATGATTTAAAAGCTACATTTTCTGTCTGCTCGGGTTATCTTTTTCTTAAAATGATTAAAATTGGTTGCATGATCTGAAACATTTAAATGAGGCAAAAACAGAAGAAATTGAGAAGGGGGGGATAATACTTTTTCACAGCTCTGAACGGGCACAGATTAGGGACACTATCCCTTTAAATCAACACAAGAATCGTACGCGCTGATGTGGAAGGATGCGGAGACCTTGCTCTCAAGAGCTTACACTCTAATGTATATAAATAAACAATTTGATCAAACCACCCCAAGGTATTTTCGCTTTCAGAAGGTCCATCACGGCACATTATCCTGATGCAGTGGAGGACACCAGACGACTATCCCTCGTTTTTGAGAAAGTCTTGGCTTTATCTCCTGGGTCCCAGCTCTTTTTAGAGCGTTCCTGTGTATCCGGCTATCCCTACCCAAAACCTCTCTTCTCGTCCCCAAAGGGGGTGACCTTCTCCGCTCACCTGCCTTCCTCCGAAGCCCAGAGAGAATGGAAATGTAGACGGACCGCACAGCGCAGAGTCTTTTTGTATCAGTTACCTGCAGGCAAAGAGACCGGAGTTTCTATAGCAAGCAGTCTCATTGCCCTGAAACCCAATCCCCCGTTCATTAGGAGAGAAGCTTGTGTGATACCTTGATGACAGGCCACGTAAAAAAAAGAGAGGTCCACCTTAAGAGTTTAAGAGACCCCCCAAGAAAGGGGAACGGAGTGATGTCTTCAGTATATGACTCTGTGATTGCTGAGGTTTGCTCAGTCCTGTACCCCGAAAGGAAGATACCTGAAACACTTTGGGGTATTTAATCTTCATATCCTCTCCCACCTCACTTGTGATGAACAAGATGGGCCACCCTACACAAACTGGCCCCATTTCTTCCTGCTGTAACGACTCAATTGGTCAGGACCGATTGTGAGACGTCCTGCTTTTACGACTGCCCATGCCACGTCGGGATAGTTGGTAGGTATATGGCTGGTGAACGATAACAGTAACACATGAAAAGCATTATTTTGTTTGTTTCGGCACGGAAGGGAGGATCTGGAGAGGATCTGAAATATAACGCAGTCGCTTGTCTGCCGTTACCATCTGTAAATTACCCCGTTCTGCGGCGGACGTGTCAGCCGCGCCGTGGAAGTAATAATTAACCAGGCGTGTGAGATGCAGCCTGAAAGGGTCTCGTCAGCATCTCCCGGCGGGTTGTGTTTCTTATTTATTTGCAGGACTGCGCGTGACTCAAGGGGGGTCTGAAAGGTTCACCTTCCCGCGTCTCGGCAGCAGTTATTCCCAGGTCAATCTGCCTCGCGTGTAACCCGAGACGCAGGAGATGACACTCAGTGATACGGAGACTCGGGTGTCCTGAGACACATGTCGACAGAGTGGTGGTGTCATCACGGCCAGATCTTAATAACGCTGACCAGCGAGGTCATTTACACCCCCTGAGAACAACACAATATATTAATAACCCCCAGCGCTGTATACAGTAATATAACCCCCCAGCACTGTATACAGTAATATAACCCCCCAGCACTGTATACAGTAATATAACCCCCAGCGCTGTATACAGTAATATAACCCCCAGCGCTGTATACAGTAATATAACCCCCAGCGCTGTATACAGTAATAATCCCCCCAGCGCTGTATACAGTAATATAACCCCCCAGTGCTATATACAGTAATATAACCCCCAGCGCTGTATACAGTAATATAACCCCCCAGCACTGTATACAGTAATATAACCCCCAGCGCTGTATACAGTAATATAACCCCCAGCGCTGTATACAGTAATAACCCCCCCAGCGCTGTATACAGTAATATAACCCCCCAGTGCTATATACAGTAATATAACCCCCAGCGCTGTATACAGTAATAACCCCCCAGCGCTGTATACAGTAATAACCCCCCCAGCGCTGTATACAGTAATATAACCCCCAGCGCTGTATACAGTAATATAACCCCCCAGCGCTGTACACAGTAATTTAACCCCCCAGCGCTGTATACAGTAATATAACCCCAGCACTGTATACAGTAATATAACCCCCAGCGCTGTATACAGTAATATAACCACCAGCGCTGTATACAGTAATATAACCCCAGCGCTGTATACAGTAATATAACCCCCAGCGCTGTATACAGTAATAACCCCCCCAGCGCTGTATACAGTAATATAACCCCCCAGTGCTATATACAGTAATATAACCCCCAGCGCTGTATACAGTAATAACCCCCCAGCGCTGTATACAGTAATAACCCCCCCAGCGCTGTATACAGTAATATAACCCCCAGCGCTGTATACAGTAATATAACCCCCCAGCGCTGTATACAGTAATATAACCCCCAGCGCTGTATACAGTAATATAACCCCCAGCGCTGTATACAGTAATAACCCCCCCAGCGCTGTATACAGTAATATAACCCCCCAGTGCTATATACAGTAATATAACCCCCAGCGCTGTATACAGTAATATAACCCCCCAGCACTGTATACAGTAATATAACCCCCAGCGCTGTATACAGTAATATAACCCCCAGCGCTGTATACAGTAATAACCCCCCCAGCGCTGTATACAGTAATATAACCCCCCAGTGCTATATACAGTAATATAACCCCCAGCGCTGTATACAGTAATAACCCCCCAGCGCTGTATACAGTAATAACCCCCCCAGCGCTGTATACAGTAATATAACCCCCAGCGCTGTATACAGTAATATAACCCCCCAGCGCTGTACACAGTAATTTAACCCCCCAGCGCTGTATACAGTAATATAACCCCAGCACTGTATACAGTAATATAACCCCCAGCGCTGTATACAGTAATATAACCACCAGCGCTGTATACAGTAATATAACCCCAGCGCTGTATACAGTAATATAACCCCCAGCGCTGTATACAGTAATAACCCCCCCAGCGCTGTATACAGTAATATAACCCCCCAGTGCTATATACAGTAATATAACCCCCAGCGCTGTATACAGTAATAACCCCCCAGCGCTGTATACAGTAATAACCCCCCCAGCGCTGTATACAGTAATATAACCCCCAGCGCTGTATACAGTAATATAACCCCCCAGCGCTGTATACAGTAATATAACCCCCAGCGCTGTATACAGTAATATAACCCCCCAGCGCTGTACACAGTAATTTAACCCCCCAGCGCTGTATACAGTAATATAACCCCAGCACTGTATACAGTAATATAACCCCCAGCGCTGTATACAGTAATATAACCACCAGCGCTGTATACAGTAATATAACCACCAGCGCTGTATACAGTAATATAACCACCAGCGCTGTATACAGTAATAACCCCCAGCGCTGTATACAGTAATATTACCCCCAGCGCTGTATACAGTAATATAACCACCAGCGCTGTATACAGTAATATAACCCCCAGCGCTGTATACAGTAATATAACCCCCAGCACTGTATACAGTAATATAACCCCCCAGCGCTGTATACAGTAATATAACCCCCAGTGCTGTATACAGTAATATAACCCCCCAGTGCTATATACAGTAATATAACCCCCAGCGCTGTATACAGTAATAACCCCCCAGCGCTGTATACAGTAATAACCCCCCCAGCGCTGTATACAGTAATATAACCCCCAGCGCTGTATACAGTAATATAACCCCCCAGCGCTGTATACAGTAATATAACCCCCAGCGCTGTATACAGTAATATAACCCCCCAGCGCTGTACACAGTAATTTAACCCCCCAGCGCTGTATACAGTAATATAACCCCAGCACTGTATACAGTAATATAACCCCCAGCGCTGTATACAGTAATATAACCACCAGCGCTGTATACAGTAATATAACCCCCAGCGCTGTATACAGTAATATAACCCCCAGCCCTGTATACAGTAATATAACCCCCAGCACTGTATACAGTAATATAACCCCCAGCGCTGTATACAGTAATATAACTCCCAGCGCTGTATACAGTAATATAACCCCCAGCCCTGTATACAGTAATATAACCCCCAGCGCTGTATACAGTAATATAACCACCAGCGCTGTATACAGTAATATAACCACCAGCGCTGTATACAGTAATAACCCCCAGCGCTGTATACAGTAATATTACCCCCAGCGCTGTATACAGTAATATAACCACCAGCGCTGTATACAGTAATGTCAGTCGGTGACAAAAACCTGGTTTTATCTCATTCTGTTCCAATAAACTCCCTTTATCTGCAGACCTGGAGCCGCCATTGCTGTCAGTCATGTGATATTTTGGGTGACTTTCCCGGCTCAAGCACCACACTGAGCTGATGCTTTATGGCAATGCTAATGAAGTCCATTCCTCCTTAGACTTTCATTAGTCAGAGTGTCCAACTGGGTGATTAAGACTGAGCCGTTCTATTGTTTCCCACAGGCAGTGTGATAAGGAATCAAGGTGTTTGTCTAGTAGAGTATGGGGCAAAAACTACAACCGGGTTAATAAAGAAAACAGCAGAACATTTTTGATGATTAAATCTGATACTAGAAATTTGAAATAGTAACATTGTAACTCTTTCCTCTGATTGGGGTTCCATAGGGGACTGCGGTGCTTCTGCAGGAGATAATATGGTAGATCGTATTATCTAACAGCGGTGATCTTTATCTGAGCTCGATTAGTAAAAACAATAATTGAAATCGATTTATCTGGGCTCCTTCAGGCTGCAGACTGACACCTGGTGTCGGCCATCTTGCTACTCCCAAGGCACCGCGCTCTGAAAGCAGGAAGTGTGAAGGAAAAGCGAGGCTCAGGTCAAACTTCCGGGTGCACCAAGATGTCAGCTCCCAGCTCACGGATTGTATAGTTTTACGATGTTTACTGCTTGGCTTTTTGAAATAAGATTGTCATTTTAAGATTTTCTGTTCGATGTAAAGCGTAAGTGAACCCTGCTAATTGTCTGCAATGTGCCATGGGATGCACTCCCCGGATAATAAAAATTAAATGACCGTTTATTGTTAAGGAGTCACAATGCCAGGGACTGGGTTCGGCTCTAATGTGATGTTTATTTCTAGGAATAAGATGGACTTTCTCTGGCTTTTCACCATCTATACAATTTTCCTTATCATCTGTATTTCTGCATTCTGCTTCCTGTCTGCAAGATCCAGAAGCAGCTTGGACAGCGTGTTCCACAGAGCAGAGAAGGTGGGCTATATCATATATATATACATATATATATATATATATATACATATATATATATATATATATATATATATATATATATATATATATATGACAAGGTGATATATACCCTATAAATCCTAAATAAATATATATATATGAAGTAGAGGTAGGATATATACCTATATATATATATATATATATATATAATGGAATGTTAGTCCAATAAAAAATATTTTATATTGCAATACTCATTTCTATTTTTTCACACAATTGGGCTATGGTGAGATTCCAGACACTAGAATCAGAGGGCACCGGTAGGTTGAGATATTTTGTTTCCATAGCAGCATAAAAAAAGTGTTCAATTTATGTGACAAAAGAATACATTGGCAGAACCCCTAGATATTTCTCAAGTCTGTTTTTAAAATATAGAATAATATGCATTTATTTTTTTACCGTAACATCCCCGTTTTTGCAGGCGCTGTCCTTTCTGCTGCCCCCGTGGCTGCAAAGATGCTATTCCAGCTACACGAGGTAAGCATTTTAAATACTCCACTTTTCTAACATTGCACGCTGCGTGCTTCCGGACTGGTTGGATGTCTTCTCTTCTAAGCTTTAGGAACAGTTAGATCATACGTCATCTGTAGCGACAGCCCTGGTGGGTACCTTCTGCAAGACGGGCATGTTCTATGCTTTTTTTATTGGATGAGAGCAATTCATCTCCAACTCACAATTAAGTGGATAAAGCCCTCCACGTGCTTGCTGGGTAAAATAGGTTATAAATATTTCTGCATCCTATTCTAGCTATGTCCGGATTTAATTTTTTCCGCTATGAGTTGGGGCTACCTTTTTACTTCCCGTTTCTTCCCCGCAGAAGCGGAGTTTTTGTGGCTCTGCACCTGATTCTCGACGCTTTGGTTTTTGCTGAATACACCTGGGAGGTGTTTGATTATTGCTCGGAGCTGGAAATAAACCGGCTGTTTCTTTTGCTGCCGTATACTCTAATAACGGCCAACCTTTTCTTCTTTTACAAATGCTGCGTAACAGACCCAGGTAAGAGACCTGATCCCAACGGCTGTCGGTTTAAAAAAAAAAAAAAAAAAAAAAAATTAACAATTTTGCTCCTCAATTCAATTAAAAGAAACCATTGCCTGATGATGAATGTTTTGTGCTTGTAAGCCCTGTCTCCTGTATGCTGTAATAATGGTAATCAAAGGCAGAATTAGGATTCCACATAGGGTTTGAAGTTTGAATTTCAGAGCTGAGGAGCCAAATTGTTCCTCCCCGAAATTAAGTTTTAATATGAGGCCTCTCTTGGCAAGCGCTGTATACTTACAGTAGCCGCAGTTTGACTTCATCTCCTTCATAGGTTCTGTTGGGATCTGGTACTGGTTTTCATGTAGGTTCAGTTAGACTTTAAACAATGTTATGATTCATAGAATGTTACTGTTTCTGTATATTTTGTTATTTTGAGCTGAATTAATCCGATTTTGGATCTGCGGTTCTCTGTTACAGGGGTGGTGACCAAGCAGAATGAAGCGTCGCGCTCACAGGTGTACGAATACGATGAGGTCCTGTACCACCGCCATGAACAGTGCCACACCTGCCGCCTGACAAAGCCCGCCAGGTCCAAGCACTGTAGTAAGCAGCATTTATCTCTCGGGTGGTCTCTCTGAACCCATCCAGACTCAGCTGATGTGTAACCACAAGTCGTTTACGAGCAATGGAATATGCTTAACCCTGAGCATCATGGGAGTTGTAGTTCCACAACAGCTGGAGACTGGGGCCCTTCAATGCCTCTCTTAATGTGGCAGCCTGTTTTAATATTTAAATACACGCAACGTTATTCTGCCAGAATATTGGAGATCTACCATGCAAATGATCTGCCAAATCTGAGATGCAACTTCACTGGCTTGAATTTTTTTTTATTGATATTAATTTTTATTAATGTTCCCATCTTTGCAGACTAGTGGACACTGTCATTTAGATAATTGTTACAGAAACAACATTCGCTAAACGCATGTTTTTCTCACCGTGGCTCGGTTGTTCCCGTCCGGTTGAGCCGTCTCGTCAGCGGTAACTGTTACCCCTCTCCTAGGTGTGTGCGGATACTGCGTGCAGCGCTTTGACCACCACTGCGTCTGGGTCAATAACTGCATCGGCTCCCTAAACATCGGATACTTCCTGCTTTACCTCTTCAGCCTGACGCTGACGGTGTTCTCCCTGGCCGCCGTCTTTGCCGTCTTCCTCCTGCAGGTGGTGCTGTTGTCACACATGATGACTGCCGCCTATGTGGACAGCGACGGCCGGGAGCAGATCATGAGCATCGCCGTCATTATTCAGGTAGGTTGAGCGGGATGCTGTGACGCAATCCCCCAAAGCGTTAGAATTCCCTGGAAACAGTCAATGACCGGACCGTTCTATTTCCGCAGCACCTCTTCCTAACCTTTCCACGCATCGTCTTCACGCTGGGATTCCTGCTCATTTTGATTCTCCTGCTGGGGGGATATGGATCCTTTATGTTCTACTTGGCCCTCACTAACCAGACCACTAACGAATGGTTCAAAGCAAAGAGGCTTAGCTCAACTGTTCTATACGCGGGATATTCGAGAGGCCTTCTGGCGAACATGCAAGAAATATTCCAGCCACACGTATATTACAAGAAAGGCCGGTGAATACGAGATACGGTCCCATCCAATATATTATCAGCATAGGGGAGAAGTACTGGCTTAGCGATGGAACACCTGATGGGTTGGTGGTGCACCGCCTTGTTAAACTGAATGAAGATTATGGTCACAAAGGGTCCCACCGTCAGGATTTTTGCCTTTAAAAAAAAAAAATGTTTTGATCAAATTAATGGCTCTGAAGCTACCAAGATATCATAGCTCAGGGGGTGCGCTTAAAAAATTGATACCTCCACAAAGCGATGTGGGCAGTAAACAGATCAACAAAAGGATGTATAAGTGAAAAACAGCCGACTGCAACAGCAATGGGCCGATTGAGGACATCTATGGAACGGTCTAGTACCCCATACGTTTTGGGGGGGTTTTGTTTGGGCCCCAGTGCATGCAAATCAACGCATGTATTGTTTGGTGAGTGGTCTTTGGAAATCAGACGTCTATCCCCTGGCTGCCTCTGCTAAAACTAGAAAGTATTAGTATGAAAGCTTCTCGCGCATGCTCAGTAGCTCCCATTAAGCGTACCGATGCAGCATTGAATGCTAGCAAAACATTAGTATTCAGATAGCATGCACGTGATTGGCTGCTGCTACTCCTATTAACTAGAATGGGTGTTCTACTGAGCATGGGCAGAAAAAGCATACTCAAGTACATACCCTAACTTCAGTAAATGCGGCTGGGGAGGAGTTAATGAGTTGGAGTCCACACAAATGACTCAAATTTGTATTTCACATTAAAATGAGTGATCCTTTTTTATGTCTGTAAAAGACGATGATGCAGGTTTCGATAAAATGAATAAAATTTATATACGTTTTCCGAGCTCTGGCCATGACCCTTTTTGAAATAATTGATTGTAATATAAAATGATAAAAAGCCATATGAAATCGGTTTATTGAAATGACATGTTTCTGCACACCTGATCCAGGTGCGAAAGGGCAGACGTTCTGTGAGCTGTTACCCTTTTTGTTAAATATCACGTCCAATGCCATAGGAGCTAGAATTGGTAAAGCAGATCGTGGAGAGTTTTAAAATAACTATTATGCTAATTTAAAAAAAAAACCACTTAAATTACCAGCTCGTATTTAACTATCAAGGGAAATTAAAATATCTATCTGGGTTTAGTACAGTTTAAAGCGATCCTCTGCGGTCGGTCCTTGGTCAGAATTCATTACAAGTAAAGGGAGAAAATGCTGGAGGAGCTGTGGATTTCCACTGCTTTGCTTCTCTATTCATTATGAAAGACCAACTGCAGCAGGTTTCCCCAGCAAGACAGGCTGAGCTGGGCCCTGTATAATTAATTCATATATAATATAGCCCACTGATTTAACTATCCATTATACAGGGCCAACCAAGCTCTTCGTGTAGCTGAAGTCAAGAAGTGGAAACCACAACTCTCCCTTTTGATAAATAGACATCAATGTATGCGACTACAGGAGCGGGGGGGTTTATACTGGGATAACTCAATTAAAATCCACATTAAACTAAAGCATTTATGCTACTGCTGAGACAAGGATGAAATATGTTGGCAGGTAGCGTGTGAATTTTACATAAGTGGGACCATGCAGGTGGTATGTACCCCAAATTGCCCCCCCAGCGATGACCTCCAGGGCGTGGAGATTAGGTTCGGGTCACTTCACTGTGGGAACTGGGTTTGTTGTCCCAGTTATCTAACATATTGCCCCATTGACTGATTGACTGTTGCATAGGAACTTGGGACCTGGATATATAGATTTCTCATTCCTTTTCTAAACAAACGTTACAGTTTTGGGTTTATTAACAGAAGTAGACCTGTGGGAAACGCCGTGTCTACATCAGATCTGCGAATTCAGACCATGAGCAGAAACTGAAGTTTTAATTTTGGAATTTGGAAAAGGAGGAAAAACATAAATAAATTAAAAACTCCAATGGATTGGCGCAGAGCATTCAATAAACTGCTTTAAAGGGATACATCTGTGATCAAAAATGACATGTTAAAAAATTAGACCTCGTCTTCAGTCTCTTAACTTCTCTTAACCTCGTATTCCTCAAAACATAAAAACGACCAAAAGTTAACGGAAGCTTCAAATGTGTACCCAGTCCTAAGCACGGAATGTTCTTCACAAAATAGCCAATTTCTGAAAGCTTTTCCGAGTCTTTGAATACGATGGCTTCTTAAAGGACTCCGAGAAAGGTTTTGCTAATTCTTCGTGAAATAAAGGCAAGTCACGCAGAAGGATGGTTGTAGAGGCTACTCTACAGGCAAAATGGCCCAGTAAGTACCCTTTTACATTAATCTCATTTAACACATCATCGTGCGTTGGTAGAGATTTACCATCAGCTCTATTTCAACCCCATGAGATACTCATCCAGGATAAGAAAAGAAAGAAAGACCCCAGCAGAAGCTCTGAACTCCTGGCGGATCTTTAAAAGCACTGCCCCTGTAGCTGGAATATACCATACTCATAACGCATAGCATAGCCATTCAGAGTTTGAGAGCTGCAGGCTTTCTCAATGTGAGAAGGATTTGGGGCGCAGCAACCCATTAGAATAACGTCAGCGCGGACACACTAATGCACATTTCAGGCCCCCGTGGAGGCCAGGGATGGGATATTGTGTGAGGCTACAAGGCACCCTTCACAGCCGCCGGATCAGCGAGATGCCGTAACGTCCCGATGCTCCTTTCAGTGGTTCTGTTAATAGAACGAGCAATATTTGCACGGCCTTCCTCTATTGCTATTCCGATAGCATAGCATATTGTGCAGCCTCTACCAAAATATTCTCTCGAGGCAATCGGCGAGAGTGGAAAAACCTATTCATCTTCTACGACCCACCTGGACGATACACAGAGCTGTGCCAACAGTGGCATCCGGTGGGCAAATACCACAGCGTGGCATCTGCTAGTAACAAGGGGCTGACAGTCCGTTTTGTAGCTCCCGACGTTACTTTCTCTCCCGACGTTACTTTCTCTCCCGTGTAGAAATGCGCCGCAAGCTACACAATAACGGTTTGGACCTCCAGCTCGTCTTCGTGGGACGTGATCACAAACTCTTCATCCTGGTCCACCATGTCCACGTCTTCCGTTACAACCTCCCTTTCCTCCATGGGTAAATCCTTCGCTAGAATGCTACGTTCACAGACGGCGGAGGCGAGAGTCATGGCGACCTGCTCGGTAAGGGATTCTGGCGTGGCTATGGTGAGAGTGTCCATGGTGGAGACTTCCTCGGTGGCGGCATCACTGCCCTCATCCAGCACCACGTTCTGAACAATGATTTGCTGTCCTGGGCTGGCTGTGCTAACTATCTGCTGTACCACTTCCAAAATGTGGCTGTCCACCTAGGGAAGGGGGTAAAAAAAAACAAAAAAAAAAACATATATAATATATATATTACATAGACAATAAAAAGCGGAGATACATTTCTAGAAGATATCTAAAAATGCAGCATGTTCTGCTCACCCCCTGACGGACTCACCTCGTGTGTCTCCGTCTCCTGTATAAGCTCAGTCGCTTCACTAGTTTCCAAATCTTCAGTAGCCTGTAAATCAGTGTAATGATATCATGTTAATATGAACTAGGAGGGGGCCAGATAAAATATATTGTCTACCTGTTTGGAGTCTAAATTCTATAATACAGCAGATATGTAGTCGTTATAACTTATTAGGGGCACACACTAAAATTATTGTATAATATATATAATATATACACACAATAATACAGTAACAAGCAAAAAACACCAGTAACCACAATGACGAGGGCCATTTCCCCTTTATCACACGCTTATGACTCTCACCTCGATTATATATTCCTGAGTATCGGCAACAACCGAAGAGAACTCGACTAGAACCGTGTGCTGCTCCTCAGCCATGTCCATCGTGTCTGAGCTGGTGCTGTTGGCACTGGAGGCATCCAGCTTATTTAGACTTGTATTTAAAGTCAGCATACACCCCCCTGGAAAAGAAAAATGTTAAAATAATAAATAATGCATAGATTTGCCTAAATACAGGGCTTCATTCACATACCCCGGATACTAGCAAAGAGAGAAATATAGTCTAATTATTCATATAAAGTGCAAGTGGCGGTACAGCGCTGGCCACACACGTCACAGCCGTGGCAATGAGCCGATCTGTCAGGGTTTACCTTTGGTCCTTAAATGACGATTCAGAGTTCCATGTTCTGCGAACCCCCGGCCGCACTTGTGACATTTAAAGGGCTTTTCTCCTGTGTGATGTCTGAGGTGCCGGACCAAGGACCCCTTTTCCCGGAAGCTATTGGTGCAGAAATGGCAGGCGTACGGCTTGTCGTCTAGGTGGGTGCGAAAGTGGACTTGCTGTGCGTTCTAGGAATAAAAACGGGAAATATAGCTACACAAGCGCCTCTCTAAATATTCAAGTGGAACGATCACCCATATATTAAGGTTCCTGTTATAAAGTCGGCTCTGTGACCCTCTGCGCGTCAGTTATAAAAATTTAAATATTTTAACTGGGATCGGGCTGTAGTTTTCCCAATAATGCAGATTTGCTGGAAAGGAGGTCCATAAGTCGGAACGGTCACCTTACCTTTGTTTTGTATCTTTTGCCGCACTTGGGGCAGGGATAAGGCCGGTCATCAGAATGCACCCTCATGTGACCCTTCACATGCGCGACGGTCTTGTACGTTTTCCCGCATTCTCCACACTTGTATTTGCGGTCGCTGGAATGGGATTCCTTGTGCTTCCGGAGCAAGTGAGCTTTCAGGAACTCCCTGCTGCACACGTCGCAGCGAAAGAGCTTACACCCTGCCGGGAAACCATGCCCAGAGAGCACAATCAGCACTGTGTATTTCTGCATCGCTAAGGTGACAGGGTCTATAGCAACAATATATAAATTTACCTTCATGTCCCTTTAAATGTATTTTCAGCCCGTTGCCGTTCTTACAGTTCTCCCCACAGTGGGGACAGTTGAAACGCCCGTCAATGATTACCGTGCCTTCTGTCTGTTAGGAAGAGGAGAAAAGTCAGATGGATCCTAAAACGGTGCAAATTCCTACATCCACTGCAGACTTTATTAACAAAACCGCATTAAAAACGCATGATTCAACAGAAAGCTGAACACTCTCTGCTACTCAGTCTGCTTACGGGGGATCCGGACCCCTTTTATAGAGGGGCTGTGGGAACAGAAAAGGTAGGGGATAAGTACCCAGCCATGCGTGTTCTCTACCCACTCTGCACTCCTATTTGGCAGTAATGTGATGAAAATGGATGGAAAAACTACATTTTGTTTGCTGGTGGCATTCGAAGCCTGCATGAGTCATATACAACATATAAAAGGCACACGTGTGTTTCTTCCACTCACCTGGGATGCTGGGAGGGATTGCACCTGGACATGAACTTCGTGGAGTATATTACCCTTGTCATCGGTTACGAGGCGGATAACAGGTGAGCCCTCATCACTTAACTGGGAAGACCCATCGGAAATCTTGTAGCCGTCATCAATAGTAA
The DNA here is from genome assembly GCF_027358695.1 of Spea bombifrons. Classification (NCBI taxonomy): domain Eukaryota; kingdom Metazoa; phylum Chordata; class Amphibia; order Anura; family Pelobatidae; genus Spea; species Spea bombifrons. Next base: position 42,937,980 of record NC_071093.1, read on the forward strand.
CGAGTTGTTCTGAAAAGCAACAAATCAAAGAGGGTCAACTCACAGCACGACAAAACGTCTCCACAGATCGACACAACCGCAAAGATACCATTCTACCCAACCATATGTGTGTATGAATGAAAAACACATAAATGTGTGTATGTTTCATTCATACATGTGTGTGTGCACGTGCGTATGTGTAAAGGGGGGGCATTGGCGGTCCTCGAGCATGAATGTTGTTCCCGTTGCGCTCCCGGTTATCTGGCCGATGCCCATGGCACCGCGATATTCAATAGCACACCTGAGTACTCGTCTTCTTTAAGCATTTCCATGTGCCGGATTTTCTCTGTGCAAGGGGTGATTGACTTCATGTGCCGCGTCAAAGCTCCCGATTCGCGGAAACCCTTCCCACATTTTGTGCAGACGTAAGGCCGCTCACCTGATCAGAAGAATCACAAACGTGTCAGGTCAAGAGGGAATGCAACATTTTCCACGGGGACTAGGCCGCTGGCTCCTTTAAATTCAACCAATATTCAGAAATTTTAAAATAACGTTAAATAAAACATCCAGTAGAATTCATAGATTTAAAAAAATGTTCTTCATCAATGCAGGTAAAGGATGCAAATTATATATATATCAGATTTTGTAATACAACTGAGGGGTGGGAGATATTTTAAACATGATTTTGTATATAAAAACGAGAGGCTTCATGCTCGATTGGACCAAACTAAACATTTTCTGGACCAAACCCAAGTAATCCCGACACAGGTCTAAAAAAAATAATAATGCAATTCGTGTTCTTCATAACTAAGAACATTTTTTAAAAGACTAGGAGACTGATTCAAATAACTTGCATGGAGTTAAGCGCATGAATCGTGGACTCTTCTGAGCATTAAACATTAAAGCAATTTCGGGGACTAGACTGTAATTTAAGACATTCATGGAAGAGGAGATACATGAACGCATCTTAATGATTTATAAGGGATCTCTGCCGTGGGGGACCGCAAAGTAATATAACAACCTGCAGACCTTTCTACTTGTCCAACTAAAGTAACGATGATGGCGAGGAACTCCATTATGGAGACCCCGGTTCGAAAAGCAAGCGCGGAAAAGTAGAAATCCTTCAGCAGGAGGAATGAAGTCAATCCACCAAACCAAAGTGCAATCTAACTACCCCTCCCCCCATCTAAAGCAGGAGACGAGCCTCATCCTTCTATATTATCACGTACCTGTGTGTCTCCTGGTGTGTCTAATTAGAGACCCCTTTGTTCTGAACGAGTTCCCACACAGATTGCATTCAAATTGTTTCTTGCCATGCGTGATCATGTGAGCTTTCAAAATATTGGCCTGGTACAGGAAGGTGGTTAGGTCAGACATTGCCGATGTGAAGAACGGACACAAAAACTACAGACACAAAAACTAATTCATCTCTACATGCACCGTTTTAAATGTCTTCTCGCACAACTGACAGATGTATCGTCCTTTCTCATCGAGGACCATCGTAACCAGCGGGATCTCCGTAGATTCTTCTTCCTGGATGAGGTCCTCTTGGCTCTCGTGCCACTCAACTTCAAGCTCCAGGTCCCGCTTCTCACCCTCAAGCACCCCGTCTTCACTGGTGAGGATCTGCTTCATGTCCTCAGAATCTGCTGCTGAGAGATCAAGATGAGAATGATATGCATGCTGTGAATGAATGAACGAATGAATGGAGGAATCAAATCAGCTCGATATAAGCAGAAATATATAATGAGCTCTGGCAAGTGTTACTGAGGAAGCCACATTCACCAGGTAACCACTGGGGAACCGTGGATTAAATAGACAGTATTAAAGTTCTATCAGCCCACCCTGTATCTTATCGATCATTTTATGAACCAAAATACATGGAGGCTAGGAAACTATTCTGTGCCAGCTCTTAAACCAAAACCTGATTACCAGCCTCCAAAGGATGTATCGTAAAAGGCAAGATATACAGAATATTAAAGGGTACCGAGGTTCAAGAGAGCAGACGACATCTGCAGCAACAGAGTTACAGATATCACTGCTGAGGGGCCACAGAGCCACCAGAAGAGCTTCAGCTTCTGAGGACATTAGAAGCATTATTTTCACCTCGTTGGACCTTTGTGGTTTGGCACTGTGCCGACACGTCATGTGATAAGCGGCAGTCCGTGAGATATGCAGAGCCCTGGTAATAAAGGGGAGATTAACGAACGGTACCTATATCCGAGGCAGCGCTGATGTCTTCAGGCAACGACGACGCTTCCACGATGATGTGCGAAACGGTTACTGAATCTTCCATGGATGGAACCACCTGCTGTTACAGACATCCTTTTAACGGCTGGAGAACCGGCGCGATACATTTCCAATCCACGCACCGCGTGCTAACAGTAACTTAATATAACGACCACTAAAACCCAACAACGCTTTGTCGCATTGTATTAGTGGATGTTTCCAGTCCTACAAACAGGAATTATATAATACGCTCTGACGAGCAGGGACCCCAACTCCATTGTTTAGTACAAAAATGCCAGTTTAATAAAAGAACATAATGTATGTGCCAGTGATAGATCGCTATACATCACAAAGCTCTTTAAGACCTCCACGCAGCACGAGATAGAAGCTCGTTTACCTCCTCGCCGCCCACCGCTCCTACGGCGGGTGATAGACCGCCGTCCTGGGACTTCTGGCATATCTTCTGAATCTTGTGGTGGACAAACTCTTCCAAGCTTGTGAATTCAGCCTGACAACGACCGCATTTGTGGACGTCATCGTCATCTGCAATGAAAATAAATCCGTTATGATACAATGGCACCAATTGTGTGCTGACCTCTCGGGGGGGGGGGTATTTCTCCAGGGTCTTGGTGTAACCGGGCCTGTCTTCTACCACACAAACACCAGCCTTCAGATATTGCGGGTGTGTTTTTTATTTTTGGTTGTAGAATTCACCCCAGGCAGCTGCATTTTAGACATTTGTATGAGTTTGATCACACTGCCTGTGGGGAATAATAGAACGGCTCAGTCTTAATCACCCAGAGGGACCCTCTGACTCATGAACGTCTATGGAGGAACAGACTTGAATAAACAGGATTTTGCTAGCGCTGCCATAAAGAATCACGACGGCCTGAAACTCGCCAGACAAAAGGACATTGATTGGGACGGGAATATCTTGTAACGGATTCGCCCTTTGAATACAATGTTGCACACAGCAGAGTATCGCTAAGAACGGCCACCACGATTAACACGGCGGGCTTTCTATTGTTCGTCACAAGGCAGTAGGATAAGAACCTACACTTATCTTGTGTTACCAGCCCAAAATACATACACAAAAATTCCACAAGCAGCTGTTTTACGTGAAAATAAATCGCTCAAATAGAAAATGACGAATTCAAACGTTATCCCGCTGCGGAATATGACCGGCATGTATATCAATAATAAGAAGAAGAATAAGGCGATGAGTTCCTTTTATTAAATACATTAAATGTCACAGTATTCCTGCACACAGGAGCTCAACCAGGATCTTATATGTAATGTAAGGACAGTTTACTTTATTGAGAGGGTGGTAGAGTGGTGGAGGAGCCTCCCAGCAGAAGCGGTGGAGGGAATGGTAACTTGCATGGGATAGGCATACGGCTCCTGAATCCAAGACAAGACTGATTAAGGTTTGAGTCTTTACAGCAGGAAAAATGGTCAACTTGAAGGGGCCATAAGGGGCCGAATGGGTCTCATCTGCCGGCAGATTCTGTGTTTCTATCTTGTTTCACAGATCAATCTTTTTATCATAAAAAAAAAAAAAAAGACAAAAAGCCGCCTCATTAAGATGAGTGACAGCCAGCGGAGATGCGAGCGTTAAAGTACCGCATCGGACAGACAGAACTCTGAAGCAGGAAGGACATTATAGTCTCCCGTGTTTATATTTTACTATCCTTCTTATCGATCATCTTATCCACCAAACCATGGGATATTCACAGGATTTAGGATCTGCAGAGGGACGGCAAGCTTTAAAAGGGAGCGACGGGGCGAGATCAGCCCTAGAGAAACGTACCCGAAATACTAAAACAATGGCTGATTATTACTGCGCAGAGGGAGACCGGACAGGACTAAGTGCCAGCGTTTAAGATAGATTTATATATATATTATATGACACATGCATAAATATACATTAATTTGTTTTATATAGCACCTTAAAATTCTGTAGCACTGTACATTGATATATTTATATATATATATCACTTATACATTGCACCATCATAATGCTCATTCATGCACTCCATGCCCCATAAGTACATAAACACACGTGCATTCTTGTACACACACACATATGTAACAAGCAGACTCATCCCAGGAGCTCTATGGCAGAGCACAAAGGGACTGAGGCGCTCCCAGGGCCCCTGGGCTCCACTCCGGTTACCTTCCTCCTTGAAGTGGGTGATGAGTGGAGCTGCGGTCAGGCCCAGGCCTATCAATCCGCTGTGAGCAGCCTCCGCCTCTACCACTCCCGGCTCCGACTCCGAGCTCATCCCAGCCAGGACTTCTCCTCCTCTGTCGCAACGAACGACCGCACGGCGGCTGCAATACAGCGCAAAATGGCGGATTTACGACTGTGTCGTCAAAACAACAAGGTGAAGGCAAGGCAGGCGCCCTATCGCAGACGTCACCGCGTAAGGAATGCGTGCGGCGGCCATGTCTGGTGAGGGCAATGCACCACGCCCATGGAAGGGCAAGAGTCGTAATACAAGAGCGGTGGAAGTGAGGGCGCTTTACTAATATAAATCGAGACTGGAGGGAGAGTTCTGCGCGTGTTTAGTGTTAGTTTTTTATACACAGAAATTGTTCTGGGTGAGCTCAATTATTTTTAAGGGGGAGGCAAGAAATTTTACAGATTTCTTACTTCATTAATTAAACTGGACATGTCATGGTTAAAAAAAATAAACCTTTAAACAATAAATAATATATAAGTGTTAAGCGAATACGTGGATTGTCAAATTCTTACTAAATCGCACGCGTTTCATGTGCAAAATGCGTCGGGGTGACTTCCTGCGGGGAGTGTTTATATCCTGACACATTATAGACATTTTACTGCGAGTTCTAAACACTGAAGCTATCGCCTCTCACCGCGTGCTTGGGTTCCGGTAACTTTGGACGCACGTTCTGTGTCATATTTTATTATAGCAAAACTGGGCCAGACGTGCATTCGGTGCGATCCCCAGAAATGCCAATGGAGTGTTTGCTTCTGATTGGTCAAAATGTAGCGATTTGTCCCCAAACTACTGTTTTGTCTTATTAATGTTTAAATAAAAAATAATAGGCTTCTATGGAGGGATATGCTGCAGGAATTTTGAGAAAACACAGCCTCGTCCTGTGAGGTGGCAATCAGCACGTCCACCCGTCAGCCACGCTCATCATGCGCAGCCGCTGGCCTTAAAGTGCCGGTCTGGCCCTGCTTACACAGTCATACTAAGACACACACTTTGTGTCTTTGAAAACTAGTTAACCCCACATTTCATGAAGCTGATTCCTACCTTACGCTTCCCAAAGCTGGCGTTAAAACAGAAATATATATTTTCCAGATTTACATTGCACGTCGGCCATGTTTTTCAGTAACCTCAGAATTTAAACCCTGGGCTTTCACACCTGCCCATATCGCCACTAGGGGGGGCACTGTGGCCCTTGTGTAGTAAGTGGTCTTTAAATGCCCCCCTGGCTCCTACTCACCAAGGCATGCAATGACCGACGCATTTATGCTTTAAGAAATCCTTGAGTACCGGCTGTTTTATCTCGTTTTACACGTTTTTGAGGGCGTTTGCTTTGTTTTTCTCAGCCGTATCTTCCCCGTCTCTCATTCATTTTACCTACACAAATAATAAATTATTAATTATAATTATACATATTGTATATTGAAACCATCCATGTCAACTATCATTTAGAATGAAGGAAATCGGGAAACGTTAAATCGGGAAACGAAAAATTATGGAAAACACATTTAATTTTTTTAGTTTGACCTATAATATTTTTTATAATGACTGCAAATGGCAAAAGCCCAATATATATATATATATATATATATTTCCCTATTTGTTCTAGGTTTGGAAACTCATACACTTGGGATTCTCACCTTTTTAGGACAAAATATGGAAAGACTACTGTTTCCAGAATATTCTTTTCAAAATTTGATGAACTGGGCTCTTGATAACGGTCACCGGAAATGGCACCCTTGATCCCAGGGGCAGATAAAATCAAGTGGCCTCTTCTTGCCCCAACACGCACACTTACACATACAAATTTACACACTCGCATATTTACACATACACACTCACGCCAACATACCACACACGCTTACACATACACGTTAACCCAAGCCTGGGCAGAAAACCCCCTCATTCATTTGCTGGGGGACACCATGACCATTTAAAGGGACCTTTCTGCTGTCGTATGCATTAATGTGCCAGTAATCGTTAAAAATAACCGGTTTCTACACACATTGTCTTTACTTATTCTAAGGATATTTGGATGCAAAAATGAATTTAAAATTATTTATAATCCACTAATTTATTCATTATTGGTTATGTAAATAATGATTTTAAATGCAAAGTTTCATAAGTGATTTTATTCCCATGGTAACCATTTTTTGTACTATCACCATAGTAACCATTGCTCCTGCTGACTTTGGCTGCCATGGTGACAGAACTACCCTCCAAACTTTGCCTCGAAAATCCTTACCCTAGCATGCACCTGCTGGGTGGGATCTGCCGAACTTGCTAGCTGCGCGTCCCAGCCACTCAGAAGCCTGTGCGTCGCGCCTCCAGCCAATCACGTCTCCGGAGGACAGCGTACTCTTTGGTAGGTTTGGTTGCAGCGCGCAGAGTAAAGATGGCCGCCTCCAAGTGCTCTCGCCTCTCAGGTGAACTCTCTCGCCGGTTCCTGGCGTCGGTAGATACGGTTCTTTTCGATTGCGATGGCGTCTTGTGGCGGGGAGACGAGGCCGTACCCGGGGCACCGGAGCTTATTAACGAGTTAAAACGGCAGGGGAAGCGGGTGTTTTACCTCACCAATAACAGCACCAAGACCCGAGTCATGTACGCGGACAAGCTGGGCCGGCTGGGATTCCGGGCAGCGGCGGAGGAAGTGTTTGGCACGGCTTACTGTACGGCGGTCTACCTCCGGGACATAGTCCAGTTCAGGGGGAAGGTGTACCTGATCGGAGGCCGGGCCCTGAGCCAGGAGCTGGAGGGGGCTGGGATCCCTCACCTGGGACCTGGGCCTGACCCGGTAACCGGGGGGTTCAGCGACTGGGCCGGGGTGGCGAAGGACCCCGATGTCAAGGCTGTGGTGGTTGGCTTTGATGAGCACTTTAGTTACATGAAGCTGAACTGGGCTCTCCAGTACCTGCAGGACCCCTCCTGCCTCTTTATTGCCACCAACACCGACACCAGATTGCCCCTGGAGGGGGGCAGAGCTGTACCAGGTACTTCTTAAGAAAGAAAGAAGTTGCATATAAATGGAGCAGCCTCCTGGCAGAAGTGGGAGAGGCTAATACAGTGAGGGATGTTAAACAGTGGGTGCTTATTAACTAAACCCCCAATGTCAGTAATATGCTGGATGGTGTATATACAAGCGGCGTTTCTGGGTTCGCTGTTGGAGTGAGTGAAGCATCCCCAAAATAAAAAAGGGTGCCGATGTCCATTTAACAATGGGTTTATAGCATCTAAACCTATAGGGTTAATGTAGAATGAGGAAGTAGTGGCTACTGTTTCCCAAGTCCCTATAATGACATCTTGAGCTCAGCACCTGCCCCTGTCTGACACATACACCCTTATAAGGTAAAAAGAACAGGATTTGGGGGCAAAGTTCTAAATATGGAGCTGTCACCAGTAATATTCCATCGGTTTCATGAAGTTTGCCCTATTGCTTACTTAAAAATATTCCTCGCTGTATTTACTATCCACATGAAGGCAGGAATATGGGTGCGTTCTACGTGAATGAAAGAGGAAAAAATACAGTGATATATATAATTGCTAAAAACAACATGGAAAAAGAATGCGTGGCCCGATTCCTGAATACTTAGTCTCCGACCTTATGCATCTAGAAAGATTATTATTATTATTTGTATTATTATCTTTTATTTATATAGCGCCAGCAATTTACCCAGCGCTTCTTACAATACAGATATTCAAGGGGTCTGACAAGACGATAATTGACAGACAAACCGATACGTTAGGTGGAGAGGCTCGGCTCGCAAGCTTACAATCTTAAGGACTGGGGTTGAGGACAAACATAAGGAATAGAGAAAGGGGAGAAGTAATGTGGAGGGGGCTTGTATCATGGGGCCAGTATTATGGGGGCCTTATATCTTAGTACCAAGATTTTAGATTGAATTCTAAAGGTAATAGGGAGCCAGTGGAGGACTTCAGGGGGGTGATAGCTTTATGTCTATTCCACACATGCTTAACCTCCTTCACTGTATTAACCTCATCCACATTAACATATTTGGCGGTTTCTTACAACAAGGAAGGAATTGGGGGTCTGTATAACTTGTATAATTTGTTTACCAGGGATTTATAAGCTGATATAACAATAAATGCCAGGTAGCCACGTCATTTTTTGTCGGTTTGTTGTCCTTTTGCACGTTCCGTCCCTGCCTTTTTTCTCGCTTCTTCTTGTTGTTCTTACTTTTTTTTTTCTTCATCCGCTTCTCCCTGCTATCCGCTCCATTAACCCGGCCGCTAAACGTGGATTAACCCACCGAAACTGAATGGGCAGGATTTTTTTGGCCAAACGAAGCAAAAGACTTTTCTGAATCGTTTTTGGTCCACGCGCACAAGACTAATATCAATATCAATCAATATCTTATGTGCTTCTTTTAAACTTCCACCAAAATAATTTTGTCCCATTGGTTTTCTTCAGGTACCGGTTGCCTGGTGAGGTCCGTGGAGACCGCAGCCCACCGGAAAGCCCAGGTAATCGGCAAGCCGAGCTCCTTTATCTACGACTGCGTGGTCAAGGAGTGCGGACTGGAACCCAGTAGAACCGTGATGGTTGGAGATCGGCTGGACACGGATATCCAGATGGGTTCAACGTGTGGAATCCGTACTCTTCTGACCCTCACAGGCTTCTCCAGCCTTGAAGATGCAAAATCTCACCAGGAGAACGGGTCTTACTCCATGGTTCCGGATTATTACGTAGACTCTGTTGCAGACCTGTTACCGGCACTGTCTGAGCAGGATCATTAAATCAGTATTTTCCCCCCCGAGAGCATCGATTGGGCAGAGATATTACCCATTTTTAATTTATGCAGCAAAGAGATCCCACCGTCTTCTGCTCCACACCTCGGCTCTGTAGTAACCTTACAAGTTATGGGGTTACCTGTTCGGCATTAGTTTACAGTTAATCAGTGAAAAAAATTATTATATATATATATATTTATTTTGTATGATTGCGCTGCTGGCGCTCCTCTTTTAATCTTTAGCGTTTTAATGGGGCGAGCAGGAAATATAATGGCAAAAATAATTCTATGCAATGAAAATGTTCAACAACCTTTCAGCTTTTTTTTTAAAGATATATTTAGTGAGAAATCTCATCGTTGGACTCCGTTATGCTCGGGTAATTTATTTCTCATAAAATTCACACCGGTTCTGTAATTCAAATGAGCTGCAAGAACAACAAACAAGCAGTTATTTTGAGTTACGAAAACACATCACTCTTCGCAGCCGGCCCGTGAACTGATCTGACCGGATACTTTAAGGATATTTTTATTAAAAAAAAATATATAAATATTTTGAAGGACAAGTCATTGAGCCTCAACGTTTCTGCAAATATTTTTTTAATATTGTAAAATCCCAGAATTCTCGGCCATACTATAATATTTCTTTAGGATAGTTTTGTTTGAACAATTCATTGATAGTTGAAAATTAACCCCAAAGCAGCCAGAGCACTTCAAAAAATCTTCAAATGAATGGGTTCGTCTCTGATAGGCAGCTATTAATGTAATAATTGGGTATAGGGTTAATGGAACTGGAACCAGTAAAATATGGCACTTAAGTGGACTCGGACTGGACTCGCAGGATATATGTGAACTGTTTCATAGGGATGGTTTTCATTGAATTTTGGTTTTACACATAATACCGAAACCCCTTTTACTATGTTAATGTTTTTAGGAAACATCCACCCAGCTATAGCCAGCAATAATATTTGTCTATCTTTGCTTTAAAATGAACTCTTTAAGCACTGAGCTTATCGTACAGCGCTGTGGAATATGATGGTGCTGTATAAAACAATAAATAATAATACATCATATGCTCTGATTATAAGGAAATAAAATAGAATATGTTGCAGTTTTATTCGATGGCTTGTATTTATTTGTATTTATAAACACAAACACACACGTTCCAAATGACGATGAGCGGAGTGCGGAGTGTAACTGAAGGGGTCATAGTTGTGGTTAAATACACTGCAGCATTGGTGATACCTGCCTTTTGGAAGCTCTAGAGTTAATTGGCTTATAACACAAGGATGAGGATCTCTTATAACTATGAAAAGATGAAAAGAGGAGGGTCTCTTCAACCTTTCTTCATACAGGGGGGCTTTCGGTTATCAGAGGTAGTTTAGCTCCACTAATGATCCGGTCACAAGGGGTTAAGTCGACTGTTCTGTTGGTCAACTGAGTTGGATAAAAATCAGTAAATTCAACTACAGTTAAAGTAGAGAAACTTGTTTTTTTGCGTTAAATCATTTATGTTGCCTCTCAGACTCGGCGATGACCCGAACCTATGTGAACTGACCGGTCAATCTGCAGAGAGCAAACAGTTCCTCTATGCGGCTCGAAGGGCATTAAAGATAAAAGCACATGGTGCGGAGACCTATAGGGTAATCACAGTCATCACTACCCTGCCCTGTCCCTTTACGTTTCCTCCACTATAGGGGCATTTGCTCCCTACATTTCCATTTGCACCATTACAGGATTAATATCGGCTAAGATTGATGTCACCCATAAAGCCGGTCCAAAACATCACAATATTTAGATTGTAAGCTCACAAGCTCTTTCTGTACCAGCTTGTTATTGTAACAGCGCTACGGAATCTGCTGGCGCCATATAAATAAATGTATTTGTTGCAAGGACTTTTCTCAGTAGAAAGTTTCTAGGCTTCCTTGGGCTTTGTTTTTCGAGATCAGATGAAGCCCAGGAATTTCTGCACTCGGTGGCCTTTCCAGCTGGGGAGCGCTGGGTGCCTTTATTAGCAACACAAAGCCCAGGTTTGTCTTTCCATCTCGCTAGCTCGCGTTCTAAGGGGAATTAGATTTTTTTTCCTCCTCCCAGTTCCCCATCACAGCTCAGCGATTGTTACATTCCTGCCTCTCGGGTTTCCTGGCCGCGGTGAGTGCCGACTGGAGCGGTTGGGTACAGTAGTGCCCTCAGCTGGAGTGATGATGGACGTGTCCTTCACCCTACTCAGTACCTAGACCATGCAGAGGCTGCACATTACCGGGATTTGCCATAACTGAAGGACAGTATGGAGGGGAGCAGAGAGCCAACGGTAAGAGCCTTGTCGCTGGACGGGGGGATCTATTAGCTCAAAACCCACACTCGATCCTTCTTAGAATGTTGGTGCTTCTTTTTAAACCATCGCTCGCTAGGACTGGGAATTGCAGACACTTTAGTAGAGATGCCATCACTCGTACAACATAAAAATATCCATATACACGGCCGTTCAAACGTTTGGGGTCACTCAGCTGTTTTCATGGAAAACGAGGACATTTCTGGCTGTAACATAATTACAAAAGGGTTTTCTGACGATCAATTAGCCTTTTAAACTTAAACTTGGATCAACAAACACAACGTCTCATTGGAACACAGGAGTGATGGGAGTGATAAAGGGCCGTTGGAACACAGGAGTGATGGGAGTGATAAAGGGCCATTGGAACACAGGAGTGATGGGAGTGATAAAGGGCCATTGGAAAACAGGAGTGATGGGAGTGATAAAGGGCCATTGGAACACAGGAGTGATGGGAGTGATAAAGGGCCATTGGAACATGGGAGTGATGGGAGTGATAAAGGGCCATTGGAACACAGGAGTGATGGGAGTGATAAAGGGCCATTGGAAGACGGGAGTGATGGGAGTGATAAAGGGCCACTGGAACACAGGAGTGATGGGAGTGATGAAGATATTCCATTAAAAATCAGCCAGCTACAATAGTCATTAACCCCGTCTGCGCTGAATTTCTGATACATTTAATGTTATTTTAAGGGGGAAAAATGTGCTTTTCTTTAAAAAACAAGTGACCCCAAACTTTTGAACTGTAGTGTGTGTACTCGATACTATGAGATATTCTTTAAGAAAAAGTTTCAGTAAAGGATCTGTGCGGCTTGTTATTGTAAGGCACATCTTGGGTCATGACTGATGGACGCTTTCTTGAATCTAATATTATTATTTTTTTTATCATTTTTATTCATCAACAAGATAATGGAAACAGAATTTTCACGTTTTGGCGCATAGCGAGACAAAGGGGAAGGTTGAGTTTTAACTCCCTAACTTCATTTTTCATTGCGAAGGGCCAAGCTGACCCTGTATAATGTATAATTTAATGACGGAGTAGATTGAAGGAATCTGGGATTTATTTATATATTAGAAACGGTCAGCAGAAGCTCGCTGGAGCTGGTTCTTCATAAAGTATAGTGAAGTAGAGGAGCCGAAACCACAACTCTCCTGCAAACTGCCCTGTGAACTCCCTGTTTAGTGAATAGACCCCCAGAGAGTGGCGAGACGAATAGGGTTAATTGATTACCAAAGTGACATGGAGAGGTAAGAAGGTTACTAGGTCACCTCTATCTGGGCAATAGACAAGGTGTATGTGCCGTGCCATTAATGTCCCAATGCACCCCAAAGTGAGAAGCCAAGGATAGAAGGACAATCATCTGAAGTGGATCATCAGCCGTATATTGTTACAATTACTTGATGGTAAGTGCATAGAAGTAACAATGTTTCTGGAGGTTTCTGCTCATGCGCGTGCCCCTGCCGTACGACTTTGTGATTATCATTTTCCCTGACTATGATTTCGTTCCTCAGCCCCACACAGAACAAAGACCCCCAGAGAGATCCAAAGCTCCATCCAGAATATTTTGGGGGTTCCTGGCTGCGGCGTTGCTCTTCTCAATCGTGGGCATCTGCGTGGTGGGAATTCTGGGCTGGAAAGAGAACAAAACTAAGGTGAGCAGGAGGACCACGTCAGACATCCTTGTCTTGGGTACAAGCTGAAGGACGGATGGAGGAAATCAAAGATGGAACCCGTTCATGGTCTTCTCTGTCCAAATACCACTCAAGGTGTAGGTCAGGGGCATCCAGAAGGTCAAAGACCCAACAGATGTTATATACGGGTGGTGGGTTAAGGTTGTCCTTTATCTAATAATACATTATCCTGGCTGTAAGTGGATTCTCCATGGATTGATGGATGGTGGGGAGGGGTGGTCCCCTCTTAAGTGCCGTTTTTCACCCAACTCCTCCATGTTCTTGTCCATACCCTGATCACAAAGCCTTTTTATGTTTTTTTTTAAGATGGTAGGTTTTGTAATTAACTCAGCAGCGCAGCCCACCCGCTTTACTTCCTAGGTATTCATTTTACATCAGTTTTGTGAATTATATTGCAAAACATGATTTTTTGGTACGTAGCAGATGTGCGTGTCTGAGCTACAGTTTCCCTTTAAAAGCCAGAACCTAATGATAACCCAACAACGACCTGGGACTCCATAGCATCTCCATCTCTTGCCACATATATATTTATGCTATTGACTCAATCATCTAAATTGAAGGCTATAGACACCGGCCATCCGTGGCTATGGATATAAAAAAAATCAAGGCAGGCTGAGCATATTGGGATTTACAGCCCATAGCAGTTGGGCTACTAGATGTTCCTCAAGACTTGCCAAAGGACATTTACTATGGCTTTCTCCGTTCCTTCAGCGGTTCTTGGAACAAACACAATGGACACTTGATACAGGAGGGAGGAAGGGAGTGAAATGCGTGTCCGAAATGTCCTTCCCTTCTTCTACCGACTCGTGGAATGAAGCGACTTGGCATTAGATGGGAATTCCTTCCCATAGAGGTTTCTCTGCTGGCCAAACGGGGTTGTTCCAGTGCAACTGAACTATTTTACAGTAACACTGGTACTTATTTTTACGCCAGAGAGACGTTAAATAGGCTGTCACCCCGATGTCCCACAAAGTATTATTATTTATTGTTTTATATAGCGCCATCAGATTCCGTAGCGCTGTACAAAAAGTAGACAGGGCATAACAATTAGTATATAACATAACAAGATGACGTACAGGTGAGGAGGGACCCGATCAAACGAGCTTACAATCTAAAGTATTAAAGTCCTCTGGCTATTACAGGGTTCTACAGCCCTAAAAGTCCCAATAATGTGCATAGAAACAGCAAGATATAGCTTTATAAATTAAAAAGGTGTAGATAAAATCAGTTTTTCTTCTAAATGTCCCATAAATACCCTGCAATAGGGCACAAAGTCACATAAAAAGCCCCATCCCAGCCCCGTCTCTAACCACACCCCTGAAACTAAAGTGCCCCTCTTGGTTGTTGAGAGGTATGTCGCTTTCACACCTTATGGGGCAGTCTTCTAATTGACCTTGATGTTTAGCCCCTCGTGCAGGTTGTCCGTCTCACCTATAAGAACGCCCAGGGCTCCCCGGTAAACCAGTCTGCGGTTACCGACAAGAGAAGAAATACCGTTACCTACAGGGTGACCGCCAGGAACCAGACTTCTGTGGTCCTGTTCGACAGCAAGCATGTAAGTGCACACGCGGTATGTTAAAAAGGGGCGGGTCGTGTCTTAACTATTGATATCATACGTCGCTTCACATATCAATCATGCGACAGGTTTCTGCTTCCACAGCAGCTCTTCTCTCACTTCATGGTCTTCCTTCTACAGAGGCCTTTAAACGGTGGTCCTATCAACGTAGCAACCAAAGAAGTGTTCCTACCTGGCGGTGATAAGCAGTAAACACCGCACCAGAATCACCTTCATGCATAGACCCCACTGTCGTGCATACAAGCAGCATAAGGACTCATTGACATCTATGTAAAGCCTTTATAGAGAAAAGGCCATGAAGTGAGGTCTTGGTCTAGCTTTGGAGCAGAAGCAGACCAAACGACCATCCCGTGTCCTCTTACAAAATCTATTTCTTGTGATCCTGTCCTCTAAGGGCTTTTCTTTCTATAAGGCATTGAATTAACCCCTTTAACCCTTGTGACCCCGCAGGGGCTGGTTTGCTATAAGGCTGCAGGGGAACGTTCCTGCTTCCTGCGCAGAATGGAGCCCCGTGACTTGGAAAACATACAGCCGATCCTAAATGTGTCGGAAGCCAAGGTGGGACATTCTATATAAAGATGGAGCTAGACGATGCTATTCTGCTTTAATGTGAGGACAACTCAGCATAATGTCCTTCTTGTTTGAATTGACTCCAGGCTCTTATAGGTCGCGTCTGGCAAGCTCTTGCTACTGGGGTGAAATAATCCAACAGAGAGATGTTTTTATGAATCCACATTTAGTTTGTTGTAGATGTTGGCTGTTTCTTTGGGTTTCTTTTGAGTTTTTGTTTCTTTACATACAGGACGAGGCCGTCCTTTCACAGAAGAATAAGACCCGTTACTACAGAGAGTTTCTGGGAGTCCTGGGAGGACGGAAGGTCAGCCATGAGCTTGTTGGGGAACCGGTGCAAGCACTATGTGACCAGCTTCCTATATACTGGGTGAAGAAAGGAGAGGGTACGTCACGACGTCACTTTATTGCCAGGGTGCCGTTTTCTAGAAAAGTGGGTATAACACAATGCTCTTGTCTGATCCCGACAGGTCCTCCACGGCAACGTCTCATTTACCTCTGCATCGATATCTGTTTCCCCAATAACATTTGCGTATCTGTATGTTTTTACTACCTGCCCGACTGATCCACGTCGCACAAGCCGGGAACCCGGTCCCTGCGAAACCTGCTCTGCTTTCCGGCAGAGATTGCACAAGATTCGGGGAAATTTAGTTTTTTATTATTAATATTATTTGTATTACCGAATAGAAGGTGCGACCCCTCTGCTCCCACCAAACCTGATACTCCTCGGAACCACAGCAAGATCACAACACCTAAAGCTTCATACATGACGGCGCACAACTGGTCCCAGCCATACCAGAGAGATCCCCGTCATGCCTGACCTTGAAGACACCATGAAATCTATGCACAAATACATTAAATGGTTCCCTGTTTTGTGGGGAGGGAGGTTTGTGGGAATTAGCTGTTCTACAAGCCTGGAAATAGCTGGCTTTCTCTACAAACGGGCAAAAGGGCACTTAGTGTAGTTTCATATATTAAAGTGACAGAACTGGCAGAGGAGGGGTAGATGAGTGATGCGCTCAATAAATCACGTTAATGAATCTGAATTTGTGGATGTGGGGTTTGTCCATACGTTCTGCCACTCGCTGCAGAGAGATCCCAGTCTGTATGCTTTGCCTTAGCCTGCAGACAGTCCCGGGTCTCCCAGCAGAGTCCCGAGTCTAAATGGTTATGCAGAGAATAGACTAAAAGGTTATTAACACAATTAAAAAGCCAAAACTTTTTCCCCATATATAACGGTTTTATTAAACTTGATTTCACAAACAGGACTTATCCTCACCCATCATCCTCACACAGAGCTGTCAGATACCCAAAACACATTTATAACAATGCGGGGACCAGACGCGTGCAAATTAACCTGCGTTAAGGACACCTAATCAGAAATGGCGCTTGGACCTACCCCGCGCCACTCGCCGCTCTGTTCTATTTACTATATTTACTGACTGTACAACGGACGCCTTCAGAGCCTCGTGTTTTTATGGACACGAGCACTTTGCGTCCTGAGACTCATTCGCTCTGCCCGGAGCAGGGCAGCAGAAATGTCCGAAGGAAGCACCTGACCGGCACTTTTACCCCAGCACGCTGTCATTAAAGGCCAGACACACCACCGCCTTCTGGTGTCCGCTATACTCCCGCTTGATTTCGCCGGTCTCGACGCACCACAACCGGGCCAGGTTGTCAGAAGATGCTGAGAAAAAAATAAATAAGAGAAACCATGATGGAGCATGAGTGTTTACTTAGCTATCTGGCTCCTGCGGAACTACAACCCCCATGATGCCTTGCCAGCCTGAAGCACAGTGTTTAGTATGCTGGCAGAGCATAATGGGAGCTCACAAGCGTTAACGACGATAAGAGATGGAGACGGGTAGTGTAATAATGGCTCCTCACCTGTGACGATATACTGGGAGTCCCCGGAGAAGGCACAGTCCCACATCCAGCCCCGCGAGGTCTCGCCGGGGTTACTGCTTTTAATACTCAACTCGGTCATTAGGGAAAAGTTTGAGGTCCTCCAGATCTTGCATGTTTGGTCCGCAGAGCAGGTGGCCAGCAGTCTAGAAGCCACACACTTATAATTAGAATCTTAAACATTATTTTAAGTATTTCAAATAATAATATAACAAAGAAGGAAGTGAACGGTGATATAGCAAGTAATTCAGTTTTTTTCTATTCAAATGCTTAAGATAAGTAACATTTGCTTAATCATTTCGTGAAGTGTAATAAAGTTTAATGATACTTTAACATACAGTAAATCAGGCGGATGCAGCGTGTACTCACGTGGAGTCCGGACTAAATTTACACTTCATGGAGCAGCGCTTGTGAGCTGGGATTTTGGTTTTGGGGATTAGTTGGGTTAGATCTTCTCCAAGGCCTCCTGTCAGGTTCCAAACAAAGCAGTTTCCCTACAAGAAAAGACTGCGTCAGCAAACAACACTCGTCACCCGCGCCACTCGCCAAGCTAAATCCCCCACCCAAGGCTCACCGAGCTGTTCACAGCTGCCATGTAACTGGCATCAGGATCGATGTGGACCGAGTTGACGGCGACATCAGGCTCTGGAATAAGCTGCTCGTTCTGGTCGGTTTTTAGGTCCCAGATGTGAATGGCTCCGCTCTGGTCTCCAACGATCAGCTCAGCCTGGGGACACATTTTGTGATAGCGATCAGCGTTCTAAAAACATCTTCACCCAGCCATAATTACACATTTTAGGCGCAGTGCATATAGAACCCGACAAATAACGGGGGAATTGGTCATGTCGCCTCACGTGTAGTAGTAGCTAGTCACGCAAGCAAGGTTGTAAGCTACAGACGTTTAAGGTTTCTACTAAAGATTTAGAGTTTCTAGAACACGGACCCTGAGATCTGTATCTGCACAGAGCGTATAATCCGGCCTGTTAGGGGGGCTGGAAGAACCGAACACACCAAAGCTATGTAAGTGAACAAAGGGGCTTTGTCTAAGGTGTCTCCCAAGTAACAAGGTGGCATTGTGACTACAATCCTATCTTTCAGGTAAGTCTCAGGGATCACACCTGACCTGGACAATGGAATCTGGTCGATCAGAAGGTCACAGGGGAATGAGACAGAACTGAACAACTGGGACCTTGGCCAAAGAGCTGACAACGGCGTGTATCAGTGACTGCAATGAAGAAGAATGCCAGAAGCTCTGTGCTGCAGCTTCTCGTGGAGAGCTGGGGGGTGGTGGCTGCCATCTGCTAACCTTTTCAGCACCAGAGCTTTGCCAAATACAATGTAATACGTGAAAAAAGGCATTATTATTATTATTTTCAGTCTTGTCAGTGGGGTTGATAAGGAATTTCGGGTTCGTGAGTGTGCCCAGTGCTCTTGCAACTATATCGCCCTCAGATTACCTGGTTGGGGTGAAGAAAGACGCAGTTGATGGGTGCGTTCACCTGGAAGATTCGCTGACACTGGAGATTCCGAGATCTGGGGATAGAGGGGTCTAAATCAGGGCCTGCAGAATAATAAGTGTCAGTGTTCCCCCTAAGGTGAACAGTCCAGCAGGGAAGCAGTTAAAATAAAAGCACCGCAGTAGGTGAGCTTTAATGTTAGCTCGTATCTCCTGCCTGCAAAGCTTTTGATCAGGGTGTTGTGATGCTCTGTGGGTCACCTCAGGTCCCAAATCCTCGCCATGCAGTCTTCTCCTCCGGTGTACATCCAGCGGCCGTCCTCATGGAATCCCACAGAGGTGATGTTCTTGCTGACTCCATCGTAGTTGATGACAGGATTGGGGTTGTTAGAGTTCAAATCGTACATGCGGATGTGCTGATAGCCTGGAGAGCAAGGAAAGTCAACGTGGCTCTCCGGCAACATCGTGCAGCTCAATCCTTAATATATTTCAGTCTACATGCATTATATACATTAGAAAACTCAACTAAAGTTAGACGTAAACCAAAGAGAAAGGTGCAGCTAAGGAGTCCCATTATGTAAAGAATACATTTACTTTAAAACATCATAAAAAGTTAATGATCCTTAATGTAATAATAAAAAAATAATATATATATATATATATATAAAAAAAAAAAAAGACAAACCTGCAGCGGCTATCATGCTCCGGTCTGGAGTAACCTCAAGAGCATTCACTTGCTAAAAACCTGTGGTCAAGGTAAATTTGGTTATAAATATTGACATTTCAAGATCATCTAAGTCGCCCGTTTGCCACAAATACCGACACTTCCTAGGTAAGGATTGGAACACCTTTAATATTAAACAGCTCCGAAACGTAGGAGGCTGGTGATCGGGTTCGGCAGGCGTGGAGAAAAGGGTCTCATCAACACGCCACTGGAGTCCCACCACCTGCATTCGCTCAGGTTTTATGTAGGGAGATTAAGCAGGTGCTGAGAGGCCACTTCTAACTAACCAGAAAGCTGAAGGAAGAGGTTATTTTTGATGTAAGAATGGTTTGCTTTATTCTTCTGGTATTTCAGTTGGATGTTGCACGCCCCGTACTATCAGTACATTTTATTCTGAACGCGCCGGGCTGCCCCAGGAAAGCGAGGGTCGCTCGGAAGGATACAGAGTCTTGGTGCTGCACTGTGCGGGTACAGATGCCGCTGTGAGCTTGCCAAAAGCGTACGGTGTGATCATATCCGGCGGTAGCGAGGATCACCGGATCGCTGCCCACGGTCCCCTGAGAGGAGTTCATCCTGCTGTCCCTAAACACGGAAGAGAAAAGAAACAATTGGTTTACACAATGAACGAGTGCGTAAAGGGCCTTTGGAAAACAGGAGTGATGGGAGTGATAAAGGGCCGTTGGACCACAGGAGTGATGGGAGTGATAAAGGGCTATTGGAACACAGGAGTGATGGGAGTGATAAAGGGCCATTGGACCACAGGAGTGATGGGAGTGATAAAGGGCCATTGGAACACAGGAGTGATGGGAGTGATAAAGGGCCATTGGAACACAGGAGTGATGGGAGTGATAAAGGGCCATTGGAACACAGGAGTGATGGGAGTGATAAAGGGCCATTGGAACACAGGAGTGATGGGAGTGATAAAGGGCCATTGGAACACAGGAGTGATGGGAGTGATAAAGGGCCTATGAAGAGATTCCATTAAAAATCAGCCGTTTCCAGCTACAATAGTTATTTACAACATTAACCCCGTCTGCACTGGATTTCTGATCCTTTTCTAAGTGAAACTTTTGAACGGTAGTGCGTGTATAATATATATTTATTATTCTATATAACATGCCGCAGAAAGCAGCTTTTTAAAACAAATCACAAAGCTATTTTCTTTCCTGATTTCGGGTCCCCTTCAGTACATATCAGACCTGGCCAAAGCGTGGCAAACCTTGGCATCCGACACGCGCTTTAGTGTATGACACACAGGAGAGCCACACAACGCAACTCTCTCACGTTATATACATACACCACACGCGCACTCTCACGTTATATACATACATCACACGCGCTCTCACGTTATATACATACACCACACGCGCACTCTCACGTTATATACATACACCACACGCGCGCTCTCACGTTATATACATACACCACACGTGCGCTCTCACGTTATATACATACACCACACGCGCGCTCTCACGTTATACACATACGCCACATGCGCGCTCTCACGTTATACACATACGCCACATGCGCGCTCTCACGTTATATACATACGCCACATGCGCGCTCTCACGTTATATACATACAACACACACTCTCTCTCGAACTTTGGGGTTTATTTACTAGATGGAGAGTTGTGTTTCAGCTCCTTCCCTTCACATACATTATGAAGGGCCATCCCCGGTGAGCTCCTGCAGCAGGGAGAGCTTGGCCAGCCCTGTATAATGTATAGTTAAATCAGCGACATTTCTTCAGTCTCCTCACCCGTTAAATTATACATTATACGGGGCCGGCTCAGCGCTTCTTACTACTGAAGCCTGACAGTGCAGGGAGTGGAAACCAAAACTCTGCAGCCAGCTCTTCATTAAACGATTAAATGATTACAGGCGGACCCCCTCACAGCGCCGGGGACTTCCGCCGGATATAAGCCCATCATACAGAGGAAGATATCCCGCCAGCTGCCACCGAGACCCCGCGCTCACCTCCGGGGCTTCTGTCTCTTAGTCAGACGCCTTATTTAAGCGTCACCGTCCACTCTCGCTGTCGTCACTCGTATGGGTGGAGCCAATGGCTGTTCGGTGCTGAAAAGACCAAGAACTTCCGGGAAACGATGGGCAGGCGGGGAATGGAGTGAGAGCTGTCACTGCACCCTTTACCCCCCCTATAATCACACACTGCACCCTCTAACCACACCCCAATAATCACACACTGCACCCCCTAATAGCCACACCCCTTAATAATCACACACTGCACCATCTTGTCACACAAGGCATTCACTGCATCGTCTGTGAGGAAACTGCGTGTAGTAGAGAGGCGTCTCTAATAAAAATGTATCCGACACTGAAGTCTCTGTTACTCCACAGCATTCTGTATAGAGAGCAGTGAGGTCTCGCTGGCCCGAGTGTACCCCGAGCGGAGGTCTCTTTGCCCCTAGCGTACCCCGAGCGGAGGTCTCTTTGCCCCTAGCCGTACCCCGAGTGGAGGTCTCGCTGGCCCTAGCGTACCCCGAGCGGAGGTCTCTTTGCCCCTAGCGTACCCCGAGCGGAGGTCTCTTTGCCCCTAGCGTACCCCGAGCGGAGGTCTCTTTGCCCCTAGCCGTACCCCGAGTGGAGGTCTCGCTGGCCCTAGCCGTACCCCGAGCGGAGGTCTCGCTGGCCCTAGCCGTACCCCGAGCGAAGGTCTCTTTGCCCCTAGCCGTACCCCGAGCGAAGGTCTCAGTAAGTATTGTAGGCAGGAGTCTTGGCGTGAATACAGCGGGTTACAGGTCAGTGACGGCTGCAGGTCACGTTGGCTCCGGCAGCGCAGCTGTTTAAGCAAACCAGGAATAATGGAGCGCAAATACATGGGGGAAGAAAACAAAGACAAAAACAATAGTGTAATATTGTCAAAAAAAATGTAAATGTATAAGGTGTAAGTTCCACTCGCAAAAAGACTGCGTCAAGCGGGCTCATCAAATGTCAAGCTTCTAAAACTGTATTCTGTAAAAGCAAACATAAACCAGGATGGAGCGGTATCTTCAATGAACTGATTTATGTCCACACGTGGGATTTTGGTTTTATATTTTGTGGCGCAGCTGTTTATTAGGGAAAGATGAAAAGTCTGTAGCGTTAAATGAAGAGCGGCGGCCGGGGAGCTGCGCGTTATACCGCATCACAGCTCGATTCACCCATTAAGCGTAATGTCCCCATCTTTACTCCATAACATGTAGTGGGTTACAATAAGAGGGGTCGAGGCTGACAAAGAATGTAAGGAAGTTTTACTTTACTGAGAGGGGGGTAGATAAGTGGCACAACCTCCCAGCAGAAGTGGTAGAGGCTAATACAGTGAGGGGATTTAAACATGCGTGGCATAGACATACGGCTCCCGAATCTAAGAGGAGACCAACGACTGATTAAGGTTTGAGTCTTTACAGCAGGAGAAACGGGCGACCGGATGGGGGCCGAATGGGGCCGATCTATAATCAGTAGATGCAAAAAAAGAAAGAAAATACCCCTCGCTGAATTAACCCCTACCGCTCCTGCTTGCGTAAGCGGACCGTTCTGTAACCCTATATATATATATAAGGTTAATTTTGAAAAAATAATAATACAAATAATATCTATACACATACTATGTAACTTTTGCAAAAGTACAAAAATTGATCCAACCCCTCTTCCTGAAAAAATGTTTTGTTTTTTTTATTTGTGTTTCTGAATAATTGCAAATTAACAGAAAAACATTTATTTTAAAAAGAAAATACCCCAGAAGGAGTAAAAGCTGCGTTATGTTCTCCGTGGCGACCGGACGTCACCCGACTCGCTCGTTATCTGCGAGAAGCGATTAGGAGGAGCAGGAAATACCGGTTAGCAGCTTTCCTTTTCTCTCGCGCTTCCTGGGTTGTCGAACCTCCCACGGCGGTCACCCTCGCTACTCGCTGCCCTGCACACACCATTCAAATCCGTGACCTGCACCTGCCGCCACCTGCCCAGCCCCTACATGCGTGTACAAGGACTGCTTTACAGGTAAAAGCCCTGCGGGGTTATGCGTTACATACGATTATTAAATCACATTGTGTCCCGTGCTATAGGAGTAACAGCGCTAGACCTGTGCTTATATATATCTCACGTGATGTATGCCGCGTCTAGTCGCCCGTTTCTCCTGCTGTAAAGACTCAAACCTTAATCAGTCGTTGGTCTCGTCTTAGATTCAGGAGCCATATGCCTATCCCATGCATGTTTAATACCCTCACTGTATTACCCTCTACCACTTCTGCTGGGAAGCTGTTCTGCTTATGTATCACCCTCTCAGTAAACGAAAAAAGCCGATACAAAGTCCCTATGACCACATTGTATTCACTTAATTTACAAAATGCTCATTTTCTAGGCATAAGGGACATCTGAGTATCTCAACATCAGGGTGATGCCCCGGCTTGAACACCGTATATATATATATATATATATATAATCTTTTTTTTTTTTTTTTTTATTCTTGATTGTCGCCTTTAGGTGCTTGTTATTAGGTTTTGCACTTTTTTTAAAAAAAAATGTTTATTACAGAAGTTTCAGGTTAATTTGAATTTTTTTATTTAAAAAAATTTGCAAAAAAAAAAACTATATACATGTTTTTGTTGAGCTTCTAACTATACATAAATTACGTTGCGTGGCTCAGAGGTCGAAGTTCCGCTGGGAACCGATATCCTGGCCGTGTTGATACACTTGCGCTCCTTTGGCAGTCTAAAGGGTTAAACCTGCCTCCTGTTCACACCTCTTTATCTGAGCGTCATTAGCCTCCTGTCTGTTCTCTCCTTAGATATGACACCCCAAAGGAAAATTCACCTGCTGCGCTTGGTCGTCCTGTTTATCTTGGCAGTGGCTCTGATCAAATATTTCCGCAGGCCTCGGTGAGATTTTTACTGGGTGCAATAAAGGCAGGTGTGGTTCTCGTGCTCCGGCTCCCTTATGAAATTCTTGGCAGCTATAAATGATTCTCATAAATGTCGCTCACGATTTGTTTCTCATCTTCCTATTGTTGTACCCGTCTCGTGCATGTTTAAATTCCCTTTACCACCTCTGCTGGGAGGCCGTCCACTTATCTACCACCTTCTCAGTAAAGTACAACTTGCTTAAATTCCAGCTTAAGTCTCAGCGTTCCCTGAAATAATGAGAGAAAGGCTAAGTTTTACGCGATCGGGGAATTCGTGTTTATTTGAGCATAGTAGGTGGGACTGCAGCTTTAACGCATGGCTGGCACCCAGTACGAGAGAGAAGTATTGGGACGAAGAAAAGGCGGCTGGAGTATAAATGGCCGTGGAAGGCTTGTTCGGATTTAGTACCTGTCCCCTCAGACGGGATTGTGACTTGGTCTTAATTGTTTACAGTGGGGAGTCACGGCTACCCGGCAAAGCCTTCCAGCAGAGATGGTGGGATAATACCAGTATGTAGTAGAAAATGTTTGGTATTTGCTTATAGCCACCCTCCCGGAAGTGTCCTTATTATTTTTTAAATTTTTCTCACCACCCATCGATGTCTGCGTTCCTACGTTGTGTCGGTAAAATTAGTAAGTAGTTATAAGGAAGTGTATTTAAAGGGACAGTCACCCCGTGTGTAATAGGGGGTTCCTTAAAAGGGGCCCTCCAGCTATCAAACGCTCTTTAATGCCTATGATAGCTGAGAGGTCCCTTTAAATTTTTGCAGTGTCCCCCTTGCATATAGGGGGGTTGTTTTTGCAGAATCCCCCATATGCATTTGCCCCTTTCCCCACCCCCACCTATGTGCCATGCGGTATATATGTAAAATATATTTTGCTGCCGTTGACATTAACCTGCCCCTTTAAAGTGATGGCTGCGTATTAGTATATTCGAATTGCAGTAAAAAAAGTTTTATTTACATAAATGTAGCAATGACGGGGAATAGTAAAGGTGATTACGGGGTAGCGGCTGAGTTATATGGATTGTTAAATGTATATGAGGCAGATGAATGGCGGAGGGACCTTATAAAAACCGCACACGTGTCTCTTTTTACAAGTCTTGTCCTCATTCTGGGTCATCGCCTTCATTCCGTCGCTAACACGCTCCTTTCAAGCAGTTGTGGATTTAGAACTCGTGATGGGGCAGCTGGTTTTCTTGGCTCGGAATTATAGGAGTTATAGCGCCATAATAACCATACAAATTATATACAAAATGACCGAATTCTAACATTTTTCTGTCACTCTAAAATGGGCGGAGCCTCCCTTTAAGGTCGCATAATTATTTCGGGCTTCTAGAATCTTGGAACGGGCGGTTTTAGCTCAGAGCTTAAGACCAAAGCTTTAAAGTTGAGCAGATATCTTGAGAGTTGGCCGTTTGAGGTCTTCGCTCCCTGGCGGATAATAACCCCTGATTAGTACACTGGACACTTCTGCGTTAGTTAAAAGGAGGCGATACATCTGACCTCTCTCTGTTAGAAGTCCTCCTCAGGTGATACAGGCCGTCAAAGCACATAAAAGCGAAGAATTTTTCTGGGGGGCCGCGAAGGCCAGTTCTGAGAATGAAAATCGGGATCTTCCCCCGGAGCCCCCGAAAGAAGAGAAAGTTGAGGTCAGCGTAAAAACCCAACAGAACGGCGGGCAACTTCCTCGCAAAGATTTCAGCAACGTTCAGATGAAGTTGGTGCACTTGGATCTTAAAGGAGCCGCCCCGAAGCTCTCTTACTTTGAGCAGGTAAAGAAAAAAAATCAATTTCATGCCGATCTTTACATAATGATTAACACAATGACTAAAAGTATACAAGATCGGTGTTGCCTGTGTGTGTGTGTGTGTATACACACACACACACACACACACACATACATACACACACACACACACACATACATACATACATACATACATACATACACACACATACACACATACACACACATGTATACACATACACACACATACACACACACACACATATACATGTATACATACACACACACACACACACACACACACACACATACATACACGCTGTATGACCAAACGGATGTGGACACCTCACCATCACACCTATTTGGGCGTGTTGGACATCCCATTCCAAAACCATGGGCTTTAATATGTAGTGGGTCCCCCCTTTGCAGGCATTATTACCCTTAACTGGAACTAAGGGGCCCAACAGGCCCAGATCAAACTTTACAGCAGGCACCATGCACTCCAGTAGGTAGCGTCCTCCTGATATCCGCCAAACCCAGATTCATCCGTCAGACTTCCAGCTGAAACGGGATTCGTTCTCGTAATTCTCCTGATGTTTGTTTTCCCAGATATTTCCTCTCCTTTCCAAACTGGGAGCCAACGGCTTGCTGATTGAATATGAAGACATGTTCCCTTTCACTGGAGAGTTAGAAGTCCTGAGGTCTCCACATGCTTACAGGTAAAACGCCTTCTGCTTGTACTTGTCGTTGGGCACCTAAAGTTATAATCCTCCCTGGAAACTTTCCACAGCTGTGCTTCCTCTGGGGAAGTCGCTTCATGAGGGGGTGGAGCTAGCCTTCTGCAGGGGTGGGGCTAGCCAGAGATAACCTTAAATGGACTGGGAATAGGTGGGTGGAGAGTAGGCATGACCAATCACTGCTTCCTTGCTTGGTATGAGAAGAAGGAGCCGAATCCAGCTAAGTAGGATTCCAGGTCAAATCCAGATATGATAATAATCCTTCTATGAAATCTAAAGAAAAAAATAAAATTCATTGTAATTCACTTTTAATTCCAATTTAAATCAAATCTTAAAGCTGACGTGAACTCTTCTAGTTCTATGTCTAACCCTTCTCCCTCTCTCTCTCCCCCCCCCTCTCTCTCTCTCCCCCCCTCTCTCTCTCTTCCCCCCCCTCTCTCCCCCCCCCTCTCTCCCCCCCCTCTCTCTTCCCCCCCTCTCTTCCCCCCTCTCTCTCTCTTCCCCCCTCTCTCTCTCTCACTCTCTCCCCCCTCTCCCCTCCTTTCTCTCTCCCCCCCTCTCTCCCTCTCGCCCTCCCCCCAGTGAGAGCGATATCAAGAATATTTTACATTTAGCTGAAATTAACAAACTAGAAGTGGTGCCTCTGGTTCAGACCTTTGGACACATGGAGGTAAGTTTTTTAGGATTTCTTTCTCTCCACAAATGGAAGACGATTCACACACACACACACACACACACACACACAATAAAAGACCCTGCCCCATAGAGCTAGCACTCTATTATTTTTATTATCTTTTATTTATTAAGCCCCAGCAAATGACACAGCGGTGTACAATTTAAATGGGGCAGTTAACACACATAGCAGACATACATTAACACATACCGACACAACGGGAGCCGAGAACCCGGCCCGGGAGCTGCCATCAAACCGTAGGTACCTGGCAAGAATGATGAGCGTTTGAGGGTCCCGCTCGTGAGCTTACAATCTAGAAATATAACAGGAGCAAATATTTCTGGGTTCTATGTGACATTTTAATGCTTCGCCCCTTTCCCATACACGATCTAGAACATTAGTTCATAGGACTGTGTTATAGCATTTACTGTTTAAAGGTGCTGTCCCACTCGCTTTAGAACCAAATGCAGCATTTACAGCATCCTTCCTAGCATAATACTTACGTTGTGTAGCATTTTGTTTCATTCATAATATTTCCTGGGAGAACTGAATTGTCATGTGACAAAAAAAAAGCAAACACCGATAGGCTGTTGCCTCAGAAGCCGTTGCCAGTTCTTTATTAAACTTTCAAGACTAAATGACAGATTTCGTAAAGTTTTTTTCTCTAACCCAAAACAGCAGTGTTTAAAATTGAAATTATTTTTGGGTATAAAAGTAAATGCTTTAGCACTTTTTATCGTAGCAAACCCACAGTGGGCAGACCATGGAGACTACCTCTTTGCCTGCGTCTCCGAGAGATATACCTGACCATATGTCCCATCGTGAGATGTCGTAGCCGCTGCGCTGTGTACTGGGGTAATCTGATCCTATTGTTTCTGCAGTTTGTTCTGAAGCACGATAAGTTCAGAGGTTTGAGGGAGATGGAGCAGTACCCCAACAGCCTGAACCCCCACAACGCAGACTCCTTACCTCTCGTGAAGATGATCCTGTCCCAGGTCCTAGACCAGCACCCAACGTCTAGCTGGATCCACATCGGTGCTGATGAGGTGAGGAGATAATTGTTCATAATACCATACATTCTAGAACGACAAATCAAAATTCCATACCAATTGCATCTGGGCAACGGTCAGGTCCTTTGGCACTATTTCAAGAATGTGGATATAGCCATATGACCCCAAGAGAAAATGTAGTGTCTGGTTGCCGTTGATACCTTTTATTGGGCCAACAAAGAAAAAGATGTGAAATGATATGAGCTTTCAGGACCCCCGAGGTGTCTTCTTCAGGTAGAGTCAGTGCCGTCACTGGGACACATTGTCCGAGGACAGGCGTAAGCAATGCTCACAACTACCTTTTGTTGGACTTCTGGATCAAAAGCAGGAATGGCAGGTAGAAGGGTTGAACTCGATGGACCTAAATGACTATGTAACTATGACTGGGACTTCATTGTCCTCTGCTAGTTGGGTGGAACACTGGAAAAGGCATGGATTAGCTGACTATCGGTGGCAATTTGGGCTTTCTGAAGGACCTCATGTGTCTTCCTGCAGGTCTATCACCTCGGGGAAGGGCAGGATTCCAAGGCTTGGCTCAACAGCAACAAGGGGGACTTGGGCAAGATGTTCCTCACCTACATCCAGGAGGTGGTGGCTTTCCTCCATAGCAAGTACCCCGATAAACAGCAGCTCATGTGGGATGACATGCTTCGCAAGCTCAGCGTTGCCAGCATTCAGGGTGAGTTTTTAATTACTTTTTATGATGTCTTTATCAGTACTCCAGCTTATCAGCACAAGCTTTTATACTCTTTATTTACGCTGTAGACACTGCTTTGTGTTATTATTGTCATGTTTTTCACGCAGGCTCCGGAATCAGCCAGCATGTGTCCCCGGTCCTGTGGATCTATAGCCCACATCTAAATATTGAACAAACAGGTGGGTCTCGCATATCTGCCCTTTTCTCGTTAACCCGGCGCTGACACCCGTCCATTTCTCGCGCGTCTGAAACAGAGCCAACGCAACGAGAAGCTGGATCTTTGGTGTTTCTGAAAGAATATTTCGGTGTTTCCCGGGCAAGAGATGTTGAACTGTCACACCTTTAGAAAACGGCAGTGCAAATACTGCCTGCTACGCACGCAGACTTTGATTTTCTTTCCAGAAACGGCACTAACGTGTTAAAGGCAATAAACAGAGAAATATTGAATCTGCCGGTAGATCGGCCCCATTCGGCCCCCGTCTAGTCGCCCGTTTCTCCTGCTGTAAAGACTCAAACCTTAATCAGTCGTTGGTCTCGTCTTAGATTCAGGAGCCGTATGCCTATCCCATGCATGAATTCCCTCGCTGTATTAGCCTCTACATCTTCCGCTGGGAGGCTGTTCCACTTATCTACCACCCTCACAGTAAAGAAAAACAACCTTACATTCCATCAAACCCTCTGACCACCTAGTTATGACCTTGTTATGACCTAATGTTTTTTCTCTGAAGTAAACTCTCCTCCTGTACTAGTGTTTGTCTAGTAGATCGGGGATCGGATAACAGAGCGAGAACTCAAACTCAAACGGCTGATATGCAGCTGCCTGAAAACATTATATGGGGTGCAAACTACAACTGGTTTAAAAAAAAACAAAAAAAACAAAAACTTTGGGATATTTTTCACGATGTATTTTTAATCTGATAGTAATAAAAAAGAGCAACCAGAAGAAGCATTATATTAGTTGCTATGGTGATTGCACCACTCGGCACCAGAAATTAAAATTTGATTTCTCTCCCCTTTAATTTAATTTGAATCCTTTGTCCTTTAATTAATTAATTTGTGGGTTTAAAAAAAAAAAAAAAAACTTCGATAATTGTTACTTTTGTTTTATTATTAGATAATTGTTACTGATTGGATTGCCACAACGTTACAAGCTCGAGATGGGAAACTGTGTCAAGCAGACAAAAAAGGGATTTATTTCTTTTTACCGGCAGAGAAAATTAAGCAGCTTACCGGCAAAATGAACGTCCTTTTTAAAAGTATAACTGACTTGTACGGATTACGCGCGAAAGGCCGGGGTATCTGGCGTTAGCAGTGGAATCGCTGAATTATTCAATTGCCAGAAATTTTAGAAGTCATTTTTTAATATAATATTAATTCAAATTATTAATTAAAATAATGTAGATTAATACTTTTTGTTCTGCTTAAAACAGTTGATTTCATTGTATTCATTACAATTAATAGTTTTTGTACATTTTTAGTGTCAATGTTTAGAGTCACATGACAGTTCATCATTCCCTGTAAAAATATGAAAGAGATGGAATTTGTTTTCTTGTGTCTCAGAAACTCTTATCTCCAAGTACCAAGAAAGCGGCTTTAAATCCATCTGGTTTGCGAGTGCCTTCAAAGGAGCGTCCACCGCGGACCAGATGTGGACCCCGATGTCTCTGCACGTGAAGAATCACCAGCAGTGGAAGACGGTTATCGACTCAATGAAGTCCAAGTTCACCAGGATCCGCTACGCGGGAATAGCTTTGACTGGTTGGCAAAGGTAGGAAAGATGGCGACCGTACGGAATAAATACGGAGAACCTTAGAAAGTCTCCATTTCACCTCATTTAAGATAGATTTGCCGTTAAAAGATTGAGAAATGCCCCCCCTCTAAATAAATTCCATTTTCTATTAGGTTTTCTTATTTTCCCCCCTATAAAGCCTTGATTTTCTAGTCTACCGTTCAAAGGTTTGGGGTCACTTAGCCAGAATGTGCTTTTCTTTGAAGAAAATTATTAAAATAACATGAAATGGGTCAGAAATCCAGCGCAGATGGGTTAATGTTGTAAATGACTATTGTAGCTGGAAACGGCTGATTGGGCCAATCACTCCCATCGCTCCTGTGTTCCAATGGCCCTTTATCACTCCCATCGCTCCTGTGTTCCAATGGCCCTTTATCACTCCCATCGCTCCTGTGTTCCAGTGGCCCTTTATCACTCCCATCACTCCTGTGTTCCAATGGCCCTTTATCACTCCCATCACTCCTGTGTTCCAATGGCCCTTTATCACTCCCATCGCTCCTGTGTTCCAATGGCCCTTTATCACTCCCATCGCTCCTGTGTTCCAATGGCCCGTTATCACTCCCATCACTCCTGTGTTCCAATGGCCCTTTATCACTCCCATCGCTCCTGTGTTCCAATGGCCCTTTATCACTCCCATCACTCCTGTGTTCCAACGGCCCTTTATCACTCCCATCACTCCTGTGTTCCACTGGCCCTTTATCACTCCCATCACTCCTGTGTTCCAATGTCCCTTTATCACTCCCATCACTCCTGTTTTCCAATGGCCCTTTATCACTCCCATCACTCCTGGGTTCCAATGGCCCTTTATCACTCCCATCACTCCTGTGTTCCAATGGCACGTTGTGTTCGCTGATCCAAGTTTAAGTTTAAAAGGCTAATTGATGATTAGAAACCCTTTTGTAATTATGTCACAGCCAGAAATTTCCTTGCTTTCCATGAAAACAGCAAAGTGACCCCAAACCTTTGAATGATAGTTTATGTCCCCCTTTCTGCTCCCAGTTCCTGATACTTCAAGACTGTTTGACTTGGCCCCCGTAGCTAAACAGAATCCACAAAGGTTCTGATGGGTTCTAAGCAGACTTATCAATTAGAACAGGATCGGCACACTCCATAACCACGAGCTGCCAACCCAACCTCACGTTCCGAGCCATGAGGGATCCCAACGAGTTCGGTTCTTGAGTGTAGGAGACTGGTGGTGGATTTCAGGTTGGCGATCTATCCGCTGTAACTCTATGCTTGGTAAATTGACCAGAAGATGTTTCACAGAAGTCCATAGTTTGAGAACGAGCCTCCATAGTATAACGTCGGAAGGAACGGCGCTGATTGTGTTTCTTGTCTCCTTCAGGTACGATCATTATTCGGTCCTGTGTGAGCTGCTGCCTGTGAGTATCCCTTCCCTGGCCGTGTGCTTAGAGGTCCTTCAGCACGGTGAGTCTTCTCCTAAATCAGAGATTTTCCCACAAATCCAATTTTTTTAACCCAAATTCCTCTGTCTTCGTTCCCTTTTGATGCCGGCGCCTTGAAAGCATCTCGCGTCTTTCTTCCCATACAGGAGACTTTAATGAGAAAGTAAGGAAGGAAACAGCCAGTCTCCTGGGATTTAAAGCCATCGACATCGAGACCAACACTTGGTGGGTTGCCTTCCCGTTTGCGGCTTGGGACAATTGTGAACATCATAGTCTGGGTAAAGCCAGAGAAGAGACCTCTGAGGCCCTGAAAGCTTACGCGTCTTAAACAAAGAATTTGCCGGCAAATCGGCCCCCGTCTAGTCTGTTTTTTAGCTGATTTCTTTTTTTTTCTTGCAGCGATGGGAACGGCGCGTTTCCCGGAGCTGAGATTTATAGTCTGGTGCAGAAAATCCATAAAGACTTGAAACAAAAAGTCCAGGAGCTCCTGGAGGGAGACGAGTGAGTAAACCGGGAGCTGGACCCTATTGGGGGGCTTTATGGGGCCAAACGAATGCGCATGCGGTGGGCGTCAGTCTCTGCGATATATTTGAATTTAATTAACTCTCATGGTTCTTTAAATGTTGGTACCAAGAATAGACCTACCGACTTTGCCAACTGCTGCTTGCAGTCCTAACAATAAGTTGATCCATAGAAACATAGAACCTGCCGGCAGATCGGCCCCCGTTCGGCCCCCGTCTAGTCTCCCCGTTTCTCCTGCTGTAAAGACTCAAACCTTAATCAGTCATTGGTCTCGTCTTAGATTCAGGAGCCGTATGTCTATCCCATGCATGTTTAATCCCCTCACTGTATCAGCCTCTACCACTTCAGCTGGGAGGCTCCTCCATGTTTCTACCACCCTCTCATGTTTCTTCATAATGCTTTCAGTGCAGGTCTGTTTCTCGCTCAAATATATAATTTTTTATTTTCAGAAAAAATAAAAGCCTCGTTCATTTACTGTGTCTCTTTCCCGATCCTTTTCCCGCACAGAGAGATCAGAGGCTGGTTTTCGCGTTACCATCGGAAACATCGTTTTGGAAATCCACACAAAATGGAGAAATTCAGTTCCAAATTGTTGAAGTGAGTGTCTCGAGTGCTGGGTTTGCCCGTTTCCTCTTCAGACCCCCAGAAACCCCCTTATTATATGTGTTTTCCCTTTTTGTTATTATAGGGCTCACGAGGAGTGGGAATCGCTGACTCAGTCTTTGCGCACCCAGCTGGAGTCCATTTACTTCCCCGACACCGTGGAGGAATGGATGGAGGAGAACGTGAACCCTCACCTGGACCTGTTACGAGAGGTGGTCAGAGACTTCCAGGAGATCCTGAAGCTCAACGCCCAACCCAAGGCGCAGTCCAAGAAGTGATGAGCGCCGGCTCGGCCCAGGCTTTCATAAACCGATGAACTCGCCAAATATAAACTCTGGATTCGTTGATAAGAGACAGGGAAGGGTTAACACTGGAAGATGATGTGTTTTGGGGGGTATATAGTGGAAATCTATAGGTAGTCATCTTATGGGCAGAGGGCCGTCTACCCACCTGTGTGAGACGTAACTGGTGTATGTGGGTGCTGGCCATAAGGGGGCGCCATATGCCATGTCCATGGAGAGAATGCATGGATCAGGGAGATTCTGTTGCCCTAGAACTGTTTTTTTTTTTTTGTTTTGTTTTTTTATTGAAATCTTGCCTTTACGTAGTGTTCCCCATGCACTTAATGTCTAGCTTTCAATGGGTAACAATACTAGAAGTGATATTGCACAGAATTTCCACCCCCCCCCTCCCTGGTGGGGTGGATAAGTGGGGGCATCAGCCTATATTTGCACACAAGGTATGAATCTGCCCTGGGTAAGGGCTTTTTGTATGTACAGCTGTGGAATATGATGGAAATTAATTAATTATACAGGGGGCAAACTAATTATGGGTGGGTAAAAGCCATTCTCCTGCTGATGTGGGGGTTTCAGGACTTGCGCAGGCAGCATCAGCCCTAGTAACGCTTTTAGTTACCAGATCCGCGGCCAAAATATATATTACA
Source organism: Spea bombifrons (assembly GCF_027358695.1). Taxonomy (NCBI): domain Eukaryota; kingdom Metazoa; phylum Chordata; class Amphibia; order Anura; family Pelobatidae; genus Spea; species Spea bombifrons. The sequence goes on from NC_071093.1 coordinate 42,972,492, forward strand.
GGATACTCCGCAAATGAAAACATTCATTGCTGTTATTTTTTGTGTCCTATTTTAAATAAATCTTATTTTCCTAAAAATCCATACTTCGTACTTCTTTTAATACACAATCCTTTCAAAAGGTAATCGCCGAATGGCCAACGAGAGACCCTTTTGGTTCAGAGGGGCAGGTGGGGGGGGGCTTTACTGGTACGTAAGTGACCTATTGATATAATCAAAAGCATTTAGAAGATTAATGGGTTTATTTACCCCGTTTATTTATAAAGCCATTCCCTGCTGTTTCTATACACATTATCGGGGCTTTTAGGGCTGTAGAACCCTGCGATCCCCTCATACCCAGCAAACATTCTGACCTCCTAGAAAAGAGGGGCATCAGGGGAGGAAAGAGGGCAAAGATATTTGGGGGCTTTCCCCATAGTCTATATAAAAGTTTGAATTCAAAGAAGATATATAAAAGTTGCAAGACCACTTTAGAAGGTTTCTGGATATAATCTGGAGAAGCGTGAGATATTCCGTAGCCCTCGGCAGCCGGCGTGACACTCCATTCCCAGAATCAAAAACTTTGAACTTGATGCAGTTATCGAAAATGCCACTGGGTGGTGCTCTTGCTTCTTCAACAAGCTTCACATAAAGGGAATCAGAGACCCTGCTGGTCATATCTCCCCACTGTCCCTGAGAAGTCCCATGAGTCCTGGAGCATAAATCCCCAGCGCTGCATACAGTAATAACCCCCAGAGCTGCATACCGCAATAACCCCCCCAGCGCTGTATACAGTAATATAACCCCCAGCGCTGTATACAGTAATATAATCCCCCAGCGCTGTATACAGTAATATAACCCCCAGCGCTGTATACAGTAATATAATCCCCCAGCGCTGTATACAGTAATAACCCCCAGCGCTGTATACAGTAATATAACCCCCAGCGCTGTATACAGTAATATAATCCCCCAGCGCTGTATACAGTAATATAACCCCCAGCACTGTATACAGTAATATAACCCCCCAGCGCTGTATACAGTAATATAACCCCCAGCGCTGTATACAGTAATATAATCCCCCAGCGCTGTATACAGTAATATAACCCCCAGCACTGTATACAGTAATATAATCCCCCAGCGCTGTATACAGTAATAACCCCCAGCGCTGTATACAGTAATGTCCGTCGACATTAACAAAAAACTGTTATTTCATTTTGTTCCAATAAACTCCCTTTCTCTGCAGACCTGGAGGCGCCGTTGCTGTCAGTCACGTGATATTTTGGGTGACTTTCCCGGCTCAAACACCACACTGAGCTGACGGTTTATGGCGATGCTAATGAAGTCCGTTATGGACACTGGAGAAGAAAGACAGAGACAATGGGGGGGCAGGAAAATGGAAACAGGGCACACGAAAAGAGAAATGGTCTCAGAGCTCATGGGCCCTGGTTGTAACACCAATGGGGGGGACCTTGGTCACGGCACATTTGGCTTCCAGAAACGGCGCATACGCGGGAACGTAAATTTGGACAGGAATGCATAAGTTACCTGAGGGCAGAAAATGGCATTTTTTTAGAATATGGGCAAAAGGTTGTTTTTTTTTAACTTAAATTCATGAATATAAAGTGAAAAGACACCTGGAAACAGATGGGTGAAAGAAGAGTGACGGGGCAGCGGCGGCGGCATCTCTGCTCCCCGTCAATCTGTTGCCGTACAAAGACTTGTAATTTCCTTACTTAATGATAATTATTACTAACGCGCCAAGTGCGCGGCGTTTCTTCTTTATTTCACCCCTGACAGCTAAAGCGTTTGTAGCTCCCCTTCCGGAGCCATGCATTAGAATTAAAAAGAAAAAGTCCTGCGCATGCTGACAATCTTCTCCGATGGAGACAGGAAATTATTAAGGATTTCAGGTGCAAACAAAGCGTTAGGCACTTTAACAAAATTTCCCGCAGCTCAGTAACTTTGGGTTTGGATACTCACTTTTTTTTTTATCAGTGTCTCCCATCAAGAATTTTTGGGCCCCGCCATCTCCGCTTCACTTCCCAGTCCCCTATTTCCATTTTCATGACCCCCGTGTCCCCACCCCCCCTCAGTGTCTATACCCCTCAGCTGCCCCCTCCCCTATCGTCAATACCCTTCCGCCCCCCTCCCTTCAGTGTCTATACCCCTCAGCTGCCCCCTCCCCTAACGTCAATACCCTTCTACCCCCCTCTCTTCAGTGTCTATACCCCTCAGCTGCCCCCTCCACTAGCGTCAATACCCTTCTACCCCCCCTCTTCAGTGACTATACCCCTCTGTTTATATGCCCCACATGCCGGCCCAGTGGCAGGAAATGCCAGGCACTCGGCTCACGCGACAAGCAAGGAAGGTGGGCACAGGGGGATAAGGCTGGTGCGACCCCCCTGATCATGGCTCAGCTTACAGCATACCTGAGAACTCTCTGGGTTTTGCGCGGGACCCCCCACCAACATCAGCGGGACCCCCCACCAACGCCACGATCCCGGTCATGGAGTTTCTCCCTGCACTTTTGTTTTGGGGGGGTTTGGGGGTATATAACAGGGGGGGGGTTGACCGATTGATGCATTAGAAAGTTTATTCCAGCTGTTTCTATACTCATTCTTGGAGGTTCTTCTGAGCCGGGTCCTCCTTTAAGTTAAATTGTAATGTTATATACTACTTATTATGTCCTATTTACTCATTGTACAGCGCTGTGGAATATGAAGGCGCTATATAAAACAATAAAATAATAATTGTGGCTTTTAGGGCTGCAGAACCCCATGATCAGGGGAGGAAAAAAAGGGACACCAGGGATGGGAAGAGGGACATTGGGATTCCCTTTTGCGTTGCACATCAATGTCTGTCCCGGGACCGTTACCGTCTCGCTATCTGCTCTGTATCTGCGATCGCTGTCGGCCGGCTGTCGGAGATTTATCGATTGCGGCAGCGAGGCGGGTGCCGCGTGGAACAGAACAAGATCTCCGGGGGACCTCGGGCCCCGGAGCTGGAAGTCTGTCTGTTAGCCGCAATTTGTCACAATTACACCCAAAACAAGCAACAAGCTTGTTCCTTAAAGTCGTCTAACGGCTCAAACCCTTTCGTTTTTGGCTGTTTCCCATTTGCAGAACTCCCCCCCATATTAATTTGCCCTTTTGCCCCTCCCCCGGTACTTTCTGGGCAGTAGAAACAAATCCCCCGCCATCACATCTCCCGCCATCTTACATATAATATTTATTTTCAGTCAGCTCCAGCGCTGAAGGAAACCTTTCCTGCCACTGATTGGCTCCTTCAAGCAGCCAATCAGCGGGGACAAATGGAGGACAACATAGTGGTGGGACATCCTTCTCCTGAGACACCAAACCTCCTAAGGTGCCTACAGCTCAAAGCTGTTTAAAATTTGGCGCACATATACCTCCCAACTTCTACCCCCCGAAGAATCGTGCCTGGGACTGTCCTGGGCAAAATGGGGCAGTTGGGAGGTACGCACACAGCATGAAAGATAAGCTCCATAGACGTCCGGTATCGCGAAAGAAACTGTTTATAGGAAGTTATGCGGCCTGCGGGGCTCTCATAAAGCTGCCAGATTCTAAATATATTCCAAATATTTACAAAAGCAAAAGCGTTAGCCCGGGCTGCGCCACCAAATAATCACGGAAGGTCCAGGTCTCAGCGGTCTCTTGTCAGAATTATTTCTGCTGAAAGGGACACTCCAGCCATCAGGTGCGTTTTAATGCATACGATATCTGACAGGCCCCTCTTATACATTTGCCCATTTGCTGGCGCTCCAGCTATTCTCCATGTTTTCAGGCAGCCGCATATCAGCCGTTTGAATGGGTTATCTGACCCCCGATCTACTAAACCCCCCGACTCCTTATCATACTGCCTGTGGGGAACAAAAGAATGGCTCAGTCTTAATCACCCACCCAGACACTCTGACTAATCAAAGTCTATGGAGGGTCGGACTTCATTAGCATTGCCATAAAGCATCAGCTCAGTGTGGTGTTTGAGCCGGGAAAGTCAACCAAAATATCACATGACTGACAGCAACGGCACCTCCAGGTCTGCAGATAAAAGGGGCTTATTGGGGCAAAATGAGATAAAAACAGGTTTTTGTCACCGACCGACTTTACTGTATACAGTGCTAGGGGGTTATATTACTGTATACAGCGCTGGGGGTTATATTACTGTATACAGCACTGGGGGGGTTATATTACTGTATACAGCGCTGGGGGTTATATTACTGTATACAGCGCTGGGGGTTATATTACTGTATACAGCGCTGGGGGTTATATTACTGTATACAGCGCTGGGGGTTATATTACTGTATACAGCGCTGGGGGTTATATTACTGTATACAGCGCTGGGAGTTATATTACTGTATACAGCGCTGGGGGTTATATTACTGTATACAGCGCTGGGGGTTATTACTGTATACAGCGCTGGGGGTTATATTACTGTATACAGCGCTGGGGGTTATATTACTGTATACAGCGCTGGGGTTATTACTGTATACAGCGCTGGGGGTTATTACTGTATACAGCGCTGGGGGGTTATATTACTGTATACAGCGCTGGGGGTTATATTACTGTATACAGTGCTGGGGTTATTACTGTATACAGCGCTGGGGGTTATATTACTGTATACAGCGCTGGGGGGTTATATTACTGTATACAGCTCTGGGGGAGAAACGCAGTTTTGTCATAGGACCTCCGCTTTATGTTGCTGGTTGTTGCTGATTGGCTGGGGCAGCCTTTGTAAGGTTGGGGGAGAAGGAAGGAGAGAACAGGAAATGCTGAAATAACGCTGTCTCTGCCGCATGCTGCCTCAGATAGCAACTTCTACACGACGTATCTCTGAGTCAATCACAAAAAGCACAATCTGTGGGTAATTTGACGTCTATTTTTATTTATTTTGTATTTTTTTATTTCTTTTCTCAGGAACCTTTACGCCAAACCGCTGCTTCCTTTGCTTGTTCCCCGTGTTTACATTCGGAAGCGTCGGGGGCAGCGACGAGGAATCCTGGGCTTTCTCCATAACCGCAGCGGCCCCTGCCCCGCTCCCTGCCCCGCTCCCTCACAAAGAGCTCTGTGATAGTTTTTTTCCGACTCTCAGAATGTAGATTTTGTTCCAAAACTGTAGATTTTTTTTGATGAAATGGTAAAAAAAAAAAAAATCTGCCCAGAATCCGAAGAATTTTGGATTTAGCCACAGAAGGGGTTCGGATTACTGCGGGACAGAAAACAGGGAGCCGGATAACGCGGCCCCGGACGCTGAATCAAACAGTATGACAGTTTTAACCTTTCGTCTGCCAGAATAAAACGTATAAAACGTATTCGCTCCGTAGCTTGGAGGCATGCGTTAGTTGCTTACCGCGTAGATTGCAAGCTCACATGGTTCTGGTCTCCGAGCCCAAATTCTAATGAATGAATTTGTTTCATTGTTTCACTAGGGTTCTAGAATTGGGGCCCCGTTATATTTAAAGCCACCCCTGCTGGTAAGCAGTATTTATAACCCTCTACTGAGGTCCCGAATGGACCGTGTAGGAGAGACATGAGGACCCCTTAGAACTTGGTTCAGATTGTCCCGGGACTACATCTCCCATCCTCCTCAGCCAGCCCCTTAGCTGAAAGAGCATTATGGGAGATGTAGTCCTGCAGCAGCTGGAGGGCCGCAGGTTGGACGCCCCTGGTCTATGGCTTCTCACTTCAAAGTCCCCTATTGGTTTATAAATTCGATGTTAAATTCACAGGTCGGCAGTTTGGGGCCGGGGTATCTATCCGTGCGTCCGGGGGGTTCTTTCATTTTTGGAGCTGGGCCCTGGGACTCGTAAGTCTCCAGTTCACGGCGCACTTGTGGGTCGCTTGCAGGGAACACACCTTTACAGACAGCCAACTCCCCGCGCTAGAAAAAAACAAACATTTAATGGTAGAAAATGTTTTTTCCCCTTTATTTGGAGTGAGTGGCGAAGGCGCTGTCTGTATGAGTGAAACGCGTGGAGGATTGAGGGACTGTTGGGTATTTTCCGGGGTTGTTTGCCCATCGGCACTCCGGTTGGATGGGACTGGTGTTGGGATTGAGCCGTCATGTCTGACAGGCCCGGCCTTGTGCCTTCTGCGGCTCTGTTCTGTTCCAGGCCCTTCTTCAGATGACATAAAAACCTCACAAAGGGGGCGGAATAATTCAGTGGGAGCCGCAGGTAAAAATGTTAAATTCTGGGAAAAATCCAAAATACAGAATTATCACTGGAGCTGGATTTGTAGGAATTCATTTTGCAATTCTGTATGGTTACTGTGTTGATTCGGGTTGAATGGTTACTGTGTTGCGGGTTGTGTTGTTACTGTGTTGTTGCAGGTTGTGTTGTTACTATGTTGGTTCGGGTTTTGTTGTTACTGTGTTGTTGCAGGTTGTGTTGTTACTATGTTGGTTCGGGTTTTGTTGTTACTGTGTTGTTGTGGGTTGTGTTGTTACTGTGTTGATTCAGGTTGTATGGTTACTTTGTTGGTGTGAGTTGTGTGTATTATGTGTTATATTATGTGTTGTGTGTGGTGTGTATGTTGTGTTATGTGTGTTGTGTGTATTATGTGTTGTGTTATGTGTGTTGTGTTATGTGTGTTGTGTGTATTATGTGTTGTGTGTATTGTGTTGTGTTATGTGTGGTGTATATGTTGTGTATTATGTGTTGTGTTGTGTGTATTATGTTATATTATGTGTTATGTATATGTTGTGTTATGTGTGCTGTGTGTATTATGTGTTGTGTTATGTGTTGTGTATATGTTGTGTTATTATGTGTATTATGTGTTGTGTTATATTATGTGTTATGTGTGGTGTGTATTATGTGTTGTGTTATATTATGTGTTGTGTATATGTTGTGTTTTGTGGATTATATTATGTGTAATGTGTGGTGTATATGTTGTGTTATGTGTGGTGTGTTATGTGTGTTGTGTTATATTATGTGTTGTATTATGTGTGTTGTGTTATGTGTGGTGTATTATGTGTTGTGTTATATGTTGTGTTATATTATGTGTTATGTGTTGTGTATATGTTGTGTTATGTGTGTTGTGTTATATTATGTGTTGTGCGTTGTGTGTGGAGGAGCCGCCTCCGGCTGCAGTTCGGAGTCGGTGCAGCCAATACACGGAGAGAGGGAGGGAGTGAGGGGGAGAGCCGGGATCAGGAGACGGAGAGACGGAGGGGGCCGGGGGGGAGCGCATCCACACTCTCTCTCCCAGCATTTCGGGAGACAGCCCGTCCCGTCTAGCAGCCGCTGGCCTCATCCAGCAGCCCCCACCCCGGACACCCCAGATACCCCGCACCCGGGGACCTGCAGGCCCCGGCATCATCTACCCCAGCCCGGGGACCACCATCCAGACCCCTCCAGGATGCTGATTGCTGCCTCCCACCCTACAGTTTCTGCCTGGCTCCTCCCGGCTGGAGGTGTCTGTGCTCCCCCCCAGCACATCTGACACCCTCTCCCCACCCCTGCTGGGTGTCTGATCTCCATCACCCCTCTCTCCTCCTTCTCTCTCATCACATCCCTCTTCTAATAAGGATGCTCCAGTTATAAGGACCAAGCAGCCCTTCTCAGGATCACCCCCCCTCCCTTCCCCTACTGTATCCCAATCTGATCACCCCCAACAAGGCACCAGGATGGGGAAAGACCAGGAGCTTCTCCAGGCTGTCAAGACTGAGGACCTGGGGATGGTCCACAAGCTGCTGCAGAGACCCAAAGCAGGCAAAGCCAGTGAGTAGAAGACCGTGATGCCTCTAATTGCCTTCAATGAAGGATGATATGAGAATACGAATGAATTAGCAGGCCCACTCTCACTATCCGAGCTGCCCTAATACCCCGGAGATGCCTCCTGCAGTAGCGGTGGGGTGGGGTGGCAGAGAGGTCTGCAAAGCGTCACCATGGGGCTGCCTATAACATCTGATTGTGTATAGCATTGATATGGGACCGTATGGCGTTGATGATGATGATGACATGTTGTCTATCTGTAGATAAAAACCCCCATACCGGGTCTGTCACCATGTATTGATGATTATTGATTAACCCTTTGCGCGCTAGGAGACCTGGGAAACAATGCAATGATATAGTGGGATAGAACCTATAGGAGTCATCGTCATCTTATAGATTTCGGCACGTATGGACCCCCTTGCGTTAGGGGCGAGGAGGTCATTCGGCTTTGTCACCTGTATTTTTAGGCAGGGTACAGAGGTTACGGGAGGAGACGCTGTCTTTTGGCAGATGCAACGTGACAATGCATTGCGCGGGGCCGGGAAGGGTTAATTGTGTTACACCGCCTAAATAAAGCTCAGCTGGTCCCCTCCTGGTTAAATAGAGAGGGGGGTAAGTGTGAAAATCCTAATCTGCGTCCACAGAGATAGATGGGTGAGGGGCGTTATACTGATGCTGCAGGATCCAGAGATGGGAGGGGACAGGATAGGGATGGAGGAGGCAATAGTGGCTTTTAGGAACATCTTACCCCCGCCAGCATGTGACATTTCTCCTTTCTGGGATCACCTCTCCCTTATGGTTACGGGATGTCGGTCACCGTTGGAAGCCTATGTATATATTTTGTAAGAACAATGTATCTCTTGAAGTTCTTCATGGTAACCTCTGTTGGCCCGGGAGTACCTTCTATTCCGCGTCCCGTTACCTTTCCCTTTTTTGCTTTTGTGAATGGTATGGTCCACAGAAGGACGTCTATTCTGCTAGCAGAGGTGGCACCATGGATCACTTGAATTCCTCTAGGCACTATTGGCTAGATGAGCAATCTAATTCTCCCTGGAGCGAGATGCTCTGGAGTCAATACAGCTTCTGAGTGATATGGAAAAGGATAAAGTACAGCAGTGGGCCATACCAACTTGTGTCATAAACGGGTGCAAGTTTACTGTTTTGTAGAATTCTATTAGAAACACATGGTTTTTTTATGTACATTAGGGTTGTTGTTCCTTTTGACCTCCGTGTCATCGGGTCCCTCTACTCTTCCCAAACTGAGACATTTTATTATATTTATTATTCTTGAGTTGAGTTGTTAGTGACAAAAAAAAAGGGGGCCCGCTGTGTACTGTTTTGTCCTCAAAGATGCCATTAACGTAAACCTCAATTGCGCCGGATACTTTGGTGGAACTGGGAGTGATGGATTTACCGTCCGTACTGAGAGACGTTTTCAGTATCGGTGATATAAACCATAGCAGGGTCTGATTGTTTAATTACATTTTAATTAACGGAATTCTACGACCCTGGCAGGAGTACGGACCTCTAGGACTGTGTTCGACATTCGCGGTTCATAGAATTGGTTTATTGTTTTTTTTTGTGTATCTGTTTATACGTTCTACCAGATCTAATGGATTCAATTATGGAGAGAATCGGCCCGTCTAGTCGCCCGTTTCTCTTGCTGTAAAGACTCAAACCTTAATCACTCGTTGGTCTCGTCTTAGATTCAGGAGCCGTATGCCTACCCCATGCATGTTTAATACCCTCACTGTATTACCCTCTACCACTTCTGCTGGGAGGCTGTTCTACTTATTTCCCTCCCTCTCAGGAAAGTAAAACTTTCTCACAATCCATCTAAGCCTCTGACCTTCTAGTTTTAGATCATGGCCTCTTCTTCTAACATTCTAAGGTTCCCGATAATTGACTTGGTCTCCGCGTCGATGAGAAAAAAGGCTTCAGCTGGGATGCTTTGTTGTTATTAAAACGAGAGTAGGACGTGAAGGAGTCGGCTCCCAGAGTGTGAGACCCTGAGAATCTGCCCATTAACCCTGAGATTGGATCAAAAAGCCCCCGAGACTCAGGTGCAAACCCTGACTGCTCTTCTGGAAAAGGCATCCACCTGCTTGCTTTTATGACAGCGCTTGGCATTGTACAGATATAATTCTCATAAACTCCAAATCCTTATTTTGTTAGGCATACCTCCCAAGTGTCCCTGTTTAATATGACCAGTCCGTCTTTGGTCCCCAAATCCCTGTGTCTCTTGATGCCCCTCTTTCCTTGGAGCTCACAATGTTTGATGGGTATGGGGGTCCTACCGCCCCCTAAAAGCCCCAATACCGTGTATAGAAACACCTCTCCTGAAGGGTAGCCATCAGGGCCAAACATTCCCTGAAAATGGAATTGTAAGATTAGTGATTATTTCCCATCATTCCGAGAGGAACACGGGATTGATCAATGATCTACAAGGGCTAATGGATGTGGCTTTCTTGACCCCTCTGGGCTCTGGAGATCTGTGCTGTCTCTTCTTCTGATTTCTCGCTAGAGGAATTATTCACAAACATTGGTATTATCACCAAATATGGGAAGACCCGGCAAAAGAGCTTCTATCTGGATCCGTGCCTCAAACGTCTCGTTAAACTCTGCTCAGACACCAGGGAGACGACCCAAACAGGCAGAGGAACCAGGGGGAAAAGCCCCAATATCATTTATTGATTCATATAGCGCCATCATATTCCGCAGAGCAAAATGCCCTGGGTTAAGTTTGGGCTGGTTTGTGGCAACCTGACAGTCCAGCTCGTTCAAGGGCAAACCTGTATAGAGTTGCCCATGAAGGACATCACTGTCTCTCGTGTCAACCCACCTAGAGGTCCATTCATGTTCCTCAAGATATCTCAGAGCTTGTTGCTCATGGAGGAGAACCAATTCTAACGGGGCATTGAGTTAGCCCAAATTCAGATGACCAGGTATCCGGACCCTCTCAGCTGCCCAAAGTCCATCCGCCCAGTGGGGGCATTTACTGAGCGACCTGGTGGCAGCGAGCGAGGAAGGTGAAGGAGAAAGTTCTTCTGAAGAAGAGACATTGCAGGTTTATTTTCTGTACTGTTTAGGAAAAACAATAATCAGATATCAGGTTCTAATGCCAAACCGAGGATAAAAATCATCCAATAAGGTTGTTCCAGGCAAATCATTGACGTAGAAGATCAGAGTGTGTAGAATTCTGTCTCTCGATCAACACCATGCCCAGTAATAATAACGAAGAGACGAAAGACTTTGCCTCGCTAATAATTTCCGTCGAGATAATTGCCGAGCGGTCAGATATCCTCTTGGGCTTTCGGGGATGGTTTGACTGAGCGTCACAGAATATGGGGCTCACCGCACGTTCCAGACCGGCCCCCGTAGGGCTCTGGATAACTAATGACCCCCTTCATATTAAGGTGGTGAAAGTGGTGCAATCGCTATAGCAACCAATGTAATATGACTGATGATAGCTCTACTGCTTTTGCCATAGATCACCACTAAAAATGTTCGCTACAGATACCCCCCCCCCATTCTATCTTTCCATCCCTTTAATTGATTTTTTTTGGCAATGTATGTTTAATAACGGCATTTAATCTTCGACAAAAAATAATATACAATATGTATAATAAATAATAAATAAATTATATTAATAAATAATAAATAAATTATATTAATAATTATAAATATATATATTTTTAATAATTATAAATATATATATTTTTAATAATTATAAATATATATATTTTTAATAATTATAAATAAATATATATATATTTAATAATTATTATAATAATATAAATATGAATATATATATTATTGAAATATTGATAATTAATATATAATATATTATATTAATAAATATATATTAATATATAATTTAAAATACCTTAAATCACAAAAGACCACCCTGAATATATCGAGACCAAGGGACAGGTTAAGGTTTACGGTCCTTGCAGCAGGAAAATTGATCTGTTTCGGTTTGGATGCTTTTGCTGTCTTATAAAGAAATAATGACAAAAGGAAAGTGTTTACTGAGTTTTCTCTTTTTGGACAAAATTCCTCTTTTTATCGGAATTGATTCTCTAGGATTGAGACCAAATATTTCTAGCTAATGGCTGTTGGCAGATCTTGGTCATTATAGGACACTGTAGGATCTAGAAAACAACATTTACCAGGCACCGCACCAGAATACTGCATTTTATTACATTTTGGGTTTTTTGTCTTTTTAATAAATTGCCCAATATTAAAGATTCCATTCCACAAAAATGCAAAATTTTTATCCAATCCGTCATTTAATTCTTTATTCTGTCTTATCAACATTTTAATAAACATTTTTTTTTGGGGGGGGGTTCTATGGCAATGGCCTATCACTGCCTGCTTTTGTGTCACGTGACAATTAAGCATTCCCTGAAAAATTTTGAATGAGGGAAAATCTGGAGAATTTGGCTGCATCAAGGAGTTTTTTTCGTGGGCTATTTTGGAGCGACTGTGTTAAAATTGATGACTTTGGTTACGCAGACCCCAGCGGGTTTAGTAAACAAGGGAACGTTACTTGTCGCCATCTGTGTTAGCAGAGAACATTTAATACCCAGGTACGAACAGACGGGGCGGACTGGCAGCCCCCCGCTGCATGCTTGTTCCTCGCGGCGGGTTGTCCATGCTGTTCAAGTCAACGCCGAGGACAGAATGACTGCGGATCGGCCCGGCACCAGCAGCGGGTCGGGGGACTGGCAGTACCCTTTATTGGATAGCTGGGCACTTTATGACAAGGCGCTTTATGACATGGAGTGTCGGGATATGACATCATATCCTCCGCAGTGAGGGCCATGACTGTGGAAGAGCCTTTAAGACATGGGGCATCAGGGTATGACATCATATTCCGCAGTAAGGACGGCAACAGTGGAAGCGGCACCTTTTAGACATGGAGCGTCAGGATATGACATCACATCCCGCTCTCCGCAGTGAGGAAGGTGACTGTGGAGGAGGCGCCTTTAAGACACGGAGCATTAGTATATGACAAGGGCGTCCAACCTGCGGCCCTCCAGCTGCTGCAGGACTACATCTCCCATAATGCCCTTTCAGCGAAGTGGCTGGCAGAGGAGTATGGGAGATGTAGTCCTGCAGCAGCTGGAGGGCCGCAGGTTGGACACCCTTGGTATATGATATCATATCTCCCGCTCCGCAGTGAGGACGGTGGCCATGGAGGGGTCCGCTTGAGAAGCTGCCCTCGATCGGTTATGCCGTATTCAACGTGATAGTTGTGTCATGTGACCTGGCGCTCACTCTAGAATGTACGCTGCTTTTCTGGAAGTAAGCAATTGTCCTGTGCGCTGTGTTGTCCGCAAGCTGGTATTAGTAGTTTCTGCACTCCTTCCACAGGAGCTGGTGGTAATCACGCAGGAGGTATGTCTGACCTTACGCCAAGCTGTAATTGTGACATTGTGTTGCGCAACCTGAAAAGGTTAAAAGTTTTTCCCGGTTTATGAAGGGTTGAAAATGATATTTTTGTTTTCGCGCCAATAACCTTCTATTAACCCCTCACTTAGCGCCTCATTGTTAAAAGCTGCATTTTTCTTGTATCCCAATGTAATAACCCTTCTCTCTCCCCGTAACCGTGGAAACATTCTTTATGAATTGGTCTGCGGTGCCGAAATATTTACATTTTTGTAAGCGTTCGTTTAATAGGGATATATTAGTGTTACAGTTCCTGCAAACGACAACTCCCATCATATTCAGGCATCCAGGACGATGAATGAACCTGCATTTCAAAAACTAGAAACATATCACTGAAGCGATCAGATTGAAATCCAAAGATACCCCTGCAGGGTGCTGCTGAATTAGCAATAAACGGACACTGAAAAAAGAATCAGGACTCTGGACAGGAGTCTGGACAGCTGACACGACATAGAGGGCATGATTCAAGGCAAAATCATTTGTAACTCGATGGTAGTAAATACTTGGATCAGCCTCCCAGCAGAAGTGGTAGAGGCTAATATTGTAAGGGAAGGGAAACATGCATGGGATAGACACACGGCTCCTGAATCTAAGACGAGACCAACGACTGATTAAGGTCTGAGGATATAAACGGGCAGACTAGACGGGGGCCGAATGGGGCCAATCTGCTGGCAGATTTTATGTAAAGCTCCCCCAGTACATATCACTCCTGATCTTAGATCGAATGATATAGCAAAAGCTTTCACTTATAGCGGATGTAAGGGTTAACTTTTCATGGACTTCTAAAAAGATACATTACATCATCATCTGACCCTATGTATAAGGGGCAGTTCCTCTTCACGATCCAAAGCCCTCTGTCCCTCTCTTCTAAAAGCTTGAAGTGTTTGCAGGGTATGAAGTCATCATGACATCATATCCCAGCGCGGATCATGGATCCCATGGAGGAATCATTAGGGGAGAAGTCTATACCGGTAGCTGCACGGACCCCCACCTCCACTCGGCACGGACGGACGCGCATGTTTGGTCACAATATGGTTCCATTGACATACCTCCCAACTGTCCTGCTCTGTGCCGGACAGTCACGCTCTTGCCACTCTATCCTGCTTTACCAGCGTATGCTGCGCATGCACAACGCTTCCAGCGACGTTCTACCTCCGGCTTTCCTAGTCACTGGGGGTAGTAGCTTGAAGGTATACTTTGAGGTGGATAATGTCGCTGACATACAGCAGTTGGGGGGTTAATACTCACACACCGGTTATTGTATTTTGTCACCGGTCTTCATGTATTCAGGGCTGTAAAGTGTAAGATTAGGCAGCGGGGCAGTTCTTGGCATGAGTCCGGGACCATAGATGCCATGTCAGCAGGGGCACTGTCTGTGGGCCACCCCTCATGCCCAGCAATACCTCCCTGGCAGCCAACACGCTATTCACTGTCAGCAGCCCTGACCACCCCGGGTAACACAGGGGACACAGCGTTTGGTGCCAACGTCACCCCGCTCTGATATCTGCAGCCGTTACGCAGCTTATTGACATGGTGCACAGCGAATGGTGATTGTGAGTGTCTATTGCTGAGCTGTGTACTTGTGTGTGTATGTGGGCAATGTTAGTGTCTGGGTGTGAGTTGTGTCAGTGGCATGAGACGACTGTATTTTAATGTATTTAATGTATTTCTGCCTCGTGTAACTAAACACAGCTGGGAAGTGTGTGGCCCCTGAGAGACAGACGACAACATATCGCAACATTGTTACAAATTTTATTTGTTTCTCAGAATTTAGTTGAATTTTTTTTAGTGTTTAATTTTTAGGGCTGTAAGTGCAAAAAATTGGTGCTTAATATAAACTGTTGGTTAAAACCCAAGTCTCTTCTGGCAAGTTAGGTGGAAAATATCAAAGTTGCGTCCTTGTACATGCGCGCCGACAACGCAAATCCTACAGAACCAAACCAGAAGGTGCTTCAATATCTCAAAGGTAGCGGGATAAAAATTAATTTAAAAAAATGTATTTTTTTAAAAAAATAAGAGAGGTCCCACCATTAACAATGGGGAGGCTGATGGGATGCCACCCGATAGGGGCAATAGTGAGAGGTGTGTACACCATGTCTAGAAGGTGGGGGTGGGGGTTAGGGGCAGGGAGCTTGAGAATGTGTTTTACGGTCGGGGCAGCTCCCAAAAAATCTGCCCCTATTAAGATATTTTATTTTAAAAAAATATTTAATTCTGTCTTTACCGTTCAACGAGCCCGCCTAGTTGCGTGTATATATATATATATATATATTTTTTAATTAATTATTAAAAAAATGAATTATTGGTTAAATCCCCTAATGGAGCGACGATGGCATTTTGTGTTCCGATCTCTAGGAATTAGGTGTCCGAGACCCGTTGCTGCTTGTTGTCCATTGTGTGATTCCACATCGTGATAGCAGAAGGTTCCATGCCCTTGAGATTTATCGGGATTATCTGAACTCGAACAATGCCCTCTTATTTGCCCCTCTGGCCGAGCGCTCTGCTGCATTGTTCTAAAGCCTTGGAGGCTTTATCCGCGTGTTCCCTTTACAGAGGGGGGGGGCAGAATAACATTTCAAATGAGAAATCCTTCCTCGAGCGTCCTTCAGGTAAAAGAGCTGCTTGCTTTTAATGCAAAAAAACCTAAATACGCATCAAAAAGCACATTTAATTATGTTATAAACTGTAAAGGTGACTGTTCTTATTAACAATAAGGTACTTAAAGTGTATTAAGTTACTTATCTTAGGTAGAAGCTGCAGCTCCCCACCTCTTTCGCGGTCCAGTGATTGGTTGCCGGATGGCATACAGCTAGGGGGGGTGGTGGAAAGGGGCAAACGCATGTGGGGGATTCTGCAGAACCACCCCCAATTAAAGGGACTGTTCAGCTGTCTGCATAGGCATTAAAGTGGATGTGAGGGCCGGACTGTCCCTTTAAATTTAAATTTTGGAATTTCCGCAGGGCTGTCGTAAAGCCGAAAGCCCGAGACGGACTGCGTGGTCTTCTCGCACATTTTCTATCTCGCTAGACGTTTCTGTCATCCATAATGTGCTTATTGTATTGGAAGCGTAGGACATCGCGCCGCCAAATAGAGTAATAACAATGAGGATATATAGCCGGCTTTACTGGGGAGAGGTAAACATATCAGGGAAGTTACATAACGTTTATGCCTTGGAATCATCAATCGCGGGTTCCAGGGACGTGCGCGGACAGGTCTTCGTTCTCTGGGAACCTAGCGATGGGAGATCAGGAGAAGAAGCGAGGAGAGCAAGGACGGCGTGTTATTCTGTTTCTGGAATCATGGGTGTATGGGCAAAAAAAAAAAAAAAAAGTCTAGATCTGGAATAAAATGAGGAAGGGCATTCAGACCCAACTGTTATCGTCATTCCCACCATTAAACGGCACGGCAACTCCAACTGTTATAGGACAATTGGCTTCAAGCCAGCAATGGGACAAATTTCCAAACCAAGCAACACCTCCTTCTGTAGATGTCCTTCTTTATAATCTAATTACAGAAATGATGCTTTTTACATAAAAATGAAAAATAATTGACGTGTCGTATTTAATGCCAGTGTACGGTTCCACTCATGTGATGGGTCTTCATCAGAAAAAAAGAACCAAAAAAAAAACAAGCAAGAAGGCTTTGTGAAGGGTCAGGAGTAGCTGCTGAAAAAGGCAGGGCTGCCCCAGGCAGCCTTTAGTGGGTGGAGACAGGGCAGGAAGTGGGAAGGGAGTGGGTGTGGCCAAAAGCTCCCCTGTTCCGGAGAAAGAAGAAAGTAACCTGGAGACCCGGGATAGCAGTGCTTCCTCCGGAGACTCCACGTTAAACCCAGAGGCTCCCAGAAATGATAATAAGCAGCAGACTTACACGTCGGGGCTTGGGGCACAGGGCTGCAGAGACTTTGGAGGCTCATTAATGTTGAATTTTTCGGTCATTTTGGCAAATCTTTTTGTGATATGAGCTCTTGGAACCCTCGGCCCTTGTAGGAATATACAGGTGGAAGATCGCAAAGCAAAAGGCTCTTTAGGTCCACCTTGATGGACGCCGGTCTCAAGTAACCTTCATGTGCTTGTTGGCTGCGTGCGTGAAGTCACCGGGTAATTTCCTTATAAAAATCACGTAGCAGCTCTAAATCCATCTCTCTCCCCGTATAATCAAGTTATTACTATAATCACAGACTGAAGGAACATGCTTTGTGTAAGTGCTGTCGGGAGGTAACTCTGGGCCTCCTAAAGTAACAGCTACCTAAGCCGAGTTAATGCGATGCGGCAAACCCTTCATACGTTGCTACCGAGGAGCTGCCGGTTGCCACTGAGCCGAATCACGGCAGCAACGAAATGTGTCCATGTCCCAAATTAAGACCTCTATGTCCACGCTGACCACTTCTATGGAACTGTATCTGCAAAAAGGCATCCAAGTTGGAACAGAAATCTTTCCATGGTGGGTTCAAGGGCCACTGAAATCTACATTGAACTTAGAATTCTTTTGTAGAACCAAAGGCTTAGTGAAGAACGTACTTTGGAATCTATATGGAGAGGCTTTCGTTCACAAAGCTAGAAGACGTGTATCTCGATAGGGTTTAAAGGATGGAATTCTGTGAAATAGAGACATTTTAACCGATAACGCCTTATAAGCATGGACTACAAAACCTCAGAAATGTAGCAAAGCCAAGAGATACAAAGTTGCCAGGCATTAAATACAATATAAAACAAAGATGGCGTCCCACGAGATGAGTTACCAGCTTGGAGGTCTCTTCCATGGAGGCTGGAAAAGGCTTTGATAAAGGTCCATGCTGGTGGCACGGATGGAGCTACATCGTCGAATGAAGGGACTGCAGCGCTTGTATCAAATATAACAACATTCTCAACTAATAACTTCACTTTATGTTCTTCTCGGGAAACTTTTTTTTCTATATTTACGCACAAACCCAAATTGTATTCCGTGGCGTGATTTTATATACAATATATCCCTCGATGTGTCTCTTCTGCACGGTGGTTTAGATTTGGAGAAAAAAAAAGGCTGCCTGGCTCCCCGTTTCTCCTGTCCATGCCAAAAACGAGTTTATTCAGATCTGAGTAATCCCCCCAAAGGCTCGGGTAATCCCCTCCGTAATGCGATGGACTCTGATTGGGTTGACGGCGTAGGAGATTTATCTGCCGGAGCGGCAATCGGACAGTTGTTTGGATAATTGGGGCAGGTGTCGGGGGTTTGGTTTGTGTGTTTTTGTGTTAGGGCCGGGAGAAAAGGCCATTGCCACTCCAGATGCCAGGGGGCTACAACTCTGGCGGTGTTCTGGCTGAGCAGAATGGGAGTTGTAGTCTATAGCTGTTGGCATACCAGTGGCTGTGTGTGGTTACTCCCCTATAATCACATTTTGGGCAGTTGCCCCCGCAAAGTCTGGTTACAAAGTTTCTTTGGAAAATTATTTTGGAACGTTCTCCAATATATTTCTGTTTTTTTAGGTAATGAAATTACCCCAGATATAATTTGTTGCTGTCTAGGGTAGTGAGTGGCCTTTGGGGTTGATTTAGCCATCAGGACATTATGAAGGGCCAGGATCTCCCTGGAGAAGGGCCAAATATGTGACCGCTTTTACCCAAGGGCAAGATACCCAAGTGGCACATACTATGCCCACCTCGTACCGTCCAAAAGTGACTGCATAGAAAACCTACAGAAGAGCACAGAAAGGATCCAGCCAGGAAGGGAAAAAAATCTGCCCAAAGTCTTGGTTCTCCTAATACCCAGTGTTGGCTCCTGATACTTTCCTCCCCCTGGTGTCTATATGTGGAATTGCAAGTAGAAAGATTAGCTTTGTTAGTCGATCAAATCAGAGCAGTTCAGGTGGTTACTACCCCATCGCCTTCCTTGCCAGCTGCCCTCCCTACCGTGCCGCTTAAATGCCCCAGTTTTTTTTCCAAATTGGAACCCTTGTTCAGCCCTAGGTCAAAATGCGGAAGGACACCTGCTGAAGATCCAGTGTATAAAATGTTCTATAGAACTTGAGACTATAGCCCCCGGCACTAAAAGAGTTAAGAGCCCATCGATAAACCAGTGCAGCTCTGAGAGGGGGTGACTCCGGGGCTGTTTTCGGCCCTGTAATCCTGTGATGCTCTCGGCATGGGGCTCGTTCGCACAGCCAAAGGGCTCAATGAATTCCGCTGAGCATTGTGTGTCTTGTCAGGAACTGGCTGCATCCCCCCGTGGCGCATGAGCTGTTAATACGGCTGATTTCACTTCTGCAAACCGGCACATGACCGCGTCTGGCACGAGGGGCCATCGGAGGCCTCGCTTGAAATTTTAGCTCAACAAGGAGCCGGCTTCATGCATTGTACAACGCCGTGGCATATGGTGGCGCTATATAAAACAATAAATAATACGCATGACTAATATGCCCCTTATGTGTAAAGCATGGAAGCAACCATCTTAACTTCCTTAACTTTTAAAGTCGCAGATTGTTGTTGATTGAGTCAGTCGCAGGACATTGGTCACATAATGCTAGTCCTGCCACAGGCTGCCTCCGATCGCAGCTTCCCTTATGGAAAACAGTCCAATTCCACTGACTGCTGTCCACAAAGCACGGGGGATAGGTAACCTCCATACATTGTTTTTCCCAGGAGCTGCTCAACCCTAATACGTGAAGCACAGAGATATGATGTCATATCATGGTATTCAGCACTAAGGAGGCGGCCATGGATCGGGTGGCTGGGGGTGCTGCCTTGGGTCAGGCCTAGTGCAGAGCCAGAGATAACTACATTGCTGGTAATAATGGTCATTTTATGGGCTGCACCGGCCTCTCCATTAGAGAGACATCCTCTAGACGGGATCTCCGTACAAGTATCCGAGGTACTTTGGATGGTGGAACTGTGAGGTCACTGAGTTGCTTAATGCAAACTTAGGTCAGTATGACATCACAACGCAAAAGTACGGAGCACTGCTATACCTCCCAATCAAAGTGGGGGTGGTATATTTGTATGAAGGTGTGGCCAAGGGCGGGGCTTTACCAAGACTTTTTATGTGCCTCGGTGACCATACCTGGGAACTCTCTGGGTCTCGCCTGGAGACTCCGGCCCCACTCCCCGCCCCACTCCCCTCTCAACAATAGCGTGTGTCCCGTGACATCAGCAGGACGGCCCACTGATGTCAGTGGGACCGCCCATGAAACATGAGTGGGACCGCCTACACGCATCCCGCAAGGGGGAGGCTCCAGGTAGCCGGAGACAGGAAGTTCCCGGGTATCTCGATGATGTATACATTGTCCGAGCGCTAAACTTGGTAGGTACTCTGCGGGACGGGACTTCCTGCCAAGCGTAATATGCTTATCGGGTCCTGGGCTTACTAGGAGCTCAAGCCAATTTGGACCGGCAAGGTTTATTTTGCAGACTAGTCACGGGGGGAGGTTTTGTAGACATTTACCCCATAATTAACCCTTTTAGAATTCAGCTGGTGGAACGTTGGATTTTCAGAACAGCCGCTCATCATTTAAGATAAAATAACACATTCCGTCCCTGACAGCGCGATCTTCTCTGCAGATCTCCACAGCTAAGCACCCATTTTATCATTTCGCGGGGAAATATTTTATTTATAATCCGCTCATCAATTAGAAGAGAAATGGCCTTTCTTTAGTCCACGTCGCAGGCCATAGCCACTTTACAAACAGAGGAGGCATTAATATCTCGGGTTATTATGCAATTACGCAGTCATCGGTTCTGCAGGAGGACGGGTAATCGATAGTTCTTTATTAATGTCATTCTGCCAGGCGGAATAAGTGGAACCGGGCGAATCTGCGATGCCCAGAGTTAATCTTAGGATGACCGCATGGCACCAGATAGCCAGAGGGCGGCTGATCAGAAAGTTATTCTCTTACCGCTCTTTGCCAAGTCTGTCTGTAATGTAAAACCAGCTTATTAACCCCTCAAATGCCCGGGGTCCTTGGACTGCAACCCGGGGAAACACTTTGGGAGCAAAAAGACATGATTTGGAACATTCGGAAGACAGAATTCCGTTATTTTCTGTGGTTTTGGGCTGACGTCATCATGACATATCCACCAAGTTCATGTTGGTGGGTCTCACCCGGACCACCTGCCGCGGTCCCTTGCCGTCTCGAACCCCTTTCGAGTTCCATCAAAACACATGGAACGTTTCTGCAGGTTTCCCTTGAGTTGTCCTGGGTTTGGGGACTCGGCTCATGGCTGCAACCGGGAAGGTTAATTCTCTCAATGATTTACTAAACTCTGTGATCGGGAAACAGACGCGGTTGATATATATATGAAGATTAAACTGTATATCTGTACCAAAAATGCTCCAGTTTCTATAAATCTGATGTCATATTATATTTTGTGAAGACCCTTTCCATCACGCTTTTCCCTTGCCATGGTCCTACCTATTCTACGTAGTCTTCTAACTGAGATAGCTCTATAGGGTTCACTGCATGCATGGTATAAGTGTATGATTTGAATTTACGTATGGGTGAGGGTCCGTAATACCCTACCTAAGACATTCTTGAGTATTAGCACAGTTTAGTACAGGGGCGTCCAACCTACGGCCCTCCAGCTGCTGCAGGACTACATCTCCCATACTCCTCAGCCAGCCCCTTAGCTGAAAGAGCATTATGGGAAACGTAGTCCTGCAGCAGCTGGAGGGCCGCAGGTTGGACACCCCTGGCTTAGTATATGTTCCACGTAATGTTTCGGCTCAGAATGTTGAGTATCTGGCTTTTCAGCTTCTCTGTTACCACCTTGTCCATACCCCTGTAAGGGTTAATACGTATTCCCCCCTCTGTATTTTACCCTCTTTATGGAAGCAGACTCCAGTAATGTAATCTTTGTGGAAGGTCCACGGCTCTGCTGGATGCTGCAGCTTCCATCACTCACAGACGTCCTCCGTTGTAAATAATAAATGAATCATCCACTAAAACAGTTTAAATTATACGTAGCATAAAGTGATAACGTTTTAGTAATGTCGGCGTGTGCCATCTGTCTCTCCCCGCAGGTCATTAGCTTTATAAATAGCACTTCTCAGAAGAGCTAGCAATCTAATTTTGGTCATTGGCCTGAGGGGGACAAGTGGACTTTTTTTCAAGGTCTTGTGAAGGTCAAGCCCATGTCGGAAAGTAGACGGAGGTGGAAGCTGTGATATTTAGGCTCCGATATGGTTACAATTCCTATTCCTGTTGCTGTCAGCCTACACTGGCTTGCTGGTGGTAATGAGATTTATAGTACTAAGACAGCTGCCAGCAGCGGCAATAGGAAGTCTCACCTGCAGACCTCATAATTGGCCAAATACGATATTTAGAAGAAAAATAATGGGTTTTATGCCGTTTAATTTATAAAGCTGTTTCCTGCTGTTTCTATACACATTATCGGGGCTTTTAGGGCTGTAGAACCCTGCGATACCCTCATACCCAGCAAACATTCTGACCTCCTAGAAAAGAGGGGCACAAAGAGGGACTGGCCAGGCTAAATAGGGACATTTGGGAGGGATGGGGATGCACCATAATGGTTAGTGAATTTCTAGGGCTCTGTTTGCTAAAATATCCACGCAAACTCTTCACCAGAACATTACCAATGGCACTTTTCATCTGAGCAGTCATTTCCTTCAGGACAGCTGGCAGGTATTACTAGGACATTTGGCCTTGCCCAGCAGATGAAAGGGTACTCCTGGCAGAGCGGCTGCTTGAAGGAAGGCAGAGGTGTTGGAATGAGGTTTTAAGAAGGGCGACTGAGCCAGATCTAATTCAGAAGTGCTTGTTTTGATTAATAATTTACAAAGGCAAAGGCAGGAGGAGGGAGTGAGTGGGGAGAGCGTCCCTCCCGGGGTCTCGTGTCTATACAGAGAAAATACATAGACTTGAGCAAACCTCCGCACTCATAGAGTAGCCATTAAATGATTATCAGGTAGGGAGTACACCTGAGAGGTGAAAATTCGCAATTAAAGGGGCAGTAGACCCAAATGTTAGGGATTTTATACCTTGTGTATTCATGCATGCAGGTGCAACCTTGGAGGGAACTCTGATCCCTACAGACATTGCAAGGGCAGCTGTCAATACAAGATGGTCATTTTGTCTTATTAACCCAATCAGACAATTCCAAGAAGTGGAGTGGTTGACGACATGTAATTTAAAAAAAAAAGTCATGTATGTGTTAATTGGCTGGGTTTTTATACAATGTATCGTTCAGTGATCCACCATGAGAACATAAATAGAAATATAACTAAGTTGTCTGCCACTGAGGACACATCTTGTCACTACAGCAGTACACTTAAGAACTTGAATTCTGTCCCGGAGTTCCTCGGGGGTGGAGCCGGGAGCCAAACAATGCTTGGTTAGTGTTTTGGTAGGTAGAAGAGGTAGGCGGAGCTCAACACCCCAAGCTGCATGCAGAAGTCAAATTGACTTTGTCATCAGTTGCCCGTACCTAGACTCCCCAGGGCTATCGTTAAGCCATGAAAAATTATGTTTTTTTTTGTGATTTAAGGATTTTTAGGATTAAGTTTTGATGTTTTTTTCTACTCTCCTTGTTTACCAGAGTTCATTAACTGATGCACATGGTCACCTGATCTCATTAATTGTTTATTCTGCTGGTCCACGTGCAAATGTCTCTGCTTTTATCTGGTTTCTCATGGAATATTAACCAAATATTATAAAATGATCAGTTGTTGCTAACGTGAAACGACTCGCCAACTCACGTCCACACCAATCCCATCAGGTAAATCGCTTTGAGTGGGATGAAGCTCTGAAGGCAGGAATATTTTTATTGCATTAAGTAGTTGTCGAAACCAGTTGCTTAACCATGACAGCCCCTCAGGTTGGATTGCGCAGTTAAATTGTGTGTGAATTGTCTACGGCTTTATTGTGGTTTAATGTATTCGTTATTACGTGGGCTGTATTCTAGCTTTTCCCCCTAGGCGGTTGGAAATGATCGGGAGACTCACCCGAGAGAAAGAAAAGTTGTATTATAGTCCTAGAAATGCAAGCGATCCTGTATAATAACACCCCACATATACACACCCATTGTATACAAACCTACACTAAGGTAGTCAAATATACCGCTGACTTCATCCACCCTCCACGTGCGATATTATTATTAGAGTCTCGCTAATGAGTATCCAGAAAAAGTACGGAACACTGAAATTGGAATGTTTGGGAACAATACATTCCAATTTGTTGTCAGGCCAATAATTGGTCATGTTTAAGCTCAGTCTACGTTGATCTATTCATATGAAGTCACTATGACATCATCCAGCCAACAGGAAGTCGAGGTTCTTGAAAGAAGGCAAGGTTGCCAAAGAGCTATAACGCAGTTCTTTGATTTGGGATCTTTTCCGAAATCCCGTATTTTACAGTTCAGTACACAAACTCAACCTGGTGTTACGTTTCTGATTGTTGTTGATTGGTTCAGGCAGCCTTTGTAGGGGCGGGGCAGGAGAAGGGAGAGAACGTCAGAAGAGGAAATTGATTAGATAGAGCTAGAATTTAGATGTAATGTAAGGAAGCTTTAATATGCTGGGATGGTGGTAGATACGTGGAACATCCTCCCAGCAGAAGTAAGGGGATTTAAACACGCATGAGACTGGCGTGTGGCTCCTGAATCTAAGACGAGACCAACGACTGATTGAGGTTTGGTTCTTTACAGCAGGAGAAACGTGACTAGTGGGTCAGATCTGCCACAGACTGCCACCCATCTCAGCTTCCATGAGGTTACGTTTTATATTAATTATTTACAATGATTGGCGAACAAAAAAAGCACGCGCTGTGGGTCGTTTTAATGAATTCATTTAATTATGATGAAAATGTTGAAATTAGACACTTTTGTTTGTAGTCATTTATATTATTAGATGGAACCCTCTTTGAGGCTTCTCTGGCAGCAGGAAAAATTCTCAGCAGCCGCATTGACTGTGAAGTTTTTTATGGCCGTCGTGTCGTATGCCGCAGATATGTAGAACTTTACGCGGCGTTCCGTGACGGCCTTCGCAGAGTCGCTTGTTTTCTGTTCTCGCTGCCGGTACAAACAGAACACGACGATGCGCTTGCACCGTAAACAATAGCGCTGCGCGTCCTTGCTCCCACGGCTTGGACCGCATCGGAAAATGTTTACTGGAAGCGTCCTTAAAATCATCGCTAAAGAGGTGGGAAATAAAGTGCAAGAGCAAGGACAACCCGCGATTCTGTGACAATAGCCACAGAGAGCACCCAGCTGCGCAAGCACAAGATCCCATTCGCTCCGCAACGCTTCTCACCTTCATGCTTTTATGGCTCGAATTTTCTGACCATAATCTACTGGGGGGGGGGTCTAGATTTTTTTGGAAAATTCTCTAAAATATTTTATTAACAATTTATTATTTTTACCAAGACTTTTGTTAAGAGTTATTTAGAAGGACGGCAATACATTTATTTTTTTTTTTTGCACGGTTTAATTTGTTACGACATTTTCTGCTGTTTCTATAGACATTGTTGGGGCTTTTAGGGCTGTAAAACCCTGAGAGACCCTCATACCCAGCAAACACTCTGAAAAGAGGGGCATCAGGGGAGGAAAGAGGGACATCAAGAGGGACTGGCCAAGGACACTTAGGAGGCACTTTAATAATGGAATAAAGGGGGTACATGACACCGTTGGTGGGGTTTCAGGGGGGCCAACTCCTCTTTTTCACCCAACCCTGCTGACACCAATGTCTTTGGGATACATGATACATATTTTTGCTGCAGAATCACTAATGGAAGCGGCAGAAACATTCGATCAGATAATGATACACAATAACACAAAATTCTATTAGAAACATTAATTAAAGTGGAATATAATATTATATTATTCCGCTAATATTTTTTATGGAATATAAGAGCACAACTGCACCATTCTAGGCAACTGTGGGGGTTGTGGGGGGGGGATTCATTGCCAAGAAGTACAGGACTTGTAGCCCAGCTGCAGGGAAGGGGGTACCTATGCTGAGACCCTCTTTTATATCTGATCTTGGATGCCCCGTAATGCTTACAGCAGCATAAGAGTATGACAGCCTTCTTAAACATGAAATAAAGGGGAATAAACCGGACTTTGTGTCTCGAAGGATCTTTAGCCGGAAGGGAAAGTTGTTTTCAGAACTGTTGTCTAGAATTCCCTTTCTAGTCCGTCGGGACCGACTCAAAACGGATCTGTCACTTTCCCAAATATTATGTTTTACAGGTCGGTGCACTGAAAAAAATGTATGTGATAGTATCCTGAGAATAAAATAAGATATATAGATATACGAAGGGATGGCTCCGGGCCTGACTTGAGACGTTCTCTAAAGAGGGACAGTGGAGCAGCTACCGGGGGCCAGTCCGACCTGGACCAGCCCATTTGTAGCAGCGAGGAACGCGGTGGGGTGACGTGACCCTGTGGTGAAAGCACAGCTGCTCACACACAACGTGCAAGAATGAAGCCCCCGGGATGGTAAGATGGTGAGGGGAAAGAGAAACAAAGTGAGAGAAAGGATAAGGGAGGGAAGCAGGCAGGGAAAGAAGTGAGAGAGACGATAAGGGAGTTAGAGAGGCATTGCGCATGTATCCATTCATGCATGTTACAGTCAACGTGTGTGTGTGTGTTAGCATGAGAGTTTGCGTGTGTGTTGGCATGAGCATGACTGTAAATGTATGTGTGTGTATTAGCATAAATGCTTATGCGTGTGTACTAGCATGAGTGTGTATGTGTAGGTGTGTGTGTTAGCATGAGTGTGTGTGTTAGCATGAGTGGGTGTGTATGTATTAGCATGAGTGTATATGTGTGAATGTGTTAACACGAATGCAAATGTGTACTCCAGTGCGCGTGTATGTGTATGTTGGTGTGAGAGCGTGTAAAATGTGTGCCAGTGTGTATGTTGGGAGGCATGCAGCTGTGACTTTGAACCTTGGGCTGTGTCCTTTCCACCCCCTGATGATGTTATTAATCACAGCGCTCAGACAGTTAGGGCGTAAATAAGCTGTACAACCACTTTATTTCCCAATGAAATTTATATTCAAATATATAAAATATCCAAAAACTGCTATTACGGGACACCGTTTCCCCGGCAGCGGTGTTTCATCTTTGCCCTTCCGGCTACTGTCCAGATGAGGGGACGACCAGCCGAGGGGAGCCGGACGGGATATCTCCCGGGTACAGGAGAAGGGGGATGCGCTGGAGATTTATACAGAATCCTTTTGGGCAACGTCCACCAAACCACGGAAAATATTTCTCGACAGACAGTTGCCATGGAAACACAACTCCAAGCAGAGTGATTCCTTTTCTCTTTAGTACATAGGTCGGAATATCCTAGCCCAGGGGAAATACCAATTTAATTTAAGGAATTTTAAAGGAGAAAATCCCACCATTTTTAATTATTGGTACAGCTTTTAAAAAAAAATGCACATTACGGGCATTGGAATATTTTTCTGTTTAAAATAATGTAAAAATGGTAAAAATGTAAATTTTTGTCAGCTTGTAAATTTAAAAGCAATGTGTTATTTCCCCTGTTTTTTTCACTTTTTATTCACCGGTATATTTTAATATCCCGGAATATCTCCTCCAAGAATAATTTTGTAATAATATATAAATTGATTAAACCACAAATAATAAAGTAAATATGTATTTTATTATTTGTGGATTAATCAATTTATGTATTATTACAAAATTATTCTTTTTCCTTTTCTTGTTATTTCCTGTTTTCCCATTGTACAGCGCTGCAGAATATGATGGCGCTATATAAAAAAAAAAAAAATAATAATAACTGCTTTTATTTCTTTGATTTTCTGAATCCACTGGGGGGGTCGGGTCTCTAAGATGCAGCGAGAAGACAAGCAGCCGTGATCTGTGGATGCTCAATTTACATGAATAACATATGTTGTGTGATCAGTATTCCGCCCACACGGCGTAGCTGCCAGATCTTTCATTCATGCGCAGGTTCTGGATCATACTATGATACTATGTGTCTATAAATATAGCAGGCACTGTAGGTGGGACCCGGGATATGTCATACCCGCCACCGATGTATCATAGAAACAGAAGATCTGCCCGCAGATCGGCCCCTTAATCGGCCCTTGGTTGCCTATTCATTCAGGAGCCGTATGCCTATCCCATGCATGCCTAAAGCCTCTGCTTGGAGGCTGTTCCGTTTATCTACCACCCTCTTGGTAACGTAAGATCAGAGGTGGCAACATGTCTCAAAACTTTAACTCTTGGCTGGGCAGCCTGGTACCGACTATCTGCTGGTCTACATCTTAAAAATGGTGGCATCTCCTCATCTGGCATTAAGCGTGTTTTCCTCCATGGGAGATTTTGGTGCAGGAATCATATATATATATATATATATACCCCTGAAAATGCCCCGTCCCCCTATCTCCAACAGCTGAACTTAATCAGAGAGCCGCAGAAAACGGCCCCTGACCCTCCGCAAACGGGGATCGGCCCTCGCAGCCACTTTTAGCTTCCAGCAAACTCTACAAGTGTTTGTTCCATAAATACCCGCCGAGCGCCTCGGGGACCCCGAGCCAAGCGGGAGATTTACCAAGTATAGTCATGCCGAGGAGCAAGGGGACGATTAGCAGATCTTCGGCACTTCCCATGCATGCCTACCAACTGCCCTGCTTTGCCCAAGACAGTCCCGATTTTGCCACTCTATCCCGCTGTCCTGCTGATCTCGGTGGGATACCCTGGGATAACTCTGTGATACCCTCATACCCAGCAAACATTCTGAGCTCCAGAAAAGAGGGGCATCAGGGGAGGAAAGAGGGGCATCAGGGGAGGAAAGGGGGAACATTTTTGTTATTTTAAAATGTATTTTTTTTAAATGGAATATGTGATAGTAACGGGTATACGAGTCATTTTTATTATATCAGATCTTCTGCCTGGAAAATCATTCTCTTGTGCAGCCGGAATCGGGGTGATGGGAGTGGGACTGCCACACAGGACAGGCCGGCAGCCGATAAATCAGATTTGTCAGCGTGAGGCCGCGTATGGATGAGCAGAGGCAGCGACGTATCCAGGCCGTCACCGGCCCACTGGGCATTTGCCCGATGTGCCTAATGGACCTTTTCTTTCGGCTAATCAGATTCAACCCCAAAGATTCTATTGTCAGGAGGTACAGATACTGCGAGTAGACCTGTGTTCAAGGAGGGATTTCACCTGTGATTAAGCAGTGATAAAGGAAGCAGTCAGAGTAGAATGTGATGGAGTCAGAAGCAGCAGGGTTTCCATATCAGCCATTTTTTGTTTCCAGGGCACATTTTCCACGTTGCTAAGCAGCACCCATAGTGTTACCCTGCGGGATGAGAGATGTATCAGTTACTTCACCGCTTTTATACATCCCCCATAATGCAGGGAAACACTTTATAGGTGGGCGTCATCACCCCAGGAAAAAGTGCTGATATGGCAACCTTAGCTCCAGATTGTGAATTTGCCCATGCACTCGGGTTTGGGGTAAAATCACTGTTTTCCGGGTACGGGGGAGGTGCATGTTCCGGTAGTTTTTTGTGTTGCTTTTCTGCATTGAGCATGAAATAAAGGCGCGTGTTAGCAGTTGTTCCAATAGCGGGGGTGCCAGTGCAATCTTAGCCCCAGGAAAGACCATCTGTGATTGGACCGGTTAATCAGGTCACTTCGCTGCGGCGCAGGGTGCGTGGAGGCTCTGTGCTGCTGCGTTACCGGAGGGGTATGTTATGATTTGGGGGGGGTGTTTCCTGCAGGGTCACATCCGGTCAGCAGGCCGGTTCCCTTTGGGACAGGCTGGCAGCCCCGGCGAGGGTATCTGGTTGATGTTACCCATCGCACACCCCGCTGCGGGGAGCCAGTGATGGGGAAACTGCCCAGGGTGGCCCTACAGAAGCTCAATGAAGTGTAGGACAAATACAGCAGGGAAAGAGAATATATCAAGGGTTAGTGTGTAATACTGCGTCTCAATGTCTGTGTATTAGGAGGGGTGGGTGTCCCACTGTCTGTGTATTAGGAGGGGTGGGTGTCCCGCTGTCTTTGTATTAGGAGGGGTCGGTGTCCCGGTGTCTGTGTATTAGGAGGGGTGGGTGTCCCGGTGTCTGTATATTAGGAGGGGTGGCGGGTGTCCCGCTGTCTGTGTATTAGGAGGGGTGGGTGTCCCGCTGTCTGTGTTTTAGGAGGGGTAGGTGTTCTGGTGTCTGTATATTAGGAGGGGTGACGGGTGTCCTGCTGTCTGTGTATTAGGAGGGGTGGGTTTCCCGCTGTCTGTGTATTAGGAGTGGTGACGAGTGGGTGTCCCGGTGTCTGTGTATTAGGAGGGGTGGGTGTCCCGCTGTCTGTGTATTAGGAGGGGTGGGTGTCCCACTGTCTGTGTATTAGGAGGGGTGGGTGTCCCGCTGTCTTTGTATTAGGAGGGGTCGGTGTCCCGGTGTCTGTGTATTAGGAGGGGTGGGTGTCCCGGTGTCTGTGTATTAGGAGGGGTGGGTGTCCCGCTGTCTGTGTATTAGGAGGGGTGGGTGTCCCGGTGTCTGTGTATTAGGAGGGGTAGGTATTATGGTGTCTGTGTATTAGGAGGGGTGAGGGGTGGGTGTCCCGCTGTCTGGGTATTAGGAAGGGTGACGGGTGTCCCGCTGTCTGTGTATTAGGAGGGGTGGGTGTCCCGCTGTCTGTGTATTAGGAGGGGTGGGTGTCCCGCTGTCTGTGTATTAGGAGAGGTAGGTGTCCCGGTGTCTGTGTATTAGGAGGGGTGGGTGTCCCGCTGTCTGTGTATTAGGAGGGGTGGGTGTACCGGTGTCTGTGTATTAGGAGGGGTAGGTATTATGGTGTCTGTGTATTAGGAGGGGTGAGGGGTGGGTGTCCGGGTGTCTGTGTATTAGGAGGGGTGAGGGGTAGGTGTCCCGCTGTCTGTGTATTAGGAGGGGTGGGTGTCCCGCTGTCTGTGTATTAGGAGGGGTGGGTGTCCCGCTGTCTGTGTATTAGGTGGACGGGATGTCGCGGGTCAGTAAGAGGCCGTGTGTTCTTTACGCAGACAGCCGCTGGCTTCACATCTCTCTCTATTATCCTTTGAGTTGGGATGGGGAGGACCGGGAGATGCTGGTCTCCTAGCAACCGCTGCCGGGCGCCTGCCTTAACTCAAGGTAAGTGATACAGACAGAGTCCCTCCATAGCAACATCACATCAGAGGCCGGAGCGGCCTCCCTGCCTTGGCGAGGATGAAAGAGCCTCTCACAAAACCTCCGCTCCTTTCCCTTTATACTTCATGTCAATTTTCGGGCCTCGCGAGTCTCCTTTACGTGCTGTCTAGACAGCTCAGCGCCGCCTGGAAGTAGCGCGGCGTCTCGTATAGACTGCGCCGAGCAGATATATTGACGAGAGCGCCTGCTGGGAAGAGCGTACATTCACTGCGAGACCGTCCTAATGGTTCCCCAGTCTGAATGTTTAGCAGTTTTTAGGTTCAAATAACAATAACAAGCGGGTTTACGGCGGCACCCTTTGATGACATCACAACTTCCCCATGAAGAAAACGCCACTGCTTGTAGGTTTAGGCTGCCGGGGAGGGACAGATTTGGATCACAAAGAGGGACTGGCCAAACTAAACAGGGACACATGGGAGGTATTTGAGAGTGCGTGTATGTAGTAAAGCACATATATGAGAGATTTGGGTATTTCTATGCTAATTTAATCCTTTTTTCACATTAAACTGTGTAGAATTCTAAGAATTCCCAAATTATAGAGCAGCGGCGCTCTCTCTGCGAGAGAGAGAGGGGCGTGATAGAGAGCGTCTCATTTATCCTCCCGCTGTCATCTATCCAACGTGAACACGTGACTTTGTCTCCAAATAATACAAATGGGCCCCTCTGTGAATAGAGCCGGGGGCCGGTGTGGCCCTTTATCAAAATCCATCAATCTCTGTTGTTCTGCTTTAAAGGGACAGTTTGAGGTCCTTGACAGCCCCGCTGAAGAAGAATACGTATTAAAGCAGCCAATCGGCTGCAGGAATGCCTTGGTTCTAATGGGAGCGCTTTCTGCGCATGTGCACTGGGGTCTGCACAGACCCTCGCCCCCCGCGGTGTAAATTTAAAGGGACCTCTCAGCTGTCATATACATTAAACTGCGTAGGATGGCTGGAGTGTCCCTTTCAATGTACATTAAACTGCCACTTCTGTAGCCGCCACCCAGGCTAGCTCGTGATTGGTTCAATATCAGATGCGCGTCTGGTTGCCTGAGCATGCCAGGAGTTGTGGTCTGCTGGATGGGTGTTGTAGGAGTTACAATAAGACATTGTTGCTTGCCGAGTAAACAAAAATAATAATAATTGGTGATAAAACAAATCCTCGATGACATCATCCAGAATCCTTATCACTTATTGGTTAATAGGTTCGCTGTTATCTAATAATTTGCATTCTACAAAAAGTCTACAAACATTTTCTAAAATTCAGTGAATATTATTTCATTTTATAATTAATTTGAAATAAGGGGGAAAATGAACCAAAAAAAAAAGAAAAGAAAACCAAAAAGCCAGAGATTATGTTTATTTTTGTTCCCGGACAATGATTTTAATATTAAGACGCGGTCCACGGGATGCGTAATCGCGTTCCTTGAATGCGCCCGGCATGAGACCTCTTTTATCCCCGCGGGGGTTCCGTAATTCCGACGGTTAGATGCGCAATTTCTTTTGAGATGAGCCGTGTTCGGAATCCAGACTCACCTCTGTGCCGTCGGCCGGCAGCGGGGGGCCCTTCCTTACGTGGCAGATATCAGAGAAGGGCGTACGTGGGCTAGAATAAACATAGTGTTATTATTATGTATTATTTTATATAGCACCATCATATTCCGCAGCGCTGTACAATGGGTTATAATCAATATTCAATGTGCATTATAAAAAAAAAAAAATAGGCACAGTCCTACCTGCTTCGGGACTGTTGGTAGGTATGCAGCTGATAACCCAGCAGTTCTCTGCTATTGCATAGCAACCCTTGTGTAGCTTTCATTCCTCCAAGCTCCATTCACAGAATTCTTAGAGCCCTCCCTATATACCAACATTTTGTTCCGGTTGTCATGGTGATGCCCCCCCCCATAATATATATATATATATATATAGATATAGATATATATATTAAAAAAAAATTCTATGAGCTCTCGTGTTTAGATTTCCTCACTGTATTAGCCTCTACCACTTCTGCTGGGAGTTTATTCCACTTATCTACCACCCTCTCTGTAAAGTAAAACTTCCTTCGGTTCCATCTCAGCCTCTGACCCTCTAGTGTTAGATTCCGGTCTCTTGTTTTAAATGTCTCTCTCCCACCATCTCTCTCTCTTCTCTCCCCCACGCCGTACAGAGATTCCTCTGATAGGAGGCTAACACTCTGCACTACCCCTACAGTGAGCTTCTGTACTGAGCCATCTGTGCATGCGCCACCGCTCCAGGTCTGCAACCCCCTGGGAATGGGATCAGAGTAACGAACCAGATGGATTTCCACTTAAACAAGATACTATTTTTATTTTTATTAGAACTTTAATATGGCTTTGCGAACGTTCTGCCAACGAGCAGTTGACGGGGAGACTTATGTGTTGTATCTTCTGATCCAGGGAGGTTAAAAAATGAGTGGAGGCTATTGAGTAAGGTGTGGGGGGGGTGACCACGACTCCAGGAATCTGTCTTGGAGCATTTCTGCAAAATGGGTGGAGCCACTGGGACAGCCTCTCCCCCATTCCTCCAACTGGGAAAGAGGGCGTGTCTTTGCGGAGGTGCTCCGGGAGGCCTGGTTCAAGGAGAAGCGGATGAAGAAAAATGACATGGGGAGAAGTAGAAGAAAACAGAAGACAGAAGAACATGATGATGCAAGAGGCGTAGTGGAGCTGCTGGAAAGGAGACACGGAAGCGGCCGGTGGAGAGGGTAGTGAGACTGTGAGAGGGGGCATTTCTGGGGGCTCTCTGAGCTCCTATAACAGAGAGGGCATCGGGGAGGGAAAGGCAACCCGAAAGGGAGATCTGAGTCCCAGAGAGGGACTGTCTCTCCTAAACAGGGACACTCGGGGGTAATGCCTCAAGCTCCGTCTTTGTTGAGGGGGACAGAGGAGGGATAAGCGTGTCAGGCAGCTGCTAAAAGCTGCGTCACTGTCCCGATTCCGGCGCCGTATCCCCTGGCCGTACGTCCCGCGTGTCGGGAAGCTGACAGGTTCCGTAATGTTCTAATTTGCCTCGTTAATTGCCGGTGAAGCGCGAGGCTCCAGACTCATGCGCGAAGCCGGTGGGAGGACGGATAATTACCAACTGCCTCGTCAGGCCCAAATATATTATTTTTCTTACTCCGCTGTAACGAACGTCTGTCAGACATGTGACGGGGCGATGACCACGACCGAAAGATCGCAATTAGCCCGTCACTCTAACGCTGCGATCAGGACCCCCGTAATGTGAATCAAGCCCCCTCCGGGTCTTTGTTTTTGGGGAAAAAGAATTTGAAATCTGCACAATTCACAACTTTTCAAGAGCGCTTCACTTTACCGTACTTCCTAACAGTCCCAGGTTTCGCAGGATAGTCACGATTTTTGGGCACTGTCCCGATAGCTGCCCCACGGTCCCCACCATTTTTACGGGCAATGGGGGCCACGGGCCTGTTGGGGGATCCTCCGATCTCCCTCATGAAAGACAGACCTCTATCACAGCTCCCAATTAGCCTCCTCCACTTTGCATTTTGAGGTCTCTATTTGGGTAAGGTGGGCTTGTAGTCACTTCCCCTGCATACTTCTGGAACTGGCCCCTCCGATATCTGGAACGGGTCCTGCCTTTTTCCCCTCCCCCCAAGCACAAGTGTCTCAAGTTGGATGCCTGAACCAATCAACAACAATCAGCAACTTAACAATAGGTTAGAGATAGCTTAGTGGGGAGGAATAATCATTCAATTTGTGGGCTGCTGCCATTGGAAACAAATAAGGTGGGTTTCTAATGAAAAAACATGGCTCTAGGTTTATTAAGAATATAATGTAACCAAGGCAATGTATTTACAAAGGCATGGGCCGGCTGGGGCCCACCTTGCGCCTGCCACTTCCACCAAATTGTAGGCGGGCATATGCAAATTCAGTGACAATGATGTGCATTTGGAAAGCTGCGTCTCGGTTACTTAAATCTATGTGTGTATTTAGTGTCCCGAACCGCGAAACACAGTGTTACCGAGTATGACGCGTTCACTTTAACGATCAAAACCTTAGCGTTTTGTCTCAAACGGCGTCAGAGAAGATCCGTCAGCTCGCCGGGGTTTGTATTCGCAGCACACACCGGAGTATCGTGCGTCATACGCTGTCATTCATACGACAAATAACTCGGGGGGGGCACGGGATAACGGCTCATTTATTGGTTGCGATAGACGTTTCTTCATTCCTAAAAAGAATAAAATAGTAGACGACTAAATCCATTAAGAGATGATCCTTTTGGTATCTGAATGTATCAAGCGGATCCCTTAATGTCATAGAAACATAGAACCTCCCGGCAGATCGGCCCCATTCGGCCCCCGTCTAGTCGCCCGTTTCTCCTGCTGTAAAGACTCAAACCTTAATCAGTCGTTGGTCTCGTCTTAGATTCAGGAGCCGTATGCCTATCCCATGCATGTTAAATCCCCGCACTGTATTACCCTCTACCACTTCTGCTGGGAGGCTGTTCCACTTATTTGCCACTCTCTCTATATTCAGGAGCCATATGCCTATCCCATGCATGTTTAAATTCTTTTACTGTCGCCACGTGAATATTCCGTGCCATCGTGCAAGATCTAAATTGGAAGGGACGTGTGTCACGTACTCCATTGTGTCCCCCGCTCTGACTGCCTCCCCGTGTCTGAGGTTTTCAGAGACTTTATTCTTTGTAGAGCTTTCATTAACGAGACAGGAAGGGCTGTATGATGCCATCCACTAAATGCTTGTTTAAAGAACAAAACCTTTTTTTAGGTAAAAAAAGGAACTTTGATTCTATACATTTTTAAGCAGCTTTAATCTCTGCTCCTTTTTTAACTGGGGACGGGAGGATTTTCTCCAACGACTGCATAGAAAGAAAGACCCAAAATTTAACGGTTTGGGGGCCGGACACTATACTCATTCTAGTGTATAACCTGAAACGAGTTGGCTCCTCATGGGCGGTATGACTGTCTGTGGGTTTTGATTCTCCGTGGGGTTTATTCAAACCTGGGAAGCTCTCAGGGCAGCCTACCAGGAGCCTTCCCTCTTCTGGGGGAGTGGCTTTGGGAAGGGGCAGGGCCAACCAACTATGTAGGTGGGGCTAGCCATGCATAAGCCGGGACTAGCTGCACGCAAGAGCAGGTCTAACCCCAGGCAGTTTTGAGTGGGGGGGAAGAGGGCGTGTAGTGGGCGTGTCTAAACATGACCCCACCCAGGGAAACAAATATGACCTGGAGACCAAGCGAGAAAGCGCTCTGATATTACGCTGGGTTACACAGGGCCAATCATGGCACATTTCTTGTGCAACAAAGCCGAGCTGGCCCTGCATAATGCATAATTCAATAAGGGAGGGGACTGAATACAATCTATACAGTATACAGGGCCAACAAAGGGTTTCCTCAAAAGCTCATTGTGGTTGGCCCTTCGTAATGTATAGTAAATTATATCAGAAAGTAAAAATGTTGAGCTCTCCTGCAAACTCCAGCTTCAGTAAATAAACCCCAAATTTCCGATGAATCTGCTTTTAGTCATTTTCTCTCTCTTCCTTTTTTCCGCAGAACTCCTCGGATCTGCAAAAAGAGTAAATGTCAACTTCCAAGACCCGGATGGGTAAGCGTTACATAGTCTCACCTATGATATCGTTTTCACGTCTTCACGTACATTAATGTTCTTGTCACGTTGTAGCTCCACATCTTTAATGTAATGTTCATTTTCGAGGTCCCCTATTGTAACAGCGCTACAGAATATGCTGGCGCTATATGAATAAATGTAATGATGGAAAATAGATACAATGGATATCAACAGATTTCAGTCTCGCCTGGACCTCTGATCTCTTTTGAATGGCTTATAGCAGGTTCTACGACTTGTCCGCTGATTCGTGGCTGGTCATGGTTGGCTGAAGATGATGGGGTCTAGGCGCCATCCGCGTGAGGAGCACATGTCATGCAGGAGATACATACACATCATAGATGACAGTGATACGTGATACGTGGGGGTGTGCAAATGATCTGGAGAGGCAGGCTCTGCTGCTGCCGGCATGAACGTCCGTAGGGAGTTTGTCACATAATTGCCGGTGTCTCCTTGAAAGTGTGTTTTCAGCACATTGAAAGGAGCGGCCCAGCGACATCTCGCTGTGTTTAGAACGCAAACTGTAGGCCAGCAGGATGGGAATAGATACATATTACAAGCGTTCCATGTATAGCAAAGATCTTAGTGGAGAACCCAAGTGTCTCAAGTTGGAGCAAATTCTAATTTGGAACCTTGATGAGCTCCACCACCCTGCTGCCCAAAGAGCCTGGAGAGATAAGAACTAACAGGTGGTTGGGACCATACTTTTGTTCATTAGGTTCTTGCTCACGCTGAGACTACGTTAGGAGATGCTGCATGAGTCAACTCTTCTCGGGCATTCGTGGCATGTGGTCCTCAGAAGGTAGGGCCAGGTAATGAGAAACCTTGTGACATTTAACCAAAGGCACCTACAAGTCTTGTTCGGCCAGTCTGTCCTCCCAAGCCATGTCCCAAGTGTCTTCTGCTGGCCACCATAAAAGTTGACGTCTATCAAGGGAACAATGAGCAATGGTGTGGAGGTATCTGCAGTTCCTACGGGGTTTTCAGGATGTTTCTTGGAACCTTACTCTGTGATATACAACGTTTTCAGTCCAATGACATGTCAGTAAGGGAAATCCTAAAAGTCGTGTAGGGTTGCAGCCCCGAGGACCAACAAATGTGCTACCTAAATATACAGAACATTCAGACACCTTATTACAGAAATCTCTATTTAAATAATCATCTTAAGTAGCAAATTTTGGGATCCTTCTTTCTAAGGAGATTTTACAAGAATAAATGTAGGTCAGCTTTTTATAAACGTCTCAGATTATCAACACTTTCGCAAACAAGTGCTTTGCAAGACCCGCCAGGAGCCGAGGTGTTAATGAGATTGGGGATAATACGAAAGCTTTCAATGGAAATAATTAGTTTCTGAAAGGTTAATATGCAAATCGGATTCTCAAGACGCCGAATCCTGAAGGCTCGCGAATAAAAAAAATAAAAAAAAAGGGAAATTATTAAATACGGAAGAAACAAAATACTGAGAAATTGCCCTTTTCTGGGCTTTTTGCCAATCGACTCTCCAAAAAAAGGTTCTA
Organism: Spea bombifrons; assembly: GCF_027358695.1. Taxonomy (NCBI): domain Eukaryota; kingdom Metazoa; phylum Chordata; class Amphibia; order Anura; family Pelobatidae; genus Spea; species Spea bombifrons. The sequence goes on from NC_071093.1 coordinate 43,010,894, forward strand.
ATTGCAAAAAATCTCTAATTGCAAGTACACTTCAAGAAAAATATGTTTACAAAAAAAAAAAATGTCGACGCGTTGCCAACGAAGACATTGGTAGCCATATGGAACTGGCAGGAAAGGGTTAATTTTAACCGTAGTTTTATAACGATGAACGCTCAGCATCGGATTTTCATTTTGGAAGGGGCGCCACCTCGTGGCATGTTTTTTTTTCTCCCCGTGAATAAATTTTGATTAAAAAAAGGCACATCTGGTTCTCTTAAGTGGAGAACATTTAAGAATATCGTATATATAAGTCGCCTCCTCCCGTCCCCGATCACCATATGGAGACATTAACTGGGACATTCAAAATAATTTTTGTTGAAAAAAAAAAAAATCCTATATTTTTTTTAAGAAAATTACTGTATTTTTCAGAAATCCAATAATTTCTCACCTTAATTTTTTTTACCTATAAGTGGTGAGTACCTTTTATATGTATATATATATACACTGTATATATAGTTTAATTTTTGGTATATATATATATAGTTTTAATTTTTGGTAGTTTTGGGAGGTTTTTTGCAATTTTGCAGAAAAGAGAATATTAAAAATCTACACTTTTGACTTCTGCCTATTTATGCTGATTTTTTTTTAAAGCAACCCTATTAATTACAACAAGATGCACATTTTTATTTTAGATTGAAGTTTGAAGGGTTAAATTGACGCCTCTGTGAGAAGAACCCATTTTGGTTCTTTTGCATCTCCGGGGATCTTCTGTAAATTGGTCAGTTTGGGAGAAACTTTTTTTTTTGATTGTTTTTCCCTCATTTTCGGAGCTTATATTCGATGCTAATGGTAGGGTGAGTGATACACGATGTCTTCTGTAAATAAGGAAGGTAGTTAATAGTGATGTGTGTGTGGGGGGGGGTAGGTTTGGATAGAAGTGGAATCAGCAAGAAACTGGCAAGAAAGGTCAGAAAGTTAAAATAACGCATTATGGGAGTCCAAAAAACCCCCCAAAAAGTCCTGACTCGGGTGTAGGAGGATGAGGAAGACTCCTTCAGCCTCGAGATGGTCACAGCAGAAAACTTGCTGATCTTTTGGTCTTCAACTAATAACAGACTTAATGACAAGAAGAGAATGGCTGGCAAAGGTGGTACGTCGGCAACTAACCCGGGGCTGCTGCGCATGGACTGGGCCAACTGGGTTCTTCTTGATTGATTGTGTGATTCGGCTCAACTAAAAAGTCTAGTTTGTTAGCTGGACTTTTGGGGTTAATACTTTTATCAACAAGATATGCTGTTCACTTATTAATGTAAAAAAATAAATATGATCATTATGATGATGTCATAGGACACATGACGTTTCCTGAAATGTCATGTTAGCGTCATGGGTTAATCATTGGAACTTGGACACCCATAAAGCTGTAGATCCATCTAAGACTGTGAAAATGTCTTGGCTTCGGCGCTGATCCTGGGTTTATTAGGTGGATTTCTGTCCGATGCGTCCAGAGCTGCTCTTGATCCAGGCTGTATGTCTGCGACGTCAAACTCTTCATCTTTAAAAGCCGCCGGCCTTCCGGGTTTTTTACGTCAACGTTCAGCTCTTTGGCCCAACGCTCTCGCAACATTAATCGCGTGGCTACGTGTTTCTTTGAGGACACTCATGGGATATATGAACCCATCTCAGCCGACCGGTCTTTAATTATTACTATGACATCATCGGTCGGACCCGGACTTGGAGTAACCACCAGATATTTAGATATTATGGGGAAAAAAAGTATACTTGATAAAGACCTCATTGTGAGGTCGAAACGTTGTTGTCTGTTTCCTACAATAAATCTGTCTGATGGAACCCCTGCGTGCCTGGAGCCTTCTTCTATTTTTGATTTACTGGGGAGCTGGCCCTTCCTGGCACAGCTAAGCACCTGAGTTCCTGTGGGGAGTGAGTGCAGATTCCTAATTCTGGTGACTTTAATTGTTACTATGGCATCATCGGTCGGACCCGGACTTGGAGTAACCACCAGGTATTTAGATATTATGGGGAAAAAAGTATAAAAAATTATTATTCTTTGTAATAAAGTTGAGACTTCCATCTTCCCATCAAGGTTCTGGGATTCTGCTGGATTGCTCTGGAACCCGCCCCAGCGTGCCAGTAATCTCCAGCGCTATTAATCTGCCTGGCATTGCCTCCTGGCTACTTAACGCCGAGCGCTGTACCTCCCGGCAGGGCCGTGAGAAATTCCCCGCTTGTTTTCCGGATGGTTTTGGCTCTGACATCACACTTTCAGGCACGGAGGGCGAATTTCCATATGCATTTCCCGCTTGAATAAGCAGCTCGGCGTTACTCAGCCGTGGCGCTGAACGTTCTAACATCTTCTCTGATGTTCTAATCAGCTCCGGAACGGCAGAGTCAGGTAACCACGGGCTGATTAGTCATGTAATTATCGGCGCTCATCGCATATGCCAGCCACAGAGGGCAACACGAGGTCCAACTACACATCTTTTTCTTCCCCTACTCGCCGGCTGCCACCCAACCCATGACCACCTGCCTTGCGTCGCACGCGTCTTTGTAGCCATTGTTCTCCACGTTCCGTGATAAACATACCTGGGAACTGAGCCGAACCTGGGACTTTACAAATATTAACCCATTGATGGTCCATCGCAAAGTTTCTATTAAAGAGATTCACTAATGGTGGCAACCAAATGGTTTTAATAATGGTCCCTTAATGAAAAGCATGGTTTTCAAGATATTCTGGATTGTCACCTGTGTTCAAGCAGGGATTTCAGATATGACATACCATTGGGAGTTAGGTACTCCTAATATGCACTTCGAGAAACCGTTAGGGTTGGACCTTGAGTCTCAGGGGTTTTACCCCACAGTATGGAGCGGACGTCTTCATATTCTACAAACTCCGATTCAGTGTGATCTAAGGATACCTGTTTAGTGACCCGACCCGTTTCACACCCATGTAGTTTAAAAAGTCTATGAATTAAAATTGACACCTCAAGAAGGTTACATCCGAGGTATATATTTTATATATTTTATATTTTATAAGTACCGTTTATTTCCTATTATATGGAATATAAATTCAGCGTTAAAAAAGATCGCCTAAATTCCAAAGGGGTTAAATGGGTGGATATCAAGGCACCTGGAATCTTAAACAAGAATGATAATACAATTGATGATGTTTTCCCAAAAGGAGTATATTTAAGGTCCCGACGCTGCTTATCTGGGTCTGCGCAGCTGGTTTTGGGGAGACAATCACTCAGTAACCTTTTAATTAAATGTAACTCCGAGACGCCTGTCGTCCGCAGCTTCTCGGCCCTCCACCACGCGGCACTCATCGGGAACACGGAGCTCATTACTCTACTCCTGGAAGCCCAAGCTAACGTGGACATCAAAGATAACAAAGGTGAGATACCAGGGTTTATCACAGCAGCGAGGGTAGTTACTGACTTACCGCTGATACATATACGGACGAGAACTGAATCCCCAAACAGATAACGAAAAAGACGAACTATAGTAAAATGTAACTTTTATTCCAAAAAAAGGCGATATACTGGAGATCAGAATTCTGAGGAACAAATTAAATCAAATTTAAATCAAAATTCTGATGGATAAATACAGAAAAAAAAGTGTCCCAAAAAGCTAAAGACCTGAGCCCAAAATAATTATGATTTATGATTAAGAAGAGAATGTTGACACTCAAAGAAAACCCAAAGTGGGGGCTTTCTGACTCTTTTTTGGAGGACAGGAGGCTCAAAATAAAGTAAGATTATTGCCCCCATTTACACCCCGTGTACCAGCCCGGCGTGTTTTTTTGCCAACACTCCGTTAGCTTTTCCTACCTTATATTTTAGATTAATTAAATAAAAAGTTACATTATACTATAGTTTGTCTTTTTGTTTTTCCTTAAGGAAACCCAAAATCAGGGTTAAATTTGGGTTTTTATGGTCTCCTCCCCTCCGAACATTAAAAAAGTATTAGTAAAGTCGGCGAAATAGTCCCCTCGCCTCATTATGCCTAGGGTAATTATTAGAATTAAAAGGAGAAGGTTTGATATTATTGATAAAAAATAAAAATGTATATTTTTTTTAGGCATGAGCCGATAGAAAAAAAAATGTCCGATTGTTTAAATGCGTGAAGACGCTCGTCTGATATTTCATTCGTTATTCTCCAGGGATGAGACCTTTGCACTACGCAGCCTGGCAGGGCAAGAAGGAACCGATGAAAATGCTTCTGAAGTCCGGCTCGGCCGTGAACATCCCGTCGGATGAGGGGCAGATTCCTCTGCACCAAGCGGCGCAGCACGGGCATTACGACGTGGTAAGGGAGGACCCCCTAATTAAAGACGTCGTCATTTCGACACTTCATCTCTAGACAGCCAAAAAAATAGGGTCATTTCGGGATATTTTGGAAAGACGTCAGAAATTATTATTATTATTATTATTATTTTTTTTAAATAGTCCGAGATGTTACTCCAGCACCAGTCCAACCCGTGCATCATGGACATTTCGGGGAAGACCCCACTGGATCTGGCCTGTGAGTTTGGAAGGGTTGGGGTAAGTTCGACTCGTCGCTCCGTGTTTCACCTCCATTTGAAATAAACTCACCTCCAGTACTTAGTTAAATCCCTTTATGTATTTAAAAGTCTCTCTCCCATCCCCCCTTCCTCGTCTCTTCTCCAAGCCGGACTTATTGAACCCTTAGTCTTTCTTCATAATTTTTATTATTTTTTAATTTTTTATTTTTTTTTATTTTAAATATATACAAAAAAGTAAAAAAATTCAAAAAACATACAGACAAGTCAATACAGGACAAACATCATAAAAATCAATTCGTCATCTCAATAAATCAATTGATCACGATATCAGAAATAGTAATGAAAGGGGTAGCCCTCGGCTAATGCAGGGGCGGCCACAGCTATTACGTAAAATATTGCTCTTAATTTCCCTCAAATACTGATTTCCACATTTTAGATTTTTCTTTCTTTCCTGATAATTTAATCCTCCAAGCTTTTCGCCATTTGAAGGTCCGCTCTTGGGCCAGATGGCTGCATCGCGCGAGACACAAACTGCCAGGACTCTCGGGTGGTCTGAATCGTGTCTTTTTAGTTCATTCTTTTGTCGTTCTGTCTCCATCGTTGCAGGTTGTGCAGCTTTTGCTGAACAGTAACATGTGTGCGGCTCTGCTGGAGCCCAAACCCGGTGACAGCACCGATCCCAACGGCACAAGCCCCCTGCACCTGGCGGCCAAGAACGGCCACATCGACATCATAAGGTAAGTCTGATACCTCGCAGCTTCGGGATTCGTAGAGACATGGAAGAATCAGCCGGCAGATCGGCCCCATTCGGCCCCGTCTAGTCTGCGTGTTTTTCCTTCTGTAAACTTTCAGACCTCACTCATTGTAGATTCCGGAGCTGTACATCTATCCCATGCATGTTTACTGTATTAACTTCTACCACTTCTGCTGGGAGGCTGTTCAACCTAAATACCACTACTCCCGTAAAATAGAGAGAAAATATTTAGAAAATAGCTGGAAAGGTAGTTGGGATGTATCATTGTATTTATGTACCGGCCGCATTGCTCTGTTCACGTTCAAGTTGGCAACACTGAGCTCTCCGAACGTTCCCAGCTGAGTTCAGTCACGGTCCATCTGAGATCCGCTGCCCGGGGAGCTGCTGCGATGGCGTTTGGGTGCTTTAAATAGCAGCGTGACAATCCCACCGTTCTCAGTGGGCCGCCTCGGCAGCCAGATGTCTCTCATGGGTATAGCTGTGACGCAGTACAAACCAAGCAACCCGTGATCGTATTCCAAAAGGCTCGCTTCCGGGATCGGTGATTAGGCACGTGGAATAAACTCCCCTCCGTGCCACGCGATTACACACGGGTGGCTTTTTGAGGTTGGGTTGGATGTTCTCTGCGGAGCACATGTGACTTTTTGTGTTCTTTAGATACAGAAGGAGTCCACAGAACGTTCAGAGTCATTGTTATTATTAGGTGCTTGATACATTGTTGCCCTGCTTGAAACTGTCCACCATGGACACTATTGGTCTTCTCCAAAGATACGCTTGAAAGATGTGAAACATGAAATGTTTTCTAACCTTATTATTTAGTAATATGTCTTAAACAGCCGGATGGCGGAGTGTCTCTCCTCTGATTTTGGCTACATTGTAACTTGTATGGCTTCATCTCGCAGATCGTAGTCACGCGGGATTATTAGTTATATGCCGTCGGCGGGCTGTTGGAACATTTTGAAGGACGGCGTTCTTCTGGTTCCTGCTTTCAGCGCAGAGGCATTTGGCAACAAAAACAAAGAACATTTCTATTAAGTACAGGTGTTCCTTTATCAAAACCAACGTACTCGGGTGACAGAGACAATGCCGGTCCTCATACCGCAGGACGGTGTGCGGCCAATAACTGCGATGTGCTGGAAAGGCTCTCAAAGCCCGAGCAACGCGTTCTCTGCTCTGTGAAAGTCTTATTTATCAACGCAAATAATCTAAAATCTTACATTCCCACGTCTAGAATTTACTTTTAAGCAGGAAATAGCATATTGTATGATTTATGTAGGTACATATCTGTGATTGCATGAGATTTAGATTTCTTTGTCATGCAATTCTATGGCCCTTAGCGGTTGGAGCTGTTAATGACGGTACAATTTAGTCCCATGCTATGCAAAGTACATAAAATTGATCGTTTTAACCTCCTGTCCCTTTAAACCGGAGGCAGCCAATAGGAAAGTCTCCAGCCGGTTGGAACCTTCACATTTGGCTACTGGAGGGCATCTGGACCAATTCTAATGAACATTGTGGGTGAAATTAGGGAGATTTTGCCGATGTCTCCTATGTTCAAGGCCAGGTTCTCCATGGTAGGGAGAAGAGGTCCACCAGTACTTGGCTGGGGTGGAAGCTGCCAGCCGTCCCCGAGTTTCCGTGATTCTCAGCCATATCCAAACCAAATGCTGGCTAAGAGTCATAAACATTGGAGAGTTCCCTGCTGGCTTTAAGCGAATCACCAAAGTTCTTGCAGAGTTTTTTTGGACAATCTCAGGTCACCTTCTAGGCTGGAACCCAAGACAACCGAAGTATATATTTGACTTGATGATGTTGACCTGTGTCTATCTCTCGCTAGGCTCCTGTTGCAGGCTGGCATAGACATCAACCGGCAGACAAAGTCCGGCACGGCGTTACATGAGGCTGCTCTGTGTGGAAAGACGGAAGTTGTACGGCTCCTGTTGGATGTAAGATTTCTTGTGCCTTTGTTAGAATTCTTATTTTCATTTTAACACGTGGTACCCCCCAAGTCAACGCCAACGTGCTCAGTGAAGATCATGGCATAAGAATGGGCCAGTGGAAGCAGGTTGCGAATGGGCTTTGGGGGCCCACTAGTGTTGGCTTGCCCAGGGCCACATTATCATTAAAGATGGTGGCCCAAAAATATTCCAACCAGGCGCCAAACAGTCCTGCCGCTGATTTAAAGCTACTCAAGCCGGTTAACTTTCAAATTCAGACTCTTGGGGATCTGGTGAGCGCTTTTCTGCCGAGTTCAGTAACTCTCGGGTAATGTTTAAAGCGTAGAATAATAACTCTCAAATTAGCTGCATTTATTTTCAAATTAGTCATCTCAGAATCCGCAGCCAACGGAAGACGCGGCGTCTGGAGGCTCTTCCAGCGCTTGCCGAAAAATCATTAAGATCATTAAAAAAAAAAAAGGCACTGGGAGTGGAATTTCAAAAAGACGTGATTTACCCCAAGAAAATGCCAACAAAATAAACAGTACACATTACAGCAAATTAACCCTTTCAGTCTTATAAATGGCTGTTACCATCACTTGGAACCCAATCGCATCCTGGCTCAGTATCCAGACAAGCTACAGACGCGTAAAACCTTGTATTATTATTTTACGACGGATACCCAAATATTTCTCACACCACATTTTATATTCAATGAGGAATTGTGTATTAATGTGGTTTCTGAACGCACAATCCTTTAGTCTGTAAGGACGGCCCGGGGGGGGGGTTAAAGTTCAGAAGAGGGAGTTTTCTTTTTTGATGTGCTAATCCCAGGAGGGGCGAGATTCCCTCTTGGTACGGGGCTGATGTTCCCACATCAAAAGAAACACCGGAGGGATTGCAATACACAAAACCATTAGATCTCTCCGTGCAACCGTCGCCCAACCAGAGCCAAATACATTTTCTATCCGGTACTTTTCAGGTTAACACATTTAAGGTCCCCTTGTTGGCTCCAAATTCACAGGGGGGGCTTTTAATTTTAATGGTTGACAATACCCTGTGTTGCTTCCGTCCACCACCTATCCTTCACTCACAAAGGGTTAATCAGGTACCCCACGGTTAAAACACTTTAGCACCCCTTCGAATCCCATATATTCATTGCGCGGTCTTTTAGCTAGGTGTAGCCAAGGGATGGCAAAGCTCCTTTCCTCCGAATTCGGGACAAGGTCTTCCACCTCCTAAACCCACTAACGACTGGATCTAACAAGCCCACCGATAGCTCCTAATAGCTCCGTCGGGTTCAGAGCCAAAAATAAAACATTCTGCGCACGCGTTGGAAATGCAACCTGTTATTATGTGTCCCTCGTATGTGTTCTTCTTTGTAGAGTGGAATTAATGCCCATATCAGAAATACTTATAACCAGTCAGCGTTGGACATCGTGAACCAATTCACTGGCACCCAAGCCAGCAAAGAGATCAAACAGATGCTGAGAGGTGAGGGGTATCTCGTAAGATCACTTCTGTCTATACGTTCGTTACAGCCCACGGATGGCTTCCTTAAAGGAAATTTACACCTAAAAGATAATTTAGGCATTATTAACTTTCTAAAAGGTTTCGTGCCCCCCCCCCTGGTGCCAACCTTATGATGAGTGCAATGGAAACAAATAAACCCATTGAAGAAGGCTGGCGGGGGGCCGCCATATTGTCCTCAATCGCAGAATTATCGAGAATGTTGTTATTTCAACATATGAACAAACTTTATGTCATGTTATTACTTTGAAATGACCTTTAAAGATTTACACTTATTTCTGCCGAACATACCTTATTTTGTGAATTATATTAATGGGGTCAACATTGAGAAATCCCAACCTCACTCCAAATCAAAGGGCAGAATGGCCGAGGACACGTAACATTTTACAAAGCCAAGTTATGCCTACTTTACTTTTTGGGTTAATTTTCCCTTTAAGTTCTATCAAGGTATGGAAACTTTTACACACACATTTCTGGTTACAATACGTGCTTTTTAAAGCCGCCTCCAGCTGTTTCCCATAAAGGATCAATGAATGACAGCTCCTGTTTGATACATTTTTATGTATTTTTTTTATACACCTCTCTTTCGTCGTAGATGCTTCCGCAGCTCTTCAAGTCAGGGCTGTAAAGGATTATTGCAATAATTACGATTTGACCAGTCTGAATATAAAGGCAGGAGACGTTATTACGGTGAGTTCCTGCCCGCAGAGGCGTTCGTTCAGATAAAACCACTACTAATATTTGGGGAAACTGGCTATTGTGGTTTTAAAACTGATTTTTTTTCAATATCAATTAAAAAAAAAATAATAAAAAAAAAAAAAATTAAAAAAAAAATAATAATAATATAATAATAATAAAAATTATTATTATTATTAAAATTCAGGATTCTAAAAGCATATAGGTCACCACCAACACTTACTATATAACAACATTATTATTATTATAATTATTATTATTATTATTTTTAATGTTAAATGTATTATTATTTTTAATGTAAAATTGTATTATTTTTTTATGTAAAATTTTATTATTTTTAATGGAACATTTTATTAGCGACAGGTCTAAATTAACTCATGTTAAACACATTCAAGGTGGTACCATAGAGCTTAATCACGAGGGTGTTGGGTGTAGGATTAGTGGTCGGGGAAAAAAGTCACCAACATTCTAAATAGTGATGTCATGGGATATGCAATGCCTCATGTTTCCCTACCATAGCCTCAGGTGTCAGCAGGTGAAAAGTAGAAAAGTAAAGTTCTTAAATTAAAGGAGAGGGGTACAGGGGGTGACAGCCCAGCCGTTCCTGAACTTCTCTTCCTCTCCCCCATGTGAAGGTGCTGGAGCAGCATGTCGATGGGCGCTGGAAAGGATGCATCCACGACAACCGGACGGGCAACGACAGGGTGGGATACTTCCCATCCAACCTGGTGGAGGCCATCAGCAAGAGAACAGGCAAAAGCTCTCATTTGCTATTTTCTAATGGTCACTTTATTCCGATTTTATATCTTCATTCAGAGCCATTTCTACAGCGTTCGAAACAAATGGGAGTTTGGTATTTGTTGAGTATCAAACAAAATCTCCATAGTAACAGCAAATACAAGAAGAAATATTAAATCCTATATATTTATCATTCATTCTGGGTCCCTTAAGATTGAGATTTTCGGCAGGCCTGTCCTAAATGTAGCAAATTAAAGCCTCCAGTTTCAGGTGGTGGATTTACTTTTAAAGTAAACCCGAGTAATCTCTAACTTCTGATAATAGTTACAGCCCCTCGGGGGCGGTCCTTAGAAAGGCAACATGACCCCACCCAGTTTATTTGTATCTTTCAAGACATTTGTAAGTATATATACGGCTGAAAACCTAGATTAGAGTTAAAATGTCTAAAGAAATATATATAAATTGCACAATTACCTTATAAATTCTCAATATTTTTGTTTTAAAAAGTTCCATGAACACAGAAAGAAAGAAAAACACGAGGTTTATAAGCTCCAGGGTTGAAACATTTCAAAAATTACTTATACCGTTACCCTTAGTTTTAGATAATCATTTTAGTTTTTTAAATTGATATTAAAATTAGGCATCTCCGTTGGGAGTGTTAGGAAAAAAAAAATATTTTTTTAATTTTATTTTAAATACAAAATGATGACAGAAGAACAATTACTTTAGAAGAAGAGGATGGTTCTAGATGTCAAGTAAAACCAGTGTTTCTAATATTACAGAGGGTACGTCCAAAAAAGGACAATTTTTGTGTCTGAATAAAATATATCAAATATATGAAGATTTATATCATTGTCCATTTTACATCTCACCCCAAATGCCATCAGCCTTATGCTTATTTTTATTTAATTTTTTGCTATTTTGATTTGTTTTTATTTGAAAAGCATCATTTTCATTCTGTTCTTGTCATATTATGTTCTCTCACCATTAGGTTCTTGGGTTCTATTTCACCAAGAGAACCCGAGGCCGCAGCACGTGGCCCGCAAGGTGCCGGTGGCTAACGGTGACTCGTATTATTCCTTCCACTGCCTGGTGCCGCCGTCCCACTCTCATCCAATGCTTTTCAGTTCGTTTGGTTATCATAAACCTTGCAGTAGCGCAGGGGAGCGGCACTATGCACCAGGTAGCTCGTCAAACCTCCATTCTTTGGTTTCATTCTTTTTTTGTCTTTTTGTGTAATTTCATATTTCTTTTCATTTCTCTTGTTCCATATTTCGTTTAATTTTATTTAAGGCTTACTTATCATATTATAGCTAATATTCAAGGTAGGAAAGCGAGGCTTATGTGTGATATGATTGACATATTTGACTCTCACTGCTCAGACTGGCTGGTATAACTGGGTCCTCCCCAGAAGGTTTACCTGTGTCTTCTGAACGGTAGCTGCTGGGCTCCTTGCAATAGTTAACTGGGTCCTTTTTTGGGGCGAGGGCTGTATGTTTTCTGGGCTGGTTTACTGGTTCCTCACTGGGGTGAAGGTTGCGTTTTCCCTTGGTTGTGTCCTGGGTCCTTCCTAGTTTGAGGGCCGCATGTCTGCTGGGATGTGTCCTTCCTGGAGTGAGGGCTGCATGTTCCTTGGGTTTATATGGGGTTGTTCCTGGGCTGAGGACTGCATGTTCACTGAGTTGTCTCCGGGATCCTTCCGAGGGCGAGGGCTACGTCTTCTTTGGGCTGGTTAACTGGGCCCTTCCTGAGGTGAGAGTTGTGGGTTCCTTGGGTTTTCCATGAGGTTGTTCCTAGGGTGAGGGCTGCATGTTCCTTGGGTTTTCCATGGGGTTCTTCCTGGGCTGAGGACTGCATGTTCCCTGGGTTGTCTCCTGGGTCCTTCCCAGGGGTAGGGGCTGCATGTTCTCGGGGTTGTATGCGGGTCCTTCCCGGTTTGAGGGCTGCTTGTCAGCTGGGCTGGTTTATTGGGTCCTCACCATGTTTTGTAATTGCGTGTTGGGTTGGAGAACGTGGGTATCCCTCGGGGCTGTGGAATAAGGTCCTCCCGAAGGTCAATGTAGGTAAATGTTACCTGGGCTGGTATATCTGGCTTTTCCCAGGTTTTTGGTAAATTATATATCAAAGGGGTGAGGTAAGTCCGGAATCACCAGCGTACCTTGATGTTTCCACTTGGTGAACAGTCTTTTTTTTCCCCATAAATAATTTTCTTAAATAATTTTCTACATAAAAAATGTACATCTTTCCATCAGAATCTTACCGACGAGAAATATCTGTTTGTCCGAAGTGTTTCCGTCTGGTGGGAGTGTGGCGGTGACATTGTCTCGGCGTCTGTAAATGGTTTTATCGGACCGTGTAACGAGCTGTGCCTCTGTACTTTGTATCTGTCGCCGTGAAGTGCTGCGCGCTCTGTTTAGTTAATTGTTTGTGCTTAACATTCACTTTAATGTGCATCGCTTGCATCTGTTAAAATTACCGCGTAGGGAGCCGATAAATGATGTACATATCGTATACAGATGGCTGAAATCATTCAGAACCCTCAAGTGGAACTTTCACTTTAATAAAAAAAACCACGTAAATTAATAGAATCTCACATTTTTTATCCATATATCCTTTTTATCCCTGTTTTTAAAAAATGTCTCCGCTTGATACCCAGAGAATATATTCCAACTTGCAATGTAGGAAAAGTCATCTTCCCAGCAGAAGAAACGGAATATTATAAAATCTAACCACTTTCATAATCTAAACCTAGAGGGTCAGAGGCTTAGATGGAGAGTAAAGTAAAGAGAGTGGTTGATAAGTGGAATGGCCTCCTAGCAGAAGTGGTAGAGGGTAATACAGTGAGTGTATTAAACATGCATGGGATAGACATACGGCTCCAGAATCTAAAACGAGACCAACGACTGATTAAGGTTTGAGTCTTTACAGCAGGAGAAACGGGCGACTAGACGGGGGCCGAATGGGGGCCGATCTGCCTGCCGCTTCTATGTTTATATGTCTTGATTTAACTGAACACTAAGAGAAGTTTACACGTAGTAACTGTCATTTTTAATACACCATGGGGGGTCTAGAAATGTAACTGGGGGTATTTCGGAGTTCTGAGCGGAATGTTTGCGGGAGTTTGTAACTTGATTGTTGTCGGTGATTGTCTTTGTTCCGAGACCTGTGTAGCAGTTTGTTTAGAATTCTTTATCATCAATTGTATTTTTTTGTTTGTTTGGCTTCTTGGCTTGTCTTTGACGGTATAATCGCTTGTCCTCCAGGTCTTGTTGCGTTTACTGTTCTTTGGGGGCTGTGTAATTAACGGCAGGCTTACCTTGCAGCACCCCCTTTTCATGGATGGTTTTTTTTGGGGGGTGTATACATGAATGGTCGTGTTTTCCTTTATAAAGCTATCCTAAAGAATTAATAAGTTAAATTGTGATCCAAAAAGGACGGACTGGGTTGGCCAACGAGTTGTCTTCTGTTGTCACTATGTATCTGTGAATCTAACTGAATATTTTCCGCAGAGCTGGATTTTTCGCTTGTCCAGATGGGGTCACAGAAACGTAAGCATAGAATTTATTGGTAATTTTGTTAGGTGGGCCATAACCTGTTCTCTATAGAACACTACGCACATTATTCACGCTCACCTACAGTATGTTGTTTAATGCCCTAAATCTAAAGTCTTGATCGACTGACCACTTATTTGCCTCGGTGACTAGCCGTTCTTACAAAATGACTTGCCATACCTTGCCATATGGTTTCCATACCTTGACAGAACTTAGCTGTTTGAGATTGCATGTGCTGTTTATTTTTTTTTTTTTAGTGCCGTCTGGGGGAACACATTTTTCATTGCGCCTGATCCATTTGAGAACTTCCTGTTTGTTTGGCAGGAAGTGAGGAGTGCCAAAGGAAAACTGCTCCCCTTTGTGTATAGCCTGCTTAATGTAGTGGAGATTTTCTCGTTGAATTGGTCGTTTTCTTGGTGTGCATGACGGATTTTCTTTCCTGCTCGGGATAGTTGGCCGTTTTATCGATCTGTTATACTCGGTGTCTCCTGGTCTTTTATCATTTGCTCGTTCAGCCCTCTGTGACTACTTTTTGTCGTACTTGGTAGCTGCTCGTTCTATCTTTTTGAAGCCTAGGGGTAGTTCACACGTATCTCTCTGGGTGTTGCTACAAGGCATGAGTCCCAGTGAGCCTTTAGGTGACAGCTGCTGGAGAGCTATCTGTTGACTATTCCGGTGTATGATGTGTTTGCGTAGGGCTTTAGGACCCCCCTGTTTTCCTTCCTATTTTTATTCATTCCTTACGTGCGTTATATGCCTTCATTCATGTATTTTATTGTCCCTTAAGGTTCCAGAGGATCCGAGTCCAGCCCATCTCATATGTCTCCAGGCCCAACTGCGATGGCGCCAGCTGAGGAAATATGGGTGCTAAGGAAACCGTTTGCAGGTAGCGAGAATCATTAATGGACCAACGCAAAGAGAATTTCTGATGATCCTTGTATGGTAGACAATGGAGGCTACCCACTTAGCGTGACCATGTGACTCAACTAATTAAGATTCTTTTGGGGTTGATGCTTGTTACTTAGTTGCAGTATCCATTAGCAGACTGGGTTGCATCATACATAGCACAAAATGTATACGTGGTCATGTATCTCTACCCTGGTCCATGGTACCTACAGGCATGATGCAACATGTGGTTCCACCATCTCCAGCCCTTCACCTCATATAATCTTCATAGCTGCTGTCCCGCTATGTGTCTTTCATTATACCACCATTGTGTTCGCACCGGCACTCTTTTATGTAAAATCCCCCATTCTGGACATTGTTACAGACACTGGGCTTACACTAAATTATACCTATGGTCAAGTTGGGCAGGAGGTGTAGGGTTTACCATTGGCTGGAATCTAGATCGTGTCGGTCTTGGCATCACCACTAAAACAACCAAGAAGAATTTAATTGACTCTCTTGTTCACAGACCTTTTTGGGGAAAAAAACTTAAAAAACATAATTAATATAGATATCGAGGGTGCCTGTGAAGGGCAAACTTATTTAGATTACTTGTTACATTTAGTAGATTTGTGCCAACACTGGTTTAGAAAATCAGACTTAGATAGATTCACGGAGAGCCGGTTTAATATATATATTTAAACCTTTTTTTGAGTTTGCTCCTGAAACCCGGAGTTGGGATAATTTACGTCCAGGCCGACTGGGTACCAACGGGCCCTGGCGCTCAGCCCTCCAACCAACCTGCTTGACGAACCCTTGTTCTTGCTCCTGTGCCAGGTGGTGACCGCAGCAGCGTGGGCAGCACAGGAAGTGGCACCAGTGGGCGGAGCTCTGGGAGCGGCCAGAGTGCGGGCAGCGCCCACGCCATCCACGCTGGCGCCGAGGGGGTCAAGGTATATGTAGGGCGACTCTTTCTGCCCCGAGTAGTGGGATCACGGTTGGTCGTGGCCATGCAAACGGACCGCCTTTAACTAGTCTTGTGTACCGAAATTAATTTAAAGTCAGTAAATGTAAATTATGGTGATAACCTGGTTGGTTTTAATTCAAGAAGGCAATATTTGGCCTCATGCCATGTCTCCTTTAGACCTCCACTCTCGGAGGTGTCTCTTTTGGCATCTAAATGTGAAAACACAATACTTGCATTAAAATCATAAAAAGGGTGAGGTTTACATTTTGAGTTCCCGACCGTAACAATGTGCTCCCAACCGCCATGACCCTTAAAACACCCTTACGCTCTCCAAGTAGCCATTAAGTCTGGGAAACCGTGATGTAACGGGGGCTTCCGTGGATAGGAAAAAAAAGAAGCCCCAAGACATCCTCGTTTCCATATTTTCTTCATCTCTCTCTTTTTTGTCTTCTACATCCTTTTCTTTGGGTTTGTCCGCTTGTCCTTCCATTTCAGCTGCTCGCCACTGTCCTTTCCCAGAAGGCATTGGGGCAGGAGCCCGGAAATGCCTGCGAAAGCCACGCAGGTGCGTAGTACAAAGAACGTAACCCAAAAGCAACCCTCTGTTTGATGATATGGAGTAACTCTATGCACTTCCACCGTCGTTGGTCAGATCTAGCATGATGATACATTGTCTACCGACAGCGTATATCTTTCACCCCCCCCATATGCCGCCAGGCGTGCACACTAATGCCAATAACCCTTCAATATGTGATAAGTGAGATTAAATCACAGAAAACATTGGCTTTCGGGCTTTGCCATAGTAAATAAATCAAGGCAAAGGAAAGCAATAGATAGATTTATTTAAGGAATAAAGTTATTATGTAGAAAAGTCATTCAGAATTAAATCTGGAATTAAAAAACTAAAAAAAAACACATTATTTTCAGATTTAAAGAAGAATTCTGTGTAAAAAGCATTAGGATGGGAGTGCATAGTCATACTCATACGGAGACTCACGGTATTTACTTACAGAATACTAACATCGCCCGTATTACATTTGTACGGAATATTAACATCCCGCTTTTAACGCTTCCACGGGATTATTGTCATGCGGGTGGAACTAATGCCTCGAATCCCGGTCGGTAATCGCTTTACGCATTTAACGGCACTGATCCCCCGCTAATCTCCTTTCTTATCTAACGCTGGGTTCCTCCGCCCCGGAACGTCGCGTCTCGGCGATAAGGCATCCTCCGCTACGATGTTATTTTTTGTTACACGCCGGGCGCCGCAGAGCTCCGGATTTTTTTATGCAGATTTTAGCATGCCGTGTAATTCCTGCATTGCTTTGCTTGGTAGTAGGATACTCTGCATCACTTTATGTAGCGGTACGCTGCTTTATAAATGATTATAGCCGTGACTGTGCAGACTGCAGTACCTCTGCACCTATGTGCAAGCAGGGCTGGGTTTGCCACCAATGCAGAGCGTTATCTTTGATGCATTTTATGGCGTCTCATCGGGGAGAAACATTGTAGCCATCGCTCCGTCCGTATTCCGGACAGCCAGATCGGCCGTTTCAATGCGGACCCCTATGAATTCTACATACAGCGGCTCGTTAAGACGTGCAGAGTGTCAGCGTGTAGAATGTTATACGCTAACTTAATACAATTATTCCCGGCTCGCATGCAGGAGAACCTTTTTTTGTGAGCTGATCTAACATCAGACACGGAGTGCTAATAAGTCATCAGAATGCCTTCCTTACACGCTGAACCGCGCTCCTCTGCTCGGCTCTCCAGTCTCACGTCTTTTATTTGATCGTTTAAGGAACCCCTCGGCCTCAGAGCGTCGCAAGCTGCCCGTACAACGAGCAATCGTATGGCGACGCCACCAAGAAAACAGAGGCGCAGACAGAAGGGAAGGTAAGCAGGCTCGCTCTAGTGTCACCGACTAAAGGAGCCGCGGTTAACGTTGGCTCCTTTAGTCGGTGACCGGTTGGGTTGGCAAATAACACACGGCATAAGGCATAAGGGCGTCTCGGACATAGGTGGGCAAGGGGCAAGGCCGGGGATTAAATAAGGTTATACAGAACAGAACAAAATGGGCTGACGCGGTGGGCAGAGTGGATTTGTTCTAGACTGGAATGGATGCATTGATTTCCCAGCTATGGTCGCTCGCCTTATATAATGGTATCTGTCTGCCCCCCTTTAACCCTTAGACTACTCCTTTCATATTCATGTTTTTTTATTTATTCATTTTTTCATGATTTCCCTAAAATGTACAGTTACTTGATGAGTGATCCCTACCCCCGGCGTGAGATTCTAGACACTTTAACATCGGAACGAGTTGGGATTTTCTAATAGCATTCTATTCAAGTTATTGCAACTATTTTTATTTCTTTTTTTACATCTGCCAGCTGTTCTCTGTTTTGATGATGGGGTTGGATATTGTCTTGGGGGTCACAATAATCTGTATATTTTGCGCAAGCAGTAAATTCCCCATTTTTGTGGGTCTCTTCCGTTTCTTTTTCCCCCTTTCAGAGCTCAGAAGCGGTGTTTCAATGGCTGTGCAAATTCCAGCTCCAGTTGTACGCTCCGAACTTCATCAACACCGGCTACGACATCCCGACCATCAGCCGCATGACCCCCGAGGTGCCGAAGCGTTACCTTGGATGATTTACTCATATGTAGCACCCGTCGGGATCCAAAAATAGGAGAATGCTGGGAATTATTAGTTTGTGTTATATTTGGTCTCTTACACCTGATTCCATGATTAGCCAACCAGCTAAAAAAATATGACCTCATACTTTGCAAGTGGGATAGACATACGGCTCCTGAATCTAAGACGAGACCAACGACTGATTAAGGTCTGAGTCTTTACAGCAGGAGAAACGGGCGAATACACAGGGGCCGAATGGGGCTTATCAGAAGCCTGACTTTGGCATAAAAGCCTCACGGAGGATCTTGGAAGTTATGTTAGGTGGAGATGTTCTTCTTGGATATTCCTGATGTACGGCGTTTAACACATAATAAAAATAGAATTCTTTTTGTGATATAGGATCCATATAATATGGGTCACTAAGTAGGAAAATCCAAGGCATGTACATCTTCAGGTCTACTCAAACTTCTTGTGTAGCCAAGTAAACATTTGAAGTTGATCTCAGTACCTTGCATCTCCTGAGTCAGGTTTAAATGTAGACACACATTGGTTACCATGGACATCTGTCTTCTTTTAGGACCTAACGGCCATCGGGGTCACCAAGCCCGGACACCGGAAGAAAATCTTCTCGGAAATCAACAGTCTGAACATCGGAGAATGGCTTCCGGAGTATAAGCCGGTGAGTGGCCTTCCTGTGAGAGAGAAACATGTTGATAGGACAA
The DNA here is from genome assembly GCF_027358695.1 of Spea bombifrons. Lineage (NCBI taxonomy): Eukaryota > Metazoa > Chordata > Amphibia > Anura > Pelobatidae > Spea > Spea bombifrons. Next base: position 43,029,825 of record NC_071093.1, read on the forward strand.
CTTATCAACTTCGGGGATGTTTGCCTCTATGTAATCGGTGCCAACCACAGATCAATAGAAGTGGCTGTAGGAACCCAACCGGACATCCCATGAGATTAATTTTTTAGAGGATTATGAGGATTATAATATTTATGGTAGGGTTTGTATTGACTTCACCCTAGTTACAGACGGGGTAACTGTAGCCTCTGACTCTCAGCATTCACAGCCGGCAACCCCTCCTCTTTCTGTCCTCCTCAGGCAAATCTCTCCCTGTGGCTTTCGATGATTGGACTCGGCCAGTATTATAAAGTACTGGTGGAAAACGGCTACGAGAACATTGATTTTATTACGGACATTACCTGGGAAGACCTGCAGGAGATCGGGATCATAAAACTGGGTAAAAAAAATAAAAATTAGAATTTGGGCCGTGGGAAATTGTTTCCCCCCCTAAAAACATTGATTATACTTACAAGATTCCAAAAAGAAGTAGTGGTTTTATGTTATTAATTATGACATCACTTTATTAGCTTATTATTCTCCATGTTAGATGTTCCTTTGCTTGTCGTAATAAGAAAGAGGATCATTTTCTTACGTACTGGTCGGTTTTCATCCCAAGCCCAGCCCGGATTTGGATCACCCGGTCGCTCACTGTCTTCTCGTTTACAGGTCACCAGAAGAAGTTGATGTTGGCCGTTAAGAAACTTGCCGAGATCCAAAAGTCAGAATATGGCAAGTATGAATCTGGTAGCATGAGAAGGAGAGGACCTCAGAAGAGCATCGATGCAGTCTCCATAGAATCTCCTCCTCCCGATGCAGACTGCCAGTCTCCCAAAATGAAGACCTTTCAGGAGAGCGAGTTGAGTGACGAGTTGCAAGCGGCCATAACAAGCGAGGGCCCTGAGGGTTCTGAGAAGCAGATAAACCATGTGACCCACCAGAGAGAAGGATCCGGATATAGGGGGCCATCCCGTCTTCACCATGAGAGCAGCCTTAGTGGTCGAGCTAGACACATGAGCAGCTCCCAGGAGCTCCTTGGGGATGGAGGCAAAGGTCCAAGTGCAGTGATGTCGAAGAGCCAGGAGTACTTAACAGATGAGGTGAGGAGGGAAGAGGTGAGTCGAGATTCCAGGCCTGGTAGACAAGGACATTCCATAAAGAAAGCAAGTATTCCACCAGTGCCTGGAAAGCCAAGGCAGTCGTTCCCTCCTGCTGGGGCAAAGAGCTACACTCCACCTCAAACTCCTACCAAGGCAACTCCATCATCCCCACAAGCAACTGCTAAAGTGAAACCTACGCCCCAACTTCTTCCACCTTCGGACCGTCCCATGTCCCCCCGCTCACTTCCTCAGTCCCCCACACACAGGGGTTTTGCTTATGTTCTTCCACAACCCATCGAAGCTGAGGGTGCACCCACACATCTGGTTCAAGCAGTTCCAGTTCTGCCCGTGTCCGTGCCAGTGCTGTGCTTACCGCCTGCAGAGAGCGACGGAGAGGATAATGATGAAGACGCAGGGGAAGGAGAACGCGGGGACCATGTGCGGCCCAAGAAACGAGCACACAGCCTAAATCGATATGCAGCCTCTGACGGGGAGAAAGAGGAGCTGCTGGTAATAGATGGGGGTCCCTATGGCACCGGCCAGAGACGAGTGGGTAGAAGCCATTCGGTGAGAGGACAGTCAGGAGTAGACAAAAATGTGAACCGCAGCCAATCCTTTGCGGTACGGCCCAGAAAAAAGGGGCCACCTCCACCACCACCTAAACGATCCAGTTCAGCCATTTCTGGGACCAACCTCGGTGATGGATTGTCTGGTGATTACATGGGAGAGGGATATCGGGAACAGCGGAGAGCCAGTGATTTTGGGGGGGTGGTGGACACTGGTAGTGCCGGCAGCGTAAAGAGCATAGCTGCCATGCTGGAACTCTCATCCATTGGTGGTGGGCCAAGGGCACTATCTGGACAGAGACCTAGGGGGTCAGAGGTTTATTGCGCTCACCTCTTACCCCATCCTGGCAGCCCCGAACTTCACCGGCTTCCAGGCATCGTGGCTGGAGTTAAGCATCGTGAAGCTATCGGGCTGGATGGAGAGGTGGTAAACCGCAGAAGGACCATCAGCGGCCCGGTTACCGGGCTGGTACATGCAGCTCGCCGGGAGCGCCAAGAGGTTTCAAAACCCCCAGACTCCCCTCGCAGTCCCTCCGATGTTATGCCCTTTGCAGAAGAACGCAAACAGACCGTAAAATACCGCGCAAGGCCGCCCAGGACGGAACACCAAGACTCGCAGGTGGCAGAACCGAAACAAGCAGACCTTTCGTCAGTCGAGTCCAGCGTGACACTGAAACGTAGGATAAAAACCAGACAAGGCCAGCACTCCGGAGATGTCAAGTTCCTGCTAACAGAATCTGACACAGTGAAGCGCAGACCCAAACCTCGAGACAAGGACGGCGCAAGCGGTGGGGTAGAACCGCTTTCCGTGTACCAGAATGGAATGGGTACGGTGAAGCGCCGTCCTGTGTCCGAAATGGTGGCAGGAGGAGGCAGCACACGGCAGGATAGCACAGAAAACATAGCACAGACCCCCGAGCGCAGCAACAAACCCCCCGTCTCGCCCAAACCTGCCATCCTGCCGCAGGCTGGGAAGGGTCATGCGCCCTCTACGCCAACGATCGCAAAGAAGCCTGGTCCTACAGGAGGTACGAGACAAATTATCATACAAACATGTCGTTAACACGTGTTACACGCAGGGCATACAAATACTCGCCAAACAGTAATAGAGGAGTTGTAGGCAATGTGTTTTAGTTACACAATTTAACAAATAAGTATGTTTCCTGCTGTTTCTATACACATTATTGGGGCGTTTGGGGCTGTAGAACCCTGCGATCCCCTCATACCCAGCAAACATTCCTAGAAAAGAGGGGCATTAGGGCAGGAATCAGGGAAACGGGTATTTTGGGCCCAAAGAGGGTAACATAGAAGCTATCACCACAGAGGACCATGATTCCCACGCCACTCAAAAGCAGACAATGCCAGCTTTCTGAAAAAGTCATGAATCCGAGGTCCACGCAAACAGCCTCCTTAGTTAATGCCCCTGCAGGTGTAGTCCATCTCTTCCTCATCAGGGTGTGTTTCCCCATCGCCTGCGTCTCCTCCTCACGCTCCTTTTCTTGTTAAAGAAAGAATAAACGGATCAGTCCGGGTTCTGCTCATATTAATCCTCTCGACCCGACAGCCCGTGAATAGTAATTAGATTTATTGTGCAGCTGCACGTCCGCTACGCTTATGGACCCCGCCACCAGCAAAGGCAGACACACAAGCAAACACAGGTGCTTGCACGTGACAGTCACACAAGCAAACTGGTTGTTTTATTGTTCCAAGGATAAAAACATACTGTTGGACGGGTCAAGCCTCTCCCTTTAACCCCTCTGAGTGCCAATGAACTGCTACAATCAAACAATAGCGAAGTATTAGATAATGGTTAATGTGTCACCTAAGCTGGCAGGAGTACAAAGGGCATCAAACTGTCATCACAATCACAATAATAATGTAGCCAGAATTACGGGAGATTGGACATTTTTAGCAGCGACTTTAATAATGCAAATATGTGTTGCATGTTTAAAGGAAAAGTCTAGTCCCCCAAATTGGGGGCCAAAGTTTCATTTTTTTAAATACAATTCAACAAAGTTTCGATTTGCATTTGCAAGTCCCAGGTTAATGATTTTGCGAGTTGCCTGCCTTTTCATTTTGTATACTATTACATACAATCCAGGTTGCGAGTCATTTTTTGGGGCATGCAATTATCTTGAGTCAATTCAGTAGTTCAAGTGGTCAATGGAGTTAAGGATTAACTCGACTGATAAGACTTGGCTCTGGTTACATGCCTTTGTATGATAACACTTGCAAAACAACTTGTGAATTCACCAATCTGTGAGTTGTTTGCAAGTGCCCGCAACTTTACATTTTGCAAGTTAGAGGTGAGGGCATGCGAGTCGAATGTGAACTAGCATGACCTTGGTTGTCACTCGCGAAATCCCTGCTACATGACATTAAATAATTTAAAAAAACCAAGAAAGCCAATGATCCCCCCCCCCCACATATACAATTTCACCATCCCTTGCACGGTGGTGGGGGGGTAATTAAGTCAAAGAGGAGGTATGTGCAAAGATTATTTGTTTATGTAGTCTGAAAGAAAAATAAATGTTTACTTGCTTGAACTTGGGTTTAATGCAGTTTTCTCCTTCTTATTCCAGAAGTAAAGAAGGTGATGGGGACTCCTCCTCCTGTCTCTCCCAAACCCACTCCTCCTCCAACAGCCCCGAAGCCCACCAAACCTCATGCGCTCATCCAGTCCTCCAGCGCAAGTTCAACCCCAGCACCCTCTCCCGTCAAACAGCCAAATAATGTCAAACCTTCCAGCACACCCCCGTCTCTGTGCTCCAGTCCTGCCAAGCCCCTGTCTCCGGGTCACCCGCTGCAGGTGCCAATCAAACCCCCCAGACTGTCCATCACTAGCTCTTCCATAGAGGGGGGCAGCAGCGAGGCTGCACAGCAGAAGATAGAGGAGACCAGTGCATCGCTGGCGGCTGCACTACAGGCCGTGGAGGAGAAGATAAAACAGGAGGATGCGCAGAAAGAGTAAGTAGAGGCGGGTCGCGTGTGTGTAGAGACAGGCTGCATGTATGTAGAGGCAGGCTGCATGTGTGCTGGGGAGGCTGTGTGTATATAGAGGCAGGCTGCATGTGTGCTGGGGAGGTGGCATGTATATAGAGGCAGGCTGCATGTGTCCTGGGGAGGCTGTGTGTATATCGAGGCAGGCTGCATGTGTGCTGGGGAGGTGGCATGTATATAGAGGCAGGCTGCATGTGTGCTGGGGAGGTGGCATGTATGTAGAGGCAGGCTGCATGTGTGCTGGTTAGGCTGCATGTGTGCTGGGGAGGTGGCATGTGTGCTGGGGAGGCTGCATTTCACAAACCTCATTAATCCCGTTTCGCTCTCGCTCAGTACATCCCTGGAAGAGAAGAGCACAGTCAGTATTCTGGATGACATCGGCAGCATGTTTGACGAGCTTGCGGACCAGCTGGACGCCATGTTGGAGTGAAGCTACAAGGCCTTTGTGTGGTGGTAGCCTCACGGCGAGATCACATTGACTGCTTCTTGCCTTCTCTCCCCTTGCTGGGTCCTGTACAGACCATTCTCCTCCTCCTCGGACCCTTCCGGTCTCTCCAGGATCCTCCATGTCCCTGAAAAACACTTTGAAACTCAGCACAAACGAGCAATGCCTAATACCTCAGGATTGTGCCCATACCCTTGGGGGCAGCTCGGGGGGGGAGGTCTGGACGAGATGTTTGAACGCCAGCTGGAAGTTGGCGGAAGATTCTGGTTTATGCCGAGTCCCGCGTTAACCACACGACGGGGTTTCCGTGCGGTGTGTAGAGGACCGAGATGGACTTTAACCGCTTACTTGGTGAACACGTTGATGTGCAAAGCACTATGGGAGAAAATGAGGATGTCCGCTAGCGAAAGAAAACCCAAACATATTTACGACTCCCAACGCGCCGAAATCTTCCTGTTATGTTTCAATCTATTCCGTCTCATTGTGAGGTTGTATCGGTGAAAGAAACAGATTTCATTGGATGTCTTTTCATATCTTTTTCTGTAAAAGTGAAATCCTGGGTAAAAAAAAACTAACAATGCCCCCAGCCCTGGGTGTAGTAGGTGCAATGCTGCAACACTCAGAATACCTGGTCCGGGACACCAGAGTTATACATTCCAAGGCAGAGCTTTAATTGAAATTCGTTGGGGAGCCAATCATGTCTTAAAGGGCCGACATCTCTTTTACAACCAGAATTTATCTACTTTTTTAACACCCCCCCCATGTATCACCATGACGTGGCCCTCTGATTCTAACCGTAATGTCAAAAAACTGCAATATAATCAAAAATAATGTTGAAGGGTTAAAATAATCCAGCAAACAAAACAACTTCGGGATTTACTCTAAAATTCTACTCCTTCCATTATAATATATAATGATTTTCTGCCACCTGGGGGGCAAATTTAAGCATTTTCCCACCAAGCGATGAATACATTTATTGACGCGTGGAAGTACGGTGATCGCAGTGATGGATCATAAATCCCTGATACAGCCTGAAACCAACCTTATGAATGTGAAACGCGTTGGAATACAGAGGTGGGGGGGGCTGAAAGATAAGTTGGCGATCTCGCCGTTGCCAAAATGCGTGTATTTATTTTTTAATGCCACTAATTATTGGTATATTTAACAGATTTTATTATTTTCACTTTTTGATCAAGAATAGAGCTGGAAGAAGAGACCAGGGCAGGACTGGTGGGGAAAAAAAGAGGCCCAGTCTATGGCCGTACTTTTAAGCCCCCCGTTCTGCCCCGCAAGTGGCAACAAAAGTCATAGACCCGTACAGCTTGGACTGGCCATTTGGGCCGCTGGCTGACAGCTCCACTCACCTTATTGAGTGCTCCAGGGTACAGCTGCCCAGCCATACACTAAGTGGGCAAATAAACATAGCATGCGGCCGCACTTACGCCATCAGACGGCCTCTGGCCTTAAAGTGCCAGGGCCGCCACATCATCACCAGTCTAGCCCTGTCTGGAAGAGACCTCTGAGGTCCTAAAAACATATTTTTTTCTATTTTGGCCCCCAAAAAAAGGTATCTCGGACTTAAGATCCCATTGATCAGGAACGTCATAAGCATAAGATCCGGCCCGTTCTGTAGAACACTCGCCTAGTGCTTTGCAAATTACGGGTTAATTTTTGAAGCCGTAACTCCTGCTGCTTTTTTCCGCGCCCTGAGACATCACCGAAAAGCACAGAATTAAGGATTCGGGCGGACGAGCCCCAGTATGGATCGACGACGAGGAGGAGGAATGAGAACATCTTGATTTACAAATAATAGAAAATCGTTGAAAGTTGTCCTTGTTTTAAATATTTGCATGAAATAAAAAAAAATATTTTTTAAAAAATAGATTCCATGGAAACGAAGCCCAAGAACGGACTTGAAAGCTCGTCCCAGAACGGTTTCTACAGAGAGACAGAAAAATAGCACAAGTGACAGATTTAAGGCCCTTTCTGTCCATCTGAATATATTTCGATTTTTTATTTTTTAATTTAATTTTTTAATATTTATTTTGAATTTTTTGCTAAAGCCGCATTTAAAAGGTGTAAATTTTTGTTGAAATTTATTTAAAAAAAATCTAAAATCCACCCGCAGTAGTGGAGAAAGGGACGAATGAATAAAGTAACCCCTGCTGCTATGGACAGGGTGAAATGTTTTTGAACAGCAGAGTAAGGAGAGGGCAAAATTCTTCCGAATTTTAGGACGGAATAAAAAAAGAGTGTAAATATATGAGCGGCCAAAAATAAGAAATTTCGCCTAAAAAAAAAAAAACGTACAAATGAGGACTTGCTGACCTTTTAACGGCTTGGTACAAAATCTATCAAACTGGTCAAAAAATCTTCTTAAAATATGTTTTTGAGAAACGCGTTGGAATTTAGGAAAAAAAATGGAAACCACGCATAGAAAAATTACATTTAAACCCCATATTACAATCCATAGGAAAATTCTGGAATTTTCTACACAGATCTACGTATTTTTCATCAGAATTTTTTTTTTTTGGGCAAAAAAAAATATATTACAAACCTTGTCGTAATCACAAAAATTTGCATTTGTAAAATGGATCAAAATTTTTAAATATGTGATCGATAATTTAAAATGCTTGTAGTGTACCCCCCCAAAAAAATTTGATTTTGTGAGGGCCAAATCTAACATAACTGTCCTTAAATAACAGTCACAAACGATATACAAAAATGCCCATTTCTGCTGCCTGCGCGCCGTGTGTAAATCCCTTTTTTCCCAACATTAAGTCTTTTTTCTGTGTATGTTGAGTGTACTGAGAATTTTGGGTGGGATGGGGAATAAGGGGTATTAGGGGCAAAGCTTGTGAATTTGTTGTCCGCAAAAAAAACCCCACGCAAATCGCATTTGTTCTGGATGTGAGCGAATTGTCTCATTTTAATGGTGCTTTTGTTTGCTTTTTTTTCCCTCCCCCTCTTAATTGCAGATGGTACAAATTTAACCTCTTTTCTGCTGGGGAGAATCCACAAAGGACCAGCAGAGAATAGGTTTATATTGAAAATAAGATTGTAAAAAAAAATTAAAAAAAATGAAGAAAAAAAAAATGAAGAAAAAAGTGTTACCGTGATAGAAAAAAAATGTATTTAAAAAGTTGGCAGCAAAATTAAAAAAAAAAGGAAAATATTCATTAAAAGGTCTACATGATTGATACGTATATAACATATATAATATAAATATATATATATATATTTTTTATGATTAAGTTAAGAAGAAATCTGTACTGTATTCCTGTTCTGTGAAAGCTATGCATCTTGGTGCTTTTTTCCCAGCAGTGATGTGCTTTTACGGTTAATTAATATTGCATTTAAGTTGTGGTCTGTGACGCAGTATAAATACGTCTTGAACTTTTTTTTTTTTCTTCTTCCACGTGTTGTGTGTGCGTTTATACACGTGCATACATCTCCAAACAGACAAAAACAAAGATATCTCTATGGGGGGAAAAAAAAGGAAAAGAAAATTCTATTGTGGAAGAGATCTGGAATTCTCCTGCCTCTCTCTCTAAGCACATTTTATTTTTACCGCAGAGATATTGAAGGGGTTCTTCTGTGTTCCTCATCCTCCTGTTGGGGTCTCGGCTTTCTTGGAAGGACCTGTTTGTGGCTGAACCAAAAAAAAAAAAAAAACCTGAATAAATGTTCTGTGGTCAGCCTTGTCGCTTGTGTCACGGTGTCGTTCATTGCGTACTTGGTTATAGGTAGAATATACTTTGTAACATGCAAGGCATTTAAGTGGTTGAAATTCCGAGCCGCCTTGTAACGTGACCTCTCGAGACGTGACATCGGATGTTCCGAAAATTAGCGGCCCACTTCACTCATATCACTAAGTATAACGCATGTTGAGGTCCATGTTGCGTGACCTCCAGTACTATACGCAGCATGTGTTACAATATTTAATATCTGCCTCATGCTCCTCCCCTTCCTGTCTGTACTGAAAGCAAGAAGTGTATTTATGTACACTTCCTGCACATTCACTGTAGCAGGAAATAAAGGGGTGGAGCAGAAGCCAATCTCAGCATTTAACTGCCATACTTTATATTAATTGCGGCTACTGCCACAGATTGCAAAGCAGGACGTGTTTCTAAGTATTTATCTAAAATTATGGGTAATATTTAAAGATTTGGTGATATTATTTATACAATGGATATTGCACACTTGTTGATTTTGAGCTGATGTAGGTGGGAGGGGCACGGCCAAACTAATTATGGGTGGAGCTATGCTTTAGCCACACCCCCTTTGCTGTATACTAAGCTCAGCTCTAGATAGTAACATTATAGCTGAATCCCTGAATAATAATCCAGACATATTCTTCATTTGAGTTTTATTGCAAATGAAGAAATAGACAGTCCTTAAAAACAGTAAAAACAAAAAAAAAATAATTAAGAGGACTAAAAACGCAGCTTTGCATCTGGTGGGTGGCGGAGGGGTCCGTGGGACACTATTTCTTAACTTAAAGGTCCAAGTAATCAGCCGTGTACCCTGCATATACAATAACACATGGGTGGGATCAGAGTCGGGGGGAAGTGGAAGTGGAACAGCGGACTCCAAATGGGCAAATTACCGCTCGAGGGTATAATTTGCCCCGGAAGCAAAAATTATATTAAAAAAAAAACAACGCGTACAGTGTATACATTTTTTGTAGGTGTAAAAACATATAATTTGTGAATATCAACATCAGAAGTAAATTACATCAGGTATTCAGCCCACTGAGGTATGATGCCGTGTGTATATGAGCAGCTGTAAGTGGCCTTATTATTAACTCATTCATATAGCGCCATCATATTCTGCAGCGATGTACAATAGGAGTTGTACCAAACTTCCACAATGTCTGGCTATCGCTATAAAGTCAAAAGCCTTAACACTACAGGCGGAAAATGCTTAGCAAGGTGGTTGTAGGGAGCATAGTGCGTAATTTTTTACCCCCTTCTTCATAAACTCTCATTATTATTTTATATATTTTTTTTTTTTTTTAACAAAAAAACAAGAATCTGATTGGTGGATCATATCGTGTAGCGAAACGCATCGGGGTTCAAAAAAGTGATACAAATCACTCATTTGATTTTATACAGCCTGGCTCCATCTAGAGGTTGAATTTAGGTATTACAATTTAAAATACCTATTTAAAAAGTGATTTTGGTGGAAAAGTTTAAAAAAAAGATTTAATGATCTTTTCAGCATGAGCATTAAGCTGGTTGCTATGGTGATAAGACTACTTTTCAAAACCTTAGCACCATAATCTCCAGCTGTTGCCTTTTAATGCATACTCCGTGTCGGTTTTAGAAGATAAGATTTGGATAATTTTGGTTAATGCTCCCCAATATTATTTATTAATAAGATTTAAGAAAGATCTAGAAACCTTTGGGTTAGATGGTTGGCACTGGGGAATATTCAGAATTAAAAACAACACGTGGACCGCGTTTATGGTATTACAGGGGGTGTGTCGGAAAAGCGTACATGCGCTTATAAATTAAATAATTTTGTAAAAAAATCACATGAAAATCACTTATTCTAGCACAATATATAGATCGGGATTCTTTTTGTTCATATGACAGGATCCACTTTAATAGCCAGACTAGCACTTTGTGCACGAAACGCGTCGGGCTACCATACAAGCAGCGGGTCCTCGTGCCTCGCGGGACTGTGATCGATCGCCGTTTTTTTTTTTTTTTTTCGTGATTGGAATCTTCTTTTTCTTTTGAATTTGGATAACGTATCGGCGAGATTTCAATGTACCAAGCATGGACGTCTGAGAAGCTTTAGACTTGGATTCTAGTTTTAGGAGCCAGACTGAAAAGCGACGGCTTCGTTTGGGATGATCCTTCAACCTGTTGGCAATGGAAGCATGAGGGGATTCTCCGCGAACCGCCGGGTGGCTGAAAATGATCTGCGTGTGTGATTCGACACGTGCCATGGGGTATGATTACCATGCTGTGGCCTGAAGGCTCTGATGGCAGGGTAGCCGGTGGCCACCTGAAGGCCACGTGTCTGGGTGGGTGTTGGTGAACGCTCCCTCCTCACTCTGGAAAGTGCAAGCGATGCAGACTATTCACACGCCTTTCACGAGGAAGGTGGCGGGTCTTTCCTTCCCGTATAGAGGTCACAGTTCCTGCATCACTGGGGCGAGAGGGCAGTCCAGCTCAGGAAAGGCAAGCGATACCGATTCCGCGCCGATCGCCTACTGTAACCGGGCTGAAAGCTCCCCGCGTCCGCGGCAAAAAAAAAAAAAAGTCAGCAGTAGATACTGCCAGTGTATGCTTCTGGTTGTGACGCAGCACTGAAAGCGAGGGGTTAACCCAGCTTGGTTCTGTTAGCAGGTCCAGACCTGAAAGAGAGGTCAGAAAAATAAAAAAAAAATCTTTACGATAAGGAATGCGTTATAGAAAACACACCCTGCGGTTGGCGTAAGGGCACTAAGTGCTAAATGAAGCGCCACACCGGGCATTTTTCATAAGGTGCCTATTAACAGTTTGCATACTGGATGTCTCACCGCATAAAGGAATGCGCTCTAAAGTTTATACATTTTGTTTACATTGAATATAAGTGGTTTTTTTCCCCTGCAATGATCATCAGGAGGTGCACACGTACCTTCACTGTACTGTCCACCGCGCCGGAGAAGAGGCGTCCCCGGGACACGGCTAACGCTGTGACGCTGCCCTGGTGTCTGAGCAATGTCTGGGTGCAGATCATGTTATCCATGCTCCAAACCTGCGGTGAATAAGCGGAAAGGGTGAGAAACGTAACCTGTTCCTTGCACTCATTCTGTAACACTCGCCACAATCGAGGCTGCTTAACATAAACGTATTATTCTTGATAATCCTCCGAGGATCGTAACTCTTCTCGGTACAAGGAGAGCGCGTGGTGTTTGGGAAAGGACTGGGTTCGCAGATACGTACCCGCAAGGACCGGTCGTAGGATGCGCTGAAAACCTTGGTTTGATCCGGGGTGGAGATGACCGCCAGGGCGTACACTGTGCCCACGTGCCCGGTCAGAGTCCTCACCTGCTCCTTGGATTCGATGTCCCAGACCTTTGGGGAAAGAAGCATCGGTTGACATCACACGCATCTCGAAAGTGCCGAACAATCTACCGATATCCCATACCGGAATTCATTTCAAGAAATAACATCAACCTAAACAAGAGACTTTGCAGAGACCGCCGCAAAACCCTGGAAGATACAGCCGGCCGCCGCAGGAGACGCAATGAAGTCATTAACTCACGTGGATGAGGTTCTCGTAAGTTCCGCACACGATGTGATGGTTGGTGACGGCGATGGAATACACGCTCCCACCCGACGTCTGGAGAACGTGGACACACTCCAAAGTCCGGATATCCCAAATCTAGAACGCAGGAGGAAAGAATCAGCGAGAATCTAGAACAGGAGTAACCATTTGGTGATTGGCCAGCAGCTGAAGGATCACGGGATCGCTGCCGGTTACTGGATATGTTCTTACGATCGGTTCCACCACCCATTCTATTGATCATTATCGCAGTCGTTATAGATTATAGGAACCCGAGCATTCATTCCATCATCTCACCTTGATGGTCTGGTACGACCCGCTGTACAGGTAATTCTGTGACGCCACCAACGCCCGCACCCAGTGGTTAAGGCCGGTCAACTCCTTCTTCAGCTTTAAGTCTGTACCTACAATGTCCCACACCTGAGCGGACGAGAGAGACGGAGGACGGCCGCAAATTACTTCTCCACATTTAAATTGTTTATTTAAAGCTAATAAATTTTGCGTTAGTTCATGTGACCCGATTACGTTCTTAATGATTAATAAACCAAATCTCGTGGTTCTCCCTGTTAACCTGATGCCACAGTAAATGTGCTAGATGTTGCACATGATATAGAACAAATGGCGTACGTTCTTTGATCGCCAATTTAATCTTTTAAGAATGTACCCTGTGGTTTTGTACTAAACCCTACGATTCCACCATGAACCGACCTTGATTGCTTTCAAGGAGCCGCTGAAAAGCATGTTGTGAGAGGAGACCAAGGTGCACACAGGGTTGTCGTGGGCTCGGATGGTGTTGACCTTCAGCAGAGTTTGAATGTCCCAGACCTGGATAGGAGGTTAGAGAAGGTCAAATGCTTTTTGGATCCCCCTCTAAGCCACCGGCTAGTAACGTGGCAGCGTAAAGCCTTAGATTACGGAGACCAAGTCCCTTCCCCAGGACACAAATACTCACAATAATAGTGCAGTCTGCCGAGCCGCTGTACAACTTGCTTCTAGACAACCAGAAAATGAGAAAAAAAAGGAAAAGTGTAAGTACCGAAGATGAATCAATCTGCGAAATCTCAGCACTTATAACGTTTTTACCGGGGCGAGAAGATGCTGCAGGTTCTTACCCCTGTATACAGAGAGCCAGCACTATTCCGTCGTGTCCCTCCAGGGTTTTTTGGCACTTGTAAGTCGTGCAAGTGTCCCACACCTGGAAAAAGGTGAAAAGCGAGGGTTAGCGCCACAGGTCATCAGAGGACCAAGCATGGCGGGACCTCAAAGAACCGGCCAGGAGAACACATTCCTTACCTTGATGGTTTTGTCCGATGAGCCGCTGAACAGCAGGTCCCCGATGGAGTAGACGCACAAGCACCAGACGGGACCTTGGTGTCCCACGAAAGTACCCTTACATTTAAATATCTGCTGCGGGTCGTAGGCTGTGAAATAGGAGAGAGAGAAGAGTCGGCCGCTGTGAAGAGGTTCAATGCCAGCATACGGACCGCTATATGCTTCAGTTATATCATGACTTCCACCACTTGATGCCCAATATAATTAAACAGCCAGACCCTGCCACAGGAGCTTGCACTTACACCCCAGTATGCCCATGTTCAGCCGCGCGTTGATATGAGAGAGTTCGTCCTGTTAAACAGAAGGGGAACAGTCAGAAAATATCGAATGTCCTGCAGAGAAGCCCAAACTCGAGGATGGATTAACGCTCTGGGCTATGGCTGACATGGGAGACGAATGTGGGAGCACAGAAACATAGAATATGCCCATCCTATCCACGTTAAAGATCCCCAACTGTATTAACCTCTACCGCTTCTGCTGGGAGGCTGTTCTACTTATTCTCTACCCACTTAGTGACGCACACCTTCTTTATACTACAGATGCATAGAATTCTTATTACTAAAGTCGACCGGGGCATCTACTAAAGGAACGGAGGAAAGGAGCAAGGAGTGAATAAAATGAATGAACGCTTACATTTAACATCGACGCATCTCTGCGAAACTCCATCAAGTCTTCGCTCAACTTGCTTTGGTTTTCATCCAAGACGTCTGCAAGAACAAAAAGACTGGATGTTAAATATGCAAGAAAAAGGAGCGGGGATGGAATGCGGAGCGGGGATGGAATGCGGAGCGGGGATGGAATGCGGAGCGGGGATGGAATGCGGAGCGGGGATGGAATGCGGAGCGGGGATGGATACAGAGCAGCCTTTCAGCCTTGATCTGCGAATCTCCCACCGGCCAGGGGCAGTCTTTCCCACCATGGTCTCCATAATGTGTCTTTGGAACAAGGAACGTTCTGTAGGATGCCCAATCTTAGACTATGGACTGCAGCAGAGACACGGTGGCTTTAAAGATGGATTCTTATTTTTGGTAAACTACCCCTATGTTATACCACCGGTCCAGACTGCAACAACAAAGCAGCTGTCTGGATATCGAGTTTGGTTTCGAAGTAACTGAAGATGAAAACCAGTGACAGCAGAAATGTTTGTTTACACCCCAGTGGAAACAGCCAAGACCGCGTCACTGTGAAGCTCGCTTGTTCCTACGTTGGGAAGAATGCCCTTGCTGCGTTTCCAGGTTCATCCGCCGCCCGGGCGCTGAGTGCGGAAAGATAAGGCGCTAAGCGAGGAGGGGGGTTTAGTTTCCTACCAAACTTTAGCTCCAGGTTTTTCTCCAGCTGGTCGATTTTCTCGGAGAGCTTCCCCAGCATGGAGCGCAGGAAGGCGATCTCCTGGTCCTTTTGGGTCATGGCCACCTGCATTTCATGGAACCGATCGTCTGTCTGCTGGAGGAACTCCTTCAATCCCTCGAACTTGCACATCTCTAGGTGGGTCTCGTAGGTGTCCTGGTTCCCTATGAACGTGCACCTGGAAGCCAAAGGGTGCGACATTGTATCAACCACGAAATTCATTCCATCACGTTCAGTACAGATCGTGCGACCCCCGAAAGCGTTATAGGAACGCGCTCGGGACACAATCACCAACCGCTTACTTCTCTGGTGGGCTACAAGGTGAGCAGGAGGGCAACAGACCCACAGATGTGCCCCAGTCTAAAGACCCTCAGCCGAAAGTAGCCGATAGTTTTACATCAACAAAGTCAACTCTAAGTCTTCGGTTCATTCACTCATCCAATATGGTTCTCCACCCAATAATTGGACCCTAATAATATGTCACGTTGATCTAAAACGTGTTTGGGGGGCAATTATTCTCTCTTCCAGCTCTACCCCCACAGAGGGGTCCGTACCCGTATTTAGAATGAGGACACTTTATATGTTCACACTCTTTGAGGTGGGCTTCCATGTTCATCTTCAGCAGCGGAGGACAGTTGGGATTATTAGGACAGCGCACCGGTCGGTAATCACAGCTGCCTTCATGGTCCCTGGGAAGAAAAATGGAAAAGAAAACACAGAAATTAAGTTAACGGAGGCCGACAATAAATAAAAAAACAAAGAAAAGCAACCCTAAAAAAAGGAGAACATTGGCAAAAATTCTGTTTGCGGGATGAAAAAAAACAGAAAAAGTAGGAAGACGGCGGCCCCCGCGGTCACCTCCCCAACTTACTTTCTGGCACTTAGCTTTATGGTGAAGGGGCAGCCGCGAGGATCCACTTCGAACGTAGCCGGCTTCCCATTGGCTGATGGACGACAGCCGTATTTACAGTGAATAAACAGCTCCCCAATCTGCTCGGCGACGGCGATATTATTCACCACCACGGTAAGTTTAGCGTTATCCACCGGACACTTTTCTGGGGGGAGGGGGGAGTAAAATAACCATGTCAGCCCCAGAAAAAAAGGATATAACGTTATATAAGCTTTTGGGGCCTCAGGGGTCTCTTCTTCACCTAGTCAAGGATGAGCCCTATCACCATTACATGGTGAATAATGAAAATCCCCATAAATGGCCATTTTTTAAAGAGACAGACATTCTCATTGAGTAAGGGTTTCTGCACCTACCAGATGTCAAGGCGCACCTCCTGCAAAACGTGTGCTGTGGGGGAGAGAGGGGAGAGGAATTAGTCTCATTCATTCACATTTAATGGGGGGGAGGCAGCAGCCCCAGAGCTATAAGGATGGAGTGGGACGCAGGAATGCATTTCACATTCTCTCCATGGCTCCTGCCAGGATGATAGGAATCATAGTCCAACAGCCACAGATCTTTCTCCAATGCAATCGCCTATTTCTAATCTGAACTACATCACCCATAATCCTCAGCACTGGTCAGCGCCGTCAATGGTGACATTGGCTTTAGGGACATGTTTTGTCATTTATTTTGTATCTCGTCTCAGGGATCTTGTGGTTTCTGTGCTCGTGGAACGTCTTGTTTTTGGGGTGTATTCATTAACAGGACATTTCAACCCCCCGGCTTCCAACTGCCCCTGTGCATTGTATAGGTGCGCATGAAATCACCCCGAGGAATAAACTCCTTTAAACTCTCGTGTTAGTGAATAAAGCCCCCAGCCCCCAGCCCCCAGCCCCCTCCAGAACAGCTGCTTCCGCTAACAAGCCGCGGGCCAAGTTCTGTTCGCTCCGGCTGCTTCCTGCCTGCAGTACTTTCCACGGCTGAGCCTGCGCGGCTGGGGAGTTTCCGGAGCACAGAGGAGGAGCGCGGCCGACCCCACTCGGCGATCCTCTCCTTCTTCCACCCCACCAAATATTAACGTATTGCGCAGGGACAGCCCGAGAACAGAACTCATTTTAAGGCATATTAAACTACATTGGGCTTACACTAACACCCTACAACACGGAGGACGGCAGTGAGCATCCGCAGCTCTATAATAATAATAATAATAATAATATGCGTTACTGCTTATAATCCTTACTTTCGTTACAATAAAGGCGGATAAATGTTAGAACAAAAGTTCATAATCTAAATTTAGAAACTGAGGCTTAGATGCAATGTTAGGAAGTTGTTGAGAGGGTGGTAGATAAGTGGAACAGCCTCCCAGCAGAAGTGGTAGAGGCTAATACAGTGAGGGGATTTAAACATGCATGGGATAGGCATATAGCTCCTGAATCTAAGACGAGACCAACGACTGATTAATCTTTGAGCTTTAAGAGGAGGAGAAAAGGGCGACTAGACGGGGGCCGGACGGGGGCCGGACGGGGGCCGATCTGCCAGCAGATTCTACGTGGCTCCCTGAGGACGGCTCAGCTTGCCCGTCACTTTTAAGTCGTGATCTACGATACACGGCTTACAAAACACTCGCAGTAACAATGTTACAAACAGTAATAAGAAGAGCGAGCTCAGAACGGACACTTACCCCGCAGGTGGTGATGACGGGATCTTTAAAGACGCCGCAACACAGCTGGCAGCAGAGCTTCACCGACGGCTGCTCGGCAAACACTAGAGGGTCCTTGATCGGCACGGAAGAGAAGAACAGGTGTCAGGGGCGCGTTCCCCGGGGGTCCCTACGCTGCGACCGCTAGGCATGACCAATACATTGCAGATAACGGGAGCCCTTCATTCCCGCACGTCCTTACAACGCCGGTAACATTAAGTTGGGATCGCCCCGAAGGACATTTCTTTCTGAGACTTTAATTCTAGATTTTTTTTTTCTATTACCAAGTCTGTCCTTCTTTAAAACAAGCGCAGGACTCGGCGGTGCGGAGAGTTCTTTCCGGGGATGGACAAATGGGCACCGGTCTACTTACAGCTCCCTGCCGCGCTCTGCGCCATCTTTACGCGTTACTCGCTCTGCGCCATCGCTCTGCGTCACTCCTTACCGGCTCGCCTTCTTCGTCGTGGAGAGAGAAGGTGGAGCGCAGGGACATGCTGGACTCTGAATGCAGGGAGCGCACGGAGATGGCAGAATCCGAGCGCCTGGGAGTGCTGATGGGAGGCTACAAAACGACACCCCCCGAAAAAGAGAGAGGTGAGAATCCGTCAGACAGCCCGCCGGCCGCCGCCGTCCGACATCCACACGCCGGGCTCCGGAGCGGAGGGAGCGTCCTTCAACAATCCATCGCACAGAAAGAGGCGGCCGCCCCGGGAAGCCCCGCTGTCTACGCTGCTCATTCTCTGCTGACCGTCCGCCCGGCTCCTCTAAGTCAGGGCGAGTGGCCGGTACCTAGCCGTGTGAGCGCACTCATGCCAGAGTGAGGGTGAGGCGTGCCCCGTGGGGTGACGCCGGGTCCCCCCCGAGGTACGGAGCCGAGCGTGCGCGACCGGTTGGCTGTCTGGCTCCTGCCAGCTCTGTATACGCCGGGACTTCCTCCTATTGAATTGAGCCGCTCGGCTGCTTCCTGCCGGAGATGTCAGCGAGGGGGATTTATATCGACACTGGAGGGGGGAGGGGGAAAGGGCGACATATACTGGAAATACAAATAAGGGGTCCCTATTAGCCGCTTGGTTACTGCTGCACTGCAACACCCATGGCTCTCAGCCAAGCACATCATGGCT
Organism: Spea bombifrons; assembly: GCF_027358695.1. Taxonomy (NCBI): domain Eukaryota; kingdom Metazoa; phylum Chordata; class Amphibia; order Anura; family Pelobatidae; genus Spea; species Spea bombifrons. The sequence goes on from NC_071093.1 coordinate 43,048,584, forward strand.
TTCCTGGTTTAAGCAACGACGATGCTGTCCAGAACGGATGCAATTCATGCGCAGGTGACTACTTCTATTATAAGCTGGGGTGCCGGACTATAACTGCCCGTCCACGCGCCCTCAGTCCTGCTGCTGTGAAATAGAACAGCCTTCCAGCAGAAGTGGTAGAGGCTAAAGCAGTGAGGGGAATAAAACATGGACGGGACCCAGTCATGATCACAGGGACACTTCCCATTGATTTCATCGGAAGTACTTTCCTGCCACCGATTGACAGCTTGAACAGCCAATCAGTGACAAGAAATCTCGGATCACGCAGGAAGAAAGAAGCTTTTGGCTACAAATTCTGTGCCAGGCAAGTGATCCACTCAATCACGTTTACGGGACACTCACCATGCCGTCCTCTTCATCCCTGGGGGAGAAGGTCAGGGTGCTGGAGGATGATGGAGTGCGGCGGTGCTGTTTGAACGTGTTGGTCCCGTCCGCTGCTAGAGAAAGAAGAGATGCGGTCATGGAGTCTCCGTACGTTCTCGGCCATAAATCGTGAAGGACTCACGCCGTCTGCTGACCTGGGCCAGCGGAGTACTGCTGAGGGCTACCTGCTGCGTGCCCAAACCCAGCCCCCGCTCTGCATCGCTGCTAACCTTTAAAGCCTCTACCTGACCACATCCAAAGAGAAAGGTGGCCTAACCTATCAAAGGTTCCAAGCTGGGAAAGGGGGTGACTAAGTGGCCCTAGCGCTTAACGCCCCCCCGGGCAGTAATCGGTAAAGTATGGGGGCCACTAGGTATCCGCCTGGTGAGCCGTACCCTGTTCAAGCTGTCCTCAGCGCACCGCTAGGGTGTGAGCGTAAGGTCTTATAATTAAAAAAAAAATAATGTTCATCAATGAATCATTAAAAAGAAAATATACGCGTTTTTTACATCCCCCCCCCCAAATCTACATTTGTAAACATGCTTTTATATTAGATGTATGTAAAACTCATTATACTACAGATATTTTCGGGCAAAAGGGGTAACTATCGTGCCTTTTACGGAGTCTGAATTTCCAAAAACGAGCAGCCAATCAGGATGCGGACACCTGGTGCATTGTGGGAATCAATGTTCTAAACACAAGAGCTAAGCAGCTATGCACGTACGTATATATAGGGTTTTATCGTTTCTAGGCAGCGATCTATCAGCGCCCGCTTTTGTGTCACGTTACAATTAAGTGTTCCCGGCACAAAAAGAATTCTACACAATTTACAAATTATTTTTTGGGCAAATTATAAGGAATGATGCATTTAGTTCTAAAAATGTTGCATTCAGCAGAGTAGGCAGAAGCGGAGGTGACGTTATAGAGAATTAACGAGATTACTAGAAAAGGGCCATTTCTCACCTTTTGTAATAGTCGTGACGGCGGAGAAGGCAGGACCGAACGTGGTCTCCATTCTGGTCTGGGGGAAGAAAAGAAATGGGAGCCAATGCTAAAAACATACAATTTCTCACTGTCCTGAAAAGAGAGAGAAAGACAAAAAAAAAGAGAGAGAAAGAAATAGTAAGAGAGATAAAAGAGATCAGCAGAAAGATCCGAGGAAAAGAGGGGAGCGAGAAGGGTTTAAAGGGGCATTCCAACCATCACAAGCACGTTAATGATATCAGAGTATATGACTGCTGCGTGGCCCCTTTAAATGTTTGCGGCGTCTTCGTTGGAAATGCATGGGGGGTCCTGCAGAACCCCCCCCATATTTACCCCTTTCCCCAGCTTTATGCCGTGGAAGAGATGGCTTTAGCAAGGCTGCCAGGGGCTGTGCACCCTCCCTTTAACTCTCATCTGATGTTGATTTTGAATTACAACTCCTATGACACCGATCACAGACCCCACCACCCACTATGTGAAGTACGGAGAATCCGGTTACCCCGTTGGTGTTCTCCGTGGCGACGTTCGTGGCACCGGCTGTAAAATGATTGAAGCGTGGATTCTTGCCGGAGGTCATACTCTAATCCGGCATCAGCGGGCTGTGTGACGCGGCCGCCAGAAGGAGCGTCGGGGAGGCGTTAGACCCCGGCAGCGGCCCTCTGACCCCTTCAAAGGGAGACAACACAGAAGGATTCAGATCACGGAACGGGATAACAACGGGAAACACCGAAGAGCGAACGGGCCCCGTCCGCTCTGACCTAGAAAAATACATACATAGCTTTTCTGATGATATGGCAACAGAGACTTTCCACCTATCACTGGTAATACAGCGAGGGTATTAAACATGCATGGGATAGACATACGGCTCCTGAATCTAAGACGAGACCAACGACTGATTAAGGTTTGAGTCTTTACAGCGGGATAAACGAGCGACTAGACGGGGGCCGAATGGGGCCGATCTGCGATACATTCCTTACGCTGGAGCCGATGTCTTGGCTGCGTGAGGTTTAGCAGCTGGACGAGGCGAGTGTCAGGACATTACGCTCGCGCTCTCGCCTCGGGCCCCGTCTTTCCACAGCTTGGTTTTATTAAGTTTACTTGGCGACCGGAGCGAGAAATAAAACCGTTTCCATGACAAATCTAAACACCGTTTAGCAGACGACCCCCGATCACCAAAGAGTAATTCACCGAGGGGCATTTTTCATATACAAAAGCCCTTTGGCGTCGGCCGAACCAGCGCTGGAGCCGACCGGTGCCAAGTATATCACCCGCAGCGGGACATCTTCAGCACAGAAAATAGATGGGGGGGGGATTCCACAAAATACCCCCATACATTATCCACAGCAACAGCCGTCACATGCGTTAAAGTCTATATGGCGGCTGGACCTGCAGTATACTCCTCACTGCGTACGCTTAGATCTGACCGGGGCTTTTACTGCTTCGCGTTTCCTCCTCCCAGGATTGGGTAATATTTTTATTGCCTCGCTACATGCTTCCTGGGTATATCACACGATGAGGTCACAGCGATCCTGCGCAATCGATAAACATCTGTCGCCCCCGTCCTGCTCTGCATAACCCAAGCACGCAGAAAGCGTTTAGCTAATAATTCCCTAATCTTTCGGAAAACCCCCCCCCCCAATGACTTACAAGATGGGGGAACTTCCGCTATTTCTTAGAATCAGCTGCGATGGGGCAGGTACCGGCCAGGCTCTGCGCATGGAGGAACGCGTGGGGTCAGGCGGAGGAGACGTTAAGGAAAACTTATTAGAGGGGGAAGACTTTTCGTACAAAAAAATCAGATACAGGTTTGGGGAAATATATATCATTTAGGGGCCGATAAGGAAACTCTAGGAGCCAACTTGAAAAGGAGACGTTGATTCCTCTAGATTGTAAGCTCTTGCGAGCAAGGCCCTCTTTGACTAATGTATCGGGTCTGGAAAAAGCGCTGTTGGCACAAAATAAATCAAAAGGGAATACAATAATATAATGATAAAAAATAATGCAATAATAAGAAAATAAAATAAAAACGATTACAAAAAATAATAAAATATTATATTAAAAAATAAAAATAAGAAAATAAAATAAAAACTATTATAAAAAATATAAAATATATTAAAAAATAAAAATAGTGCAATAATAAGAAAATAAAATAAAAACGATTACAAAAAATAATAAAATATTATAATAAAAAATAAAAATAAGAAAATAAAATAAAAACTATTATAAAAAAAATAATAAAATATATTAAAAAATAAAAATAGTGCAATAATAAGAAAATAAAAATAATGTAATAAGAAAATATAATAAAATAATAATACATGGATGCCGCTCAAAAGCGTTAAGTAGTAGTAATGAAGGGATTTGGTTCAGCAACTGCTACTGCGCACAGTAACGCGACTCGTCATTTAGTCGATGTCTCACTCTTTACAAAAACACTGGGATGGAAGCCAAGACTCATCCAGGTACAAATCCTGCTGCACGAGTCTTTCCGTTACCACGTGAAACGGCACCAAGGATCCCTTCTGGGGCTAAACCGCTCCGTAACCTATAGATACGATCCACGGGCAAACGGGGCGAGAAACCCAGAAACTTTAAATAAAAAAACCCATCATCATAACCGACACTATATTAACCCCTTTGCTCCCAAAACCCAGAGCCAACTAAACCAGGCCCCCCCCGGCACGCTTCACATTTACACGCCGGATAATCTGCAGCGGGATCAGTTGTGCTTCTGCTTTATAGCCGGTCCCATCGGGGCAAACGCTGGGCGTCCTGCCATTAACCCGTAGCACGCCGGGACAGGGGACACCCTGGCAGCGGATAGGTTAAACAGGGCCAGGTTTTTCCGGTACCGGTTTATTATCTTATCGCTGTCCGGGGTTTTATTACCTTGTCTCAGGCTCCGAGGTCTCTTTGGTTCATTCTGGAGGAAGCTCTGACGCCGAATGATTTCACAAGGTCCCCATGTCTGTGAGCCGCTCCGTGCTGCCGGGGAGTGATGCAAACAGAAAGGCATTTAAAGCAGGGGGGGAGGCGATTAACTTTTTTTCTTTTTTTTTTTATACTGGAAAATCCCTTCTCTCATCCAATCAGCAGACTGTAAACTACCCCGGTGCATTAACCCCCTCTGAAATCCACATCCCTCTGAAGAGAAAAACATTAAACATACATAGAATGTGACGGCAGATCGGCCCACTCGGCCCCCGTCTAATCTGCTGTAAAGACTCAAACCTTAATCAGTCGTTGGTCTCGTCTTAGATTCAGGAGCCGTATGCCTATCCCTAGCATGTTAAAATTCCCTCACTGTATTACCCTCTACCACCTCTGCTGGGAGGCTGCTCCACGTATATCTACCACCCTCTCGGTAAAGTAAACATGTTTCTATTTTAATGTTTTTAATGTGTTTTTCCCGTCCCAGTTTAGTATTAAATTCGGTAGAGCGGGTGGAACTGCACCTTTAAACCACAAAACGGAAGCCATTTAAATATTCACTCGGACAGCGATTAACACGCGTGGCCCATTAACGAGCCCCCTGCACATACATGTAACACGCTTATGTTTATTCCTTGGCTTTGTAGCAGACAGCGGCCGGCAGAAGTATGTTTCTTTACTTCCTATACGACGGCCCGGACTGGCCACCCGGCACGCTGGGGACATGTCCCGTAGGCGTTGCTGGGGGCTCTCGGGTTTGCCCCCGAGTCTCGGGGCAGATTCTCGAGGTCACACAGACTGGGACGGATTCCTTCCTATTCTATGTTGCTGTGATCATACACAAGACTCCCAGTTGATATCCCTGCTTGAATGCAGGTGACTCAACTAAGTGTATCTTTAAATAAAGACAGGTCCGGGTTTCCACGAGGGCCGGTATTAGAGCCGTTTGGGGGGTAACTACACAGATTCTTAATGATGGGACAAACCAATAAATAATTCTGCTTTATTTGTAAGTCTATCCATATAAAGCGATCCCGCTAATTAACATTATTGTTAACGAGATACATTAATGCGATCATTCAGTAACACATAACATTCTTACACACGCACTGCCTGCATCGGAGCGACAGGAAATGATGTCATATCCCCGCGCCCAGACGCCGTGTGCTGGGAGCGATGGAGCGCGGTATGCCCGGCCCTGCTAGATGTGTGAAACATACTGCCCATCCTGGCACGAGGAGGGATGAAGCCTTCATGGTTTGCCTCGAAGCCCCCATTCCAACCCAGAACATGTTAAAGGTAAAGTTCCACCTACTCTGCGGAATCTCGGGCGTCAGGAAGACGATTATACAGCGAGACAAACAACCAAACATCAGCCCACGGAAAACATCGCACTTCTGGGTAAAACAAGTCTTTTGTGTTAACGGCTCATTCTTATCACACTGACAGGGACCAGATAGGAGCAAAAGCTGTACATGTGAAGCAGTCACCATGGAAACCGGCGGAATCTTCCTACGGCATACACCAGAAACGTGCTGTATATTCTCTAATAATCAGGACTCCCGTTATCCTCATTCTTCAGAACAATCTGGTGCTGCTGTACGCACACCCCTCAATCTCATGCCATCACCTGTACCCCCTTCTATTTCATCTCCCTTCCCCCTTCACCCTATCTCATCTCCCTCCCCCCACACTCTCTACCCCTCTGCACCCCAATCTCATCTCCCTCCCCCTGCACCCCCATCTCATCTCCCTCCCCCTGCACCCCCATCTCATCTCCCTCCCCCCTGCACCCTATCTCATCTCCCTCCCCCTCTACACCCCATCTCATCTCCCTCTGCACCCCCACCTCATCTCCCTCTGCACCCCCATCTCTTCTCTCTCTTCCCTCTGCACCCCCATCTCTTCTCTCTCTTCCCTCTGCACCCCCATCTCTTCTCTCTCTTCCCTCTGCACTCTCTCCCCCTCAACCCCCATCTGATCTCCCTCCCCCTCTGTCATCCCCCCGCACCCCCTCACATAAATTGTCAGCCTCGTTTCCTCAACTAGCTAGCTGTCACAGCCCGTCATATGTGGCACTTACTACCTCATACCCTCCTGTCAGGTTATCGTCGCATCTCCTCCAATAACTCACCAACTCGCAGACATGTTTTCCGGCTTCTACTAACCAAACAAATGCCCCTCCCACTGAGTGCCACATTCCGGGATTTCTCACCGCCCCGGGAACTCTGGGAATCGTAGTCCACCCATTGCCACATTGGCGCATTCACTAAACAAACGTCACATTCATGGACTCCAAATACCACTATGCACCACGAGAAGCACTAAACAGCCAATATGATAGCGCTTCTCCTCGTCTGTCAATCATCATCCGTCCCAGTGGGGGCGGGCGGGATAGGAGCCCAACCCCTTTTACGCAAACGATCTCAGCGATAGGCCCAAGCCACAATGTTTGTGATAGGGCGGATGGAAACCCACGTGATCACAACAACCAATCATAGCGCAGTTCCTTCCTGTACTTAAGCCGGCTGCAGAAAGTTTTATCCCTTTCTTCTTGTCCTCGGGTAGGTTGGAGCATAGCGGGCTCGGTGCTTTCTTCCCTCCTATGCTTGTAGTCAGCGTGCTGTTTAACCCCTGATTCCTCATCAGTCTTCTCTACTTCTCTTAAATCTAATTATATATATATTTAAATGCGCTCAACTACGGCTAGTGATACCACTACGCAAGTAAAATCTCGGGCTCTTGCGCTGAGGTCGGCCATTTTTCTTCTGCCTAGTATGCGAGCAGCTGCTTTTGAGGCCTGATGGGTGTAACAGGCTGTAAAAGGTGTATAGTTCCCCTAGCAACCAACGAATGTTCAGGCTGTCTTCAGTATTTCTTTTTATGGCTGCCGTGGTACAGGATGTTCCAGCGAAACTTGATTCCCTTACTGTATCTTGGTGGTTCATCCATTAAAGTCTGCTTTATGATCCCATTCATTTGCTTCAGCGGAGAGCATCTCTGACAGAATGTGAATGGCTTTTTTGCTATTGATACCATAACTTGGTGTTGCTTAATATTTGAGATATAACTTTTTTTTTTTTTTGTCCAGAGTCCGCTATGTTTCCGGTGGCTCGACTGCTGTGCTGCCTGGCAGCGGTATGCGATTATCGCCCTCCTTAAAGAACAGGTTAGTTTCATTCTCTTGTGTTGACTGACTTTCTTTGCTGTGCGATGCGTCTTGTTACAGTAACTTTGCATGAGGCTGATAATGTTTCTTTTCTTACAGCGATACTTGCTGGTAAAATGAGTCAAACCTGATTGGTTGGCACTGAGCTGGAACGAATGAGTCAAACCTGATTGGCTGGCACACTGTGGGAACTGTCCTATTAACAGAAAGGTAATCAACTTTTTCTTTACAAACTGGTGCATCCTCAACGTCTGGTCACTAAAGGTTTAAAGAGCTCGGAGCTGAGTTCTATTATAAGATAACAGAACATAAATCCCCCGTTATACCGCTGCGCTAACGAGACGGCTTTATGTAGCTAAGGCGGGGGGGCTGTGCGTGTTATAGGATGATATTTAAACTTCTGACACCTCAAATGAGTATTGCTCAGGCAGTACCTGATATCACTCAATATCTGAAGACGCTGCACATGACATTATAGACGTTGCGTTGTTACGTTGTTGCTTCGTTCGTAATCTCACAGCTCTTTATGATCTCTTTAGGTCGTCTGATGGAATGAGGCTGCGGGTATGAGGTAAGGAACCGTTTTTTAAGAATCTTAAATTAGATTTATTTATTCTCCTGCGAGCCGCTGATGATACAAAAAAAAAATTTCTGACACCTCATCTGAGTGCGTTTTACGCATTTGCTGTTACGACGTGTCTGAGGCTCCTCCAGAAGGAAACTAAACCAGATCACAAACTACTTGGAACCAAAGCTCCTAAAGTGTTATATCAAGGAGGTTAAAAGACCCTTCATACCTACAAAGCTATTTATATAAAGGGGTAACAGTGCAGCAGTTCATGGGGGCCCTTATTTATTAACTGTGGGATAAGATGAATGTACCTTATTCACACACTTTCGGGTGTCTGGGTTATCTGTTGATGCTGTGAGGTGACATTTGATGTAGATGGCCATTGTTTCAGTGGTTTTTAATCCATAGACATGGAAGTAGCTTGTAACGTGCAGGGACTCCAGCTGAAACATGCATGTTTATGCGTTTAATAGCCGTGTCTTCCAATAATGCAGGGAAGGATTCTCGAGGATCTCTGCTTATGTGGTTTCTCTATCCAAACTTGGGCTTGCAGCAGACTCTTGGTTAAACAGGTCTCCTGCACATGCATGCGATACTCCTGGGGCCAAGCGTGTATCCCGCGAGCCTAGGGGATGGGAAGGGGTTCGGGTTACAGTAGTGGGATTGTAGCTTGTTATACTAAATTTACCTGATGTTGGCATAGATGTTGCAGCACCTTGTATAATGCTACTTTTACTGTTACAGGAGTCTGGCGTCTACTGATCTCTCCCATGGGGGACAATCATGAAATCTGCTTAGAGGAGTGTATGCGGAGTCATTTAAAGAGAAGATCTCATGTAATGAAGCACTTCTGTTTATTAATGTGTATTCTGACTGTACAATATTTCATTGAATAAAGGAAGAACTTATTGCTACCTACGAGACTCTTGTCTTTCATATAAGCACAGCCTTTCTATAGTTGGCAGCGATTCTCCTCTGAAAAGAATAAGACTAACGTTTCAAAGCATAACCTTTATTCAGATATTACAAAGTGTAAACACTGAGCGATGTCTGGCGCAGTCATCACTGGAGGAACCGCTGCTTAAACCTCTTCCACGGCAGGTGGGGTTAAAAGAACTGAATGCTTTGTACTATAGAACATGCTGGTATGAAGTAAGTTGCTATATAACATATAAAAGCTCAACTTAATGGGCGGAAATCACATAGATCCTTTAACCCCTTAATAACCAGTAACTGCCACTTAAAGTGATTTAAGATTGCTTTTTTTTTTGCATGCAGTGTTTCTGCAATCAGTCGCCACTGTGGTGGTGGTGCCCTTTAAAAACAAAACAAGTTTCCAATGGCCTCATGAGGGTGAATACAGGTACTGGATTCAATCATGCAAGTCAATGGCGCCCGCAAAGTGATTAGTAAAATAGAAAAATGTAAGAGGTTAGAAAAATGTACATGTGGTAACACAAAAAAACTATGCAAGAGATGTCACAACCAGGGGAGCCATCCAGCTTCAACCAAACATCAGTTCCTGGCATGGAAATAGTTGGCCTGCTGTTTGTTTGGGGCAGATATCCAGCATACGAGTCAATGATGCCTGGGATCCAGGAAATGCCTATCAATTGAAGAATAGGACTTAATTCAAATATATCTATAGATACAGAATGAGACTGCAGATCGGCCCCATTAACCAAAGACAAATATATTAAATTAAGTTAAAATGCCAGCCTTCGAGAAGTAACAATTCACACCAGGATCTTAAACCATGAAGATTTCCTTGACTCACAAAACCTTCCAGTAACACAACTTTCAACTTCATCACAGTTTAAGTGCCGGAGTAATCCATCACACTCCTTCACAGAAACGTCTACCATGATTCTAACTGCAGGTGTTGGACATTGTTGGGATATCGCGCCTGACGGCCGGCAGCTTCTTAGCTTGCCTGCAGTATCCCAATTTGGCCACTTGATGGCAGCGGAGATGCAGCGACCCAAAATCCTGCTCTTTCCTTGAGTTACAGATATCCATAAACACCACATGATTAGGAAGTGATATTTATTTGCACATTTTATCCAGGACATAAAGTATCAATGAGAAAGAGATCATGCAGAGTAAAGCCCGTACCAAACCCCAAACTACAGAAGAACATTTAAAACTCACTCAAGTAGGAAAGATTTAAACAAAACCTGCATTAGTAGTTAATAAAAAGTCAAGAGTCAAGGAAATCGACTTATGCAACATTTTTATGACAGCCCCGAGAATGAAGGTCGGTTGGGGGAAATGAGAGCAGGGAAGAGAATGAGTAAAGTCTTCTCATATGGCTCACATATACTGTGGGGCTGCATTAAAATCATTGCATTTTTTTATACATGTCCCTGGTTTAAGGAGCCATCTGGTTGCTGTCACTTTTCAGTAGATGATAAGGATCATGTCCTCTCGCGCCCTCAGCTCATAGTCGCTCTACGCATCTCCCTCTAAGTCTTCTCATAAGTGCCCCGAGGCATCAGTCTTACATTTTCATGCAGATTCATTCACTTTCAGCATTTCCCTGACGATGTAATCTCTGCGTTGAGAACATTTTGCAGCCAGGTGGACCCTTCAGCGGTGATGCAGCCATCGTGCATCGTGGGTGGGCCAAGCTTTGTGTGACCCTGACAATGGCTGACATTCATTAGTGGGATGATGTGGGAAGAATGATTGAAATATCTTTGCTGTTGCTCTTTTCTTAACCCTTTTTATATTTAGCAAAGTGGGAAGATATTCATTTCAATTCCTGTTACAGCTGTGGTGTATTTAACCTGGTGCTGGTTTGGAAGAAGCCTACAATAATTGTGAATGGTTTCAATTTAGCAAAGTACAGGAGGGAAGTTTATTTCAGAGAAACATGGAAACACGAGGCCATCGTCTAAAACTAGAGTCTTAATTTGAGTGGAAGGAAACTTTACTGAGTGGGTGGTCGATAAATGGAACGGCTTCCTAACAGAAGTGGTAAAGATTAATGCAGTGCAGGAATTTAAACACGCATGGCATAGGCTCCTAAATCTAAGACAAAATAAACGATTACTATTAAAAGTAAGCTATAATGAGCCTTATAAGTGCTTTTTACATCCTAAGACATGGGACATACACTGGTTGCTCTATGACATCACCAACCTAAGAACACTCACTGGTAGGCAGTTCAGCATGTTTACATCTAAGTCATGTGACATAGAATGGTCGCTCTATGATATAACAAACCCAGGGACACTTGTTGCAGGAACAAGAGAGTAATGTTCACACATTTGACTTGAGGTTTGGAGGTGACAGTGTGTTTGTGGATTGATTCAGACGAGTGCAGCCATGCCGATTCGGGCATACTGCAGTATCTGCATAGACTCGATTGAGAATGCTTCCAGTGTCGCAGCGATCTCATGTGGTCACATTTTCCATCTGGACTGCATACTGGACTGGTTAGTCTCTGCTCCGAGACTAACGTGCCCACAGTGTAGAACTGATGTGGGCTGCGGTGTCGTAAAATTGTTCTTTGATTTTGGAGAACATGATGGGCACACGCTTGATGCCGAATGGCTTAAGAGGGAAGAAGATAGATTGAATGCTCTTCTTCCCTTAAAAGAGGAGCAGGAGAGACAATGGGAGAACATGGCGTGTTCTGAGCAGCACCTGTTGGATTTGGCCAACGCCGAGATAGAGGATTTGGAGAAGCGCATAAGGGACATGGAAGCCTTGTATTCAACGCAAGAAGAACAACTAAAGCTTCTAAATAAACACCAGTTGGAAAGAAAGGCTTCCATGGAGGAAACTGCGACTCTAAAAGAGAAATTAAAATCTATGGAGAAAGTGGAAAAGGTGCTGCAGTCTCAGAGACCAGACGTGGAGGCAGTGATGAGACAAATAGGATCATCGCCAGAAGCTTTGGCACAATTGGCCGAATACTGTGTGTCTGCAACAAAAGAATATCATCGTTTGAAGGAGGCACACAAAGAATCGGCAGTGCTGAACGACTACCTGAAAAGGGAATTGGACGCTTCTAACAACAGAGCACAGACGGCCGAGGCTGAATTTCAGAGACTACAACAGGAGCTCAATGCCACCTTGATGGAGTTTAACACCATTCAAAACGAGCTACGAGCCACCCAGCTGGAGGACCAGAATGCACACCATGAAATGATGGACCTTAAAAAGAAAAACCATCTCCAGCAGGAAACGAGTCACTCAGCACTAGCAGCCAATGAAGCCATCTGCCGTCGGCTATTTAACATCCCGCCTCCCATCGGTCTCCAACGACCAAAGCTTCGCCTCCCTGGCGAAGTCTTCACAAACTCTTTTGATTTCCTTACAGCGTCCAAGGATACCATCCGTCCTCCAGTATTTCAGAGGGCTGCTCGCATTGGACGCGAGCTTCCAAAGGTCCGTGCCACTCGTCGCAGGGCACAATATGGACCTTGATTTCACCTTCCCATGAAACATCTGAACTTCTGGGTTCTGGGTGGTGAGAAGCTTTATAGTTAATTATAGTTAAGTTAAGTAAATAAATATCTTTAAATCCGTTCTGTGAGTTGTTCCTTTTCTACTTTTCTCATCCAAAGAAAATCAAAAACTGGTGTAGACATGCTCCCAATAAAGTCTGTTTGCATTAGAAGCATTAGAAGACACTCTTGAACATTTTAATTGTTACGATATGGAGCCAATGTTGCATGGTTAGGCCATTGGCTAAATTAATTACTAAAGACTTAGTAAAATTACTAATATGTGACATCATATAGTGGAACAGCCTCTCAGTAGAAGTGGTAGATGTTAATACAGTGTGGAACTTAAACATGAGGGGGAAGGTATATGGCTCCAACAAATTACATATGTAACATTTTAACACTGTGTCTATTCAAATTACAGGTATTATAATTTGTTAATTTATATCGCACCATCATATTATGCAGCTTTGTAGAAGTTCACTTGTGCCAATCGATTATAAATTCTTGATACAATGCCTAATCCAGAATAAGGAGGTAGTCCAGTGAGGTTTTAAGTAAACAACTTTGGACCGTTTCCAACACAATCTTCTAGTCTTCACAATAGAATATAAAACAGCACTCTCAGATGGCACTGGATTGGCAGATACAAAGTGGCCCTGGCACTTTAAGGCCAGCGACTGCCTGATGACGTATGTGGATATGATATGTTTTACGCTTATATAACGGGTGACCAGGTATATCCAGCTGCCAGCTGCACACTATAACTCCCGGCCTGCTGAACTGTCTATAATTTAAACATTTAAATAATTTAAGTTCATTGAACTTACATGCCCTCACATGTAATTTAAAGTCTCACCTTTTCACTTTACAGTGGTATTATTATTATTTATCGTAAATAATTTTAACAACCTTTCAGCAGAAGTAATAGAAGCTAATACAGTGAGGGCATTTAAACACGCATGGGACCTGTCACACTAGGATGTGTCTGCCGTTTGTTACCCTTAACAGCGCTAATACAGCAAATGCTTCAAAGGTCAATTAAACACATTCTATCTCTTTCCTGCACAGTAACCTCTTACCTGGATATTGTCCAACGACGTCTCATCTGCTACACCATACAGTAAGGGCAGGTCCGTAAAGACACAATCATTGCATGGCAGTACCTGGATTTAAAGGTCTTAATTAATACTCAGCAGTATTTTATTTTACTTTCTTGTTTTAAAAAAGGTAAAAACATCCCCATAGCGTTTGGATGTATCGATGTATTAGCAGCTACGAACCCCAAATTCCCGGCACGCCACCAAGAACAGTCCATGGCTGCGTGAGTTATGCTGCGGGATTGCTCCTGGCCGGCATAGCCCCAAATCTGAGGGAACGAAAGAGTCACGTTAATAGTACCTTTTTTGCCACTTTTTTGTTATATCTCACCTGAGCCAAAGATTTTAAGATGCACAGTATTTACACTATAAGCTTGTTAGATCTTTACGATAGCCTCCAAGTAAGGTTCTCTTTTCCCTTAGTGGTATTATTAATAGTGATTTCCCGATTAGGCTTAAGTTCCCCGTGTTAAATGTGACCTTAGCTTGTTATTTATCATTCTGAGGGACACAAGAAGAGAGAAAACTGTGAAAGCACTTAGTTACTCAATATTTCCTTACTGTATTTTGTTCTATGGTAGATAAGTAGAACAACCTCCCAGCAGAAGTGGCAGAGGGTAATACAGTGAGGCAATTCTCTGGATAGGCATATGGCTCCTGAATCTAAGACAAGACCAACGAGTGATGAAGGTTCGAGTCTTTACTGCAGGATAAACGGGCGACTAGATGGGGCCAAATGGTGTGATGAAGGGGTGTGAAGAAACCACCATTATCCACTATTCACAGAACTCCATTAATTTATTTTCCATAACTGTGGCATGCGTTGTGATGTAAACAACAGGACGCACGTGGTGTGATTGGCTGTGGACGATCTGGGAGGAAACAGGATTATTTCCACAGAAATTGGGTAGAATTGCTACTAGAATATTTTTTAGAAAATGGGCCAAGGTTTTCATCCGACTCCCCACCATTTACTTTTAGCTCAGTGATTGACTAGGACAGCTTTGTGGTGGACTCCGATCAGCCGACCAAGAGTGACACGAGTGCCCGTAACTCAGAAACGAGACCACTGCCAGAAACATTCTTATTCCAAGAAGTGAGTGGTCGTGACTACAGCCGCTGCATGAAGGTAAGTGTTAGGATGACGCCCCCACTTGGATCCCAATGTCCTACTACTGCTGTCCATTACCATGACTTCATCAGCCATTGCTGCCCTTGACGTTTTACGCGCTAATTAAGTTGTCTGCTTGTGCAGAACAAAATGTAGGCCGACGGGCACCCCATGGGATCACATTTTGCCCTTCAAAGAGTCTACAACAGCCCGGCATTTGTGATGTCGAAGGTTTTAAAGACACCTCTGGGATCGGAGCCAGAATGGCACCTCATGTCTCCTCTCTCTCATGTCATCCCCCACATGAATTCTCACCCTCATTCCCCCCAACTAGGGTAATTATAGGCGCAGTCTAGGCATCCTAGTAACTTTGGTGCAATTTAAAGTAGTCAAAAGCTATGCAGGTCTCCTATCATAATCCTGTTTTTTTTTTAGCTCTAGGCCTCCCCCGGTGGCCATTTTCTAACTCATACCTACTAGCTCCGCAACGGGTCTGACGCAGTGAAGTTGAGTAATCCTCTCTGCGCATGTGCGAGGCTTTTTTTTTCCCGCTCAGACTGTAAGGCGAGCAACTGAGTAGGACGGAGGTAGTGAGGGAGGGGCAGATAAAGGGCGGGGCCTGAGTGTGATCCGCGGACCGAGACTTTATTTGGTCAGTCACCGGGTTACGGGCACCGGGAGAGGGTTTCCTCTGTAACACTGAAACAAACCTTTCTCTGCGGGGCATCGAGGAGCCTTTAACATAAGACACTTGGTGAGTTGTAGTTTTTAATGAATGGGTGAAACACAGGCTGAAAAGTGTTACTGGGAAGTACTATAGTGGCAAGTACTGAGCTTAGTGGATAGATCTCGCTCATTTTACTTGGGGGTGAACATTATCCAGATACACCGGTGGGATATGACTGTATGTATATATATATATATATATATATATAATCGGGGTAATTACATTATCTGGTGTTTAAATAACAGGTGAAAGTCTGGGTGAGGTGATGACATCAAGGCACAGATGCAGTATCTAACACTTATTATTATTATTATTGTTTTGTATAGCACCTTCATATTCTGCAGCGCTGTACAATGGAGCACCTGGATTTATACTATAATTGAGTAAGTGAATCCCCTGGAATTGCCGGCTTTTCTGCGTTAATTCATAAAACATGATCCGCGTCACAGTATAGAAACCACAACGTGCTTCAGCTAATAACACAAACAATGATCATCTTTCGTGCCTTTGTTGAGCGCACACGTTAACCATTCCCGGTCCTGGGGGAGTAAGAGAACCCTTGGATTTAATAACCCGCCTAACCTCAAACAAGCGCTTCCGGTAGCTGCGGATCCGACCCGTGCAATGTTCAGGAGTTTTGGATCTTTCTTCTTTACAGAAACGTTTAATCTCAGCCATATTCCTAGCATGTGTGGTGTGAACGGCTCTCAAGGTAATTCCGCAGCATCTCTATGGGGGCTACGGTGTGACCTCCGACTGGACCGCTCCAAAAGACATATTTTATTTGGCAAATCAGGTTGGCAAATTATATTATTTTGGTATACAAAACGCCGGATAGGCTGGGGATATACAGCGTGGGGTGCAGTGAATCCATGGCATTGTATGGGTTACAGGAGACCCCTTATAGACCCCTTATATACTCAGTCACAATGTATATTTTATGTAATGCAGGCTGTGACGAGGAACTAATTGTTCAAGGTCTTGTAGAGTTGGGGACCTGTCGGTGTAACACCTCCTGATGACATCACTGGGAAAACAGGAAATCCCACTCAAATGGATGGGAATGATTTCTATTGGCTGTTTCTGCTGAAAAAAAGGCTTTCTCGCAGCCAGGGTGAGCGGGCGCCCCCGCTACCTACAAAAACAAAACTCTGAAATAGTAAATTCCCGAATGGAACAAGAAAAATAGGCGCTCTGGAGAAATTGCTCGTGGTGTCCCAACTTTCATTTGTTGTTTGTACGTTTTTGGAGGGTTTTGGTTAATTTTTGGAAACTGATGTATGTCATCGCTATACCTGGGGAAAACTCTGAGTTTGCCCTTAAGACTCAGGGTTTTTGCCCCAATCTCAGGGTCTCGGGGGCAGATTCTCAGGGTCACACAGTCTGGAGCCGACTCCTTCCTACCCCCCCCCCCTGCTGTGACATATATAAGACTCCCAGTTGGTGCTTTTGCTCCCAGTTATGGTTGATATCCCTGCTTCTGGGTTAATGGAAATGAAGCCCACCATAGTACATGGATAGTTAACCCTTTCCTGGTCAGCTTTGTCTTTCAGTTTGCAGACATGTTTTGCAGCCTCTCGTGACCAAACCAAAGCCCCTCTCACTGACTAAAACACTGCGGGGTTTCCCACCGCCCCGGGAACTCTGGGAATTGTAGTCCGTCCATTGCCACATCGTTGTATACACTAAACACGCGTCTCAGTCATGGACTCCAAAGCCTACTATGCACCACGATAAGCGCTATATGTGTAAAGATAAACCGTAACCAATGACCGTAACTATATAAGTAAAAACTGCAAGCCTGGTGCAGTAGGAGATGGCTTTTATTTTTTTGTATTTTCATGTGCTTATTTTTGAGGCCTACTGGCAAAGGACCAGATTGGTTGCTATGGGAACTGCATCACTTCTTCAAAGGGATGTTCAGGCTGATTGCTCTCCTCATCAGCTAGTTTATGGCTGCCATGTTTCAGGATGCTCTTCCAGCTAGATGTGATTCCTTTATTGGATCATAATGGACGAACATTGAAAGTGATTTATTGTCATGTTTAATGCATGTTTCAACCGTATCCTGCTCTACAGAACATGTTTATATGCATAGCGTTTTGGTATTGTGTTTAAAGCTTCAGATTGGCATAATTTAACATTTTTAACTTTTGCACCCCCCCAGTGGCCGCCATGTTTCCTGGGGCTCAACCACTGTGCTGCCTGGCAGCGGTCTGCGATTATCGCCCTCCTTAAAGACCAGGTGAGTTTTATTCCCTCTCGTGTCGTTCTTTGTCAGTGATGCGCCTAAAATCCTTACACCTCGTATGAAACGGCTTCGTGATTCACCTGATTTGGCTAAACAGACTTGTTACAGTAACTTTGCATGAGGCTGATAATGTTTCTTTTCTTACAGTGATACTCGGTGGTAAAATGAGTCAAACCTGATTCGGGAACCGTCTCGTAAAGAAAGAGGTAATCTATAATCTTTTTCTTTAACAAACTAGAGAATCCTCAACTCCTGGTCTGTAAAGGTTTAAAGATCTCGGAGCCGAGTTTTATTATAAGATAACAGAACATAAATCCTCCCGTTATACCGCTGCGCTAACAAGGCGGCTTTATGTAGCTAAGGCGGGGGGGCTGTGCGTGTTATAGGATGATATTAAAACTTCTGACACCTCAAATGAGTATTGCTCAGGCAGTACCTGATATCACTCAATATCTGAAGACGCTGCACATGACATTATAAATGTTTGTTACATGAAACGCTTCGTTCGTAATCTTACAGCTCTTTATGATCTCTTTAGGTCATCGGATGGGATGAGGCTGCGGGTTTAAGGTAAGGAACCGTTTTTTAAGACTCTTACATTAGATTTATTTATTCTCCTGCGAGCCGCTGATGATACAACAAAAAAATTCTGACACCTCATCTGAGTGCGTTTTATGCATTTGCTGTTACAACGTGTCTGAGGCTCACCCAGAAGGAAACTAAACCAGATCACAAACTACTTGGAACCAAAGCTCCTAAAGTGTTATATCAAGGAGGTTAAAAGACCCTTCATACCTACAAAGCTATTTACATAAAGGGGTAACAGTGCAGCAGTCTGGTGAGAACCCCGCATGCTGCTCCCTTTGGTGTGTTGTGGTTAGTGAGCAGAATGAGGCTGATGTGTGGCCCTTATTTCTAAATCGTAGAATAAGAGAAATGTACCTGTGGTGCATTAAACATCGTAAAGGTACTCCAGCCATAACATACATGCAGATAGCAGTGTCTTGAAATAATGCAGGGAAGGATTCATAAGGATATCTCTGCTTGTGTGGTTTCTCTGCCCAAATTTAGGCTTGCAGCAGATTCTTGGCTAAACATGTCTCCTGCACCACTGCACATGCGTGCGATACTCCCGGGGCCAAGCGCATCTCCTGCGAGCCTAGGTGGGGGAAAGAGGAAGGGGGTTCGGGTTACAGTAGTGAGATTGTGGCTTCTAATGCTGAATTACCTGATGTTGGCGTAGATGGAGCAGCACCTTGTAATAGCACCCCGTATAATGCATGTTTTACTGTTACACGAGTCATAATCCATCATATAATCTAACATGATCGGCAGTGCCAGATCCCGTAAACAAACACAGCATGGAGTCATTTAAATAGAAAATATCAGGTCTTGGACTACTCCTCCTTATTAACACGCTATTAACGTCTGATGCTGTACAATGTCATCTGCTTGAATAAAGCAAGAACTTATTACTTCCTACAAGGCTTGTGTCTTTCTATAGTCGGCAGCGATTCTCCTCTGAAAAGAATAAGACTCAAAAGTTTCAAAGCGTAACCTTAATTCAAATATTACAAAAAAGTGTAAACACTGAGCGATGTCTGGAGCCGTCATCACTGGAGGAACCGCTGCTTAAACGTCTTCCACGGCAGGTGGAGCGGAACCGGTGGACTGCAAGCAAACGCGGGGTTAAAAGGACATAATTCTTCGTAATATAGAACATGCTGGTACGAAGTTAAGGGCAGCCAGTAAGGATTTTGTTCAGGTTATTGTGGATCTCGGAATTGAGACAGACAGGCAAGAGGCAGTTGTTTTTTTCCCATGATCTTCTAGAAAGCCTGTGGCTTTTAATACTACCCAGTACTGCTGATATCACTTTACCCCGTCGTGCTCAACGGTATTGGCTTAAGGGGGGGGGAATATCCAGCTTTGTTGTTAATTTGGAATCTGCCGATTCTCCGTAAATGAATTTGGAACGTTTAACTTACTAAAACCAATTGATTGAGTGAATACAGAAGCCGTGAACCCAGACCAGCGATACAGCTGCTTACGCAGTCAAAAGGACCTCTTCTAGATGAGCGGAGACTAATGTCCTCTCGGTCTCGGATGCCCCAGATTAAATGTCTACAGCTCCGAAATTGTTCCGTTTTACATTCATTGCTGAGATCCCTGGAACCGTCCGTTCCTGTCTCTAAGCTCCAAAGGTTCTGTTACGCCGGCGTATGTCTTCTGCTGGAGCGCAAGTCTAGAATAACTCCATGTTTCAGAGCTCCCGCTTGGCCAGCGGTATGTTTCAAAACGCGTTGGCTATGCTCCGGCGTGAAAAGCTTCACCGTGAGGACCGCGTTGCATGCATTTAGGCAGAATGTTAAACGAAACAAGAAGCTATTTCTAAAGAAACATTTAAACACCACGGCAACGAGATATATCAACAGCTGTGCGTTTTCGGACCTATGGTCCAAGCCGGATTTACATGTCCTTTTGCTCAACACGTCGGATTTCTACCCTCACAGACTTACAAACACAGACATGCACAGACAAGAGATGATCTCCACTGGGATAGAGGCTGTGCGCGGTGGGCCGTTTCAGAGGCAGACCACCGCGGCAGATGCTGAATGTACTCGTCAGTCTTTGTACAGAATTCCAGGTCCCTGCTTCTCCATCGGAGTCAGAGAAATCAGGATTTGCAGCACCCTGACCCTTTTACTTCTTTTTTTACGTAGTCATGGAGTTTGAATTTGGGTTCGTTGGGTAGCCTCATAGACCGGTGCTTCAGTTCCCTTGTGGGAGAAGATGATAAAAAAAAAAAGAGGTCACTTTATTAAGGTTTGACTCTTTACAGCAGGAATGGGCCGACTAGACGGGGCTGAATCGGTTTTTAAAATAATAAACCCCTTTCCCCGCACTTTACATTTGGATTCGTGACGCTCTTCACACTACGCAAAAGCACCACAAATCCCACCACACAAAGCCACCAAATAATGAACTTACTTTGCGATAGCTGTGAAAGCCAACTCCACGTTCAGCCCGTTCTTGGCACTGGTTTCCATAAATGGCACACCGTATTCCTGCAAAAACACAACGTACTTTGGTGGTCCGCATTTTCAGCGCTGTACCATAGCCCCCTGCGTTCATCTAGAACGAGTGCTGTAAATGCTCTAACCCCCCCATATTCTGTTGGAGCAACAAGTCAACTTCTTTCCTGAGGAACGTGTCGGCCTCCGTCTGTGGCACAGGATTAAGATTACGTCCTATGGGACCTCAGAAGTCCTAAGGAGTCTCTTTACCGGGGGGGAGTTAAATGGCCTGGTGACACCCCAAGGTGACTTTAAATTTAAAGGGATAACTCAGCCCTTCACTCAGGGAAGTCGCTTGGAAGTCCGGTGAGTTCCATGAGAAGGATGTTGTTGAAGAACCTGGGTAACGTGGGACAACTCAGGTAACTCACAAGTTTCCCTGCTTCTCTATTAGTATGCAGGTCCTCAAGAGCGAGAACAGGGGTCCTGTATCTTTAAAGAAAAAATGATTGTTGCAGCTTTTGGAGATAACTATATTTAAAAGTATTAACCTTATGGATGCTGCAGAAGGTGGCAGCCTGTGGCAGGACCAGTGATATCAATGGGGAGGAATAACCATATAGATCCCAAGAGCAGGGGATTACGATGGCTGCTGCCATGTGGGGTTTTAATATGTGTTTACTCTTCTGCCCGCTAGCCGAAGCTATGAAAATAAACAGTAAACTATTTGGGAAAGCGACGGATCCATTTAAATATACCTACTTTAGCCAACCTCTCCCCATCTTCCATCTTCACCACTCGCTCGTGAGTAGAGTCCACCTGCAGCGAAACACGCAGATAAAACTCACGTAAACGCAATGCGGAACGGACGAACTCTTAACTCTTTAAGTGTAAGAAGCCGAAACACGTCTTATATTTTAGAAAAAAAAAAAACAATCCTCTAGTCGTCCAAAAAAGGATTTGGGTTTATCTTCTCTTTCCCCTTTCGTTACCTGCTTTCTCTAAAATGCAATTTCTTGCACCAATAAAAAGCATTTCTATGAAGATGTTGCTGACTTTTGAAGCTCGCTGTAGAAGAAAGGACTTTTCCATGTAGAATATAAGCACGGAACTCACCTTGTTTCCTAGAAGCATGATAACCACGTCTTTCTGCGCATATTCGTGAATCTCTGTTAACCAGGCCTACAGACGCAGGAGACAGAAGGTTTAGAAATAGCAGATCTGTATTTTTATTCTTTCTTCTAAAGGGTTAATAAAAAAATTTAAACGGCACTGAAGCATTTTCAGTTTCTATGGCAACAGCCTATTCATTAATGCTTTTTTTGTCACTTGACAAACATTCCTTTAAAAGATTCTAAATGATGCAAAGTTTGACATGAATAAAGAATGACTCTAGAAACATATAAACGTAGAATTTGATGACAGATCAGACCCATTCGGCCATTGCCTGCCTGCATGCCCGTCCCATTTAGTCAGGAAAATGTTAAATTCAGTGGAGAAACTGGAACCGCATCTTTAACTAGGAATGCATGTATGATAAGCTGAAATGCCAGCCTTCCGCCAATCAGTCCGACAGCGCTCTGCCGGGGTGCTAAACATTAGCATTAGCAGGCAGCGAGAAGTAACAATTCACACCAGGATCTTAAAGCGTGAAGATTTCCTTGACTCACAAAACCTTCCAGTAACACAACTTTCAACTTTGTCACCGACAGCTTAAGTGCCGGAGTAATCCATCACACTCCTTCACAGAAACGTCTACCATGATTCTAACCGCAGGACATTGTTGGGATATCGCGCCTGACGGCCGGCAGCTTCTTAGCTTGCCTGCAGTATCCCAATTTGGCCACTTGATGGCAGCGGAGATGCAGCGACTTCCTAGAGTTACAGATCTTCCATGTTTAGGAAGAGCTATATATATAGTGTCTGATAATAGCTATGTTACCTATATACTAATGTCCTCGTATTATTTACCAGGCTCCTTTGTCTATGCTGTGGACCAATATATTTAAGAATGATAAGGAGAGGTAGAGTGTATTGGCTACTGACACAATGTAATGCAATATTCCAATAACCCTGCTAGGTTCTAGAATGGCATATGGCGTCAGGATCATTATTGGTTTATGTTTCACCAAATACAAAAGACGCATCATATTCTTGCCCTGTGGTTCTAGAACAGAAACTCTTCTTTGGAACTGAAGGCTCCTGCTTTGTTAAACTGGTCCACGTTTGGTTCTACATGTTTCAGCGCTGGTTGTCTCTTGCGGTTTAAGTTGGAAGCAAGGTTCCCTTCTCTCGGGCAAGGATACATGTTTAGGTCCCTAAATCATTCTTTGGATATTTCTTCACAACTTAAGAGGTGGTCTCCAGAACTAGAGTGAACATCAATGATCTACAAAGTGATATTCAGTAGGGTTTTCTTTCCGAGGAATGGACTCATTCGTGACCTAATCCGACATTTGAACATTTTCATGTGATTTGCTGCACTGATGTCATCAAAACATCACAACTAACGTAAAGAGATTAGTATGCAATCCATAAAGCGCAAAGTGGATGAGCCGGATGACTGTGCTTCTTATAAGGCCACCAGGGGGCGCTAAACATAAAGATACTCAAGGGGAGGGTGGAAAAATACAGCTGGGGGGGGTCAGAGTGAAAAATAGTATTTTATGACACCCCCCAAAACATATACAGCACACAGGGCTTGGAAAATTTTTATAACAACATATTACATTATATGAGCTGCCCAACTCAACGCGTTTCACACAAAATAAATTGGCTAAATTAAACCCTTTTATCAAGTATTGATCTTAAAAAAACACATCATAACTCATGGACCTCGTTAGTAGTTATTTGTACCCCTTATACTAGTCTAATTGTGCGTTGTACGTGCTTTACTACTCCCTACTTAAATTTCCCAGAATTGCTTAATATATTTCCTTTTTACAAAAATAATAAAAAAGAAAATAATTATATTAATAATCGTCGTTCATGGGTATATTACAAGCCAGCCCCCTCCCCCGGCACCACACTAAATAAAACATGACGTTCACATAACGTCCCATCGATAAACAACAAAGATACAAAAAATTATTACTGATTATTGTGTTAAATGTTGTTTTGTTTCAGGAATTCTACAAAAAAAAACTTTTTTATAGAACTGTATTTTTCTGCGCAGCACAATTTTAATTATTTCATTCCAATAAAACCTATTTTCTACCCGTGACAGCGGTAAATTTAAATATATGGCAGCAATGAAAACATGCAAGCCGCTGCGGTTACGTTCATTACCACAGCAACAAAAAAAAAACAACATTATGAATTTCGGTAATAAAATCACATATAGATAGATAAATGTTCAACCTCTTCTATCAAATAAAACCACCTAATTATCACAGCTCATTTAAAAAGAGAAAAACAAGCCGGGAAATAAATTCTAGTTTGCATTATAATTATAAAGTCCTGTAATGCGTCCAGCGAACACGCCGGGGTCATCTATTAGACCCACTGTGACGGATTAAAAAATTCACTTCAACACAAATCTCGTTTATCTTTCAATAATATATATAAATATGATATATTTGTATATAAATTCATAGATAAGTAAAAAAAAAAAATCCTTAAAAGAATCACAAAAAGGGAAAAATGTATTTGCAGATTCCACATATTTAATAACCAACTGCTAAATGCAAAGTAGCAGAGGAAATTGCGTAAAGGGTTAACTGTCAGAGCATAATTAAAGGGGAGCGCCCACCAAATTTAGTTTTAATCACTAGTATCAGATTAAAAATACGTTTTTCAAAAGTGTTTTTTTAATAGTTTTCACCCCATAATATAATGTGTTCAGGCAGCCGCATCTTAGACATTTGTATTTTCGTATTTGGAGTTCTTGCTGGTATCTGAGCCACAATCTACTAGACAACCCCCCCCTCCGACTCCTTCTCATCCAACTGGACTATCTGACTAATGAACGTCTATGGAGGAACGGACTTCATTAGCATCGCCATAAAGCATCAGCTCAGTGTGGTGTTTGAGCCGGGAAAGTCACCCAAAATATCACATGACTGACAGCAACGGCGGCTCCAGATCTGCAGATAAAGGGAGTTTATTGGAACAAAATAGAAATGACATCTGTTGTCGGTTTCAATGTACCCAGAAGAGCTTGCAATCTGGTTCCTCATACGGTACTAGCCAAAAGGCTAGTTAATGTTTACAGGATGCCTTTTTAAGCCCAAACATGCCCAATGAAAGATAATCGGTTAATAATAGGTTTCAAATCACACTAGTGCACCGTAAGCCCCTCTGTATTCATTTGGTTTTGAGGCTTCACCAAAAGATTTTTGCCCCACACCCCGTTGGCGATGGGTACGCCCTCGGCAGCGAGACCTCCTCGGGGAAGAAGCTGCGAGTCTGCTAATTACACAGCGCGGTGAGAACAGCATCTCACCTCTTAATTAAAATGATGCGCTAATTACAGTGTGAAGTCAGACGAAGGCCGCTGCATGCGCAGACCACACAGCGAAGCAACAACCCAAAGAAAACCAGAACGGGAGGATGCGACGGGGCGAGGGAGGCTGGGTATGAGGGTATCACAGGGTTCTACAGCCCTAAAAGCCCCGATAATGTGTATAGAAACAGCAGGAAACGGCTTTATAAATTAAACGGTGGAAATAAAACCCATTATTATTCTTCTAAATGCCCCCCACAGTTACACAAATACCCCGCAATAGGGTACAAAGTGACATAAAAAGTCTGAGTAAAGCCCCACCCCAGCCACGCCTCTAACCACACCCCCTACAGAAAATGTGCCCTAAAAGATGGCGGGTGAAGTTTAGGACGGCAAGGTTGACAGATATAACACATATATATATAATATGCCCAGAGAAGGGTGCCGAGGTACCTACAGACACGCAAGTGAATATATACACATATAGAGTGATTCTGGTGCAAAGTTCTTAGTGTGGAGCAATTACCATGGAAACCAATCGAACGATCCTGCTAATTGGTCAGTATGTATCACTCTGTTAAAAGTCAGCTCTCATTCCAAAAAAAGAGGCTTTTATAACTAGAAGGCTTTCTGAGATCTCTCTGCAACTCTCCGCACTTTAATTTCAAGTTAATAAAAGTGAAATAATTTATTAACCACGAGAGCCGAGCCGGCAGCCGTACTGCCACGTGATCAGCAGCTCCAAACCCCAGCACCTCCAAACTGCCCTTGGTGTTATTTTTTATTGGTGACTCCTCAAACTCTAATGACATTTCCCCCCTTCTCATCAGACACCCGTCCCTCCACCCCGTCAGACACCCGTCCCTCCACCCCGTCAGACACATCTGCCGGCAGGGACCCTGCACGTGACAGTCTCTCATATAAATGATTAATCGCGCTCGGTTGGTTCCTCCTATTGATCGCCAGACATTGCAAATGTCACGTCTATTTAGCTTCGACATTAACCCTTCCTGTTCTAGTGATATATGTGTATATATATATATACTCACTTGGACCTTGATGCTAATAATGTGAAGCACTGGCAGAAGAGAGCACCGGCTGCTAATCTATGAACTTGCATCAAAATAAATACTTTAATAAAAATACTTTCATTTTAGGTGGCCATATTTTCTTTTTAAACAAGGTCAAATATGGCTCACATATACTGCGGGCCGCATTAAAATCATTGCATTTTTTTTCTTATACATGTCCCT
The DNA here is from genome assembly GCF_027358695.1 of Spea bombifrons. Classification (NCBI taxonomy): domain Eukaryota; kingdom Metazoa; phylum Chordata; class Amphibia; order Anura; family Pelobatidae; genus Spea; species Spea bombifrons. Next base: position 43,075,001 of record NC_071093.1, read on the forward strand.
GGTTTAAAGAGCCATCTGGTTGCTGTCACTTTCGGTAGGTGATAAGGATCATGTCCTCTCGTGCCCCCAGCTCGTAATCGCTCTTTACCCATCACTCTCTAGGTCTTCCCATAAGTGCCCCGAGGCATCGGAGTGTATTTTCATGTAGATTCGATCACTTGTAGCTATTCCTCCCCGGGAAGTAATCTCTGCGTTAAGAACATTTCGCAGGGTGTGTGTTTCACGCAGTGTGTATGTGTGTGTGTATGTGTGTGTGTATGTGTGTGTGTGTTTGCGTGACCCCCGTCCGTTACGGGTCTGACGTCGCCATCTTCCTCCGAAATCTAATCAGGATTTCACACAGTGGGTCAGAATGCAACAATATAACAATGTGCGTCCTCGGGGAGGCATGTAATGGTACACATCAACACGTATGCACACAGCATAGCAAGCGAACCATAACTTCACAGGAATACGCGCAGGAACGCCGAAGGGGGGCTTCTATGAACCAGGAGAGCAGACCCTGCCAGCTGGGGCAGACTCGTGTCTCGCATACTATATTTTATAAAGCACACAAAGTATGTGGAGTTTCTAACGATAAATTAAATGACATTAAATCCGAGTCAGATCAACCTTAAATGAACAGGATTCATATTATTTGAGGGAATGCGGTGGGACTCTTATAGTCAGTAGGGCGCGTTCTGCTGGATGGTCGGACGGGACCCCCGCTGATGGTGAGGATGTGCATTTAGGTCAGGATCTCATGGAGACAAGGCTTCTAACATGGGAGAAATAGAAATTATTCCAAACTCCACCGGGTTTCCAGTGGGATAGACACATAGCTCATAAATCTAAGACGGGACCAATGACTGAATAAGGTTTGAGGTTTCTACGGCATCGAAGAACGGGCGACGGGGGCCGAATGGGTCTGATCTGCTGGCAAATTCTGTTTCTGTTACCCACATTCTCCATGTATCTGAAGGAAGCTTTACTCATTCCCTGATTACCGAGGGTTCCACCAACCGACCTCCATGCTCGGGGCTCTGTCATAAAAACTCTGCATAAGTCGGGTTCCGTGACTGTTTTTATTAAAAATCTTGATAAAGTGCAATGCTTACTCTTCACACCAAACTTTTTATATTTAGCAAAGTGGGAAGATATTCATTAAAATTCTTGTTACAGGATATTTTTTGTTGGATTGAAAAGGAAGTTCCTCCGAATAACAGCTGAATGTCTGCAGGAGGAAAATCTCTCCAAGTTTCTACTAGAAAGGAAGAAGAGAATGAAGCAGCCGGTAAAAGTTATACTTAGATTTTGCCTCCAGGGGTTTCTACTTTCAAGGCGACGCAGGAAATTGGTAACAGAGTCCCCAGGCAATCTAGGGGGGGGGCAACCTGCGTTCCAATTAGTGCCAAAGAAACATTTTAAACCCTTAAATAGAGGAGCCAGGATTCCTGGTCATATATTGTCACATAAACTCTCGTCGTCAGGCCCTGACTTGCCATTCTGGCAGAATAGGTTAATGCCAGTGTCTGATAGCAGCGATGTATTTAACCTGGTGCTGGTTTGGAGGAAACCTACAGAAATGGTGAATGGTTTTCCGGATAAAAATGTATCAGGATAGACTGAGGGTTCTCCACATTGGGTACGGATTGGGAAGAGAAGAGAGGAGACGGAAAAGAAACATTTAAATACACAAAGGGATCCAACAAAGTACAGGAGGGAAGTTTATTTCAAAGGAGGAGAAACGTGAGAACACAAGGCCATCGTCTAAAACTAGATGGAAGGAAACTTTACTGAGTGGGTGGTAGATAAATGGAACAGCTTCTTAACAGAAGTGGTAAAGGTTAATGCAGTGCAGGAATTTAAACATGCATGGCATAGGCTCCTAAATCTAAGACAAGAGCAACAAATGGTTTTAGTATTTACAACGGGCAGCAAAGGCGAGCCACTTTTGAGATTAAAAGTAGTAATTTACATTTATTTATTATTTCAAAAGGTCTCTTTTTCTGTAATAAGACTTTACAATAATACTAGAAACCTAATTTATTTAAAAAAACAAAAGTAAGCTATAATGAGCCTTATAAGTGCTTTTTACATCCTAAGACATGGGACACACACTGGTTGCTCTATGACATCACCAACCTCAGAACACTCACTGGTAGGCAGTTCAGCATGTTTACATCTAGGTCATGGGACATCGAATGGTCGCTCTATGACATAACAAACCTAAGAACACTCACTGCAGGAACAAGAGAGTAATGTTCACACATTTGACTTGAGGTTTGGAGGTGACAGTGTGTTTGCGGATTGATTCAGACGAGTGCAGCCATGCCGATTCGGGCATACTGCAGTATCTGCATAGACTCGATTGAGAATGCTTCCAGTGTCGCAGCGATCTCATGTGGTCACATTTTCCATCTGGACTGCATACTGGACTGGTTAGTCTCTGCTCCGAGACTAACGTGCCCACAGTGTAGAACTGATGTGGGCTGCGGTGTCGTAAAATTGTTCTTTGATTTTGGAGAACATGATGGGCACACGCTTGATGCCGAATGGCTTAAGAGGGAAGAAGATAGATTGAATGCTCTTCTTCCCTTAAAAGAGGAGCAGGAGAGACAATGGGAGAACATGGCGTGTTCTGAGCAGCACCTGTTGGATTTGGCCAACGCCGAGATAGAGGATTTGGAGAAGCGCATAAGGGACATGGAAGCCTTATATTCAACGCAAGAAGAACAACTAAAGCTTCTAAATAAACACCAGTTGGAAAGAAAGGCTTCCATGGAGGAAACTGCGACTCTAAAAGAGAAGTTAAAATCTATGGAGAAAGTGGAAAAGGTGCTGCAGTCTCAGAGACCAGACGTGGAGGCAGTGATGAGACAAATAGGATCATCGCCAGAAGCTTTGGCACAATTGGCCGAATACTGTGTGTCTGCAACAAAAGAATATCATCGTTTGAAGGAGGCACACAAAGAATCGGCAGTGCTGAACGACTACCTGAAAAGGGAATTGGACGCTTCTAACAACAGAGCGCAGACGGCCGAGGCTGAATTTCAGAGACTACAACAGGAGCTCAATGCCACCTTGATGGAGTTTAACACCATTCATAACGAGCTACGAGCCACCCAGCTGGAGGACCAGAATGCACACCATGAAATGATGGACCTTAAAGAGAAAAACCATCTCCAGCAGGAAACGAGTCACTCAGCACTAGCAGCCAATGAAGCCATCTGTCGTCGGCTATTTAACATCCCGGCTCCCATCGGTCTCCAACGACCAAAGCTTCGCCTCCCTGGCGAAGTCTTGAAAAACTCTTTTGATTTCCCTACAGCGTCCAAGGATACCATCCGTCCTCCAGTATTTCAGAGGGCTGCTCGCATTGGACGCGAGCTTCCAAAGGTCCGTGCCACTCGTCGCAGGGCACAATATGGACCTTGATTTCACCTTCCCATGAAACATCTGAACTTCTGGGTTCTGGGTGGTGAGAAGCTTTATAGTTAATTATAGTTAAGTTAAGTAAATAAATATCTTTAAATCCGTTCTGTGAGTTGTTCCTTTTATATTTTTCTCACGCAAGGAAAATTAAAACTGGTGTAGACATGCTCCCAATAAAATCTGTTTGCAGACGATAAAAATGTCTGCAAGATGGCAGGTATTCCTGGTAGAATAAACCAAATGGCTAACGTTCTATGAAAAAAGGATTCTATTCACGTTCTCCTTGCCCCTCGGAGGCTGATCGGCAGCACTGAACAATGTCTTTTAAATAATTTTTGGTTCCTCTTAATGAAAATGCTCTGCTACTCAATACAATCTATGTTTGTAATCAAGACGCTTTATATTCGGATAATACAATCACACGCAGCGACCATAATGAGTGACTCTGAGGGTACACGTCCTCCTCCTCCTCCTCATTCATTCTGTCTATATTGTGTAATACCGCTCTCTCTCTATTCTGCCATTATCTCTGGAGTAATTATATATCACAAAACGCTCCTAAATGTATTATTCCTATAGGCTATTGTCTATATCCAAGTGAGCTAGGGGGAAGCACGCGGGATCTGCACCCTGTATTAAGCCGGAACACCGCGGACCTCCCGGTTACAATATGTTTTACAAGAAAAGGCTTCCAGTATGGAATCTGAAGAAGAAGAGATGTTTGGTCCACATGTTCTGCGCGCTCGGACTGATATTATTTTTGATGAAGTCTGTCATCTTATATTGCACACAGATCAGTACCCGTCTAGAGACAGCACACACCGTCAGACAATATGAAAGGCAATCTAATGAGATTACACATGCTTCATTTTCTTGAATTTCCCATGATTCAGAGGGATGGACGATACACGGTATTCTCGGAATATAAACTCAAAGACAAAAATATACAAGTACAGCAAGTACTGGTATACAGTAATAACCCACAGTGCTGAATACAGTAATAATCCCCAGTGCTATATAGAGTAATTACCCCCCCAGTACTCTATACAGTAATAATCCCCAGTGCTATATACAGTAATAATAACCCCCAGCGCTGTATACAGTAATAACCCCCCAGCACTGTATACAGTAATAACCCCGAGTGCTGTATACAGTAATACTCCCCAGTGCTGTATACAGTAATATAACCCCCCAGCGCTGTATACAGTAATATAACCCCCAGCGCTGTATACAGTAATATAACCCCCAGCGCTGTATACAGTAATATAACCCCCAGCGCTGTATACAGCAATAAAACCCCCCAGCACTGTATACAGTAATAACCCCCCAGCGCTGTATACAGTAATATAACCCCCAGCACTGTATACAGTAATATCACCCCCCGGCGCTGTATACAGTAATAACCCCCAGCGCTGTATACAGTAATGTCAGTTTGCAACCACACTTTATATGCATGGAGCCGCCATTGCTGTCAGTCATGTTATATTTTGGGAGAATTTCCCGGCTCAAACACCGCACTGACCTGATGCTTTATGGCAATGCTAATTAAGTCTGTACCTCCATAGACATTCATCAGTCAAAGAGTCCAACTGGGCTCATATAACAGAGCTAGATACAAAAGGCTAACATGCAGCTGTCTGAAAGCATTATTTTATGCAAAAATTACAACTGTTTTGAAAAAGAAAACAGCTCAGAATTCTTGAAAATATATATTTAATCTGATGCTAGTAGTTAATAATGATTTGGTAGACGTTCCCCTTCAACGAGATGCAGAATTTTAAGCAGAGTTTGTAAAAGGAAAGAGTATTTACCTCCCTGCTGGACGGGTTGAGATTTACAAATATTGCTGAAAATGTCACTTTTTATTCTGCCCATTAAAACATTAAATGTTTCTTTCTCAACAGTGAGTTTCAGCATGAAGTTTCAGGAAAGTCAAACCCCAAAACATGGCCCTTGCTTTTCCACGTTTTTCATAAAACTCCTCGGTGTCTTTTATTTCCTTCTCCTGGTTACTTAACGTGAAAGAGGTTTCCTCCTGGGTTCAAAGAAGACTAAATATTTTGCGTCATTGCCCGGTGGGAATATGGTGTCCATACCTTGGATACCTCCGTGACCCACCGTGTGTCCTAGACTTTTGACTGCAGTCTCGTGGAAACGGTCCGGGTTTAGCCACATCCTCTTCCCTCCTACTCCCCGCCTATTGAAGGCTGTCGGGGGTAGCCCTGCCCTAATGCATGGCTAGACACACCTATATATGCCGCTGGTCACACCCCCATGAAGCCACTCCATGAGAAGAAGGAGAGCTCCAGGTGGCCCACCTTGGGAAGTTCTTCTCAGGTTCCTGGGGTCAAACACTTAGTCACATTTCATGTGCTTTTGTGGTAGCTCATCCTTTATGATTATTCCTTATCGTCTTCTTCTCCATGCATATGTGTCTTCCTATTGACCGGAATTTTTTGTGAACAGCACAAAGACAACCAGCAGTTGACCGCAACCTTCAACCTCCAAGCCGATCATGATTGTATCCCCTACCATTCTAAACCATCCCACAAAACCTTTTAATTACCCTTCCCGGCAGGCAGCCATGTGGGTTGTCCATTTGATGAGATAATCTTAGTCTCTGGAAGGGAATGAGTTTCTTAGACAAGCATTTAAATGTGTCAGCTTTCATCAGGCAGATCCAAACACCATCGCGCTTAAAAGAAAGTAATTGCTATATGTCACAATTGCTCGGACGCATTAGAAGACACTCTGGAACGTTTCAGCAGGCGCTCGGCGCTGGCGGTCTGTTCTGCCGCAGACCACTTTGGTAAATTGTGAGAAAATTAGCGCTTACATATTTCAAAACCCAGCAGATGCCAAACATTTTCATTATGTTAGACTTTATACGCTAAAATTACAGACACTGGATTGTAAGAAACAGCCTTTTATACTGATTCCAACACAAAAATGATATTAACAGTGTGGGACCTAAACTGTTTCAATATTGGGGCCAATGTTGCATAGTTGGGCCTGTGGCTGAATGAACAACTAATGCCTCTGGACCAACACGAAAGAGGTAATAAGTAACATCATATAGTGTTCTAACAGCTAATACAGTGAGGGTATTTACACATCCATGGGATCTAAATCTAAGACGAGACAAAGGACTGTTTAAGGTTTGGGTTTTTACACTTGGAGAAACAGGCAGGCGAGATGGGGCCAAATGGGTCTGATCTGCCGGCAAATTACATATTGTCAACTTTTAACATTGTGTCTATAGAAATGACAGGTATTATTATTCATTATTCATAGATTTTTAGCGCACCATCATATGATGCAGCTCTGTAGATGTTCACGTGTTACAATCGAAGAAGAATTTTTGATACAATGTACAATCCGGAATAAGGAGGTAGTCTAGTAAAGTCTTTGTCAACTTTAGCAACTGTGGAATGGACCGTCTCCAACGCAAGCTATTCTAGTCTATACGACGCAATACAGAAATGCAACTTATGTATCAACGTATCTCAACTGCGCTCTCAGACCGGACCGGATTGGCGAAGACAAGGTGGCCCTGGCACTTTAAGGCCAGCAATCGCCCGATGACGTAAGTGCTGCCAACATCTGCATCTGAGAGGCCGCAGGCTATGTTTTATGCTCCTTTAGCTTGTGACCGGGTATAGCCAGCTGCTGCCCACCTGCTGTACCTCCCCACCGAATTTTCTTTAGAATTAAAACAGATAATACTTTTACTGATACAAAGAGACAATTAGGAGTTTCGAAGCAGAAGAAAATTAATTATTAAAGAGCCTCCAGAAGCCAATCATCATTTTTTTTATTATTCCTTGTCATTTTTGTGGCTTTCCATTCTAAAACACCCCAGGCACCTGTCAACCACAGACCACGACAATTACCAAGTATAAATAAAGACAGTTTTTATCCTTCCTATTAAGCCATACATTTGCGTCATTATGATGTAGGAAGACCTGATCCAGAATGGCACCCATTCACTGCCAGCGTACGCTTAGCATTGAGGGTTGTCGCTCAGCAGAATTTGCGAATTCACACTTGTTTTACTAAACAAACTTTATCTGAAAACTTTATCATCAAAGAAACACATTTTATCTGTTTTCAGCACAGTAATCTCTTACCTGGATATTGTCAAATGATGTTTTATTTGTTATATCATACAGTAAGAGCAGGGCTGTAAAGACACAATCAGGGTGCATTACATGACAGTTCCTGGATTTAAAGGTTTTAATTAATACTGAGCAGTATTTTATTTTACTTTCCCGTAATAAAAAAAAGGTGAAATATCCCCATACCCTTTAGATGTATTGAAATATTGGCAGCTTTGATTCCCAGATTCCCAGCACACCACCAAGAACAGTCCATGGCTGCTGCAAACGGTGACCCGTCCCATAGTCTGACATTTTGTATCCTAACACTAACCCATTGTAATGCTTGTGGACCAGACAACTTACCATGAGCGTCCCGGTAGTAGGCGTGAGTCACGCTGCGGAATCGCTCCTGGCCGGCAGTGTCCCAAATCTGGGGGGAAAGGGTAGAGTTACGCCATCACGGCTGATGTCATGATGACAGCAGATTCACACTAATTATTCCCAATAATATTATTACCAAGTTGTTAGAGATTTCCAAATTATAATATTAATTGTAATTCTAAACTGTTGATGAACTGCAACTCCCATAACTTTCCGGCGGATACGGGCCAAACAAATATTGCTAGGAAAATCATGGCAGAAGCGGTTTACCCAGGCCCGGACTGGCCATCAGCTGAAGTGGGCAAATGCCTGGTGCAACAGTGGCTGATGGCACCTCCCAAGCACCTTTATTCCTGCTTCTGCAGATCAGATCCTTCAATGTCCCGCCACTGTCTGGATACACACAACCACCAGGTTCAAACATGTAAGAGTGTACCGTGAAGAAGCGTGTATCGAGCAGGTGGACGCACATTTCATCAGCCGCTGGCCTTAAAGCACCGGGCCCCAATTTTAATCCCTGTGTGATCCAGAGTTCAAGAACACTGGGTGAGCAGCCATGCAACCATCCCTTTAACTGCCCCTTTAATGGACCACTATGAGATCTAAAAAATGACAAACAGCAAGTTAAAAGTAGGGAAAGCTGGAACAAATATACAAATCCGTGCTTACCTGTAGCTTGACTTTAATGCCATCCACATTCAAAACTTTGTTCTGAAAGTCAAAACAGAGAAATAGCAGCATTAGTATCATTGATCCGTGGTGACCTTTAAATGCACAAGTAACAAAAACAAAACAATGAATTTCTGCTGACCTCTAGAAAAATGCTCTGGAAAAACCCTGCCATAATCTAATGGCAGAAAACACATAGCGTGTGAAGGGACTGTCTACGCAGTAAAAGATTTTTGCATTGGTTAATCTTCACTATAATGCTTTATCCAAACAGTGTCCCTATAATTATGATGCAGCTACGGAGGCTAATTTGAATTGTTTTTGTGAGTATGTGTCGGGGTATTTTTTTTCTAGACGTCCACAGGTCAAAGAGGACTCCAATTTGCAATTCATCTCACTAGGGATGTAACTCGTTAGACTCTTATTTGGATAGAGAGCTAATTAGGTGGTTTGTGTTTTTCCTTATATCATGTCAGGACGTTTCAGAGCATCTTCACAGAGGTATGAATCTAAATCTAGAAGGGGTTTAAATGTTATGCAAAAAAGTTTAACCTTACTGAGAGGGTGGTAGATAATTGGAACCGCCTCTCATCAGAAGTGGTAGAGGCTAATACAAAGAGGGAATTTAAACATGCATGGGATGGGCTTAATGCTCCAACTACTGATTAAGGTTTGAGTTTATCTAAAGCAAATTCATAAACTTATTTTCTCTTTCTCCAATTTTAAGATCAACCTCGAATGCATGAATGCATGAGCTTTCCCATATTATCCATCACATTTATCTGTTCACTACGCCAAAATTCTCACATTATTGAAGTCATTGAGACTTGTTATATCTCACCTGAGCCAAAATGTTTTGTTTTTTTAAGCACGACGTACGGTGTTTACACTACAAGCCTGTTAGATCATTATGCTAATTTCCAAGTAAGACTCTCTTTTCTCTAAGTGGTATTACTAATTTCCTAATTAGACTTAATGTGCCCCTTGCTAGATGTGACCTTAGCTCGCTAGTGTATCATTCCGAGGCACACAAGAAGAAGGAACACTGCGAAAGCCAGGGGAGTAAACAGAAACCACAGGGCCCTGGAGCCCTCATCGTCACAGGCAACATGTTCCACACTGCTAGCTTTTCCTGCAAACAGATGTGAGATCCACATTTGCCCCAAAACAGTTAATCAGTGCCATCTTAGCCCCCAAGCAGCCTGTCTTTGCCATCTTTGCTCCAAACAGCTTGTCTGTGCTACCTCTGTCCCCAAACAGCTTGTTAGTGCCCCAAAACAGACTGCCTGTACTATCTTTGCCATTCTTTGATTAAATACTATATTTTTGATGAGAGGTCTGAATGAGGCAGGGTTCATCGCAATTGCAGGAATGCTTAATTGATCTTTAAGAGAATGGAGACAAGGCAAGGGACCTTGTGTCTGTTAAGGGTAAAAAACCACTGTATTTTTAAAGGTTTTTAGCTGTGATATTAGCTGATGGGGGTCGGGAAGACGTAGAAAATGTGAATTGTTAGGAGGGAATCAATGAAAGCCGATCAATCTGCTAAATAATCAGTTTTGATGAATTCATCTCTTTGGACTTTTATGCAAAGTGACCGGTCCAAGCGTGCAACCAGAATATGCAGAGATCCTTCTGGAACTTGGTTGAGGAGGTTCCTTGTAGATGTTTCCATCAAGTTAACATTTAAAAATGGCCACCTCGTGCAACATCTGATTAGATGAGCCCGCTTTCATGCAGATATTGCTACAACTATGTGGCCCTTGAATCTAAATGGCTTCCTGTCCTACAGGGGAAAATGGCGCAACTTGGACCCCAATGTCCTACTACTGCTGTCCATTACCATGACTTCATCAGCCATTGCTGCCCTTGACACGGTCTGTTTACAGTGCTGAGGTAAATTCAAAATAGATGTTTAATGCGCTAATTAAGTTGTCTGCTTGAGAAAAACAAAATGTAGGCCGACGGGCACCCCACGGGATCACATTTTGCCCTTTGAAGAGTTTTCGGCAGTCCGGCGTTTGTGAAATTATAGCCCCAACATTGTTTTGAACGCATTGTGATGTCGAAGGTTTGGAAAGAAACGTCTGGGATCGGAGCCAGAATGAGCACCTCGTGAGCCAGCAGCACTTAGCAAATTGTTTGCCGTGAGCTCTTGGATTCGTTACAGATGCCCCCTGACGGGTGTTTTTTTGTTTTTTTTACGCTCGCGCTCGCTCCGTGAAGCGAGGTCTCTGCTATGAGTGAGATTTAGTTTCAGACAAAAACTCTCAGCCGGCCACGCACGACAGGGATTACGGCTAGCAGTGAGTAACTCCGCACCTATTGCAGGTAGAAGTGCATAATGTGTGATTCCAGGGCCTCATAACGAGCTGATGTTTAAACAAAATAAGATGGAAATGCACAGCCAGTTCCAGAATCTGAGGCCAAGAGCCAGGTGGCAATATGTCATTCTATTCTGAATCTCTGGGGTAGTGGATACATGGACTTGCCTTCCAGTTGGGGTCTTTTGGGGAGGCAGGCTGGCCAAAGTCTTCCTGGCAGCAGGCTGTCCTGTTTAAATATCTTATCTGGAAGCCCTACCTGTACATGGGAAATGTTGGAGACCACCTGATTTTTAGATTATCATTGAAAATAAAGATTGACCATGTCGCGAACGTCATTATTTACCGGGAACACAGGGGACACAGATCGCATATCCTTCTAGCACAGAGGGGGTTAAACGGAGAGGGATTATACTTGTATGTAATGACCGCAGCCCAGCGGGGACTCAATGCACAGACCCCCTAATCCCACTTTAATAAGCAGAGCGCGGCTATGAGTGTTAAGGTCACCGCGGCCTCGGCTGGTGATGGATGGGAGATTTAAAAGCCCGTGTTGGCTGGAGCGGCGCGGCTCTCCCTCTGCATTCTCCGGGCGAGGAAACCTTAAATCTTCTGGTTTTTACAGAAAAATAATAATAATAACTTCTTTCTAAAGCTAAAGCTGGATCGAGATGTCTGAACGCAATCATGAAATCATCAGTAATGCATTCTGTATTTTGGCGCTGCTTCTTTTTTGGGCCACGAACCCGTTGCTCCCTCACCCTGTAAGTGGCTTCCGAGATGACTTTGTTAACCATGTCAGTGCCAGCAAGGTAGAATGCGGATATATATTTGCCGTATTCGGCCCCCGTCTAGTCGCCCGTCTCTCCTGCTGTAAAGACTGAAACCTTTAATCAGTCGTTGGTCTCGTCTTAGATTCAGGAGCCGTATGCCTACCCCATGCATGTTTAATCCCCTCACTGTATTACCCTCTACCACCTCTGCTGGGGGGCTGTTCCACTTATCTACCACTATTTCATATTAGCGTCGGACCCTCTAATTTAAGGTTATGTCCTCTTGTTCTAATACAGTTCCGTATCTGACGACCATCTCAATGGAAAATACCAAAGTTCAGAATTTATACAGAAATTTTAAAATGCCCCCACAACTTTTCAGAAGCGGATTCTCCCTCCCTCTCCCTTAATAGCGCTTCTGCAGAGGAAAAAACAGAAATTACGGTTTAAATTTGGATTTCCTGCCACGCAATAATTTCGGAGCCTGGATCGCTGCGGAAAATGTCGGGCGGTTAGGATGAAAAGTTTAATTAAAAAGGCCGCATTTCCCAGGGGGGGGGAAGGTGTTTCATTAGCAGGGTCTGCGTATTTTATCATACGTGCAAAATCTGATAGCGCTCACATCACTGCTTCAAGACACGTGACGGCTATGCAAAAGAGTAGAGCCTCGTCTTTTGGGGCAAATTCTGAAGACTATAATACCTCCTCATTGGTATGATGTCATGACCTTTTCTAAATGGATGGCGTATTACTTAATTATATCACCATTCCCGCTTTGCATGGGAAGGCTGACCTCATATCACGTACTCCCATGATGAACAGAACACGAGTGCCGTTCTAAGGACTGTCTTGATAAAATTGAGAATGTTGGTAGCTCTATGATAATGGTATAGTGGACAGGAGACCTTTCTGGAGACACTTGACATGAATGAAGAGTGAGTGATCAGACCTCTTGAGTAAAAGATGAAGAATAATTGGAAAACAGGCCATCCCTGGACAAAGGACCTCAGTGGGTGACCTCTGCACATTAGTAGTAATTACCTCTTAATGGAAAAGACATTTTCTATTCACAGTCAAGGATCTTAAGTTGTGTTGAGTGACACCGATCACGATACAGGGAAAGATTTTAGGGAATAAGAACCAAAATAAGGTCTGAGATTTGTAGAATGGTTATTTGCCGTCACATTCTATGTTTCTATGTCAGAATGTTAAAGTCTTCTGGAGTGAAATATAAGATCTAGCGAGGACCTGTCAGGGACGGACTTGTTCCTCTGGCCTTAAGGCCGTGGAGCCCAAGGTATATTTGGGGCCCTTAGGTTAGATCCTGGGACATTTGGTATGCAGGTGTGCTTTTGTGAGGGATGAACAAAATCCAGCTCGCTGTCTGGGCTGGTAAGAACATCAAGTATCACTTGGGGGGTCTACAGCCACCTGCCCTCCTTTAAGAGTTCAGTGGATCCTCCTTTTGGAAAGGTCGTAGAAGATCAAGCCCTCCCTTAGGCTTCAGCTGGTGGAGGGAAGGAGCTGCATATCCCCAAAACTTGGGGGCTGGCTGTTTATCTATGCTTTTTGGTGTCCACATCTTCTCCAAGACTTCAGTGGATCCCCCTCACAAGAGCTCCTAGAAGATCTGGCCCTCTTTTGGCCTAGGAGGGAAGGAAGGGGCTGAATATTCCCATTTGGGAAGTGTGGCCCCAGAAGAGGAAGAACTGGGGACCTAGGCTCCACTTTGGCCCTATCGCCTGTCACCATCCTCACGTGACTGGGGGAATCACAAGAAACCTCGGGCATCTAAACAAAAAAAGGATATTGGGAAAAAAGAATATGGAGAAAATTGGAGCAAAAAGAGGGCTTTGATCATATCCTGACACGTAGCCTCGTTTGTCTTCTGTTTGAAGTATCATAAACCACGCAGTAACCAGCCAGTGACCTTTCCAATGATTCCAGCATCCGGAGACAGCCGCTTGTAAACGTCGGCACCTGTCAGTGTTACAACGGTTCATGCAGCATTCCGGGTCTTTTATTTATTTAAGTACAGACCAAAGAGTGCAAAATGACATTTTCGGCGGGCTGTTTTCCTATCTAAAAATTAAAAATAAAAATTCTTCCTTTGAAGTCGCTCTGGAAGAAGTCATTTATTTGTTTTCGGAGCAAAAATGTTCTAGTGCATTTATGGTCGCCTTCTTATATTGTTACGGGGAACTTATTGGATGAGATATCATCATAGTAACCTCCCAGCCAATAGGAAATTGCATGTTATCTATATCTACAACCATGTAAAACGAGAATTGGAAATTCACACAAAAACAGATCCACAAATCTAATTTCCAATGCCATGCCTCCCAAGTGTCCCTGTTCAGTTTGTCCAGTCCCTCTGTGAGACTCAAATCCTTTTGTGGGAGCTCGGAATGTTTGCTGGGTATGAGGGTATCACAGGGTACTACAGCCCTAAAAGCCCCGATCATGTGTATAAATGTTATAATAAAAACATTTATTAAAAATAATATTGAGATATTGACTAAAAAAACACCAGAGACTAATTGTTATTGTCATAAAATCTCCTGTATCCCAAATAGAACATTTCTACTTTTTTCTACGCCCCGGCGAAATATTCTGCACCGCTTCTAGTTCCCAAAATCAAGCTGACCGAAGCAAATTTCAACCGGTCTCTGCATTTGGAAGCTGAATTCATCATACCGTCCACTGAAGGCTTGGAACGCCGAACAAACAGCAGATAACAGGCCCGCTGCGGCGGGTTATCCATTATGCTAGAAATTCAATACTCAAAAAAATAAATTCTGCATAGGCAGCGACACGGGAATGAAGCCCGCAGCCTTGCAGCTGCCGTTAAAAGAAGATGAGTTGCCATGAAACAAAATGAAGTCTTCTTCTCGCTTTTAAGGTGTCTGAAGGTGTAAGCCAATGAAATAGTAAAAATAAACAACAATTCAGCAAAATAAGGGTTAATAAGAGAATGACAAATCAATAGTCTTCTGTATTCTAGGAAGAATAGTTTATTTTTAATTTCACTTTGCCTAAAATGTTAATGAATCCTTCATTAAAAAGACATGGGGCGGGTTCAAGTATCAGATCCTTGGCATAGTTACCAATACTCCCGATTTGGTCAGGGCAGTCTCAACAGCAAGTCTTATGTCCCATTTTGTGCTCAATATCCTAATCATGGGATCAATATCCTAATTATAGGACCAATTATATGAGAGCTCTTGCAGGCACACTTGCATATAATGGGTGAGCCATAGTTTAATGGTGTGAGGTCATGATGATGACATCACAACCCCACTCATATAATGTGACTGGAGTCGTGTCAATTAACAACTTACCCTTTCTTTTTTTACCTCAATTATCCACATAATCCTTTTTTAGATTGTAAGCTCACGAGTGCAACCCTGAGGAGCCCACCATTGTTACCAGGAACTCTGTATGAAGGCTAGAAGACAAGCTCAACGTACAGGGTCGTCACCTCCTATTGTATCTGTAAATGTATCTGTGTTATATATTTGTTACCCACCCCATATATACATTGTACACCGCTGCGGAATAATAATAATAACAATGACATGCTTGGGTATTCTTACAAAGGAACACTAAACATTGGTTAAAAAACGCTGCCCCGATGTAAATACAGCTCGGAAATCCTATTTTCGACTCAGGACCTTGAAATATAAAGTCTGCGCCGTTGGGTTAAAATCTTCCTGGGCATCGTCATCGTGTGCCGCACATAGAAATATGTTCGACATGCACATTAGCCGAGCGCGGAGACTCTTGTGCTTGATTGCTTTTTAAATACTCGTGCTGGCCGTCCCTGACCTCTTCATAAAAGAAGGTTTTTGAAGACAAAAGATTGCATGCGTTCGGAACGATGCTATAGAAATGCACGATAACGAGGGGGGGGGTTAAAAAGCCAACGCAGGGCCCAAGGCTTTCCTGGTAACGCCATCGACATCATTAGAACTAAAACCTATGCTGATGTATTCAGTCGGGCTCAAGGTCTTGTTCCAACCACCGATCGGGATGCTTCGCGGCTCTCAACAGCAGACTAATGCAGCCTCTTGGGTTTTATTGATTGCGCAATACCTGCGGCTCGGAGAGAAAGCAAGAGTGGCGACCTATGTGAACGTGATTTTGAGCGGACTCAGATGCTGCATGACTTCTTTAAAGAATGTCTAGGAATCGTGCATAATTTATACCTAAGACTGAATGCCAAGGTCAGATGGGTGCAGCAATGTCTCGAGGAATAAGATATTATTGGACGTCTGTACAGCTTGGAGGAGAGAAGAGAGAGGGGAGGGGGAGAGAAACATTTAAATACATAAAGGTACAGGAGGCGAGATTATTTGAAAGGAGGAGGAATGTTAGAACAAGAGGTCAGAATCTAATGGTGGTATATAAATAGGACAGCCCCCCAGCAGAAGTGGTAGAGCGTAATACAGTGAGGGGATTTAAACATGTATGGGATAGACATACGGCTCCTGAATCTAAGACGAGACCAACGACTGATTAAGGTTTGAGTCTTTACAGCAGGAGAAATGGGCAGACTAGACGGGGGCCGAATGGGGCCGATCTGCTGGCAGATTGTTTGTTTTCTATATTTAAAGAAATGAAGGGGATATTATCAAATGAAATTAAAAAGGGGAACAATATAACTGGGCTGGTTACAACGGAGATCTGATCTCCCCAACGTGCCGCTGCGCATCAGATCTCCCTTTTATCCAGCCCAGTCATGTGCTTTCCCTAAAAAACGTTTATCGTTTTATACCTTCGAGTAGGAGACGTTTCCGGAAAATGATCATAGATCAAAGATAAAAAAAAGATGGATCGTATAGCGTATTGTAGCAGAAGGCAGGCCGTTTATATTGAGACCCACGTTCAAAATAATAAACACATAGTATTCACGCATTTTACACTGTCTTCCTAAAACTAGAAGAACAGCAGCAGGTGTGTGTTCCACCGCTGCAAGATTATAATGGGCTACTGTCCTCAACCAAATGATGGTCTTCTGAGCCTAGAACTATCAATTAAAGCAGGACTTTAATAAAACGATATGACCGCTTTTTTTTTTGCGACCTTCCGGCTACATTTGGACTTTAATGACTCTGTTCTGAGTCAACAGCTTAAAGGCCAGTGGTCTACCCAGTAAACCCAGTGCTACTTAAACCTACCAGGTCAAGACAATATTTTCAAGATAATTCCCAACGATGGGGCCAGTAGAGCGAGGGAGTGGGGGCCTCTAATCGGCAGGCTAAGAGCTATACGAGCCTCCAGTCCAGTTTTGTTTATGGTTCTGGGTGGCGTGTTTGACAATACACGGGATGGTCTTGGGGTTTGGGGCAATACAAAAGCCTACTGGATAGGCTACTCTCATGGAGTCGAGTTAACACTGTCCAAGCCCTTGGGCAACAAGGTGAGTCAACTGGTTGTCAGACTTGTTCCTCCACTTCACTCAACTCAAATGAGTTGACCTTATTAACGCAACTCAACTCAACTGTCAGCTCTCTTCAGCTTGACCTTTAGGTAATAACCCCTTGTGTCCTCATCTTGATGTTTTTGCCTAGAACCATACGTCAGAAACTATTTTGAGATTCAGAAAAGTATCTCCGGACATGCCTACATTGGCGTGTTATCTTTTTCTTTTATATGATATGCTTATTCACATTATTTACATTTTTTTTAAACATAACATGGACTTCCACCCCTTTTCTGAGAAGAGGATTTAGGAAATACAGTGAATTCCGCTTTCTGGGGCAAAAGTTCCAAATGTGCAGCTATCGGCATTGAGCATTCTATTGGTTTCCATGGTGACTGCTCCACATTTAGAAGCTTGCCCTCGGAAATCGCTCTTTACACAAACGGCCCATTAAGTTTACAGGAATCCCAGCCGCGGCTCTCGCAGGTGTCCGTATCTGCATGTTATATGTAATATGCCTTCACGGCTGGTTAATCTGAAACGGAGTGCTCGCGTTTCGTTGCAACGTGTCAGAAATGCTAATTCCCCGTAAATGCGGCGAGAACGTACCTATGGTGCAATTAGGCAGAAAGCCATCCCCTGCCTCTGGCACCCCTGGCACGTGCCCCCTCTGCTATCAAAGTCATTTAATTGCAGAGATGGAGGGGGGGGAGTAACAGCGGCTGCCTACTAAATGCAGCGTTCACTTCTACCTTGGTATTGATACGGAAGAGGCTTCCCGCATACACTATAAAATCACCAATTTAACATGACTTCCTATAAAACAAGAACGCCGCTTTTTTGGGTGGCCAGCGGGGACAAAAAGAGGACTAAACGGTAGGGCAGGGCGCTCTCATACATTAATGAAATAGCAAAAATAAATAATTACTCATACTACAGATTACACATAAAAAATGCATTTGGCATGTGCAAAAATATATTTATTTTTTTTACACTGGAATTTTTCCCAATAGAAAATATACAAAAAGAAACCACAAAAACCTTTGAATGTGGAAAAACCTTTTCGTACTATGTAGGGCTGTATTTTATATAATAAAAATATTAATGGTAATTTCGACTTCCCATCATTCTTGGCCACCCTAAACCCCCTGTCTTCCCTTGGTCTTTATTTTCTATGTGTTATTATACGACAGAGTACAAAGCATGGTGGGAATTGTAGTCCGCGGCAGCTGGAGCGAGAAAGGTCACTTGAACAGGTTTTCTTCTTCTCTACAAAGGGGTAATACGGCTTTGTTATAGAGCCCGAGCGGTACGAACGGTGTTATAGTTTCTGGTGGCCTCCCGGCGCTGGTTCTTTGTTCTGCGTTGTAGACGTTGAGTGAGAGGGAAGGACGGAGACGTTTAAAAGTCTTTGTTCCGAGTGACAGGAAGAACATTCTGAGAACAGACCAGACCGCGTGTCTGTAATGAACTCCACAATCATCTACAGAAGCTGGTGTGATATCTAGCTGGTTACCATGACATATTTCTGGCGCATTTCCAGGGCAGCGAGCCTCCAAACTAGACGGCCCTAGAACTCTACGGCCGGTGGCCGCCAAACAGAATTAATGCGGGCGCCAGGTGGATCTGAGAGGCCGGGCGTTCGGATAAAGCCTCTTCTCTGCTTCTACTTCTTGTACCCCAGTGAGAGCTCCACAGAGACGTCATGGCTCAGAAGAGCAATTCAACAATATCACCCTATGGTCCTCTTCAAGAAGACAACAAATATACATTGCTAGGCCCTTAAATCCAGTAGCTTTACTGACTTTATTTTAAAAAGTGGAACTCCCACCATTTATATGTTTTCAAAAATATTGGGCTGTTTTTTAACCCGGTTGTAGTTTTTGCCCCATAATATAATGTTTTCAGGCAGCTGCATATCAGCCATTTGTATGAGTTTTCGTTCTGTTATCTGATCCCCGATCTACTAAACCCCCCCCTTCTTATCTGTGGGAAACAATAGAATGGCTCAGTCAGACTAATGAAAGTCTATGGAGGAACTGACTTCATTAGCATTGCCATAAAGCATCAGCTCAGTGTGGTTTTATGAGCCGGGAAAGTCACTGAAAATATCACATGACTGACATGTGATAACAAAATGAGATCAAACCAGGTTTTTGTCGACTGACATTACTGTATACAGCGCTGGGGGGTTATTACTGTATACAGCGCTGGGGGGTTATATTACTGTATACAGCGCTGGGGGGGTTATATTACTGTATACAGCGCTGGGGGGTTATTACTGTATACAGCGCTGGGGGTTATTACTGTATACAGCTCTGGGGGGGTTATTACTGTATACAGCTCTGGGGGGTTTTATAACTGTATACAGCGCTGGGTGTTATGCTTAAGGATAAAAGTTTGTATTTAATAGAACTTCCTTCTTTAAGAAATTATTTCATTTGTTTTAGGTCAAAATGGTTTATTTTAAGGGATGTCCTTGTTGCCTCTATACAGCCAAAAGGTCCTTGTTTTAACCTTGAATATATGTTCAACTTAATGACATCGGCTCCCATGGGTCAAAGGGAGTGCTATAGAACTAGGCTGGGATGCATTAAGCGATTAAAGGCAGAGACAGAGGAAAGACTGTAACACGAAAGCCCCAACGCACCGAGCTTAGATGAAAAAAGGATTCTAGAAGACAGAAGAAGATTTATCTCACAAGGGGAATAATGTCTAAGAAGGCAGAAGGTCATACTTCCTATGAAAGTCCACATGGCCTGTCAATATATGAAAAACAGACTTCTAGGTGAGTGAATAATGCTGTCGCAAACCTCCCAAGTGTCCCTGTTTAGTTTAGCCAGTCCCTCTTTGGGCTCCAAACCCCTGTGCCCCTCTTTCCTCCCCTGATGCCACCCTCTCAGTATAGTGTACAACCCTGTCTTGGCTATTACAGAAATAAACACACATACATATACCAACGCAATTCCAATCTCAGACTCACTGCAAAACCTATGTATTCCACGCATTTTGCCTCCCACCTTTCCCCACTCTTGTTTATTCGACCTGTCTGTATCCCTCTCGAGATGCTCCATACCGTTCCCTCTTAGGTTTGAGAACAAAAGGAACATTGCTATCGCTATTCTTTTTCCGAGTTGGAGTGTTTGACAGACGAGCTGAGAGCTGCTAATTACTCCCAGGGTAGAGCCGGGGAGGCGACTCGCATTTATGGCACATTGTGTCGTTCTGCTGTAGGTGTTGAACAATGCAGCTATCAAAAAAAAAAAAATGTAAAAAAATAAATCTTTCTCGGTTCTGACAAAAGTACGGAGCGATAATCCTTTCAGTGCTGAATTTATTTGACGCATATTACTAACCCGTTGGTCTCCAAACATTTCTTCTCCCTCTTCTCTACGACGGCTTACAATGCAACGAGAAACTAAAAGTATTGTAGACCAGTCTCAAGATAATCCTTTCATTAAGTCGCATCACATTGGCTGCATTCATTCTGCCAATTGGGCAAAGTTCTTGCCCACGAAGTTAGCAAATGGTGAAGACCAACCACGGTCAATAGACGACTAATCATGTACAGATACCCATTAGCGAAGTGATTGTAATGGGCATCAGCCAATCCAATCTGGCTCTTTTTCCTAAATGTTCCCTTTCTAAGCCATGTATGGTAGACCATGGTCTACTAGCTGACATGCACCAAGTTTCCATTTTCTAAACACAATTTATGGCTAAACATTATGAGAACAAGAGTCCACCAAACGCAGAGGGATAAATCCCCAGGTAGCCATGGATTCTATAATCTTACCATTGCCTTTTTTAGCACGGTCTAAAACTGGTCTATATAGATTTCTCAGCTGGCTTGTCTTGCTGTCAAGGTTGAGAAGTTACAAGCTGGAGTCTTCAGTCCGGGTCATAACTTATCCAGACCCAACAACCACCGAAACTGTTAAGAAATGACTCTTCATGGAGCACACAGGTTTCATTATTTCTAGAGGTTCTTCAAGTTTTAGAGTGACCAAAGACGCTTGTAAAATGAATAACGTGCGGCACCGCTGACTTCAAGACTACAATGTACCTTGCAGTAAGTAAACTGTAGCTGGGTGGACCGGTACTGGTTCCATCCAGGGGTATGTTACTAGAGTACGTTACCAAGTCAAGCTTACCGGGCCAAGACCTTATGCAGATGGTTTCTAAAATCAAGATGGCAGCATTCCCTGGCCCAATCTATTACCCATTGGTTCATTCTCCAAGCAGAAGACGGCCATGTACTCAGAGGGTTCACTGCTACTCAGCAATCGATTGACTACATCCATGTCATCACTGGCAGTCAACTCTACAACCTAGCCAGAACTTCAATCACTATTTAATCAGTGATACTAATAGTCCGCGAGGAGTCCTACTATTCATGCATGTGTACCCTGTTATTAAACAGGCTGGTTCCACTGGGAGAAACCTATTGGCTTCTCAATTTATTGTAATGTCCCTTGTTAACTGCCTCGAACATTTTTTCCTCCCCTCCCCAGTTTACGCCAGCAGGCAACCCCCTTCCTTCTGCATGGTGAATTTAATTATTTGATTATCTAATTGCACAACTAATCAGTTTCCAATTTGTAGACTTCGACTTGCCTTTGCAAAAAGAAGGCAATATTCTACAATATACCACAGGGCACGATGCATCTCAAGGCTGTCTGGGCAGGGAAGTGTTAATCTTCTCAGTTGGCGCATATAACCCAATTACCGCTTTTCACAGTGTGGTTACATTTGATTAACATGTAGGCAGATGAAAAATAATCTGTGAATTGGAATAGAATTAGCGGTATGTAATGTCCAGGCGAAACCATAGTTGGGTCCAGGAGGAGAATACAAAATGGCGCGTGGACCTGACGACCTTAGCGCTTTAACACTTTGAATGCGAGAAGGTATCGATTTCCAATCCATATATTTATAGAGATACGTCAATATATTCTTGCAGTTTTCCCGCAGGTTTATAGTGTCCCACTTGAATGGCGGCTTTAGATGAGGGTTCCAAGATCACGCGCTATAAAACAGAACCTTATATTGTCCCATATTTTGCTTCTCCAACCCAAGACAATAAACACCGAGCGGAATGTAGACTGTAGACAACTTCTAGCCGCGCATGTGCCACACACATCACTCTATGATACTAGCATTGTATGTGAAGCAGTTGATACACAAAAAGACACTGGCCTGAAACATGAAGAATCAATGGAACTCTGGATTTAGGACCGATCCATAAACCCTTAGCTCAACACGAAGATGGTCTTGCATTTGTGAGGCCAGCGGGAATGCCTAAGACACCAATATGTACAGGTACATGACACCCCATGATGCGAGTGAGCTATAATGTCCATGTTAGATTAGGTTTCCAATTAAAAGGACTAGGACTATACGTCGGACAGAGTAATTCACCTTAAAACTAAGCCTTTTCGGGAGGCAGAGAGGCAGATAACTCATTGCCTCGGGTCTGATAAGGTGTCATTTCTATTATACAATCAGCTTAAAAAACATCCCAGAGAACCATATGGGATTCATCTGTATTCATTCGGCGTCCACTAATGAGATACGTGGACAGGGTCTTGCTGTAATTCCATTGCATGTATAAAGTATCCACCTTGTATTATTAGAGCAGCAAGACAAATCCATTCCCTTATTCATTACCGAGTCTCCAGATTGGATTTACTTCAAAACACAGATCCTTGAACAGCTCATCCTGGATTCATCTGAAAAATAAAGGCGCGAGGTCCTACCAAGGAGGATTATGCCCAGGTATCTTCTGTGAAGTGGCTCTGCTCAGTAAAATTAAAGGGACCACACATCACAATGTTCCAATGTAGAGCTCGAAAACTCTGTTTATATTCCTTGGTGTTCAAGTCAATTATATGCAAGTTTTCAGAGTTGGTCTTCATGTTAATGCTCAGCATCAGCTTGGCTTCTCCACAGCTACTCAACAGTCTGCGAGTTCAGCTCTATGTTGGTAGCCAATGACTTAAGGTGTGAGTTGAAGTCTACGTTTTAATCAATTATGTTGCATGCATCTCTTGTCGATATCCAGAACCTCCATAAATACCTCTTCAACAAGTCAACTCTTCTTTGGATGGACTTCTTGATGACTCCTGTGTCCCAAACTTGGATTGTTTATCGATCTTTGGCCAAACGTGTCTTGCCCTTTAACCAGTAAATGGTATCATCTTCGAAGATTCCATCTTCTGTTGGGATGAACCTACTACACCCATGTTCTATATCCTACCCAAACCAACATATAGGTCCTTCTCTGGATTCCCTAATTGGCCATAATGACCTTGAAGCGCATCGTTGGGCTTCAGGAAGCTGTTGTAAATTCATACATGTGGGGTTAACCAATCCTTTCGCTTCCATCTCTGGACAAATTAATAACACAGGCCAACTAACCTTAATCCCTTTATTTCCAGATCGATAGACAACCAAGCAAAATGTGCCCTCGCAACATACGGATCAATGAGGTTCAGCTAACGTTCCTTCAGCGAGAAGATGGACTGTTACGAAAATAAAAAGGAGCCTCCAATAAAAAGACCAAACAAATATCCATTTTTTTTGTTTCTGTGCGGAGATGATTACAAGCTTTCCTAATTATGTACAAACATGAAAAAGAGAGAGCTGTGTGCCCCGGAAAATCAATTATTTCGCAGCGCAATAAGACGTCGCTAGGGATTAGCCCGCAAAGCATCGACCGGGAACAAAAAGAGGATGTGAATCATTCTCCAAACTGTGGCTGGCAGGGCACATTTCTATTACGGTCTCATTTACAAGTTCTGGGCTCCAAAGATTAGGACCCCACCTTAAGTACTCAAGATTTAACCATCTGGATGCCAGCAGCATAGATCACAGAATCACAGAATACACATATTTCATCTTTCAGCTGGGGTATCTGGGTGACATTAGCCACAAGTTTTATTATCGTACGACTCTAGATCTGCAAACTATACAAAGTTCACAGGGAATCCTCCAAAATGTCAAAGGCTAGAAGAGTGCAGAAGTTTCCCTAACTGGAGAGTCCACATGACATCTGTCTTCTCGTACTTGCCAAGTAAAATGAAAGGCTTGGCTGCATCCTGCCCTGACATACACCATGTCTCCATGCTGAACAGCTTCTCAATGACTCGCCTGAAGGACACACTTAACCAACGACCCCATGCCAGGTCGGCCCTCCATATGGAGTGCTACCCCTGCAGGGAAATGTTTTACAGACCTTCATTCTCCGGGGTCAGCATCGGAGCTAAATCAAGCTAAAAACTAGTACAGAGAGGCCGTAGGTCAGGGTGGGAGATGTGCAGTAAGCAGGTCAGAGCTTTGCACACCTGAGATAATGCAGGTTGGTCTACCATTTGTCTCGGGCACCGTATGGCGTATGGTTTATGCACAGTTTTTTCTCCCCTTTTCCACAAGTGGCTTTGCGTTTGGCAGATCAGCGCCTATCCTATTGGGAGATAATAACGCTATCGGGCTGCCATCTGGCTTGTGAAATGATTAACAGCTTCTCCTGCCAGCGCAGGAAGCGCTCGCTGTCATCCCAGCCGGGGAGAGAAAGACACAAAATTCCCGATAGAATCCTCTCCGCTACGGATCTAACTTGAGACAAGTTACCACCTTCTATATACCGCGGCGCCAAATACCCCTTCTGCCCCAGATAACACAATAAAGAAATCGGTCCTGGGTCTCGTTTCAGATTCAGGAGCCGTATGTCGATGTTTAAACCCCCTCACTGTATTAGCCTCTGCCACTTCTGCTGGGCGGCTGCTCCACTTATCTACCACCCTCTCGGTATGGTAAAAGACGACATTGGTTTTAATTTGCAAATAAACCACTTGTCTCTACAGAACATACGGATATCAAATAAAAGTGCGGGTCTTTAGTGGAAACTTTTACAAAGAGATTTTTTGCTAAAAATAAAGTGCTATGTTCTCAACTTTTCTGCGAGATATGATTCATCCCAAAAAGGTTTTTTTTTTCCCGTTGACAGATCTGATGGAATTCAATGGCAAAAGAAACGTTTGATGTCCAATACTTTGATATTCTTATACTTATTGATATCCACTGGTTATAGAATAAAACCTGAGGGTACAATTTCAATAATAAAGGAAAACTAATATATATATATATAAGTATATATATAATACATATAATTAATTTTAGGGAGAAAAACCCAATTTTTTTTTACTTTCCTTATGCCAGCACTGCATACAGGTGTTTATAAGATACCAGCGTTCGTGAAACACGTCTAATTATTAATTTAATCCAATTAAGCCTCGGCGGCATACCTGGGAACCTTCTTGATGAGCCGACCCTGAGACTCATTAAACATTAACCCTTTAATAGCCAACAGCGAAGATTCCATGCAGCGAGCTGCCAAAAAGTATTACCCAAATGGCTCTAATCCCGGTCCTCATGGAAAACTCGATTGTCATTATTTTAAAGATGCCCAGATTTGAGTCACCTGCATTCAAGCAGAGATATCAACCATAACATAATAGTAGCAAAAGCACCAATTGGGAGTCTTATATATGATCCCAGCGGGGAGAATAGGATGGCGTCGGCTCGTGTGACCTGTGAGTCTGACCCTTTAACCTGAGACCCTGAAATTGGGGATAAACCCTGAGATTCCGGGTCAAACCCTGAGGGTTCCCAGAGGAGGAAGGACAATGCCTGAAAATCTGGACTGCCCCATGAAAACCAGGACTGTTGGGATGTATGGTTTTAATGCATGAATTGAACATTGTTTCATCAGGGTTCTACTTAAAGGGTAAACTCAGCTCTCTCAACC
The DNA here is from genome assembly GCF_027358695.1 of Spea bombifrons. Lineage (NCBI taxonomy): Eukaryota > Metazoa > Chordata > Amphibia > Anura > Pelobatidae > Spea > Spea bombifrons. Next base: position 43,100,896 of record NC_071093.1, read on the forward strand.
AATCCGTTCCCCTAATTCTCCCCACTCTTCCCCCCACCCCTGCTATATAAAGGGTTAAACGATCTGAAATGACGCAGATTAAAACCAATTAAGATTTCCATCTAGCGACTTCATTCCGCGTAATGTTTAATCAGGGTGCTATCAAACAATCTGAATCCTAAATAGGCCAAAGTAATTATGGAACTTGTTCGGTTCACAAAATATTGCTGAAAATGTCTTTCAGACATAATTTCAGAATCACTTTTTTAAAGATTTTTGGGTGAAATAATAGAATAATAAAAATAAATAAACATTCCCCTGCGCGTTTCACACTCGCATGTCCTTACCCTTAACAATGAAACAATTGGCTCTCTTAATAAAACTTAGTAACTGCCAGTTTACTCACACTTATTCACTTATTCACACCAAAACTGTTTCCATGGTAACAGCTCAGTGTCTGCTTTGGTTTTTTTTTGTATCACATGACAATTAAGTGTTCCTGGCAAAATTATGATTAATGCCAACATTTTACGTGATCAAACGATTATTACTGGGAAGGGTTTGAGCAATGCGCAGTACTATCGATATTTCCAATGCAGCATTTAGTCTTAATCTCATCCATGTTTAAATCCCCTCTACCACTTCTGCTGGGAGGCTGTTCCACTTATCTACCACCCTCTCAATAGAGTATATTGAACGAACCGGTTCTCATTAACAAAGGTGACATGTATAAATATTTACAATTACAAAATGTACCACCAGGCGATCTCGCATCTGCAACAGAAATGTTTAAAAAGGCCGCTAGTCGCGTTTATACACATCATTAAGCCGCAAAAGCACATTCACAGCCTCTCGGCCATGTTTACTGCGAACCCTTCAGCCATTTTTATTTTTAACCCTACCTGTTAGGGTTAAATTATCGCAGGGAACCACAGGAGAAAATGAGAAAAAAAAAAACACTTTTCATTTTGGGTTTTTTTCTCCCTTTTTGCACATTCTCTCTCGGCCGCGACACATTTGGCAGACGTAACACATTTCACACTTTGGATAAAACGCAGGTCGTGTTCGATGAAACGCCTGGGGACAGGGCCTGATCCGCGCTACAATTTAACCATTCATCGGCCGGGCCATCTACCTGATCCCCTGAGACCTGTTGTCCCCATGTTTGTCTCGTAGAAGTCCGGGACGCCAGTTAGCGCGGCCCTGGCGGACAGGCCTCTCCACGCAGCCGGATTTTTAAAACCTTTACAACCTTCCTACTCTCCAACAACAACAACAATATTAAAGCTTTTACTAGGAGAACGGCAGGAAGGGAGGAGGGAAAAAATAAAAAGAAGCAAAGTGGTTGCCATGGAAACACGCACGCAAGCAAAACTGCAAACACACATAGGTGGGGGGGGTGATGGGATTTGGTGAGACGTGTGACTGGCACATAAACCGAGGACACGGAGAGATAGAGAAAACTTTAACTCCTTCCCTCCCGGGCACCCAAGCACCAAACCCCAAAATAAAATAAATCATTTCTAAACGTGGAATCAACCCTAATGCGGCAGGAAAAAAATCCTTTTTTTTATGTTAATGCACCTGTCCTTTCATAAAATTACTAAAAAAAATGTAATATGTCATATATTAAGGACCCGATTTAGAAAGAGCAGATGTGAGACAAAGAGATGTTCCGTTGGTTACCGCGGTAACTGCTCCACATTTAGAATGTTGCCCAATAATTGTTCTATTTTTAAATATCGCCCTATGCTTCCAGTGCACCGATTGGAGGCCAAATCAATCAAACAGGAAAACCGAGGGCAACAACAAGCATTGCAGAGGCTTTTTAAATAGTAAAGCGGACATTGAAAGGCACCAAAGACCGGCTCTGATACCGGAGACAGAACTGATGGCCATAAATTTAAAAAACAGATCAGAAAGATGATAACGTTTCTTCTGAGTAAAAATGCTGTTGGATGCATGAAGGCCGCTTGTCTCTAAAAGTTTAATTACGTGATGGGCTGATCCAAGGACAGAGAGCTGAGAGTTTAGGGGGCACTTCACCATTAGATGTACTTTTTAACCATCTTTAGGTTAAATGAATGCATATGAAGGTACATTACATATGCATTTATTGTTCAGGGGCTCCCTGGGGCCCTGGAGTGTCCTTTTACCAGACATGAGGAACGGGGTATAGACTCGCCAGATGTAGCAAAGTCACCTGCTACGTATCTCCAGACATTACAAACATGAGAGCGCTGGGGCCATCTATTATTAGGTGACTTTATCAGCTATATTTAGCTTTTTATTTAATTAAGATATTCAGAACAAGGCCGGGGTGTTATATTTACACCAACAGATTTACACTCTGCTTCCACACATAGTATCCTAGATTGTAAGCTCTTTTGAGCAGGGCCCTCCTCACCTTTTGTTTTTGTAAATCCTAATTATTATACGATGCACTGCTTTTTATGTCCTGTTTACTCTTTGTACAGCACTGCAGAATATGAGGTGCTATTTAAATCAACAGTAATGTTCCGCTTTACATGCAGCTCCCAGGTGGCCTCCTTGGAAGGTTCTGCCGCTGAGCTCACCATGGTGACTGTTTGAGTATGATGGGTGGGTGGTCCGGTCCCCGGCCCCTCCCAGGCACAGCCATGCTCCTCCTGGGCGTCGCCATGCCCCTCCACTCCTCCAGCCATACCACCAAGCGCATGTGTCCCTGTTTGAACACCTGAAATGTTGGGGTATGCATGTTTAACACCTTAGGCCCTTACCTACAGAGGAGGAAAAGCCAAAGGAGGGCAAATTGCCCATAAAAAGACCCCCAGTGTCCTTAAAAAGGCATTTGAACTCACTAGTGCCTATAGGGAGCTTAACAAAATGGCCATTTCCACCAACCCAAGGGCAAACCTTATAGACCTCATTCTGTAACGTCTATCAGCCTTCACTAAGGTTTACAACCTACTCTCCTGTGCACTGAACTCCACTTAAATACCGCGGCTAATGACAACATATCCCAACGTGTCATATCCAGGGAAACCGTAAAGCTTGTTGCACATGTATGCGTTTGTTTGAATGTTTCATCAAACTGTAATATTTTCCTGATTCCCAGTGAAGGCAGCTTTGATTGAGTTGTCAAAATTTGTATTCATAAAAGCATCTGCGTTTCCAATTGCTTATGTATTCGTCGCCCGTGGATATTTATGTACCGGGTTGGTATACAAGCACCACCGACTGAACAAATGAGAGACTGGCTATGTGACCAATGATCTGTTAATGTTGTTTGTCCGACAATAGAATTTTTCTACCCTGAGGCTTATGGGGTCTGAAGCTCAGCATTCTGTGAAATAATCAGGAATAAAAGATAAGGTTTCATTATTAACTTCAGAATGTGACGGAATGATAGATAACATTTTAACGGGCATCTCCTTCTACTAAACATGTCACTGATGACTTGATCCTCCAAAGTGAACGGCCACCCAGCTATACCTGTAGACCACTTAGACCTGTCTACGATTCTCCTCAATTAAGGGACAGAAATCAGACTAAGTCTGATGTTCCCTGTATACAAATGAGACAAACTTCCCAGGAGAAAAGGTTCATCCATCATGGTTTGGATGATAAAAACACTACTTTCCTTCTTCTCATTAAGAATATTCAGAGCAGAACTGATGGACTCGTGGAAGGAAGTTCTGGTCGGCCAAGAACGACGGAGATCGTTTAATTATACTCACAGATCACATCACCATAAACAGTTTATAATCTGTTATCACCGCGCCTGACAGAAAGAGATATCAAGACAATTACTTCGAAAATGTATTAACGTTTGCTGAAGAACATCCTCGATAATGAAAAACATCCGAGCTTGAAAATATAGACGGCGTGGCACAAGTCCCATACCGCTAGTACCATCATGATCCATCTTAATTGGGCTTGGACATGAAACACATGGTAACGTCCCATGACCATCTGGGAAATATCTCCATCCGCTTCGTTATTAATTGGTCCTAACGCATTCCAAGATCTGATTACGGAAACTAGGCTTGGCTTTGGTGATTATCGGATGTCGCTTTTCGCGCAAGCATAATAGTGGCATGTAACCATGTCACGCCGGAGATGGAGCTTAAAAATGTTTCGCTCATTCCTCTGGCATAGAGAATTTTCTGATTTCCTGAACGTTGATTTATGTTTATATCACAGCCTTCTTGACTAAGTAATGTCTGATCCTTCCTGAAAGCTCTATAATTCTGAGGGCTGGACACCATTAAATCTTTAGGGTCTTCTGAATGGATAGGGGCTGCACAAAAGTTCTCAAGGACTTCATTCCACCTGGTCCACCAGTTGGTCAACAATGGTTCATGAGGTATATCCTATTGTATGCTTCTATTTCGGATATCTGGAAGAGCTGGAAGTTCAGTTATTCCCAGAAGCACATAAGGAAGGGGGTTACCTCCTAAACTACAATAGCAAGAAGTCTAAGAACGTTTGATTCCATGTTTCTTCATCAGGTCCATACCATAAAATCCAATCAACCTTCAATCCTGGGGTGTAAATCTCAAATGCAGGCAATTTCTTTGTGGTCAAAAGTCAGTTGTATCAAACTCGAATACTTGAGGTTCACATCTATACTCGGCTCCCACAGCAATTCTTAGAATCTGGATCTTATGCAAGACTCAACATTTAATACTGTGTTAACCCGAGAAGTTCTAGAACTACGGTTTTTGACATCCAATTTTATGACAAATCCAATGAACGCAACTAAAAGGGACAACATCTATGTGATTACCATGTGTGATAAAACCCTGTTGTGGTTACACCTCGCTTATTAATCTAAAGGCAAATTATCACTTTACTGTGTTATGCTAATTAATCTCAGTATGTAGAGAATACAGGGTGACATACACCCACAGTGGAACGTACGCAACTCTTGGTGATACGTTCTGGGCCCTACAAGGGGATGAAAACTTTCATCCATATTCTAAATATTCCACCCTTTAGCGATGTTCACCGAAGTCCATGATGTCATACGCACCGTTATATTTACATAGAAAACAAACAATGTTTCATGACTTCAGCAAGCATTTTACTTCCATTGGTGTCTGCGATCCTGCAGGTGGTCTTGCGGGTTATTAGAGAATACTTTCTAATCGCTCAAATTCAGTACTTCACGCAATTCACGCCCCCCTCTAAAGGAAGAATGCATCTATTTATCGACAAATAACTTGTCATCAGCTATGATAATGACCCAAATGCGGAATATTTATCCACACAGTGGGGGGAGCAGTGCCTGATGTGGGAAATAGATATGAATTAATTCTCAATATATGTTGACATCGCTGTTTCGAGGTTCACTGGCCTGGATCGAAACTCCGTTGAGGCGCATTGTTAATGAAAGAACAGCTGAATTGATGCAGCAGTCATTAAGGTGGCCTCCCGTTGCATTTTATCCGACGCGATTCACAGTGGGAAGAGGTTCACTTTATATCGGAAACCTTCCACCCCTGCGAGGTTACCATCGGGAAAAGAACCGTCACAGAGGAGATAAAAACTATTGAATTCAACAGAAAAAAATATTATTATTTTTAATAAATCATCCATGTCTATTATTATTCAGATTTATATTCTTCCTCCCTTCACATCAGCTGATTCCATACAAATTGATCTTCACTTCCATACCTGGAGGCTTCTGGGCTCTGGCTACCCGGAGCCTGCCCTTGCGGGACGAAGCCAGGGCACTCCGGTCCCGCTGATGTTGGTGGGCAGTCCCGCTAACACCAGGGGCACCCACTGATGTCAGGGGCGGGCCCACTCTCATGGGGGCGTTCCTGCTGAGGTCGGCGGTGCTCTAGCTGACAACACAGATAACACCTTCATTTAAAAGGGAAAATGGGCGGGGTGTGGGGTCTGTCCAATCCCTGCGACCCGGAGGATTCGGGGGTTGACCTAGAGAACCGGTGCTTCTACCGGAGTTCCCCAGGTCAAACCCGGAGAGTTCCCAGGTACGTACATTTCCCACAATCCTTCAGTGGAATCCGACTCTCAGACTAAACAGGAAGTCCTAACCCACTTCCTGGATTCTACCTGCTTCGCGCATGAGCCTCCAGTGCTAGAGATTAAAAAAGCCTAAACTACTATGATCACACAGATTTATTGGAAAAGGTCCAAAAAAACACTTTTCTCCACAAAATTACACCCTTCTGTCTTGCAAAATCCATACACAGACCCTTTCTGTCCTCGTAATAGCATCTTTTTAGGTAGAAGTATATGAAATATGCATGAAAAACTCCTATATACAAATATATGTCAAATGTGACCTTTTCTATTTTATTTTTACGGGTTGTAAATCACAGCGTTCAGTGGTTTGGCGGCAGCCGCTTCTCGGCACAGAGGGAGCCGCTTTCGTGATTGAACGGCATTGAAGCGGCAGGAAACACTTTTTTTATGTCTTAAGAAAATGATGAAGTGAACGTCACTTGTATCAAAAGTAAGGTTTGTAGAATAATTTCCGTAGCCACCTTGTCCCTGGAATTCACAGCAAATTGGGTCTCAACTGCGTACAAAAAAGTGCACTTTTGGACACGGCCAATGAAAAAGGCTGAGTTTTAATGGGAAGGAATAATCATCATAACTGGGATTGGGGTTTTTGTCCTAATCTCAGGGTGTCAGGGTGAAGGGGCAGATTCTCCGGGTCACACAGTCTGGAGCCGACTCCTTCCTATTCTCCCCACTGTGATCATATATAAGACTCCCGATCGGTGCTTTTGCTACCGCTATGTTAAGGATGATATCCCTGCTTGAATGCAGGTGTTCTAATGAAGCGTATCTTTAAATAATGTCAAAGCTTCCATGAGGACCGAGTTATTTGGGCGAGTCACTACATAGAATCGGGATGAGCGAAGGTTTAAGTAAACAGGACGCTCTTCATCTCCGTCTGCAACAAAGCCGAACTTATTTTGCTGGCTTCGAGCTCTTAAATTATGTATGGCCGCCGCACCTATCTACGGGAGACGGGGTGTCACGCGCCGGCAGCTTTTTAATTAGGCAATATGCTGACAGCAGACACAGAACAAAAAAAATAAAATAAGGGGCCTCGAGAAATGGGGGAAGAGTCAGCGCTGAAGATTAAGACTCTAATTCCAACTTTCACCAAACATCAAAGCATCAATCAGATAGTGGAGGAGCCGAGAATGGATCCTTCCCAAGCCATCCTCTCCCCTCCATCATATCTCAAAAACCGCATGGTACATCTGTCTGTGCTGCTTACATACATATAGTTGGCAGCTGTCTGGAATTTGCCAGGACAGTCCTGACAAGATGGGTTGGGTCTCAGAGATATTCTATCGAAGTCAGTGTCCTGATGATTGAAGCTCGAAGCATACGTTACATGCTTACTGAACAAAATGGCAGCTATTTGTATGCGATGAGGTATTTCGGTAAAAGAACACCCTGTGATGTCATGCTGCTACCCATCTAATGTGTGGAACCCGTGACTTACATCATGGACCCCCCCCCCAGGTATCTTCTTATATTTCAAATGTCCAAAGAGGGGCATCTCTGTATTAAGGGCTGTGTTTAGGCATTCTTCACCGGCGGAAAGAGGGGCATCAGGAGAAGAAAGTGGGACACGGGAGGAAAGAGGGACACAAGAGAAGAAAGAGGGGCACGGGAGGAAAGTGGGGCACAGGAGGGACTAAAGAAGCTAAACAGGGTAAACCTGGGAAGTATGTGACTCTGAACCTCATACATAAGCCGCGTAGAACGTTCTTTATTACCTGTTTTTTTTCACAACAAGAATTATCACAAATATCCCGCTTTTATTCCATCTCCCCTGCAGCTTCGCATCATTACAGACACTTTGGGGACCTGGGAAGCAGATTACGAAACTGCCGCTGAATATAGTAACAATAAACACACAATCTTTAGGACTACTGACGCTGTAACTCGGTGAAGGATTGGAGGGCAATAACTCTGGTTCTCCATGGGTTAAAATTCCTTGCCACCTGCTCAGCACCCCCTCCCATCTCCATGCGCGGCATCTGTTTTCTTGTTCATGGTGTATCCTGTAAATAATGCTTCCATCAGCTATGTGTTTACATTATGCAATCTGTGTCGCCCCTGGGCCGGTGTCTGTAGCGGTGGTTTACAAGGATTTCTGTTTTTCGGGCCAACGCGTCAGGACCCAGAGGACCACCTTCTGACTCTAAGACATAAGCAGTCATCGAGAAACTAATACATAAAGATAAAAATACACTGCTTTCATTCAACGTGAAAATTACACTCAGGCAACTGCTCTTTTCTACTGAAAGATAGTGGAACAGCCTCCCAGCAGAAGCGGTAGAGGCTAATTCAGTGAGGGGATTTAGAATGGGATAGGCATACGGCTTCTGAACCAACGACTGATTAAGGTCTTTAGACTTTACAGAAAGAAAAAGTTTTTACTACTAGAGAAGCCACGGGTTAAATTTTAAGCAAATTATATTCTTCACAGGGAGGGCTGTAAAACTCTGGAATCCACTCAATACAGAAGTCCACTCCACAGTCACTGGGGAGGTTTTTAAGAATGAACTTTTTTTGGAAAAACATTTATGGGTGCAATTCTTAATTTAAAAGTATTTTACCCCAGGAGTTATTAAAACTGTCCTTGGAGTCATTAAGCACCCCACCCCCACCCACTAACCATAAATCTGTTATTCTCCGTATATCATGTACTATGATATATGGAGACTGGAGAGTATTATTATAGAAGAACTAATCAATATTAAACCCAGACATTAGAAAAATGCAGACTCTAACTAATTGTGAGAAATGGCCCTGCAATGTAATAGGAGTGGTGGATACAAGGAGTGTACATTAGGCACAGTCAGCTTCACAGATACGTTCTATAAGCTCCAGAGTTAGAGGGAATACATGAATGCAAATTACATTTGTATTAATTTTACATTATTTCTAGAGTAGCATATGGAATTTGTAATATATATATGATATATATATATATAAAATATATATTTTTTTATTATATTTTTATAAAATTATTATATTTTTTTTTAAGTAATATAATACACAGAATTTTTATTATTTTATTATTATTATTATTTCTTTGTTTTATTATTTAAAGTCCTTAAAAAATACAAAAACAGGTGTTTGTTAAAAGGATAATACACCTTTTGCACTTGGCGCAGACAGGGTTAACAAGTGATGTCATGAGATTGGCCAGCAGCCAGTGGGGGCTGTTTATTCAATTGATCTAGAAAGGAGCAGACTAGCTGGGCCAGATGGTTCTTATCTGCTGTCAGATTCCCTGTTTTTAGCCCTCTAAATATATACCAGGGACGGCTGTGCTCATTAATATTTTCCAGAGCAATATTCTTTAAATGGCATCTCACGCGGATATAACCTATAATCGTATCTCAATACGGAATGTAACGATGTATTGTCATTTTGGATTTGCATTATCATACCTCCCGACAGTCCTGGTTTTTACAGGACCAGGGAGCAGTAAAATCAATTGCAGTTCCAAAGTGGCCACCGTAGAGTCCATCCATAAAGGTCAGAGTTATATTGAGTTGAAAGTAATCTTGACTGATTCCAGTCAACGTTTTCTGACTAAATTTAGCACTATAATTCAACAGCCAGGTGAATGCAAGTCAACTGACTTCAAGCCATTATAAAAAGCTCTTTGCAGGACAATAAACTCAACTGACAGACTCGAAAACAAACTCAACTATCAGACACATCAACCAACTCAACTATGAGACTCATCAACCAACTGAACTATCAGACACATCAACCAACTCAACTATGAGACTCATCAACCAACTGAACTATCAGACTCATCAACCAACTCAACTATCAGACTCATCAACAAACTCAACTGACAGACTCATCAACAAACTCAACTGACAGACTCATCAACCAACTCAACTATGAGACTCATCAACAAACTCAACTGACAGACTCATCAACAAACTCAACTATGAGACTCATCAACCAACTCAACTATGAGACTCATCAACCAACTCAACTATGAGACTCATCAACCAACTCAACTATCAGACTCGACAACAAACTCAACTGACAGAATCATCAACCAACTCAACTATCAGACTCGACAACAAACTCAACTGACAGACTCATCAACCAACTCAACTATCAGACTCATCAACCAACTCAACTATCAGACTCATCAACAAACTCAACTGCAGTCAAATGCAGCTCAACCCAGCAAATCAACCCAACTCTTAAGACAGTTGTTATTCTTCCCTCCATCTTTGGAAAACACATACAACGCTCTCATTCTCGCACAAGCCCTATGCGGCATTGTTTAAGAACACTATTGTGATGTGATTTATTACAAACAAAATCCTGCTTACTTACACAAAGGCAATAGGTTTCTAAAACAAAGGAGAACGCTGCACCTCCTTCCAGTAGGTGACTTATAATTATAACAGGTCCATAATTCACAAGGCGAGGCTTATAAAAATAATGTTTCTTCCTCTATCATTTTGGGCTCTTTTTTTAAAAAAAAATAAGCGAGCCCTTGAAGATTCTAATCATTACCTCTTTTTCCTAGAATCACATTTTGATCCCCTACCCCCCAATTTTAAAATAGTTTTTCCATCTTTTATTTCTTTAATAACGTGCATTAAGCTCCATGGATGCTGTTTTATTTCTCTTGAGTGTAATTCTCAGTGGCTTGAACCAGTTTATAAACATTTCAATTGCATTTTGGGGAAAAAAAGTACCTTTTTTTAATTTATTTAGGGAAAAATAAAGTTTAATCCATTTACAGGAATGACTTTGGTAAAATAGATTTTTAAAATTAAGATATTGTTTAGCCCCATATCAAGCAGACATTCTTTTGCTATTGTTAATGTATAAAACAATATATATGATTTCATGTGCAGGAGCCGGCCTGGGGGGCTGCCGGGCACGTACGATATCAGGGGGCCGCTGGCCTTAAAGCCCTAGGGTTCTCTTATCACAGAAACATAGACTTTGATGGCTCATAAGACGCATTCAGCCCATCCAGTCTGCCTCTTTTTACTTAATCCGGTTTCTTCTTTCTTTCTTTCTAGCCTCCGCTATTAGAACCTCCGCACTCTGCGTTCGCGCTGCACACACTGTTTATTTCACAGGTTTTTCAACTGTTGGAAAGTATGCTGTTAACCCCTTAATGGCAACATATAATAAAGTTCTCCAGCCAAAGGTTTGAACAGTCAAGTCCCTTTTCAGTTTGGACCATACATTTTTGGGACCCAAATTCCTGATGTCCCTCTTTCCTCTCCTGATTTCCGTCTTTCTTCTCCCGATGTCCCTCTTTCCTCCCCTGATGCCCCTATTTTCTAAGAGCTCAGAATGTTTGCTGGGTATGAGGGTATCACAGGGTTCTACAGCCCTAAAAGCCCCGATAATGTGTATAGAAACAGCAGCAAACAGCTTTATAAATTAAACGGGGTAAATAAAACACCATTCTTTTTCTTACATAAAGATCTTACATCATACAAGAACTATCAATAAGGGATTAAGTTGAATAAACACTCTAGGTCAATCCCAACCTCTTTAATATGCCTTCCTGAAGCGTGTCGGGAAGGCACGGGCTTCTGACTGGGAGTGATAGGAATTTAGCAGGGTACACGCACATTCTATATTAGACGTAGGAGGCAAATGCTTTCCCTAGTAACGTAATTAGCTCACAAATTAGCTTTGCTGGAACCTGTAATTGTATAAGGATCAGCCAGCACTAAAGTGACACGTATTCAAGCAAAGAATTGGAAATATGCGGTGTTTTCTGTTTTAAAACATCGTACAACAATGACCCTGAGAAGTCCCAAGGCTGTATCTTTGAAGACGTGCGCGGTAAGCAACTCTTTGCACCTACTCAGGAGAAAACTCTGCGGATCGTACAAAGTCTATTACAGATAAAATTGCCAACAATATTAAAAAAAAGTGGCAAGGCAGCTGGCACCCGGACCCTCGGGGCAGATGAGTAATAAGGTGGCTACACTGTAACATAAGTCCATTTCTGTATCCCGCATGCCCAAGGCTGCAATCGGTACGTATATTATGTTACAGTGACTCATATAAAGTTCATTAGGAATTACGGACAGAGAATTCGGATCTAATATTGCAACGTGGCTGTTTCTTTATTAACAAACTTACATTTGTGAACAAAAATAATAAATGTGCCTTCCATACCAAGCGCGTCAATAAAAAAAGATCATCGATGTACGGTATTAAATGGCCAGGTATGAATTATTTGATTCCCGGGGTATGTCCAATCCGATGGAACTCAATGAGTTAAAGGGATTTTGTGCCCAAAAACATCTTGGGACACAATTGCTTTTTCTTTTTTTATGCGAAATCAAGAAATATATATATATATGAATTAAAACTTTTTACATGATACAAGCATGGATTTAACCCTGTCCACCAGTTACCCTCCTGGAGACAGAAGCTTGTGACAGGTTACTTTATATATTTTAACTTAGTGGAGTGTATGTGCCTTGTCCATAATGACCAGGAACACCCGTCGGGTTTGAGATATTGCACACAGCGGGTATTGTCAACACCGAGAAAATTCAACAAAAAAAAAGGCACTGCATCAGACCACCGGCCAGAAGTAAAGGAGCTACCGAGTAGATCCTCCCCGTAACCTTTAATAATTATTCTTATCATTATTAGTATTATAAAATAAATCAAATACTTGATTTAATAACCCCCAGTAGTCTGTATTCTGGCCCGTATTAAATGTCATCTGGCAATGAGCAGATCAAGTTGTCGAAGTGTATTTAGACACTGCTGTGTGTTATCATATCAATTTGTATCAAGGGGATCTGGAAACATTTATAAGGGTAATTTAGCTCAATTGAACCTTATTGGTTTGCCTTGATTTGGCAAGCAGCGTTTTTTTAAATTGAAGATAGCATGCGTTCTGAAGAAATGCAAAGTATTACAATTTCTAGATGTGGTTTTGGGTTGTCTACAAAATCTGACAAGAGGGCCATTCCGTAACTCTATTCCTTCCACGGTGCAATGCGCAGCGCCGCAGAGTATCTTCCCCTCTCTGGATCAATTCAATTAACAAATGTTATTCATAATTAATAGTCATTACCTCCAAACCCTTCCTTGAAATAATTATTTCGAGGACTGCTTTAATTGTCATGTGACGTCAAAGCGGCCCCTGATAGGCTGTTACCATAGAAACTGAAAAATCTTCCTTTTTTTTCACGTGATTATACCTTAAAGAGGAAAGCAGATCGGCGACGGTTTATTTGCTTAACACGCTCGAGAGCTCAGTTAATGTTTTGTGGAACGGCTCAATTCAGCCGTTGGAAGCCCGAGATTCGATTATTCCATAAATCTGTTTTATTTCGGAATTATTTTTTTGCCTCATTAGGTTCGCCGGGATGCTACCTATACTCTGCGGCCTGCTTAATGGGATATATTATAAATACTGCTTCGGGGGAGCATTTCTTTACCTCTCATGGTAAAAGGAATTGTTAACCTCCATGTCTTCTTCTCAAGCTCTCAGGATATACCAGCTTCCATCCATGGGTAGCAATGAATGGAGGGGAGGAATAATTGGGCAGAATAGATAATTATAATAATGATTCTTTTGCGGGAGGTTGACACAAAGGACACATTCGGAAGACCAAGTTAGGGAACACAGAGAGCGGTATGGAGGAGAAATGTTAGAAGCGGAGGTCATAATCTAAAACTAGAGGGTCAGAGACTGAGATGGAACGTAAGGAAGTTTTACTTTACTGAGATGGGGTAGATAAGTGAGAAATGCAGGAGAAATGGGCAGTCTAGAGGGGGCCGAATGGGGCCAATCTGCTGGCTGATTCTATGTTTCTAAGTTTAGGTATGGTAATGTGGGACCGGAGGAATTGTGAGGGAACTGCATTCTATGGCATTTTAGCTGCCAAAGGCAACAACTCTTGGCTGCCTGGACCGCAAAGCATCATGGGAGAGAGAGTCCGCAGCCGCAGAGGTTCTAATGCTGTTTTTTGGTGATTTCCGGTGTCGAGCCGATAGGAGTGCTCATTGTGTCGCGCAGGCTGGCAGGTTGTCTTTTGAGGAACGTCAGTGACAGAGCGTGGCATATTGCTGTACTTAAATAAGAGCCCACGCCATCCGGGCTGGGGTGTGGGGACCATCTGGCGCGTTTAAAGCTATTTACTAACTCCTGGCTGAAAATGCACTTCCAGCCGCCCCGGGTTACGCTTTGAAACCTGGAAAGATGGAATCGTTTTTTTTTTAAAAAAAAGGAAGGAACTACTTTACCTCGTTTCCATGGCAGCTGGGGGCAAACCCTGTATAACTAAAAACAACTTTTTCCCGTAATTTGCCCCCAGCCTTTGCTGAGTCTGCTAAAAAGGCAAAGCAAAAGCAGGAGTGACGGAGACTGCTACACCGTATGCATACCCCCCAAGTGCCTCTGTTCAGGTAGATCAGTCCCTCTTTGGGTCCCAAATCTTTAAGGCCAGCGGCCACCAAATTCCGCATGTGCATCCGCCGTGGATACACATGGTCGCACGTTATGGTTTTTATACTTAATATAAGCCAGCAGCCACAGACTATTCCCTCACCCTTCCCGACACGCGAAAGATGGTGTAGAGACGTTCCAATCAGAGACTTCTGAGATCAAGCCAAGGAAAACAGATCTTCGTGCTGCTCAAAACACGGCTATTAAAGAAAAGCCAGGTGTGAGAGTAAATCTGATCCCCGCGCGGGGTTAATCTCCGTGTCCTGCTGGTCCAGCTGCACCTGTTTACCTACCTATACCGGTAATACCGGAAAAATCCATCTTATTACCCCACAAATAAAACGTACAAACTGAGCATTCAGCTTCTTCCTAAGTGTCCCGGTTTAGTTTGGCCAGTCCCTCTTTGGGGCTAAATTCAGGACAGCCAGTCCCTCTTTCCCCCTAAATCCATGTGCCCCCTTTCTTCTCCCCTGATGCCCCTCTTTTTGTAGGAGCGCAGAATGTTTGCTGGATATGAGGGTATCGCAGGGTTCTACAGCCCTAAAAGCCCCGATAATGTGTATAGAAACAGCAGGAAACGGTTTTATTATAAATATTTTATCCTGAGCAGTACTAGAAACTCACATCCCTGTGACATCACTTACTCTCCAGACCCCGCGCATGGCCGCTCGGCTAAAATATTTGCCAATCTATCAGATAACACCTACGGACCCCACCTTCCCCATACGTCAGTTCATGCAGAAAATAGCAGATTAAATAAAACCGCCCAGAAAATAATATTTATTACGAAACCACAAACCAGGAAATTTATTTTGTAAGAAGCGTAGATCTGATTACCTGGGAAACGTCCTTTCTTGTTACAGACTTTGTCATGTATGCCATTTAATGGGGGACCCGCTCATTAGGGTTTAAAAGGGGTCCTGATTTATATGTTAATTCATATATTTATTTTATTGGGCTATTGCAGCAAACACAGTAGCTGCGCATGGTCATACGGACTTCCTAAACCCTTCAAGCTCCAGGTAAAAGAAGAGTTTAATGACATTAGCGTTCGTTTTGTAAATCCCTGAGCCCGTCGGTGCTAATTAAGGTTTCTATTAAGCACAGAGCGTTGGCAGAAGGATACGTGCCGTCAGATTAAAAGATAAATGGTACCCGTCGGGATGGCGAGAAGTACCCAGAACCGGGATTTATATGCCGGGGACGCAGCCACGGGCAAAATGTTCTCAAAACGCGGATAAAAGACAGAAGCTTACGATCTCTGCAGATAAAGTCTGTCTCTTCTAATCAGGAACCCGAGCGCTTCTCGCATCCGTTTGAACGCGGCGCTCTAAAGGCATGTTACATCAGCACAAAAATCTTATCTGATGATGCCGTCTAAAGAGCGGTTGTTATTATGCCGTTAAAATTATGCAACCGTCGTCATTTTAGTGATTTCTTCAGTTTTTCAATTTTTTTTGCATGAAATCATACTAATAAACTGTTAGATTTGAACATTTTGTGTTAAACTGATTGTAACTGCAGAATTTAAATCAATTCTAATTGGTGTTGGAGAAGAACTCCCAATGCTGGCATTTTGGTTTAAACCTTTACAGCCAGCAGTCAGATTCCCAGCCATTTATATTACGCTTTACAGGGCTGGATTGCCAATGACAAGGCCCGGGGGGGGGGGGGTTAGTGCACTAGCACACATATTTACACACACTCTCACACATACACACTCATGCTAACACACACATTCATGCTAGCACATACTTACACATACACATTCATGCTTACACACACACATTCATGCTCACACATACCTTCACATACACATTCATTCTAACACACATATCCTTATACACACAGTCTCATTCTAACATGCATACTTACATACATACTCACTCCCTCCCTTTCCCTGTCACTTACTCCCTCGCCTCACCGGCAGCTGAGGCTTGCTTTTTGGCAGCTCACACAGTGCGTGCATTGAAGCAGGGATAGCAATCATAACATAACGGTATCAAAAGCACCAATTGGGAGTCTTATATACGGTCACAAGATTCTGTAGCATTATGAAGGAGTTCCTGAGACCCCGAGAATCTACCTCTTCACCCTAAAACTCTAAGATTGAGGCAAAAACCCTGAAAATCAGGATTAAATCCCAAGAGTTTCCAGGATTGGTTATCAGAAGCTAAGATTCACGTTTCAGCTTCATGAACATCTTTATATCCTTCATTCCAATTTAGAAAGTTCTAGCGGAGTGCAAGCGAATGCACGGCTCACGAGAAAATGAATCCCTAGAGTAATTATTATCATTGGCATGTAGTGCTGTATGATGTCATATGATATAGTATAAGGGTGAGGTCACCGAATTTAATCCCCTCATTTCTTTCTCTGCTCATTTGCATACAGGTCCATAATCTCAAATCATTTTTATACCCCGTGGAAACTTTCCACATCATTTCAAACTAATTACAGCTTGTCAGTCAGCTGTAACAAGCAACACCTTCTGTATCAAGAAAGGGAATTAAACTAGATAAAGCCCAATTTGCCGGCCCACAAGAGGGTTTCTCATAAACCCGGTAGCCAGCTACTGATCCTCTGACACGAGCCGCACCGAAAAGTAATTACATTGTTAATTGTTACAAACCATGCTTTGAAAAAAAATAATCAGACATGAGCTGTCGGCAAGCCAAATTACTCTTAGAAACACAGGATTTGCTGGCAGATCGGCCCCATTCGGCCCCATCTGGTCTGCCAGTTTCTCCGAGATCAAACTCCAAAGTATGAGAAAGGTGATGGCGGAAGTCCGGTGGATTTGTTAATTCTACATTTTTAAATAAGAAATATTTGTGAATTATAATAAGAATGACTTGGCAGAGAGATTAAACCCCTGTCTTTCGATGACATCATGCAGACCTCGCATGTTGACGATTCTATGCCTGTGACCGACGTCTATGACATCAGACGTTATGGAGTTGGGAGTTTGGGACTCTGATTACAGAAAAAGAAATGATGTCACTCTTTGATATCTACGGGGAATGAAAGGTGTTTAAAGGGAACAAACTCATACCTGGCAACTACGTTAATGAGCTGACGCTGAGACTCGTTAAATATTAACCCTTTAATAACCAATCATGCAGCGAATGTGTGTTAACCAAATGTGTTAACCAAGTGGCGCATATTATTTGAAGATACACTTAATTGAGTCACCTGCATTCAAGCAGGGATATCAAACACAACATACTAGGAGCAAAAGTACCATTTGGGAGACATATATGATCCCAGCGGGGAGAATAGGAAGGAGTCGGCTCCAGACTGTGTGAACCTGAAAATCTGCCCCTTCACCCTGAGATTGGGGCAAAAACTCTGAGACTCAGGGGGCAAACCCTTAGCGTTTCCAAGAATGAACATCTACAGCTTAGTAAAACAGCCCCCAACACCCAACAACATTTTTGGGGGTCACGAGATGAGCATTAGAGGCAAAAGTACCCCAAAGCTGGGCACCCCCGTATTTCTTTCTTCACCCTACAGGGTGGCTACTGTGAGCTTAAAGAGGCAAAATTCTTCCAAAATTACCCGAAAAATAACAAACCATTTGATTTTTCTTTCACTCCTTTTGGGATTTCTTATTTCGGGATTCATTGTTTCCTTTATAATGAAAACCCAGTTTATTACTTCTCTCCATTGTGTCTGATGATGCCATCAACGTGGCAGGATCTCCAAGAGGCAGCAAATTACAATCATACATTACGAGGACGCGAGGCGGGTAATAAATACACACCGTAGCAAATGACGTCTGTCCGCTGGTTTTTTAAACGTGTAATTAGGATCTTGTGGCGCGCAGAGCAATCCAATAACTGATGAAGCCACTTACCCGAAAGTCGATGCCGACCGTTGAGATGAAGCTGCCGGCGAGGAACGCTCCATCTTTAAATCTCACGAGCAGGCAGGTTTTTCCCACTCCGGAGTCACCGACGAGCATGACCTAAAGAAGAACAGGCGTCGGTTTAAAACATTAATATTTATCATTTATTCCGCGGCGCTCTACAATATACACATACTTTGCATAAAAAAATACTTGACTCTACCAAGGTCAATCAATAGGCAAATTTTGTACAAAAAAATCCACCTGACCACCTAAATTGGATTTTACTACAATTTGTGACCCAAAATCAGATCCAGTACTAAAAAATTATGTTGCTATTATTTTTTTATTAATCTTTTTTAGAACTTTAATAATAATATTTTGTTTTTTATTATTATTATTTTATATATTATATATACATTACATATATTTTTATTATTTTATTATATATATATATATATATATATATATTATACTTAAATATGCTGTGGAATATGGTCGCTCTGTAAAGCAATACCAAAAATAATAAAAATAATAATAATAATATTAAATAAATAATAATATTAAATAAATAATAATAATAAATAATAATAATATTGAATAAATAATAATAATAAATAAATGATAATTTTAAATAAATAATAATATGTAACAATCAGGACTGGGGATAATCAGGAATCTTACATTTCCCTTTTGATCCATGCATTCACCGAAGTGGTTAATCACAGACCACATAATTTCATTATCGTTCTGGTTTCAGGAACACATCGGGTTTTAAACCACATGCAAATGAATCATCGTACAGCAGTCTGGCAATAATAAAATATCCTTATGGGACCTGCCTCAGCACTCCGTACGCTATTATTACCGACTTGAAGAGCATTTAAATAACCCTTTGTGAGTGCATACAAATTACCCACACAAAGTTATTTATTTCCCCCCCGTACCGACCCCATAATTACATCTGCCTTCTAAAATAATAGAGTAATATTTGGAAATGTTTCTAAAATCCCACACTTTACATTTTTGCCGTAGTAATTACAGATTAAAATCAGCAATTTCTATGTATAAGAAAGACGCTTTATGTATTAACACCTTAACTTGTTGCTCTGGGGATCTGCATGATTATTCCTCCCCAGTAAGTTCTATGCCTCCTATTGTGAAGTTGCTGATTGTTGTTGATTGGTTCAGGCAGCCTTTGTAAGGGTCGGTGGGAGGAGATGGGAGAGAACGTCAGGAAATGGATTAGATAAAGCTGGATCTGCCACGCGATGCCTCCGGCTTCAGCCTTTCAAGTCATTATTTTAAAGGTTAAATATCTCTTAAACAATGAAGCTGATTGGCTGAAGGCAGATCACGTAAATGAATCCGCCTCTGCTACAGGCTGTGAAGGCGACAGGACCTTTTGGCTGGAGCGGCAGTTCTCGGGAGTCGCTTCTTGGAGTGGCTTTACTGATTAACCAGCCATAATTGAATTTGAATCCGTTAATTATCATCCTAGGGCTTAGTGAACAGACGGTTATCAGAGTTTCACAGAAGGAAGTTTTAAACCGCAGAGGTTTATCCTCCATCGACACGGGCAGAAACATCTGACGCACAAAAATATTAAACTTTGTCAACCCATTTGTATGGAAATATATATATTTTATACTTTATTGTGATTTTCAGGGCTGTAGAGCTCTCACACCCAGCAAACACTCTGAGCTCCTAGAAAAGAGGGATATCAGGGGAGAAGAAAGGAGGCACCTGGATTTAGGGAGGAAAGAGGGACTGGCTGTCTTAAACAGGGACATTTGGGAAGTATGCCTTATTGTGACTGTATAGGCCTGTAGCACTCTGTGATACCCTCATACCCAGCAAACATTCTGAGCTACTAGAAAAAGAGGGGCATCAGGGGAGGAAAGAAGGGAACAAGGGAGAAAAGATGGACATCAGGGGAGGAAAGAGGGGCACAGGGATTTGGGGAAGAAAGAGGGACTGGCTGTCCTAAACAGGGGCTTTTGGGACATATGCATTATTATGACTTTAGGACTGTAGAGCCCTGTGATTCCCTTATACCCAGCAAACATTTCGAGCAACTACAAAAAAAGAGCATCAGGGGTGCAAAAAGAAGCACAGGAGTTTGGAATTTAAAGAGGGACTGGCCAAATGGAACAGGGACACCTGAGAACCTGCAGCGTTGAATACTCATAAACAAATCTCTAAATCCGCCCAAACAGACTAAGGAGCAAGTCAATATTTGTCTTTATCCGGCTCGTGTTTGTTGAAGGAAAAGTCTTGTTGTCAGAGACATGTATCCGACACTCCTCAGCACTCCGGCCAAACCTTACAGGGCGGAAGAATACAGAGAATGTACACGGATAGAACGCACACGTGTGTAGAACATGTAGAGCTTTACACTTGCTTACATGTATAATACTCACCCATATACTCACACTCACACATGCTGACACTTATACATCTACAC
This sequence comes from Spea bombifrons, assembly GCF_027358695.1. NCBI lineage: Eukaryota > Metazoa > Chordata > Amphibia > Anura > Pelobatidae > Spea > Spea bombifrons. The sequence goes on from NC_071093.1 coordinate 43,121,665, forward strand.
ACTCCATGCCTTCACACGCTTCTACATTTAGGACCCCCTCCTATCTACCTTTGTAACACCAGGAGGCTCGTCCCTTGTGGTCCAGCGGCCGGTGAAGGGTCTCCCTCGCCGTCCTCACTCGCTGCCTGCGCCTGACATCTTGTCTAAGACTCAGTCAGCGTGCCGGGATGGATAAGGCTTTGCCGGCGGCCCTGCTCACCCCTATTCGTCAGTATCCGACATAGATAAGCAAGGACCCCAAAAAAGGTCTCTTTATTGTTGCTCCCTATTATACCCAAACTTTACAGAAAACACTATTTTTCCTTTCACTGTTATCTGAGCCCCAATCAACTGAGCAAACACCCAGACTCCTTATCATACTGCCTGAGGGAAACAATAGAATGGCTCAGTCTTAGTCACCCAGTTGGACTCTGTCACTGCGCCAGAGTTATAAAGGCTGATCGTTCTGTTTGTGCCAATAGGCCCCATACGATATTTTAATTTATAATGTATAACCTCCAAAAAAATAAAAAAAAAATACATAGAAAATTGAAGCAAATATTTTCTAGAATTCTTTTTTTTCTGGAGAGACTGGTCCTGAAAACTGGTTCTGGAACACTTGATGTCTTTTACAAACCATAAAATGACATCACGTCAGCGAGAATGGCTCGCTTGTCAATCAGTGAGCGGTCGTACCAAGCCACGGTAAGGCAGCCTCCCACTCGAAAGCCCTAGCTAGAAGATCCACAGGAATAACGGGTGGGCTAGACGGGGCCGAATGGGTCTGATGTGCCGGCAAATTCTAGGTTTCTGTGGAGGACCTGAGCCAAGCTAGTCACATGCTTACCTCCATGTATCTTTAGTCTGAAGAAGAGACCTGCGAGGTCCAGAAAGCTTATATGGGACCACCCACCAGAATCAGCCGGAACGCCCACCAGAGTCAGCCGGAACACCCACCAGAATCAGCTGGAACGCCCATCAGAATCAGCATCCAAAAGGGGTGTTGTCTCCATAGCAACCAATGGACTGGTCCAACCAGGAGATAAGATTTCATTGGTTGCTAAGGTGATAAGTTCAATTGTTCATTTTTCATACACGTCCATCTATGTGTTCTCCACCTGCCAGTTCTGTCCGTCCAGCTGCCTTTCCCTTTTCTGCCATGTCACATGTTGCGAGACGTGACAACCAATTGGTTCCCAGGTGCTTGAGATGATGTCAAAGACATGGTCGACAACAAACTGGATATTGTTGCCATAGCAACACCTTACTCTTACTAAACCATTTGTGTACGTCGATGGCATATCGTTCGAAGCCTCCAGGATTTAAATTAAAAGCTATATTCTCGTCACAGAGGGACATCCGCCCACCAATCACAGGTGACGCAGGGTGGACCCTATTTTAGGGGCAAATAGAATCTGCCACTACCCCTCCAGCTCGATTCTTAACCAGATAACCCACCACTTACTGAGTATGACGCGGCAGGGGTCATATCTCGCGAGGGCCTTTCCTCATTCACTCGGGTTAACCCTCCGAGAGGCGCCGCGTGCCTTATTATCATGCATGCGCGGTACCTCTCCCGCGCTCAGGTCATTTAATTTGTATGAAGCCATCTGTCTACTTAGCACTTTGTAAGAGAAGACATTATACGCAAAGTGATTACGCCGAGCTCTGCCTCCTGTGGTTTCCGAGCTGTACAAAGATATGGGGTTTAGGAGCAAAAATCTGTATTCCTCCTCCCTGTGCTCAGTGCCATAAAGAACGATCATTCGCTCTATTCCGCAGCAGCAGGGATTATATTTCCAAATGCAGGATAATCCGGATTATAATATATTTATATTTTTTAAATTAATATAGGAATATAAATTATTGTACAATGCGTGGATCCTGTAATATTAAATTATGATTTTTTTTTTCTCCATAAAATGACTTTAAAATATATAATGGGGAGAGATTATGGGGTTTATTCACTAAAAAGCAAGATTTAAAAGTGGGTTTATTCGGAATTGTCGATGTATCTTTAAAAAAAAAAAAGTAACGTTGCTTCCCTAAAAGTCATGAAATAAAAATTTTAAAAATGATCTAAATAATTTATTTTTCTACTGGAAAAGCAGAAGTTATTATTTTTTTTACAGTTCAGCGTTTAAATGAACAAGGCGTACAAACGACTCAACAAAGTATGACCAGGAAGCATTTGCCCGGAGATTGACCCATTTACCCTCAGAATCTGCCCACAGAGACATTTTCGGCCGCATGAATTGCCTTGCTTAATTTATGTATCAGGAAGTCCATCACTTTCGCTTCAGATGGGCCGACTTACATCTTACAGCTGGGGGCTCTTCAAATTGTCAAGTTTTACTTGACTGAAAGGGTGGTAGATAAGTGGAACAGCCTCCCAGCAGAAACAGTAGTGGCTAATACAGCAGGGGGTTTAAACATGCATGGGATAGGCATATGGCTCCTGAATTTAAGACGAGACCAACGACTGATTAAAGTCTTTACAGCAGGAGAAGCGGGCAGACTAGACGGGGGCCGGATGGGGCCGATTTTCCTTCTTTCCTTCTAGTGTAATAAAAGTTCTAAGTTAATATTCAAGGCGTTTTTTTTTTGTTCTAATAAAAATAGTCAATGTAGGTGACACGAGAAGCTGACAGGAAGGAACTGTGGTTACCCAACATGTTTTGCAAGTGAGAACTCAAACCCAGTTATTGCCTCGCCTCTCACTAACATCAAGTGTTACTTTTATTAATTTTTGGAACGCCGATAGCTGCCATTTAAGTAGATCCAGCCTCAAAACCTTAGAAAACGCCAACAAATTAGCAAATCCTCAACACTTGGAGTGACACGAGAACTTTGAAGACGACCAACGGTTCCTGGTGGTGGACCTCACTTGCGTTGGCTTCCAGAATGATCATTTTATTAGCTGTATGAAAAAAAAACCCTTTTGAGGCTTCAATTAACCTTTCCGTTCCATGTGATATTTTTAGATGTAGAATAAATCCGGTTCGACTCGTTCCCCTTCTTTTAGCTGCTCTGATCTGGCCAGCATCGCTCTGCCGAGTCTCCCGTCCATCCCTTGCTGGCAGCAAATTCTCTTTTTCTTTTTTAAGACTAACACCCAATAATGCAATTTTAAACGAAACTCGTCATCGCTGCTTTCTTAAGCCAGCTTTTTAGAAGCTCAACGTGAAATTCCATTTTAATCACTTATGATATGTTTTTTTTATCTCATTAGATCCCGACGGCAGCCAATGTTCCGAAGATGTTTTCTGAGCTAGATCGTAAGATAATTTTCTCATCTATGACAACTGTAAAAATTCCCTCAGCTATTAATTCCAAGATTCTAAAAAAAAAAGTCCTCAAACCCACTTTAACATCAAAAGTTTTCGAGAGACAAGATGGGGATTTGACGAGATGCTATGATAATTTTGGTTTCTACACGAGACTGAGCTCTGAAGCTCCTTGTAATCTTCAAAGTCTGCCTCCTCGTTCCTTGTCTAATAAAAAAAAGAACGTGGCGTGCAATGAATCATCAATCTTAATTATCTTATCTATTGTCGTTGACAGTAAGAAAATCGGGTCTACGTTCTTTCATCTAGGAAGACAATCTTCTCTCTGTACCTCTACCATTTGTTGATATGGCCCAGTTACACCTCAAAAGGAAAGCAATTTACGATACATTGTGTTGGCCAGGTTGGGATGTGGCCAACGGTATAAGAGGCTCTATGGAATGATGAAGATGGACAGGATACTTTGTAACAAAAGGATAATCCTGACTTCGGAGGAGAAACGTTAGAACAAGAGGCCATGATCTAAAACAAGAGGGTCACAGGCTTAGAGAGGGTGGTAGGTAAATAGGACAGCCTCCTAGTAGAGGTGGCAGTAATACCGCGAGGGGATTTAAACATGTATGGGATAGACATCCGGCTCCTGAATCTAAGACGAGACCAACGACTGATTAAGGTTTGAGTCTTTAAAGCAGGGAAAATGGGCAAAATAGTTTTTTGGGGTTCTGACACATAAACTGTAACTCAAAGAACAAACAGCCAATAATCCTGTATCTGAGGTGGATTTATTGGGTAATTAAAAAAAACAGAAGAGATAGAGAAGAACCCGTAAATGGTGGGTTGTCTTCAACTTGTGTTTCAGCACCGCGGGCAGGGATAGCATCACAAGAAGGATTAAACTCTTGACGTAAGATCCAGAATAAGGACGGACGTTAGTCAACGAAGGCTCTGCTACCCAACATACATGGGGAGGAAAAAAAGATGGTAGATCCAGAATAAAGATGTGATCCCATCTTTCAGCATTACATGTAGGAAAAGACGTTGGACACCCAGCAGCATATGATAGTCATTCGCACCTAAACGTCTATATGCCTGGAAGGTTCATGGTTCCGGAACCCAAACCCAAAGTCAGGTGATATAATGATTTTCTCACCACAGCAGAGATAAGATGTTCTCATGGATGTCGTATCGAGGGTGACATTAATGTTTGGGTCTTCACACACAAACCGGGGCACAAAAAAGAAGTGTCAGATGTTGGCCACCATGTGTCAAGTTTTGAAGACAAGTTATTAAAATTACAATACAAATATATTGCAGATTCTGTAAAGCAAGGTTCCAAATTAGTCAAACACCACCTATAACTTCTGAAATGAGAATATATTATTAATAGGCCCAACACCAAGCGTGACAAAAAACGAGAAGAACCACAGAAGGTGTGAATAACTTTCCCAGTTCCCATAAATTGAATCAATAAAGCTGAAAGAAGGGAGAATATTTCAGATAATGGATCAGGACCAGAGTTCTTTGGGTAGGACCAGTCCTGGACCACATGGTAGTCCAGGCATGGATGCTCTTTGGTTCTTCGAACCCAAAAGGGCAATCTACCCCTAGGAAAGCAGCCCAGGGGCCTGACGCCACTACAAACCTCGTGACCCGTAAAGCCTAGAGCCTCTTGGACAAAAGCCACATTTATAGGACCAGGGTAGCATGAGGGCTGACTAGTCTGCATCTGTTTCAAAAGTGTGGTTGCCGAAGACAATAGGAGTTGCATTTAACAAGCGCCATGAAGGTGATAAGCTCTTCTGGACATCCCCTACACCCAAGCATCGACTGGCTATTCCCAGTAACACCAGTCTAGTCTCAGCTGGGACATGGACGTTAATGGACCAGCCAAGGTCGGAGAACGCTAACTTCTACAATAGACGAGAAGCAATCAAAGACCTACCCAACAACAGCATTTTAAAGCAAAACTGGAATGCAAGAGATGGTTGTGTCATCAAGCATAGTGGATGCCAAGAACAGCTAACCAGCAGAGGTGGAAAACTATAGTGCAGCTCAGAATCTCAAAAAAACACTTGTGAACAGGGCCTCTCAGCATATTAGAGAAAGTCAAGGATCAATTTGGTCTACAACATGCACCACACTCAATGCATGACCGGTAAAAGGTGTTAAAACGGAATCTTGTCTCCGATTCTATGAAAATCGGTGTTCCGAGAAGAGAACGGCACGGAAGTCACACAATAAACACCATATCATCTCACAGCCACCCGCAAATAATAGATACAAAGTTCCCATTAGTTCTGAAGAACGCAGAGATAGACAGAGAAGAATCTCAGATACATTAAGTGTATTGGGGTCTCACCTTGAAAGCGATGTCATAGAACTCTCCGCTGCTGCTGAGGGACGGGCGTCCGGGCATCACCGTGCCATTTGGGTGGCAGTCACTGGCCATCTTGCCATCCACTTTAGGGGTAGGAAAGGTGCAGGGAGCAGGCGGGTTACTGCCCTTACCCTTCTGGCTTTTCTTTCTGGACATTCTGGGCGCCAGAGTGTTCCCGGGAAGTTCCCAAATATTTGGGGGAAGGAGAATGTCGGGGAGTTCCGGAGGCAAGCAGGAGGGGAGCGAGTCGCCAGGCTGTCGCAGCTACAACAAGCAAAGCATTTGGATCTGGACTTTAAGGTCTCCCCAGGTGTGAACGCCTTTCACTTCGTGTACCTCACACCGACAGGTACCTCTCTGATACTCTCCTCTATCGCTCTTACCCGTACCTCTCTTTTTCCTCTATTCCTTCTCCCCCTTCTTTCTTCTCTTCTCTCCTGCTTTCTCTGTCACTGTGTTCTCCTTTTTCTATTCCTCCTTATCAACCTTTTACTGTCACCTGGTATCGCTGTCCTATTTTCGCAGCGATCTCTCGTTTTTATCTCTCTCTAGCTCTGTTTTTCTCTTTATCCCTCTCTCTCTCCTGCCCGTCTCTGTTCTCTCTGTTTTTCCTTTTGTCTCTCTTAGTTGCCCTGTCTCTTTTTTCCCTGTCTCTTTTCCCTGTCTCTCTTTGTCTATGTTCTCTTGCTCTGTTCTATGTCCCTGTCTCTTAGTGCTCCCTGTGTATGTCTCTCATTCTCTGATCTGTAGTTAAGTCTCTTCTCTCTGATTTTCCTCCTCTCTTTACTTTCTCTCTCTCTCTCTGCTGTCTAGAATCTGCTTCAGTGTCTGTCTCTGTCCCTCTTTCTCTTTGTATTCTCCTCTCTCTCTCTATATATGTAAAGTCTGTCTCTCCTCTCCTGCCCCCCAAGTCACACCTTGACCCCCAAATCTCTAGAGGCCCCCCTTTTCCATGTACTAAACCCCAAACCACAGGTTCCTTCTCCCCAAACCAGCACCCTGATCAAAATTAAGCCTTTTCCTAGTGACCTTTATCTCAGCCCAACCCACAGCCCTGTCCAGACTACTCCTATCAGTCTGACAGCCTTCCAGCTGCACCCCTCCGGTGTGTGCTGCTCCTGCTGGGCTCTGGCTTCTTGTGTCCGAATACTGAGTCCCCTCTGATGCTCTGGTTCCGGTATAGTGCCGGTACGATACGGTACCGATGGTCACCCCTCGGTTGCCGCCTCCTTCAGTGCTAGAGTGCTCTGCTTTCCAGCGCCGGTATCAGCCCTTTAAGGTAGGCGGGACTCCATTCATCACTGACAGCGCAGGCGTCCAACCACCGCGCCCCAACTATTCCATTACCGGCCAGCTAAGGAATAAACAGCCAATAGGATGCTTGGGGGCTGGGTTATGTAAATAGAGCAGGACAGATGTTTGCTGCTTGGTCGCCCCCGGTGCATCCAGCGAGCTGTCATCTGCGCTACCGGCGTTATCCCTCCATCCTCATTATCTGCACTCACAGCCCTCCCCACCCTCTACCTCCACTCACAGCCCTCCTTACATGCCATTATCCCTCCATCCTCATTATCTGCACTCACAGCCCTCCCCACCCTCTTTCTCCACTCACAGCCCTCCCCACCCTCTACCTCCACTCACAGTCCTCCCCACCCTCTATCTCCACTCACAGCCCTCCTTACATTTCATTATCCCTCCATCCTCATTATCTGCACTCACCGCCCTCCCCACTCTCTATCTCCACTCACAGCCCTCCTTACATGTCATTATCCCTCCATCCTCACTATCTGCACTCACAGCCCTCCCCACCCTCTTTCTCCACTCACAGCCCTCCCCACCCTCTATCCTCCACTCAGACCCCTCCAAAGTCTCCACTCCACACACTTTTCCTCAGTCTCCACTCACATCCTTCCTCACCCGCCATTTTCACTCACCCTTCCTCACCCTCGATCTCCACTCACAGCCCTCCTCACTCTAATTGTTCAAGAATACAAAATGAAAAAAGGAAATGTATCAGAAACTGCAGTTTTTTTATATTTGGCCAAAATGAATTTACCGGAAACAGCAGCAGGCCCCGGTAACGATTCCGGACACTCTCTCCGGTCGATCTCCGCGGTAACGGTTATTATATGACATTTAAAGTGCTGTCATTGCGTAATGCGGTGTAACATCACACGGTGTGCAATTACAAGCTGCGCATGCAGCCCCGTCATTACAAATTGCGTTAATTAGGGCCGGACTGGGGGCGGTCTAGTGACCCTGGCACTTTAAGGCCAGCAGCCGCCAAATGACGAAGTACAGCCACTGGGCACTCACTATCCAGTCGGCAGCTGCACACCGCAGGACCCGATCCGCCAGAGTGGCACTATGGGCTCTGAGCATTGGCCCTAATGGCCACTGAGCATTGGCCCTAACGGCCACTGAGCATTTGCCCATGGTGCCAGCCGGGGCTTAATAAGGGGTTTTGGTATTCATTCTCCCGAAGCTCTGGTTTGTGGCGTGTATGATGTACACTAACAGGATACAATTTGTCGACAGTTGCCCTTAAGTGCTCCGCATCTGGGTTTATCTGCCCCGGGTCTATGTCTGGATGAGCGTGATGGCAGCATGTCCAGCTTGTGGCCCTGTCAGCTGATTTCATTAACCTATTACTGTCCCGCGGCTGCCTCCTGTCCTCGGGGTTTAATCAGAAAGGATGCAGCGTAGAAGCAGAAGCCATCCTTGTTCAGCTCTCCAGATCACCAGCAACGCGGCAGGAGAGAAGAAGTCACAACGTGATCCAAGGACGGAGGTCACTGAAGGACAATGTTTGGCCGATTCACCTAGAAGGGGTTAAGACACAAACATAGCACCAGCCGGCGGATCGGCCCCCGTCTGAGTAAAGACTCAAACCTTAATCAATCGTTGGTCTCGTCTTAGATTCAGGAGCCACACGCCAATCCCAGTCATTTGTAAATTTTTGTCTCTCTAAATTTTGTTTTTACTCCCGTGTATTTCTTCAGGATTAGGGATGTTTCTCTTGGTTTTTAACGGCGCTAATATTTTTTCCTTTTTCTTTATAAAATATATTTCTTTGTATAATTATCTTTCCTGGTGTAAGTGTTAAAAATGACGTGATCGGCATTCAATCAACATTCATCATTCATGGTCAACATTCTATTGGTTGCTATAGTGATTGTACCGATTACTATTATTATTGTTCTTTATATATTATCCTCAACGGTCTTCAGAAAGGGGCATTTATTTTGGTTTCAGAGCAATTCTTTGTAGCTATATGGGGCAGGTATCTCCAGGCTTCATGGCGGACATCTCACTCCATGAAGATACCAATGATCTCCATAATTCTTCTCGCTGTTACAATTCACGGATGAGACAACATCGCTCCTTCTTCTTTCTTCGCCCCACCAGCGGCTAGAACCCTCATTATCATAAATCATTTCACATTATTTCCCCTAATTACATGCATTTTCTATGATTTATTGCTTTGGATTTAATATTGATTATTGATTTGTGTAAATGCTTATTTTCATTATGATTCAGATCGGGGTCAGTCCTCAGGCTTCTCAATATTGTCATATAGTTTAATATGTAGATTGACACATCCGTTATTCATTTCCTTCTAAGGTATTGCCGGCACGGAGTGACTGTCTGTCGTTATCGAGGTGTAAAGGGTTGTATGTCTTCATTTCACATGCTCTATATGTAATATAGGTGGTGGACTTATATGTTCTATAGGGTTTAGGAGGGTCTTCAATGGTTTAGGATAATCCAGGGTGTCAGAGTATGGCTTTGATGGCCCCAGTTGACAATGTCTGGGTTTAACCTGCTAGATGGTGACACAGTAGCCCATCATCTCCTATTTCAGATTCTATCCTTGAAGGACTAAAAGACTTAAAATCAGAGTTTTGGGCTCAGTGCACCAGAGGCATATCTTGGCTGGGCGCTGTCTTGGGTCAGCCGCCCTTAACCACTTACCCTCATGGGCAACTCGGAAAAGGTCACCATGGACGCTGTGCTCCATAATGTATATGCGCTGGTTACAAGATCTCTGATCTCTCCCCAACCAGCCCAAGGACAACTGGTGTGCTTGGGAGCCTGATCTACCAACAGGGCGATCGGCCCCAAGTCATGTGGCGGACTTTTAGACTGCATGATGGGAATTGAAATCCATGTCATCCTTACTTCCGGGGCTGGCTTCCTTAAACATTGATGTTGATATATTTATTTCTGCCCGAAGGCTGCATCAGAATATAGAATCTGAATAAAGACGACGAAGACCTCTGGAAGGCGGGATATCACATTACGGGTGCTCAGTTGAATCCGCGAGAGAATCCTTCCAGTTATAAAGAGGAAAGATGTATCGGTTAAATATCACTGCCATACAAGAATGTATCATCGTCCCATAGGGTGCTATACATCTTTGTTATCTGACAGGTTAGATCCCCTGTACCTCTTATATAAGGTTCTACGTGGCAGTTCCTGAACGCGCATTCATTCACCGTGATGCACACTAAATGTTTAGCTTGGGCATGTATCATCCTGCCAACTATCCTTATCAAAAGTGTCAGTGCGCATCTCCTCTGATAAATAATCACTCGAGGGGCTATTCATCAATGTCTTTCGGATGAAGAACCATGCAGGATTGTTTTTTTTTCTTATTCCAACATAATTAGAGATCGTTGTCTAGTCTGCTCACTTTAAACTCCTGTCTTCACAAAGCTACTTACTATGCAAATATTTAGTTAGAAAACAATTGGATTATACCTGCCAACTGTCCCGGATATCCATAGCCACCGCATACTTATTCTTGTCCTGGAAGAGGGGATGCTTCTGCTCAAAAAAAAGTATTAATATATTCTATATTAGGTGATCAGTCACAGGCTACATGCCACCGTCTTTCAATTAAAGAACAAAAACCTGGAATATTGTAAACGTGTTTAAAGGATAGGGTGTTAAAATCAAGGACTGATCTCATAGTAATGCACACGAAACCTCATGGGATAGATCAACATATATATATATATAAAATATAAAACAAAATAGAACACAGACAGGTGTATCTGGTCAAGGGTTGTTCAAGCTTTAGGTTAATAGTAATACACACCGTTCATGACTAAGAATGCTGGCGCTGGGGGAGCTTTTCTCCTGCGCACCAGGAGCTCCCTCTAGTGGACAGAAGTGGAATGACAAAAGCCCAAACATAATGGTTTTATTTTATTGCCAATTACACTGTATGTTATTAAAGGGGGTCTTTCACCACCCCAGCTCCTAGGCTTTAAGTATTTAAATGCATTTATTGCAACTACTGATTTGTCAATGAGTGTAATTGTTTTGGAGGTATTTAGTATTTATTAAAGGAGCCAGCAGTGAAGACCAGGCTAAGCGCAAGGCAAAAGAAGGATGAGGAAGAACAGCAAAACCTGATTGGATGACGAAAGAGCGTGTGTATGTATGTGTAAGTTCATTTTGTTAGAATGAGTGTGCGAGTGTTACTGTATGGCGTTGGAGAATGTGTGTGCATATGTGTTAGTGTATGGTGTTAGCATGTGTAAATGGTCTTAGCATCCGTGTGTGTGTGATTGCATGGTGTTAGTGTGAGTGTGTATCAGCATTTGGTGTTAGAGTGTTAGCGGCAGAACTAGTGAGCTAAGACCCCTGGTGCAAGGTAGCTTGTAGCCCCCACCATTTTCCCAATAAACAAAATTATTGATAAATCAGATTAAACAACAAATATAATTTAAACATACATTTTTACTGCATCTTTACAGTCATAAACTAGAAAACATGCATCATTAAGCAAAGAATTGGTGAGAATTTCAACGGACGTGCAGGAGAATCATAAAACTTAGGCCAAAATAGCAGAGTTTGAAGAACAGCTGAATTGGAGATTTTCCCAACGCAGTTATTTTGGCCTCAGTTCTGAAATTCCCCTACAATTCCCTTGAAATTTGTTCCCAATCCGTTAGTTTCCCATGGAGCCCCCAAACAAACAATGCCTATGAAAGTACTTCCATAGGCATTGTTTAAAAATCTACCTACATTAGAGAAATGCTGCAGCTTCATACCTCCTCTGTGTCCTGATGTTTTGTGCTTTGGGTAGTAGTGGCAGGTCTCGTTAGACGGGCATGTGGGGTATTCAGCAAATACATCTTCCTCCTCGCACTGCTAACCACCCTCACCAACACTCGCACACAAAATAACACCAAATACTAATACACACACTCATGCTAACACCATACACTAACACACACACTTGAAATATTGACAATTATGCTAACATCATACATTAACACACATTCTAACAGCATACACTCACACACATGCTAATACTATATACTCACACACACACTAGCACCCCACATACTCACATGCACATTACCTCCATACAGTAACACACACTCTAACACCATACACACACACACTCTAACATCATACACTTACATAGTGTACACTTGCCCAGATACCCAGCTCTCCCCCTTACTTTGTGTGGAGCCCTGTCTTCATGGCAGCTTGTGCTCTCCTCAGCTGAGCAGAGACTAACCCAGGTCAGCACCCTAGGCCGCCACTTACCTCCATGGTTGCCGTTTCCTATGCTGAGCACCAGGATACGATACCATATCCCGGCCCGCAGGTACGTGGACATCACTGCGGCCGAGTGGACTTTGTATTCGAGTCAGGAGTGTCTCAGTATTTTTTTTAGATTTGCAAAACTGTCTTTTACTTTGCTTTTTGGCCTTTTTTTGTCCCCCGTGCAGAAAATTGCCAGCTCTCCGCTGAGCTATTGGAAGAAAGTAACGCCGCCTCAGGCGATCCTCAAATAAATGTAAATAGCGTGTGTGTCTGATACGGGTAATATTACCTCAGAGAAGGCAAATTATCACATCATTCGGGGCAATAGAAAATAGGGGCCCTAATCTGTGTATGCTCTGGGCTCTTGGCAGTCACCTGCAGAAAGACAAATGAACATCGCCGCTCCCTGCAACATGTCAGCTCCCACGTGTGACCGCAGGTCTCACTTGCCACAAGTGGGAATAACAATATTATTGTCGGTTCTTAAGAACCTATTTAAAACAAGATTTAAATATACCGGAGTAATGATTCCTTCGGGGGCAGCCGTCACAGAGCCACGGTCTGAGGTAATGCGTTCATCTCCTTTAGGGTACTGAAGATCCGGGTAGATCTGGAAAAGACATTCACCCATATCCCAAAAACCCCGGCGCTGTATAAACTAATAACCCCCAGTGCCGTATACAGTAATAACCCCCCAGAGCTGTAGACATTAATAATATTGTACATGGGGGATATAAATCCAGATATTATCACTTTCCTTATGTCTCTGCAGATTTCTAAATATCAGTTTATGGGTGTCAGGTAAAAGTGACGGTTCAGGGACCGACAGCCCCAAAAGCGTCCGGTAAGCCTGGTACCGTCCCAGTGACCCTTTCTGGTTTCGCGTCACGAGGTGCTGCTGACTATCCTCGTACGTACTTTGGTGAATAGACCCCTGTATCTGCATCAAGGTTCCAAATTAGAACGTTGGGCAGAACTGATCATGGTGAAGTCCCCATTTCCCACCGGTCGCGCATACTACCACCAGGAACCCGAAATTTCACTCTCGCCTCCCTCAGAATCCTGAAATTTCCGAAACCTTCCTTTCTGGCCAGCCTCATACAGACGCAGCGCCGCACCCAGTTAAAGAAGGGCTATTTTTTGCTGGTTTAAAGTAAAACAAAGATAGTTTTATTTATTTAGTGCTGCCATGGCAGCGGACGGCTGGAATGCTTTTCACCAGCTCTTTCAGAACTTGGAAGCGAGCTTCTGGGGTCCTGACCACAGCACAAAAACCCACTGCTGCCCGGATCCCGATGGACCCCACAAAAAAATATAAAATAAATTATATATATAATATATTTATCATCGGTATTGCGATTATCACTTTACATTGTTAGTGTACAGTAGAGATCATTGCTTTGTTGCATTCCAAAGGGACAGACACACACAAACCCAAGAGCTTGCAATCTAAGCCGAGGTTCCTTGCATTGTAAATCTAAAATACTTTTAATTAAGATGAGAGGCAGGTTATATTCTGTTTTAGGGAGACAATGGTTTAAAATTGGGTTTCATTAAAAAGGTATTTCAGGTGATTGTGTGTGTCAGGATGTTTGTATTTCCAAAGCTCTTGTTTCTTTATTAATTGTTACACAGTAACGCGTTTGTCTAGATTGTAAGCTTGTGAGCCGGATCCCCTTCCCCTAATGTCTCGGTTCGTCATAGTCGGTCAGTTCTAGTTTTGTCAGATCCTTAAAATGTAAGAAGCGCTGCGGAAATTGTTGGTGCTATATAAATAATAATATAATAATAATAATAATAATGTTGTTTAATCCGTATACTAAATTGTAAGCTGGTTTGATCAGGGCCCTCCTCACCTGTTGTCTCTGTAAGTCAAATTGTTATGTTATATACTACTTGTTATGACCTGTCTACCCATTGTACAGCGCTACAGAATTTGATGGCGCTTTATAAAACAATAAATAATAATAATAGTAATAATACCGGTAATACTATCTGATGATACCAACTGCCTGTGCCAAAGCTGGAAGTCGAAACGTTGATCCCATAGGATTGTCCTGCGTGCTCTCCTGCGCCCCCCAGTGTTGTGAATGAGAAGTGCAAGCTCCCTCCTCCTCTATAGCGCAGAGACACATCGAGCCACACAGAGACAGCTCCCCGTGAGGATGAGAGTGCCCGGCTGCAGCTGAGAGCTGGGAAGGGCCACCAGGGTCTGGATTTTGGGGATCTCCGGTGTCGCATGCTGTGGGGGGCAGCCTGGGATCCCATGCAATGTGAGTGAGCTATGCATTTTGGAAATGACCAGGCTGCAACCCAGAGAAAAGATGGCGCCTCCCCCCCTGCACTGGGACTGCGGCTCTGCCCCCTCTTCCTGGTGTCTGCTGGGCTCCTGCTGGGGCTCGGATCGGGGGCAACCGCTGGATGGTGCCAACCCTGCCCGGACAACTGCACTTGTACCAACTTCACGGTCAATAGCCCCTGCTTGGTGAACTGTTCTGCAAGGGGGCTCCTGGAGGCTGCAAGTGCCCCTGCCAATGTCACCACCCTGTGAGTATATGTGCCCTGCATGCTGCTCCCCTTAACCTCTTCAGTGCCATGGTGCCAGACTGGCAGCAGAAAGGTTAATCGTATTCCTCTAGCAACTTGTAAAAGTGATTTAAATGAACTTTTTCCCCTGTTGCTCATGGAGGTGCAGAAGTTTCTTTAGAGCAGTCATTTGTTGGGCCTTGGGCACTCAAAGTGTTAAAGATGTCTGCTGGACCCTCTGGGGTTCCTCTGGCAGCTAAATGTTCACTTTTTAACCATTTCTTTGCTGTTCGCGATGTTCAGCGGTTTTCTTGATAATTCTTCATCTGCTTCAGCAAGCTGGTAAGAGTTGTTTTGACATTAAAGGGTTAATTAACGCTGTAGTGTAATTGTGCTGGAAGGGTTAAAAGTCATTTGCCTGTGTAGCAGGGTCAATGAATGGTTAACTGGCTTACTAGTATGAAGCGATATATTGCCATTCTCATCACCCTCAGACAGTACATGGATTAACTCCTTCCACGCCAGATGCATGGTCCCAGATTCCTAGATCCATGTATCTTGGTGTATGTTTGTGAGTCCCCCCCCAAAAAGGAGGGTCTGTGTCCAGATTAACCCCTTCTGTCCCATGTGATGTCAGTTGTGACATCAGATCAAGCTACTTTGATGTGGAAGCGAGAGAGTTAATGCTTGTTACATTGTAACACTTGGAGTTTTCTCTTCTTGCAATAGGATGACAGCTGCCCTAATACCCCTTTCCCCACCACCCCTGTATTCACAGCTGCCCCCCACTTCTACTTCACTACAGACAGAGATCCCATTTCTAACACAGTCCAGGACTAGAAATCCCCAAAATCTGTGATTACAAACAAAAAAGGCAAACTATTCTTTTTTTTTACTATCATTCCAGGCACCAGTCTCTTCCACATCACATGAGATGCTTGGTTACTCATTAACCCCTGCTAGTCCTGCCTTACCTCACTGGAGGTCATTGTATTAAAGGCTTACACCAGCGTTAACCCTTTCAGCACCACAGCCGCTCACCTTCCCATGGTTGGGCAGTTTTTGAGGGACTTTTAACGGGCTATTAACCCCTTGCTGCCCAAAGGGTTAAAAGAACACTCGGAAGCCATTGCTTTACTTAGGGCTAGCGATGCCCTCCTTCCCAAATTTTCTCTCCAGATCCGCAGCAATCTTCCCAAATGAAACCAGCGACAGACAAAAAAACGCAAAAACATTTTATCCAGTTGAATTCTCTCCATGGTAACCCACGGAGTGGAATGTGAAATATGTGCTAATGTGTTAAAGGAATACAAGATGTCTGCTGGTTTAGGAGGACCTCAGGACCAGGAGAGGACCAAGCCGGAGAGGAACTGGCTTAACCCTTGCAGGGCTGAACAGTTCTAATCCAGGCCTTCCTTATCCCAAGACTTGCGCAAGGAATTATAGTTAACATTTCGAGTGCTGAACCCCCAAAAAAGTAGAGTTGCTTTGAGAACCGAATACGGAAAAGTTGCCGAGGTCCTTGAATACTCAAATTCAAAAATGTAACATTAACCCTTTCTGTGACGTTTCCAGCATGGAAATATATGTGAATTTTAGGATTTTAGGTTCAAGTTTTTTAAAGCTCATTTATAGCGAGTCTCGTACGGTTTAGAAGATGTTTTTTTAAACACAAAATTAAAAGATCATCCCACGCATTTCTGTGTCCACCGAGTATTTTCCACGTTCAGCAAATAAAAGCGCTGCTCTTTTCACCCAAACCCTGAATTCACGTCCCGTTTTACATCATGCGTGTATACATTATATATGACATTCTATATAGCATGTAAGGAACATCAGGAACTCGTCTCCTTAAGTCATTAACTTCTCCGCTCCAGCTCTATTTTAACCTTCCTGTATTCACATTTTCCGTCGATCACCCTTTTATTTCCTTCGATGTTCGCTCCGTCATATTGCAAAACTGACATTTCTGTCCAAGAAAATGTAGTAAATATTTGCAAATGTGAAAGACGCTCCTACGTTGGCGTTTGTGATAATATTGTTTATAAATTGTGGCAACAAACTATTAGGTCATAATTTGCTGCTTACAGAAAATTTCATAAGGAATGTCGTAAATTATAAGAATTCCTATCATAATTCTAACTATTATATTTTCTATAAAATAATCCCTTCCTGATCGCTATACAAAGGGGAACGGGTAAATAGAAATTTAGAATATTTTTTAAAAAGGTTAGAATTAGCGTGTGGTTATTTTGCGGGGTATTTTATGGGGTATCTTGTCTATGGTGCATTTTCCTAATTTCTATATATATGTATTGTCTGGAATCCTAAATTTGAATTTTTTTCTACCTTATCCACGGGTGTTCTTAAAAATGTGTCCTCCAGGAAAAGCCACTTATTTTACATACTAACCAACTGGTTGGTCTAATTTACCCCAAGTGGTGGGGTATCTAGTCTAGTCACTTTGCTAATGTCTGGATACGTATTGCCTGGAATCAGAAATTTGGAATATTTTCTAGAATTAAAAAGAACGGTAGGGGTTCCCTGTGCTTCCTTCTCCCTTAACGATGGGTACTTTGTCCTCCAAAGTTATGTTTGGCCTGGTTGAGCCATCGTAACCAACCGGCCTGTCGAATAATTTACCACAACCTAGACTTCTTTCATTGCAGCCTTCTCTATATAAAATATCATTCATAAAACAGATATCTGCCACGTATTCTGAAACCTTTAACACGTTTTGGCCGATTGTCATCAAGATCTAAAAAGTCTAAATTCCGGTAGGCAAGTAGTTAGCAGGTAGGTTTGGAGACATGTGTCCGACTCACAGAACTATCCCATCAAGACTGGGACTGTTGGGTACTTTGGACCTTCTTTCTTCCTTAGTTTTACCCACATCACTTCATTCATGGTGTCCAAAGTATCTAAAGAGTTTGGAGGACCTTCTGTAGTATCTGAGGACCTTTTTTTGGTGGCTGGTCTCCTTCTTCTTCCAGATGTTTCTGCTTCATGACCACTTTTGCCATTACTTTTCAAAAGGTGAGCTGTGTCCTGTTTCTCTCAATTTACTCGGTTTACCTTTTTACCAAATTTGGTTCTGAAGCCCAGGGTGGGTAACAGCAAAAATGTACGATGTCTTCATGCCAAGGAATTGTGGCAATAGGAAGAATTCATGGTAATGGCGGTGGGATCACAATGTATGGAGGAAGACGTCCAGTTTACTGTGAGGTCTGTCTGTAACGGTCTCAGGAATCCATAGGACAAATAAGAGGCATTGGCTGGGGCTTAGAGAAAGGCTTTGCCCCTGGAAGAGATTCTGTTAAGTTCTCTGAAGCCCCCGTTTTTCCCGAGATTCGGGCGAATCCCATTGTACAGCGCTACGGAATTTGATGGCGCTATATAAAACAATAAATAATAATAAAGTATAGACGCGTTGCAAGGTGTTGACTCGAATTTTCAGTAAATTCCACATTCTAACAGCTTTTACTCCAAAAATCCATCCTGGTGCCGGACTCACAATATGTTTGTTGGCAAAACTTAAAAGGGATAAAAATTAAAAAAATAGGTCTTTTTAGTAGGTTATTAGTTTAAGGTTTTTGTTTTTTTTTTTTAAATATATTGTATGAAACAGAATATTCACCGTTATAGAGAATCATTATGATTGTACTTCCACAGAGGTAGGAAAATCTTCTTTGTTATTTTCCCACCAGTTTTTTTTTTTAATTACTAATAATCAGATTAAAAATAGTTTTGAGAAATATTGCTCCATTTTCTTTTTTTTCGGTTTATAGACGGCCCTTGGTGAATGAGACAGCGCGGGAAGCGACTTCATTTCACATCAGATATATTGTTCGCTCAGCCGTTCCCAGCGTTTGGTGCTGGGAGTTACTCGTACGGATAAATAGCGTTGTTAGAATCGTCTGTGCGAATCCAAGTGCAGGTCACGGGGGATTCTAAGTTCTGGTTACACCCAGCAACCACAGCGTGAGACCCTCCGCTGCGTGGATCCCGGCCCCAAATCTTCTTTATCAAGGTGTGATGCGGAGTGAAGGGGCGAGGCAGCCCGAGGGCGCGTTTCACACTCTGTGTTCTGGTTGAGGTTTTGGTTGGGGAGTTCATTTATACACAAGATACGAGACGTCAGGCTCATGACATCACATTCCGCTGCAGCTTTCTCTCCTCGATCCCGTTTTGTGTGCAGAATTGGGTTATCTGGATACCGTGATAAAAACATAGAATCTAGTCTGCCTGTTTTCCCCCGAAGCAAAGACTCAAACCTTAATCAGTCGTTGGTCTCATCTTAGATTCAGGAGCCGTATGTCTATCCCATGAGTGTTTAAATTCCGTCACTGTATTAACCACTACCACCTCTGCTGGGAGGCTGTTCCATTTATCTACCACCCTGTCCGTAATATTGGGTTGGCCCTTGGTTTTCTGATTTTCCAGGTGTTCAGAGCATTCTTTTGTTGACTGCAACATCTACCGCTCCAAATGACCACACACATTCTCTGGTGGGTTCCTCTGCCAACCTCGCTCTCTGTCCAACACACGATGATAGATACAGATACGTGTTGGTGATTGTTCTTTACAACTAGTAGTGAAGGACCCCCTGACCGAGTAGCTGTTTGGTCCAACCTGTCCATCACCCAACATGTTCTTACCATTCCTCACGTGTCAGCCTCCGTTGGAGGCCAGGTCTTCCGGCTTAAACCCCCCCCAACCCCGTCTGAACTGTATCAAACCCCCGGTAAACTGCTACTGTTTAAGACATCTCTGCCGGCTACAGCCCAGTCCTCCCCGCGCACACGGAAGATCTCCGGAGGAGGAGAGCACGGTGTCAAATATTAATCTTGATAAATCTGGAGTTATGTGCAAAGTACAAATCTAGTGGAAACTGGTTAAAGTGGAGCGGAACATTCCAATGATTCTTATAATTGTTGCTCGGTGTTACCACTTTGCACCTAAATTGTCTTTTTCATCGTGTTAAGTCTTTTCTGTATCACCATCTAGATTCGGCATAAGCCATTTATGTCACTCCAGCTCATGGAGGACTGCAAATCTCATCATGGTTGGCCAGAAGAAACTGGTCAAGCCTGATGGGAGTTAGGCCAGTCCTGGCCCCGTAGATGATGTCTGAAGGTCAGCAACATTCTCATTTCTAGAGAAAGTCTTTGTTGACTATCATGCAGCTACTGCCTGGGGTTGATGGGAGTGATGGGTGCGACAATACATGCACTGACATCATTTGCCCAGCCCTAGCCTTGTTCTTGTACACCTGCTCAGGGTTTCAAGTTCTAGACCAGCCCTCTCCAGAAAGCTCCTCTCCGTCTTTCCTGTTGGGATACATCGGTCTGTACATTTAAGGCTTTGTTAACCACATGTGAAAGGATTGGCTCCCTTAGCAAATGCATCTGGAATCCACAGATGTTTCCGCCTTTCTCCAGCAGGCTAGAAGCATCCCTTCCAGTTGAGGGCCTACAGGGGCAGCTGGATCTCAGGTCTCTGCGACTTGGACTTTGTGTTCTAGAGAGAATTCCAGGTGTGAGCTAGATATGATCTTTTATCCCCTCGTAATGATCGTAATATGTTATTTCCCCCGGTACCAACAAAGCTGTTCTTGCCAGCATTTAGAAGCATTAGACGCCCTGCCAGCATGCGGTTAAATCACAGAAGGTCCCTAGATTTGGACGAATGAATACATTGTATCTTCTTTATGGAACAGATACCGATTGCTCCAGAATACTTTGCAAGATCATTCAGGAATTCAGTAAATATGGTTAGGAAACTGGTGGCCTGTTATTAACCCTTTTATGACAGATGTACAATGAGCAGCTCTGGAGGGCTGATAAGATTGTTATGGCAGCTAAAACCCCCATGAGCATCAACCAGCCGTCAGGCTGTATAACGGCCGATTGCCATCGAAGTTGTAGTATCTATTGGCTGAAATCAGGCGATATGGTTTGATTTCATACCTTAACTAGTAACTTCTCAGGTACGTCTTTGGACCTGAACTCCAGAATAGCTATTCTAGACCCTACCCCGAGAGGGGAGTTTTTGGGATTGTCTATTTATTATCTCAAAGTCTTACCACATAACCAAGTATCCATAGTTACAGTTTTAAAATGTACTTTATTATCCCTGTCCCTCATGTTCATGGGCAGCTTCTTCTCGTTCTAGGAGGACCTTTTCTCATCAGTTTTAGCTCCAGAACTTCCGGGAAGCATTTCTAGTTTCGTATCAGTGGGATAAATAATAGACACCGTTGTTTAAAGGGTTAAAAATGGTTGGAAATTCTAAATTTACAGAATAATGTGATGCTTGAAACGAACAAATCTTCTAACACATCTCGCCCCCTGTTCCCCACCAAGTGACGTACGGGCACACGATTTTAAGAGGTGTAAGCAGGCGACATGATGTCTGCCTGTTTGCTACACTTTTGGGCATATGTTGCCAAATCTCATAAATGGGGATTTCCTTGTGGAGCATTTTAGTTTGGCAGTGGGGAATGGGTTAAATGGTGGCTTCCCACTCACACGCCCCCATTATTTAAAAAGCTTTGGAATGGTTGCTGGGACATTATGAAGGGGGCCCCAGGAAAACCACAGAGAGGTCACAATTTCCATGGAGAGCCGAAGGACTCATATGAAAGGAGGAGGATACATTGTAGCAAAGACTCGGTGCCACCACATGTCAGACTTACATCATAACCAGTCTTATATTACATCAGGGGTGGTCTAACTGTACTTTGTGAGACTACATCTCCCATTATCCTATCCTATCCGAGAACTTCAATCTAAATGAGCCTCTTAAAATATTAACTCTTCAATAGCCCATCATGAAGATTCTATGGAGTGACTCATCAAATGTGTTACCCAAATCGCTCTAATACCAGTCCTCTTGACTTGTCATTATTATTTTAAGACATATTTATTTAATCCACCTGCATTCAAGCAGGGATATCAACCATAACATACTGGGAGCAAAAGCACCAACTGGGAATCTTATATATGTTCACAGCGGGGGAGAATAGGAAGGAGTCGGTTCCAGACCTTGGTATTGAACCAACAAGATCTGCATGTTCTTCAATTTACATCCATTCGCTCCAGTGTGACTATAGTCCAAAGCCCGAGCTAGTTGGGAGCTACTCAGGTTGTGCTCGATATGTGCGTTCCTAACCCTTAATGTGTAAGATCAGTAATTCTAACTTTTGATTCATTATGAATATTCTGTCTTTCAAAAAGCACAATATTAACTCTTTAGGTGCCTGCAGGATAAACAATGGTTGGCTCGCTGCCATTCATATACTTAATGCCCCATACTATAAAATCTTTATATGAAGCAGAGCTGTGGTTTTCGAGGCAGAGCTGCTCCTGCTTCATACTTGGAGAATGATCTGATACTTCCTGCTTCCTTCCAGCACCGAGGCAGACTCCGGGGAGTGCAGTTCGCACCCCTATTGACGTCAGGATCCCACCAGTACAAAGCTCCACTGTCATGCTCTGTGAAGCAGGTGTGACCTCTCCTGGCCATAGTTTTAAGGCGTAGCACCCTAAAGTCCTAAAATTGACTGATGTCAGCTGTCTGCTGGGGCAGGCTGGTTAATTTCAACCCGAGGGACCAGTCCAAACTATAGAGTGTAGGGAACCGAGAGCAACTCCAGAACACACCGTGTACTCGGCATTGTGGGAGTTTCTCGATACATAGTGTCTGGAAGGAATCGTTAAAGGAGGCCATATAAACAACCCATCGAACGCATGAAAAGGGCCCTCCTTTTAAGAAAAGCTTTCTTATTCCAGGCGCCACCTCTGGCCATACTGAGAACTGCAGGTTTAGACTGATTATTATTATTATTATTATTATTATTATTATCTTTTATTTATATAGCGCCAACAACTTCCGCAGAGCTCCCTACAGTCCTAGCTTCTGCCCTGTTTTGCCCCCGTAGTTAAGGAATGACTGGTAAAAAAAATAAAAATTTCCTGAGGATGCCCATCAAGTCTTTTTTTCCCCCTGATTTTCAGAAAATCATTTTTGCAATCATTCAAATTTTATGTAATAATTTCGGTACCGATCTGTACAATATTTAATTGAAATATTTGAAATGTGCATCCATGTCGCTGAGTATTATGCACTGCTCCTAAATTAAAAAAAAAAATATGGTATATATAGGTACCGGGTCACAATGTTGAATTTTTTTTTATTAAATATTACATACTGAATTAAACGTAAAGAGATTAGCACCTTAAAAAAAAGAATCTTCAGTTTGTTTTCCTATTTAAAAACAGATTTGAGAAAAAAAAAACAGCTCTGATGACATTTTATAAAACTCTGAGCGTCTTCTTATTATATTAAAATCTGTATTATTTATATATTTTTTATATATATATAAATTATATAAATGAATCATATAAATAAATATATATTTTTTATAATTTATATAATTTTTTTATTATTGGAGGCTTTTATCATTAAATATAAAACGCCAGAGATTCATAAACAGGGTAATTAAAGAAATTTATTATTCAGCTTTCCTTCCTTTGTTGCCAACAGTTTGAAAAAGATGGCTGCTCCCTCTAACCCTAATAACTATCAGAAGAATACTCATTAGTTAGAGTAACTCTGGTACTTTGCCTGATTTCCTTTGGGATGAATTTTCCCTTTTCTTGCTTGAATTAAATGTTATTTTTTTTCTTGGAAGTTTATGATCTGCGCTCTGTTTAAATACAAAGGGAATCACCATAGCAAATTGGTGGGATTCGGTTTATCCCTTGTAAGAGTAGATGTTTTGTGAATTCACTGAGTTTCTATGGCAGCGGATAGCCTATAAATCACCCCCTTGTAGACCCGGGGACATTAGGGGACATTAGGGGGCTTTTGTTAAAGGTTTCTAGGCTCCTCTGGCATGTGTCCCTCCATACAAAGCAGAAGAACGACCATCCATTCAGAGAATTAAAGGGTTTCAATCCTTTTTTGTTTCAAAAAAAGAACATTTTGTTGCAGGAAAAGTTAATTAAACCTCTGTAGAGGAAAACGTGGTGCTTTAAACCAAAACAGGGACATAGTAACATAGAATTTCCCATCAGATCGGCCCCCGTCTAGTCGCCCGTTTCTCCTGCTGTAAAGACTCAAAACCTTAATCAGTCGTTGGTCTCGTCTTAGATTCAGGAGCCGTATGTCTATCCCATGCATGTTTAAATCCCCTTACTGTATTAGCCTCTACCACTTCTGCTGGGAGGCTGTTCCACTTATCTACCACCCTCTCAGTAAAGCAAAATGTCCTTATGTTCCATCTAAGCCTCTGACCCCCTAGTCCTACTTTGAAATAAAGAAACATCCCTTTTGTACTTTGTTACATATTATGGTCTTGTGTTGGCACATATTCTATCTTCATATACTGTGAAATTGGGTTTGTTTTTCCAAATGTTGAATTTTTTATGAATATTTTTTTTGGTAATGAAAAAGCAAAAGATATATAACTTTCACAAACAAGAACCTTCAATGTGTTCATCTACGTAAAAAAAAACACAAAAGTTTAAATCATAGGTTAATTATAACTGATATCTTGTATTTTTCGAAATGCTACATAGTGTCCAGAAACCAATGGGATTTTAGAATTCTGTCAATCTGGGGTCCTTGTTATGGGCCAAAGAAGCAGTAGAGGCCATGTGTCCTTGCTTTGGGGGCAATTTTGTGCCCCCCCAATGGGACTATTTGGAATCTAATATGTATTTGAACCTCTGAAATCATCATGGCTCATCATCCGGATAATGTTCAGCTACAGGTCTCATGGTTCTTCGTAGCCCGTTATCGCGGGGAATGATAGACTTTTGTTCTAGTTTATTAGACCAGCAGATGTAGGATCTGATTCTCCCCTTGTGATTAGGGATGTGGTTTTAAAGCCTTAAACACAAATCTTTTCTCGGGTTTTTCCACAAGGGAATCGGAGGGTGGGATGCGATTCTAAAAATAAAACATTTAGAACACACGCTAATCTTGAAGTCTACATTCGCTCGCTCAAACCCTTTCGGTAACAGCTTGTAAGATGATTATTCCTCCCCACGTGCTAAGAAAAAAAAAACAAAAAAAAAACAATGGAAGGATCCATTCTGCCAAGAAGTGAGACCATGGAGGGCGGTCTGCTGTGATTTTTTCCCCCCTCCGTTCTTTAATACGTCTCTAAGTACTTGACCATATTAGGCTTCCTTCATGGAACACAGACATCTGTCTGGGAATAGACAGAGCAACGGCCGAGCTTCGAAGGAGTCCCAGAAAACAACTGAAAACACTTTAAAAAAAAATTAAAAAAATTACTTTTTAGAGTCTGTTTATTGATGCAGAGGAACCATAATAGAATTCAGAACACAAATACACCTCGAGGTGGGTATCTTTCACGTGGACATCAGTTCTAGATGTTCAAACAATGTCCGCCGATCATTCTTCAAGTCTATAATCCTAATTTCTTGGTAAAAAAAAAAAATTCTTCTTGCTTTAGGAAAGCTTATGAGGACGTTAGTGTTTTATTCTTCTTCTCAAGATCCTCACCATCTGTGGTCGATAATGAGGGTGAATCAGAGCCATTGGAGTGACAGCTATGGCAGACGGATTATGGAATGTTCTCTAAATGTACGAACTCTTCAAGAGGGAGGAAAATGCTTCCTGTGGAATCTAAGATGGGTTGAGGGCTACTCCCAGAATTCTAAGCCAGCCAGAAGAAGCAAAATGATGAAAGGTTTATTAGAACCTAGAGGCCAAACCTCCGTAGCTCCTAAAAATGTTATTTTAGGAACCTACATTTAACGAAATGTCCACCGTTGGCTTCTAAGTAGAATCAGAACTAGGTTTAGGTCCCATTGTTGGAATCGTGGGGCCATTTTTTTTTTAAAAGTACATTACATTGTATACCTAACCAGTTACAGAAAGCTTGCAGGTCCATCTGTCTTTGAAAGGGTTAAAATCCTGACTGAAGGTACTGGTTAATGACACAAAGTTTCCTCCTGGAAATTTTAGGCTTCTGGAACATTTTCCTCTGCAAAAATAAAACCTCAGAGCTTCCGTTCTGCCAAGGCCCCCGAAAAAAAAGTGTTGGTGTCAGCTGAAAAGACGAAGGATTGGCACCTTCCATTACCCCTCCCCCCCATTTCAAATTATTGCGGAGGAAAAGTAGCGGTATGTTTCCTGGACAGGTTCATTGGTCCATTAAATGAATCCAGAGACGTCAACTACACCTTAACCCGTTTGGTTCCACCTGCAAAAAATTAGTTTTCTTTTTATTTTACGCGTAAATTTTCTGAATAAGAAAAATTAATAAAAACCTTGAGTTTTTAGTTGACAGAAATAGATATAACGCTACATTTGCTTTTGAGACCCCTGGGCGGCCGCACATTACATGGTCCAATCTGCCGCTGGAACAGCATTAAGGGTATGGGGCGCCATTGGCCACCTCCTTTTTACCGCCACCACATTTTATTTTATTATTTTTTTTACTTGTTTTATAAAATAAAAGGGGCATTGCGGAGAAAGTGACAAACAAAAAGAGGATCGTCGGTATCTAAATTACAAAAGGCTTTCTTTTGCTCGGGGGTCCTAACCCCATCCATATTATGCATGACCGTACGCTCGTTAGTAATGTAGACTTGTTAGTGACCTGGGATACATAGCGTTAAAGGTTACCAAATATTAACTTTTTTTTTTTACAAATTAAGTCAGACATTTCTCTTAAAACTTCTGAATGTTTCCAATTATGATAATTAAACAATGACTTCATCTGAGATTTCACATGCAACAGATCAATTTCGTATATAAAAAAAAATATATATATATATATACATAAATTAAGTTGAGAGTGAAGAGCAGACTATATTGTCCAGCATATAACAGAAAAAGTAGTGTTGCGTAGCATTACATTTATTTATGTTGTGCCAGAGGATTCAGTGGCGTTGTTACAATGGCAATCTCGAATGACAATAACACAAAGTCACAAAGTCCCAGAAAAAAATGTCTTAGTAAAGTCCCACCCACTAGTCATACTTAACATATATAACCACACCCACTAAGACATAACCACACCCACTACCTAGATATTCAATATTATCTAGATCAGTCCATTACAAATCAATCATATTCTACATATTTTGTTAAAAAAGTTCATTTATTTTATTTGTGGTTCAGACAGTTTTTTCCCATAAAAAAACTTGACCCTGAGTACCAAAACTTTGATATTTTCAATAAATATGTCCAAAGATCGCGGCATCATCATCAAAGATCGCGGTTTGTAGCTTGTGAGATTTTTTTTTGCAAACCTTGACGGGGTTAATAGACAGACAGACAGGCGAGCCAACTATGATGTCAGCTCTGATTATGTCATTCACGGGCACAGAATGCTTATTTTCAGACCAAAAAAACAGTAAAAAGGCTAAAAAAAAAATAAAATTGAATGTTTTTTTCCAAGCTGCCTTTGATAGATGGAACGGGTCCAACGCGGTAATGAGAGAAGAAGAGGAAACGTGTACAGACAGAGGCTCGGAACCAGCGCAGGGGGCTCCACACAGCTACAAATAAACACAACAATAAAACACTCTATTAATTAGCGCAGGCCATAAAAAAGCATCTGTCTGTACCGACTGCCTCGTCTGTTAGCCGTACGTTTCATTATCCTGTTCCTCTGCGGAGTCTTCAGCTAACGTCGCCATGCGCGAGAGCGGTGTTATGTCTGCTAGCAGCTGGGGTATTTATTTTAGCTAAATATTAGATTAGACCATCATTCTCTCTCCTCCAAATCAGACACGGAAAGTATTAGCAAGTAACTCACTGTTTAAAGTAGAACGTAGGATTCCCCCCTCCCCCGATAAATTATTAAAAAGGGTAAAAAAAAATCCATTTGCTTTTTCCATTATAAATGTATTGTCGGTACTTGTGATCTATAGAATTGTGCTAAAATGGGATATCGTTTAGGAAAATAGTTCCAAAAATGTAAAATATGCATCTTCTGTTTGATAAATAGCTGAGTTTACTAAATCAGCTATTATTTTTTTGCCAGAATCTTGACTATAAACACTTTTTCTATTGTAATTTGATCAGTTAAAAACTTAAAATTCCAAAAATTAAAATGTGAAAATCAAACTTTTAATAGAGTTGAATTTCCGTCTTAAACATAGAAGGATACAGTTTACAGAGAGGGCAGTAAATGTCTGGAATGTACGGCCTGTGGAGGAGGTCACTGTGGTCATCAGAAGGCTTTTAGCGACGGACTGGATTGATGTCTGGGTAGGGTTGTATGGAACGGATGCTTATTGGAGGGCCGGATCTTACTGCCCTCCTCTGGACTGGATTTAAGAGATTTTTATTTGCCCAGAAGGACACATCAGACCAAGAAGGTCCTACGTAAACCTCTAATAAAGTGTCTCCTGGAACAGATGGAATCTTTGCTTAAAGAGGTTGGTTTTAGACAAAAAAGAATTCTTATTCTTTAAGATGGATAGAAAAAGAATAACCATCCAGTTGAGATATTCTTCGGATTGATGTTTGCAGGAACCAAGCGATTACTTTGTATGAAAACATTCCGGGTTCGTCTCGGAATAGATGGGGATGGAGTCCAATAGACCTCGATTTTCAACTCAAATAATGAGACCCAACTGCAAAGCAGTTTAATGTGTCTTCTTCTCGGATCTTCAATTAGATAGTGATACATCAGTGGTTGTCATGAGATTTTATTGATTTAATTCTGTTATATTGACCCGGATTGTGTTACAGGGAAGGAATGGGTGAAAAGCGAAATCTGGTTTCTGTGGCAGCTTCCATGATTGCCGGTAGTAATTTGGCACTGGAAATGGCCATTTTCTGCTATAATTAGAACGTGATTGAAAGTTTTCACCCGCTTCTGTTACAAAGTATCACTTGATGTCCTTGTGGCGATAGCACTTTGTTCTGTTTTATACTCCAATCCACGCATTGAATTTGGCGACGGGGTAAATCTAGAGGACATTATGGATACGTATATAGGTGCCCTACCCTGTGACGTTTTCCAGGGGGCCATTCATCCTTACTGATGGCCTGGAGCTTCGGAAAATCCAGCCCTATCTGCAGTCTTTACTGTGAAAGATTAATTGTCTATCGTCCATACCCCAGATTGCTCACTGGGGATTTGTGATTCAAAGTTTGCTCTAATTTAATCATGAATAATGCTATTTTATTCCGGCTACATTTATGCTCTGATATATGCGGCTAAACCACTTGAGTCAGCTGGGATTCATTTAAATGGCCATAAATTTACCGACTCACAGTGTGAACCCCCTATAATCTGCTGTAGATCTTGAATAAAGCTGATCATTTGCATATTTCTATTCAGGCCAAGACACGGTTGGCCGGTGGGGTCTGTTCAGACACTTCTTCTTGCATACTTGTGACTGTCATGATTTTTGTTAGGACTATTCGGTCAGCGGGACCGGTTGGACCTTTAACCAGATTAGTTGCATGTATCCATAAACGGCCATACTCTTGGGTGATGGAGTAGAGAAGTGGATGTTTGGGGTGTTTTTTGGTAGGTGTCCTGATGTTCCTTGGTAGGTGTCCCAGCGTAACATTTAAGTTATCGGGTACACAGAGACCAATCTGTAGCTGTAGGGGACCACAAGGGAGAAAGCTAGAAGGAAGCCCAGAAACCCATGTTTTTGGTCTCTCTGCGCCATCTATGACACCTGTACCTGATGATCTAGTAGTCATTGAACCTTCTCTGATACAAATCTCTCTTCTTCTGCATCCTCACTAGTCCACGTGAAAATCAGAGAGTCTGATTGTGGGGGGAATGGGTCTCCAGTTAGATAATTGGGGTAGGAGGACACCAAAGAATCTTGACCTCTACATGAAACCATGAGCCCCCCACCACCATGCATCAGGCTTCTCTTTTTCTGGCTACACGAGTGAATACATAGAATGGAGGTAGCCGCTGATATACTTTGTCTCCATTAATAATACCTGTTCTACTTCTAAGAAGTCTCCTTTACTCCTGGAGTAGACATTGGGCAGGTTCTCCTAACTGTTCTGTTCTCATTCTGGAGCTCAGCGCAGCAGATCGTCTCCATCCTCATTCACAAGATGTTTCTTATTTCCAGTGTCTGGGAACATTTTGTTCTTTCCGCCCTCCCCTACCACCTCTTTCTCACGATCTGCGCTGCGCCTGCACGCTCCATGAGTAAACAATAACCCTTTCTACAAAGCCAGACATCTTGCAGTGCTCTGCAAAAGCCATTCCACAAACTGACACGAAAGAATTGTATTCCACAGGAAATTCCAAGCAAAAAAACAAAACACGAGAGACGTTCTCCGCTGGTACAAATATTCAATCACGGGAGATATATAACATTTCTGAAAGTGTGGTGGATACATAGCCCAAACTTCCAGTAAAGACTGTATATGTTAACACAAGCAGAAGTGGTAGAGGGTAATACAGTGAGGGGATTAAACATGCGCGGGATAGACATACGGCTCCTGAATCTAAGACGAGACCAACGACTGATTAAGGTTTGAGTCTTAACAGCAGGAGAAACGGGCGACTAGACGGGGGCCGAATGGGTCTTATCACCCGTCACGTTCGATGATTCTGCGTTTCTATACCCCATTGCTGATAAGAGGAGGTTCATAGGAATCATTTTTTATGAATCACACTAGATTCCTGACTTGCTATTCACCCGCAGGGTTGAATCGGTGTTTGTGAGTGGGTTCAGGACATGATTCACTGAGTGGATGTTGTCTCCGGTTATTTTGGGGGCTAGGAGTTTCAGAGGCTTCTATCCAAAATTAACTCAGCAGCTGATTTGCATCTGTGGGAAAGTTTACATAACTTGGACTTTCTTAATTTAGGGAATTCGAGGGCTCTGCCTGCCACGTGCAGCGCGCTTATAGTGGCCGTAGACCCTTATACTGGTCTACACAGGCGCCTACTTCACGTTGCTCCGAACGCTGCAGATATGGGCTGAAAATGATGGATTTGGACAATCGAACACCTTTTTTACCTATGGTCCCTTCTGTCCTTTTAGGATGAGTACATCAGCCAAAAAAAGCGTTTTTAAATTACTGGTAGATTGTAAGCATTTGTTTCAGATTGTTAGGCACTACTTGTCATGTCCTGGTTACCCCTTGTACAGCGCTGCGGAATATGATGGCGCTATATAAATGAATAATAATAATAATAGCTCTCTCTTGGATTATTTCATGTTTTTTTTGTGGAATAAGGGCTGTAATCCAAGTTAGGGCACAGTTTTCCAAACCTTAAGTGAACTTTTCTGGAGCCCCTCATTCTGAAGCTGTCATTGTTCTTACATCTTGTGTATTTTTTCTTGTACTCTCTCCAACCTGTTAATACATCTGGATTCTGGACATTTTTATGATGTCTCAATGTTCATTTTTTTCCCCTAGAAACATAAATCCAGGATAACAGAGACAAAAACCATTGTATCCTGTTCTAATCCATACCTTGTGTAAAAAAAACAAAAACATTTCTAGTAATGACTATATACAGACTAGACACAATATCACCTCCTTCTCTTATCATTATTATTATTGTTATTATGATTGTGTTACATGTGATACCAAGTTCTTCCATCATTGCGTAGGCATTGTTAGAGAGGGTGGTCATTACCTGGACCATCCTTACAGTGCAAATGGTAGGAACGGACGCAATTGGTTATAAAATTGGGATCCGTATAAGGATATCCTAAAAGTACTCAAAAATATGACATTTGAGACTGATTAGTATATTTATATATAATACTCTTATTAAATGAATCCAACTTTGATGGTTTATGGAGGTTAGAAACATCCAAGGAACTTCACTGCAGGTCACCCTACTGTAGGTGGCCTAATGAACATTTTGGAAGCCAAGTTATGCAGACTTTCTAAAAAGGCCAGTAAACCATTAGTACTCCCCTTACCTTCCAAACTCACAGGGACAATATTCTAAACTCTGTATACGCTGCGGACAGAGGGCTTCGTCTCCAGAATCATTCATGTATCTTGTTGTTGGTTGAGTGATCCCGTTAACCAGCAGGCGTTGGTTGGAAAGGTGGCAGTTAGATGGCCTGTTGGGGTATGTTTGCGAGACTTCTCTTTGTTATTTTGTAACCGTGTAACAAGGGAGCCCGATCGAGGAGGAGGTCTGTTTTTTTAAACCGTGTCTTCTTTTCAATACAAGAGGCAAGACTTTGGGCCCAACTCCATTCAATGGCCAATTTTTCCTCAATAACTCTTTAAATACAATCTAGATCTACCTAGAAGTGATTGTTAACTTGTCAAAACACTAGTAAGAGGTCCAAGTCCATGCGTAGAATTGTGCCAAGATGTCAGACAGATGTACCACATCATTATGCATGCCACATTCTGTGCCGCCGCGCATGTCCAGAGACGATCCGTATGCACGATCCATGACAAATATATTGTCCATCAAATATGTTTTATACAGACCTTTACATGTATGCAAAATAATGCGTTTTAACTGCTTGTTTTTTGTTTATTGCAGAGACCTGTCGGATAATAACATTACGACCTTGGACAAAGGATTATTTGAACAGTTAGAGAATCTGCAGGAGTTGTAAGTATAGTTATTTAGATCACCTTAAGCTTTTCAACCATTTATTCAGTTAAAGAGGTAAAAGCATGAACCAGAACCTGTAACATTTCTCATTGCATCTCGTACCAGAGACCTGAGCGGAAATAGTTGGGTGTGTGACTGCCATCTTGCCTGGCTCCCTCGTTGGGCTGAAGATCAAGGTGTGACAGTTTTGGAGACAAACTCTACCCTTTGTGCCCAGCCGTCTGGCGTGTCCGGTCATCCCTTGTTCAATGTGTCTTTTGCCCGGGCTACATGTGGTGAGTACGGTGAGACGGATAATAAACTCCATCTTCTCATTTTAGAATAGAATCTCGTTTGAAACTGTTAAAAACCACAAGGTTCTCAGATTGGATTGTCTGATCTTCTGAAGGTCTAGGACTTTTAGCTCTTTTTAGATGTTTTAGAGGTCCCTGTTGGTTGAATCAAAGAAGAAACAGATATTACCTTTTTTATAGTAAAGATGAACCAGTCTTTGTATAATGACACAAGAACAAATTATGTGGGCATATAACACGGTTTTTCAAACTTTTAGAATGGATATTTGGACCCAAGAAAACACTTTTTTCTCTGTTTCACGGATGGTCCTCTAGCAAATGTGGTCCTTCTGGGCTTTTGTTTGACCTCGCCATACATTTCTATATATATTACATTGCACAATTGAGTTAAAATATGTTATGTGCCCTCTTTTTTTAGCGAAAAGGGTAGTTTAGACAGGGTGTATACTTGTTGGTTGATTGTTGTTTGTTGTGTATGAAGAAAAAACATGGAAGATGATACTCAGAAGTCTTTCCTTCCTCTCTGTCCAGGAGCTGATTTTATCTCCTGTCCTCGCAATCTGTCGGCCGGCAATGAATCCGTGTTGGTTTTCACACCCGTAGCCTCCACTCAGCTCAGTAACGAGTCCTGTAGTGCCCTGTGCTTTTCGGAGCTGTACACGCACGGAGCCCTAGACTCTCAGCATGGGTGCCTGTGTGGCAACACCACGTCCCTCTGCCAGGACATGTGCGAGACTCCATCGATTCTCTCCAACTGCGGGTTGACCATAATTCAGGATGTTTTCACTGCTCAGCTCTCACTCACCATCCATCGGTCAAAAGAGACCTACAGCCTTGGGGAAGCTCTGGAACTAGAAGTCAGGGCTCCGATCCCCATCACTGCTTTACTTTGGGACTTGGGGGACCAAATTATCAACACTACCCAGAGTAATTTGACCCACAGGTATGCCCAACCTGGGCTGTATAATGTCACTGTGACCCTACAGGTGGGCAACAGGAATGTTGTTGTCCACAATGAGGTGCCTGTGGTGGGGTCACCCGACGAGATTCAAATAATGTGCTCATCGCTAGTGAGAACCCATGAAAGTTTGAACATCAATGTGTCTATGAGGGGCGGAACACGTGTGGATGTTGGATATACTGTAACGTCTCAGCGTGGTGAGACAGGTGAGCCCAAACTCAGATGTTTTTTTATATGTAGCATGTGTTGACATGTTGACAGTGTGACATGTATTGTATTGCATAGCTTAATGAGAAAATGTCCCTTAAGGTCCCAAAAGCTTATGTTATGTTGCATGTTTTCTATGTTAGCCCAATTAAACGCATCATTTTCAACTAAAGACTCCACATTCTCTTGGGCTCTTTATAAACTGTGGGCTATGATGTCACCCGTGTGTATGTATGTATGTTTTCCCTGTTGATGTCAGGTCCTTCTTTCCCTGCAGTCTCTCCTGCTTGCCCAGCTGGGAGTCTGGTCTTTCCGGAGAATAATCATTGCTATCAGCTGGTGTCGGAGAAAGCTGACTGGTTTGAGGCACAGAGGATCTGCAAGGAGAGAGGCAATGGAGACCTGGTGATTGTTAGAGATGTTCATGTCCAGGATTTTCTGAAGTATCATATTATCAGGTATTGCTACATATATATAATAAAAATATTAATATAAAAAGGGGAAAAAACTTAATCTTCCGTGATTGATCATTATTTCATCAACTCTACTCTTCATTGTGTCTTTAACATGTGCCCAAGAAAACGTATTTGCAGGACTTATACTTTAAAGGCCCACATTTTTTAATTGTTAACTTTTAATGTGACTCTTAACTAATTAGTCATTCTCTGGAGGAATCGTAACCGTAAGCGCCTTGAAGGTCCAGTGTCCTTCAGCAACCCAGTGCGGTTCTTTGTTGAGCCTGCTCTGAGTTCATTAAACATTTCCATACATTCTTTTTTGGAACTGCGTGATTTGTAGAGGATGACTTCTATAATTTTCTGTAATTCTGCCAAAATCCCACCGTGGAAGGAAATAAGCCTACTGCTGGGTTATATGTGTTCTGCTTTAGTGCTCACTTTATAAAGGTTATGCCTCAAAAAGTGTATTCTGAAAACTACTGCATATTTATCTGACGCTCATTAGCTGGAGGGTGTTAATCGTTGACTGAATCGCAGAGTACAGAGTACCCTACAGGCAGGGTTCGTTTCAGTGGCTGTGGAGGCCCCAGATGAATGTTTCTAAACAGATCTTCAAGAAGGAGATCAGGGCACGGTTCCTACATAAGAAGCCAGTCTTCTCCTGGCATCGGTTTCACGTATACACATCCGCGCCGCAGCTGTGTGAAATCTCTCCCAAGCTCCTCGGAGCCCCCATCAGCTTGTTTCAGCCGGTCTGTCCATGGCAGAAGACAATATTGAGAGAAGATACAAATGTGCAGCCCGAGGATGACCTCTGACTTCCATTCCACTGAAAAGTCTAAACTTATGAGGAAAGCATTCCTTGTTCACACATACAAGCGTGCCTGTCTGTCTATATCAGAGTCTCTGTTTTTGTTGCTTGCATGGAATCACACTGATGAATTCTAAATGCAATCCTTGGTGATTTCAACCTAACCCTGCTGAAAATCAGCACTGCATTAAAGACATTCATAATTAAAAAGCAGCCCAGACTATGGGTTTCTCAGGCAGGCTGAGCGCCTGGTTCATCATTCTGTCCTTATCTATCTGTTTGTCTAATTCTTGTCTAATTGGAGCTTCCAAGGATGGTACCCGGTTGCCTCTCGACAATGTACAATATGTGGTTATACTAATAAGGTGCATAATAACATCCCTCCCCACCCTAACTTTCATTCCTCCTTGCAGTGGACTCGAGGTGTGGATTGGCTTCAATGATTCCAGTAGCGATGATGCCCTTGACCTTCAGAATTGCCAGAACCATCTTCCAGGGGAACCCCAACCATCCCAGGCCGATCGCTGCGTGAGGATGGGTCCGTCGGGGGTCTGTAACATCGACCTCTGCAGTGCGAAGCACAGCTATGTGTGTGATTACAAACCACAAGGTATTGCTTGTGCGCAGAAATCCATTTTCAAAAAAGTATCCCTTGCTTAATGAAATGCTGCCAAACAAACCCAAGAAACGTTGATTTAAAGAGTTCTAAGCAATTTCAACAGCATTTAATAAGTTACATTTTTGGACTCTGTGGTTTTAAAAATAAATGTACTAAATCGTTTTATAAAGTCATTTCATGATAACTGCCGTTTAAGAATATCAGGCTGATTCATCTTAAAAAGATAAGTCTCGCGAAACCATGCATTACGTTTTGTATCACAGGTGTTACTTTGACGGCTAACTATTTTGTGTTGGGATCTCAAGTTTTTGAGATAAAATGGCCATTGCGGAATCTAACAAGAACAGAGAACGTGTCATCACCTGATGGCGGAGTAGAGGTATTTATATATATATATTATTATTATTATTATTAACCAGCCAAATATTATTGCAGGCTCCAAATTATTCCCTATGGACCTGTAAGGTCTCTTGATCTAGTGAGAAAAAGGGTTAATGGGTTTGGGTAAAAACACAAGGATTTAATGGATTTAATTAATACTTGCTACTTATTGACCGGCGTTCCTGTATTTTCCGGCAGGTTCTTATCTTCCCAGGACTACGCTTTACACAGGAGGTTTACCTGTCCGCTCTAGAATTTGCGACACGTGATCTGGAGAAACCCGTCCAGATGAGATTTCAAGTGTTCACCAAAAAAGATGGACAAAGTAAGTGGAGGATTAATCATAAACAGATAGCTAATTTTATGGACATTGGAAATAACATAAGTATTATAATCCCTAGTAATCCGGTGATGTGTAGTAACGGTGTTGGCAATGTAGGCTAAACTGGAAAAGCCTATCGTTCGATTGCGCAATCCAGCCTACCTATTATCATCTTTGTATCAGCTAATAAGTGATGCGTATGATTCTCTTTGCATTAGGTGATGCTCCCGAGAGCCAGACCCCTATGCCCGACATCCTGCTTGTCAACGAGACACTTCCGGA
Organism: Spea bombifrons; assembly: GCF_027358695.1. Taxonomy (NCBI): domain Eukaryota; kingdom Metazoa; phylum Chordata; class Amphibia; order Anura; family Pelobatidae; genus Spea; species Spea bombifrons. The sequence continues at coordinate 43,158,319 of NC_071093.1, forward strand.
GTGTGAGGATGGCCTGGATTGGTCCAATTCCACCAACAGCACTTTTCCAGAGGGAAGCGGGTGCCTTCCAACCAATAAATCCATAGACTCTACTTCTTCATCCCCTCTTCCCGGTCAAAGCTATCGTAGCTTTGTCCTGTTAAAGGAAGTTGTATTCACCATTCCACCCGGAAACTCCACGCATTATTTGGTACTTTCATCTTTTTAATATTTTATGGGGTTAAGATCAGGGGTGTCTCGGGCTTTCGGGAATAAATAAAATGACCCATTATTATAGCAGACCAATAGAATGCCCACCACATAGAATACCCCCTCATAAACACTGACTAGTCTTGGCAGAAATATACTTCACCTACTTAACTGAGAAAATCCCTGGAGTAGCCTATCCATGTTAAAGAAATTGCTGAATTTAGACAGACTGCATAAATAGCAAAACTAAGAATAATTCATATAGAATTTTATGATTTTTTTGTCTAATATATAGAACCATCAGGGTACAGTTGAGGGGCATGGTGTGACTAAGGTGTATGTTGACCAGAACTTGTTGTCCAACTGTTTCCAGGTGTCGATGGAATATATGTAAAAATCCTCAAGAAATCTAGAATATTGCGTGTTATTGTAGCAGGGGGAGATTAGAAAGGCCCAGATATGCAGTATCCCAAACTTGTTACTGAACTGTGGAGAAATAAAAATGTTTGGTTTTTTTAGGCGTTTTTTGAGGATGTGAGAATCCCAGTTCATCCTGATCACCTTCTGATTGTACAGCATGATGGCCCCAATGAAGGATTCCTGTATTGTAGCTCTTCAGAGCCTTGTTATTATTCTGTACATCAACCCAATTGGATGTCTTCCATATCTGAAAATCTCTTGGAGGAAGCATGGACCAATCAGACATCCAACACTGGGTTAGGAAACCAGGGACAGGGTACCTGCATGTCCTGCGCGATCAGAGTCGTTGGCACCACTGAAGACGTAGCTCCAATATTCAACCAGACTCCAAACTTTGGTTTGTGGAAACCTGGGCATTATACTGTTACAGGGCACTTTAGCAATCAGGTCTTTAATGCCAACAGATCTTGTAGCATCTTTGTGGTATCACCAGTTTCGGGCTTATGTGTGATCTACCCAACACCACAGGAGGATATAATTTACGTCTCCACTAATAATACAGCCCTGGTACTTAAAATACTCTCTGGATCAAATGCTACAGCTTCTTGGATGGGTAGTAACCAAACCTGGGGTTTCCAACGGACATGTCCTCCTCACATCTCTACTTTGACTTCAAAGTGTGCTGAGGAGGAAGGAGATGTTTGGTACTCGGAGATCCTCCTCGATGGACTCAGTAAAGGATTTATGGATCTTGTCATCACTGTGCAAAATGCTATAAGTTCACAGAACATAACCATTCCAGTGAAAGTGGAGGAACCTATCCGTGGGCTGAGTGCCAACCCTATACCCCAAGCCAGAGTCCTACTCAACACCCTTGTGGTGAGCCATTTTACATAGATACGTAGCTATTTAAGAACTATTTAAGTTGGCATCAAATGTTTTGAATAAAAATATGTTTTATCACTCTAGAGCCTCACAATCTATACTGTATATAATAAAACTTTCAAGAGATAAGACATATTAATCTTGGAGGCCATGTATGACAGTTCTATGTCTAAACCATCCTTGCAACTCCGGTAGGGTTTTGTGCGGTAGCACTATTTCAACATAACTGTATCCACAAGGCCCTTTTATAAAATGATTAATCCATAAAATGATTCATATGTAGATTTTGTAGAGTATTGTTTTTTATTCATCAGGATCCATACATTCCTGTTAATAAATGCTCAGTCTTTGTGTGTTTACAGTTAGATGTCATTGTCACTCGATGGGGGCCTCGTCCACCACTTTGCCACCTTTGCTTTGGACTAGAATGTCTTCTGGTAGTCCGGGGCTCACCGTGTAACTTTTGTTCCGCAGAATAACGTGGCTTCGGTGGAGGCAGGCTCAGATGTTGTGTTTAAATGGATGGTAGATGATCGATCGTCCTTCACGTACTACAACGCAGTCTTCAATGTCATCTACCGCAGCGCAGCTATTTACAAGCTGACGGTAGGAAGAAGCTTGTCTCGCGTCCTATTTTATGAATTCAGTTCGTTTTTTTCCTATACAACCATTTTCACTGTTTAGTGATCATTTCAATCCTCCAACCAATGTCATGCCTTGGTTACAAGTTTATTTATTTTCTAAATCTTCTTAATGTTCACCTGTCATCCAGCCTTTAGTCCTTGTGAAATAGAAAACTTCACCAAAATCTGCAATGCAGGCTTTGAAGTTCACTACCTAAATGTAGTAATTTAATTACGGTTCAGTCTGTTGATTCCAATTAGTATCATATATATTCTGTGTCCTCAGGGACCCCATAAAAACACACATTTTTGAAAAGCCATCTAAAATAGGGGTAAAAAATAGTTTCACAACAGCTTCTTGTGTTACTGAAACTCACCATGATGATCAGTCTACGGCCTAAAAGAAACAGATGACCATCATGATGGCCGCCAGTATAGAACGTTGATGGCCGTACAATCTGTTTCTTTTTATATTTCATTGTTTTTTACTGTAAGCGACTGGTGCAGGTTACAAAATAACCGAAATATAACCCTTTTACATCCTTGAAGCTGCCAATGTTTTTTTTTTTTTTTTTTTTTAAATCAAAATGTAATAGTTTTGAAATCAAACAAAATGGGATAATTAAAGAAGTATTCGTTATTATCCTGACTTTAAAGATGCCCTTTCGCACCCCACTGAACCCGCCCAATGAGAAAATGGGAATAAAGAATGATAGAGAAAAGGGGGGGAAGGAGGAAACCGGGAGGGAAAAGAGATGGTGGGTCAAGGGAGAGGAGGCAAGGAGGAGGGAAGGAGAGCTCCAAAAGCCAATCAAGAAGCAGGGGTAGCCACGCTTAGTTGATTTTGAGCCAATAAAATCCAGCCATGTTATCTCGGTTGCTGTATAGGTATGCATCCTCCCAGTGGACGAGTGTATCTCCTCCACTATCTTCTCCACTATCCTCACGTCATTTATTTTTCTATTACTGCACTAAAGTCCTTTTCTGTTTTGTAGCTTACGGCTTCAAACCACGTGAGCAACGCTACAGTGAATTACAATGTGACCGCGGAAAAAATGAACCCAATGCATGACTTTATCGTCTCTGGAATTCCAGCAGTTGGTACCCAGAACACTTTGATAGAACTTTCAGCAAGTATTCTCGTTGACTCTGCCGTGGAAGCCATATTTAGGTAAGTAGACCATTAATGTGATAAGTTCAGAGATCATCATATCCACTACCACCGAACAGATTTGGAATTGAGTTCTTGCCATGTTACCCTTTATTTCAGTTGGTCATTTGGAGATGGCAATAGCACAAGGCAAGAGTATCATTATCGACCGCCATACAATCAATCGTTTCCCGTTCCAAACCCATTGATCCATCAGGTTTTAATTGAGAATAATGTCACGCACAGTTATCAGGAGCCAGGTAAGAACCTGCATTCAAAATAACCACAACTGAAACCAAATGGTTGACCAGTTACCAAAAAACATCAGAACTTCAGAAAAATGTGAGGTAAAATTCCTGTTTTGTGCCTGCTGTATAATTGATTATATTCTATATTTCCCGTAGGAATGTATAATATAACCGTGTCAGTGTCCAACAAGTATGAGAATGTCTCCATGGTGATTCCTCTGCAAATTCAAAGCATCCTAACCAACTTAAGTATTGAAAGCGAAGCGGAAGTCATTGTTCTTGGGAGCACTGTTGTTTTTGAAGCAAAAGCAGAGCCCTCACACGTTGGGATTTTTTACATTTGGGATTTTGGCGATGGTTCTTTGCCAGCAAACACGAGTGATCCCACAGTGAACCACACTTTCCTCGAATTAGGAGTGTACAATGTTAGCTTGATCGCCAGGAATGACATTAATGAAATCTGGGTCACAAAGACCTTCTATGTCCACGAAGAGATCACCGGTTTGTTGGTCTCCTCAAATGAACCGACAGAGAGAGGCTTGCAGACGTTTATAAATGCCTCAGTGGAAACGGGAGATAATATCACCTGGAACTTCAGCATGGGGGATGGGTCTCTGCTAGTGGGGAATGAACCCATGGTTAACCACACGTACTCTAAAGATGGGAATTATACAGTTATTGTCACGGCTAGTAACCCAGTAAATTCTGTGTCTGAGTCCTTGCACGTTCATGTGTATCTCTTGCAGGTTCTAAAGATAGAACCGTCCACTTGTATCCGTGAAAACCCAAACGTCACGCTAACGGCATACGTCACGGGGGACTATGAAAGCTATACGTTCAACTGGACATTTGGCAATGGTACGTCCATCATCACTGCTTACGGTTTCCCTTCAGTCGAGTACAACTTCTCGACAAGCGGTATATACCCCCTTTCTCTAGTTCTTGCTAGTGAAGTCAACAAGGCATACTACTACACCAACATCTGTATAGAGCCAGAGATTGTTAACGTTACCATCTTACCAGACACACAGTTCATAGCTCTTGGTGACGAGAGCCATTTCAGGGTTGACGTCTTTCCCACTTCCTCCAGCTACAGATATGTATGGGATTTTGGGACAAATGGATCAAAACTCAGCAGCGGAATACAGACTAATTACACCTACAAACTTCCTGGAACATATCTAATCTCTGTGTCTGTGTTCAATAACGTATCCTCCAACAATGACACGGCCCTTGTATACGTCCAAGAACCAGTGGGTGCAGTCATGATTGACTACAACGGGACTAATGTTTTAGAAATTGACCAGCTGTATGTTTTTGAAGCTATAGGGAATGGGACAAATGTTACCTACTATTGGGATTTTGGAGATGGTAACATGCAAACAGGACAAATAGTAACTCAAACATACAACAGCACTGGAAACTTTTCTATCATCCTACATAGCAAGAATGATATAAGCAACAGTACAGTCAGCCTAAATATTACTGTAAAAACCAGGATACGAGGCCTGAGCATGAATGCCACACGAACTGTAGTGCCGTTAAATGGGTCAGTAACTTTTTCCGCCTTTCTTGAGGCAGGCGATGACGTCCATTACTCATGGATACTCTGCGACCGTTGCTCCCCAATATTTTGCAACTCCACCATCTCCTACACGTTCCGTTCCATTGGTACGTTCAACGTGATCGTCACGGCAGAGAATGAAATCAGCTCCTTGCAGGATAGTATCGTTATCTATGTCTTGCAAATGATCGAAGGCCTTCAAATTGTTTCTTCTGACCTGGTGAATGATTGCTGCTTCCCGACGAATACAAGTCTCCCGCTTCAGGCCACTGTGACCGACGGCAGTAACATCTCCTACAGCTGGCTTATTTTGAAAAATGACAGTGTTGTCCAGAGTGGAGTTGGGAAGACCTATCAGTTTACTAGTTTGGAAGCTGAAACTTACACCGTACTTCTGAAGGCTGCCAACATGTTGGGTGCCACCAATGTTAGTAAGAGTATAACATTTATTGAACGTCTCGGCCAACTTACGCTTCAAGCTTTTCCCAACCCAGTCGCTGTAAATTCCACAGTTAACATCAGCATGAGTTTGACCAGTGGCTCTGGGGTGTCATACACGTGGTACTTAGAAGACGGAGCAGTTTGGTTCACCTATGAGTCTTTTGTCCTTTATAAGTTCCTAAGTCCAAATCCAAAAGAAGTCTTTGCTGTTGCCAACAATACCTTGGGTTCAGTCAACTCAACAATCACCATCTTTGTCGAAGAGCCAATTGAAGGTGTATCCATTTCAACCATAGATCACAAAGGTGACCATGTACCTACTGGAACTGTCCTGTACCTTGACGGGAATGTTGAGAGAGGTTCAAACGTATCGTGGTCTTGGAAACTTCCTGATGGCTCAGAGGAAGGGAAGATGCAAATGGTACATTTTTACGACGCTGGTATTTTTATAATAGGTCTAAATGCATCCAACGATGTCAGCTGGGAGACTGCTTCTAAAAACATCACTGTACAAGACAAAATTCAAGGTTTGAAGTTACTCGTAAGCAAAAAAGTGGTGGAACCCGGTGAGAGAGTCGTTTTCACCATTTTACTGTCAGCTGGTACTTCCGTCAGCTACAAGTTGACGATAAATGGAGACTATTCCATCCTGCTTAATGATACTACATATACCCATGAGTTCACAAAAATTGGAGGTTACCCAGTAACTGTGGTTGCCACTAACCTGGTTAGTGAAGAACGTGCTACAGTGATGATCTCGGTTCTTGAAGCAATAAAAAATTTAAAAATTGTGAACTGCTGTGAAGTAGCGATTCCAGCTCGGGTAGAAAAAAGTTTTCGAGCAGAAGTCAGTAATGGTTCTTTAGTCGCCTATACTTGGCAATTTGATTTGCAGGGCCAGCCCACGACCAGCCTTGCAGGCAGAAATGTCACCTATACCCCAATTGCCGCAGGCCTTCTCAAAATCCACCTGAGTGCTTCAAATGACTTGGGTAGCCAGAATATCACAAAAATCATAAAAGTCCAAGAACTGATTGTGGGGCTTACTCTGAAACCTGTTAACGCGTATGTTAACAGAAGCGTCACTTTTGAAGCCGTCGTTCATCCAAGTCCGTCGGAGGTTATCTTGCATTGGACGTTTGGGGATAATTCTCCTGCTCTGGTCACTTATAGATCAACTGCCGATCATTCCTACCACGCACCTGGAGACTATCTGGTGGTTGTAAATGCTTCCAATTTAATCAGCTTTTGGATTGCTCAAATGGCAGTGACCACTCGGATATTAGAGTGCGAAGAACCTGTAGTACAGCTTGAACTGCCAACACAAGTGATCATGAAGAGGTCCCAAAGGAACTACATTGAGGCAAATATCAATTTGCGTGGATGCATCAGTTACCAAACCGAGCACCTGTGGGAGATCTTTAGAGCTTCTAGTTGTCTTCACTACCAAGAGTCAGATAAAGTTCATCTTCAAAATGTAGATGTAAGCAGGCCGCAGCTGGTGGTCCCCAAGCTTGCTCTAGATATCGGAGACTACTGTTTTGTATTCTCAGTGTCCTTTGGTGACACTCCTCTATCTAAAAGCAGCTTTGCCAATGTAACCATGATGCCAAGCAAGCTTGTGCCCATCATCGACGGCGGATCTTACCGTGTTTGGTCCAATAGTCGGGATCTCATTCTGGATGGAGAGAAGTCCTATGACCCTAACCTGGAGGAAAATGTGCAGACGCCGCTGAATTATAAATGGACTTGCACCAAGGTGAGATATATACGTAAGATAAAGTATATGAGTGTACAACAAGCATAGTGATACACTCAAGATCTTGTAATTACATTTTTAGTGTATTCACTAATTACCTCTTCCAAAACAGTTGAGGATATTTAAGATATTTTTTGTAATAGGTTTTAATCTACCTGTTTTAGAAAGCTATATGAATTTCAGATATGCAACAAGAGCAGCCAGTTGAGTGGAGGTGGTCAGGTGGATACCGGCTAAAATAAAATGATTTATTTAATGTCAATACTATGTATAATGCAGATTCCAGTCCAGGCACTCAAAAAACCTTTTTATTTATTCACGTTGTTCTGTTTTAGAATTCAGAGCCTACAGGATATTGTTCCGACTTTGGTTCGGAATCCGGAGTTATGATAATTCCTAAATCTGTGCTGGAGCCAGGAGTGGAGTACACCTTTTATTTGAGTATCAGCAAAAAGGGCATGTCTCCTGAGTCTACCAATCAAACGGTTAGTGTGGCGCAATGCAACCATGCCATGTGATACTTTTAATGTGATAAGTTTAATAAGAGAAGGAAGATTGTATGTGATGCTTTTATGTTTAACCCGATCTCCCCGTCTCTTTCCTTTAGGTGTTGATAAAAAAAGGAAGCGTCCCAATCGTGTCCTTGAAATGTGTGTCATGCAAAGCGCAGTCTGTGTATGAGGTCAGCTCCAGCTCTTATGTGTATCTGGAGGGAAGCTGCAGTAATTGTCAAGATGACTCGAGATCAGGGGTAAGACCACCATTGGATAATGCGAATGGCTTTCTGTGGCTGACATTTTTCATACTTGCTATGCCCCCCTTTTGGTGCAAATTGTTCAAAAACATGTAGGGATTTGTTTTCTTTCCATTTTCCTATTGCAATCTTAATTAGACACTGCATGCCTGCCATCTTGCTTTCTATTATCTTCATCTTACTCATTTACACCCCGGGATTGCTTGTGCAAAGTGGTCTTCGTGCTCCATTAACTTTGGGGTCCGTTACATTTGCCATTTTGCCCTGGGTGTCCATTACTTTTCAATCATCGCTTCCTCTTTCTCTTTGCAGAGATGGACAGCTCAGAGTTTCAGCAACAAGACCCTTCTCCTGGACTCCAGCACTACAACCACCGGAGCCCGTGAAATGAATCTGGTGCTGAGACAAGGGGTGCTTAAGGATGGAGAAGGATACACATTTACTCTTCATGTGAGTGACCCCTCCATGGACGAAGAAGGATTCGCTTCCATTGACCTACTGCCCAACAGTCCACCTTCTGGAGGAAGTTGTAGGATCTTCCCGAATAAAACTATACATGCCCTGTCCACCAAGATCCAGTTTGACTGCACAGGTCAGTATTTCACGCCAAAAGTACTTTTTAAACAAAGGAATGTTTCTAGACATTCCATTAAGGTATACAAAGACTTAAATGTATGTTAGTGTTGCTTATTTTATCCATAACTTTCTTGGGGGTCTCTTTTTCTCTTTAAAGGATGGAGGGATGCTGAGGATGCAGGGGCGTCCCTGGTATTCAGTCTGATTGTGACTCGCTGCAGGGAAGCACACTGTGATGAGTTCTGGGTTTACAAAGGGAGCAGGTCGGAGCACAGCACCTTCCTACCCGTTGGGTTCCACGAGGCAAACTTTACAGTGAACATATCCGTGGTGGTGCAGGACCAGCAAGGAGCAGCGACGGTGGCCTTGAATCAGTATGTGAAAAATTTAAACAAGCGAATAAAAATATAAAATTAACATCAAATAATCTGTTCATAGATGAGCATCTTTCATTAAACCCGGATGCAGCATTTCCAGTATTGTTACGGAATTCTGGGTATTCTGGGTATAACAGGTCTAATGTTAGACAATTGTGTCTTGGGTTTGTTGACTGCTTGTCTTCCTTTGTGTAGCTCCCAGGTTATTGCAATGCCGATCATTCCTGATGGATTCCCCAGCCTTGCCCACTGGTTACATAACCTGACCGAGACCACCCTGCAAGGCTTGTTGAAACAGGGAGACCCCCAGAATGTGGCTGAGTATTCCTTGGCTCTCATCACTGTTCTCAATGAGGTAAATAAAGTGCTTACATTTTGGCTGTTGGGGGTCTTGTTTCTAGGAATGACTATCGTTTAAATCCAGCCATGATACTTACTCATTTAAACAAATAATTTACTTTTGTATCTTAAATAAATGTTTGTTTTATGTGCAATTAATTTTTGACAATAAGATAGCAGATAAAGCCATCTGTGTTCTTCATCTAAGAGCTCCTGGTCCTTACTGTCCATGACAATAAGAACCATAAAGATGCATTTTCATCTTTAATAAATGTTATGCCACTCTAGATACATCTCTATGATTTATTTGCTGCTCCAAGACCCCCAGTACCCCCAAAATGTAGAAGGCAGAAACGCAAAAGAGTTTGTATCTGCTACATAGAACCATTAGCATTTATCTAAGAAATGACCCATTACTTCCCTTTCATTTTTAACCGATTGTTCTTTTTAAGGAAAACTATGTTTTTGTCTTCCTTCGCTGGTTAAAAGATTGAACCCTTCGTGTGTGAAGTAGAGAATTTGTAGAACTGACAGTCTCCATCAATCTCTAGAAATACCAAACCATTATTTTGTATCCCACCCTAATGCACCTAATAAATCTTTATACGACAGACGGATTGGGGTGGCAGGGGCTTGTTTTTTTGAGTCCAAAACATCTTGTGTGTTTGTGTGTCCCTCACGCAGTATGAAGTGCTAATGGGCGCGCGGGGCGAGACCAGCGATCTGGACCTTAGCATTGTAAGGAGGAATATTACGGACACTCTGATCTCACTGAAGGTCAACACCGTGGATGACATACAGCAAATTGCAGCCGCGTTGGCGCAGTGTACGGTAAGAGGTCCATGCGCAGGTCGGGACTTAGCAAGACAAAACTGTAACAATTGTGGGCAAAGTTACAGCTCCATGACATGTGAAGAGAGAGACATGGGAGAGAGACATTTAAATACACCAAAGAATTTAACAAAGTGCAGGAGAGAGGTGCAAAGGAGGAAAAATGTTAAAATGTATTAAACTGTTACATTTGAACATTTTTTCCCCCGAAACAAAGACTACATGTGCCATGAATGATTTAATTCATGTTTCGTTAACCGTGATACTATGCAGCGCAGGAAGGGAGGACCGGTCTGGACATTCCCACCCAAATTCCAATTCCCCAGCTTTCAATAATTTAGTTATCTCAACCACTACCTTCCTCCGTCAAAGTATTTTTTTGTGGGGATTCCCTTTTCTTGTTTGTTTCCTATTAGTATTTGGCATTGTGACAGTGAGTTCATTTTGGCAAACCATGCATAGGACATGATTGCTAACGTATTGGTAAACTTTAAAATGTATTTTAAAAGTATTTATATATTTCTTTACATTAGAAACATGTGAAAGTCTGTATCTAATTTATGTACATCACGTCTGTATCACGTCTGGTTTTGTACGATTATGGTTTAAAGTTGCTGGTGTATTTTACAGTTAAATGAGACTTTCTAGATCAATCTAGAAATTAGCGAGTGGGTTTCAGGGGTAATATCTCCTGATTCAGAACTCTGTCCCTGGAAATTACATTTCTAAAGAAATCTTTGCTTTAAATTCCATAAATCCCATAAAACAGATCATAATAAATGTCATTATAAACGTCCACATCAATCAGTATTTTTAGCCCTTCAGTAATATTCAAGAAGAACATGTATGCATAGTTGCCCACTATTCCAGTTTGGCCAAGTAAAGTCAAATGACATCTGCCCCACGATTCCTTCCAACATACTCGAGGTAGAGCGTCCAGTCATGGCCAAGGCACATTACAGGACAGCGTAGAAATCTTGTAAACAACCACCTCATTATTCTCTGTCTTAAGGTGACCAACAAGGAGCTAATTTGTGCATCTTGTCAACGGAAAACCCTGAACAAGCTGGAAGCCATGATGTCCATACTGCAGAACGAGACCACCCAAGGTGTTATGACCCCAACTACAATCGCAGATAACATCCTTAATATAATGGGTGAGCAGATAGCAGGTTTCCATGGGATTATTTATTGGCTGATGTATTCTTCAGGCTATGTGTTTTATTCTCTACGTGCAAATGTTTTCCTTCATGCTACTTATTAGCATTGATGGAACTTTTGAAACGACAATGCAGACGATTTGGAGAAATGAGCGCTAAAAAAAAGTATTACAAGAAGATTTACACACAAACTGGAGTAATACGTATTCCATATGTATATTATATTAATGATAACAAAATCAGAGACCTATTTAAAAGTCAACATATTTATCGTGTTCAATAAAGATAAACGTCTGATGCATAGGCGATCAATATTTTTTTCTTAAATTATGAGCTCGCTCCCTGCGACAAATGATTTATAGAAATATGTCTGCAAAGGTCGTGCAGAAGATGCAGGTGAAAGCAGTCATCGTTTGCTTGGCATGTTTTACTCTGCGAACCTTCGATGCGGCGGCAATCCAAATGCAAAAAAAGCCTGCCAAGCTCATCCATCAACCATGATAAAGCAGAAATCCTCCATGAGCATAAATTGTTGTGTAGGCAGCGTACACTCCGGTCATTTTGTATAATTCATGTTTGTCTACTGACCCCATGCCGTTAATGTTTTTTTTCCCATAACTATATATATATATATATATATATATATATACATGACTTTGATCGCACTTAGTGCAGGATACGGACTTCGCTGCCGGACGTTCCAGCATATGCCCAGTGCTGCTGTAAACTACATGTGTCTGTTGGTATTTCATCAAATGGTTGTTATCAGTTTGGGTATGGACATGCGTGCCATCGTGCCATAGCATATTGTGTATGGCTACTTGCTAGTAGTACTGTTTAGGATGTACATAACTTTACTAATCTGCATTGCAGGAGATGTAATTCACTTGGTAAACACCAGACCGTCCATCTACAAAGAAGGCAAGTTGTGCGGTGGTCTTAACAGTCCAGCTGTAGCCTCCAAGGCTTACAATCTCTCCTCTGATCTGATGCGGATCCTAATGAAGTCCAGAGTGCTAAACGAAGAGCCCCTAACTTTGCAGGGAGGAGAAATTCTGGCTTGGGGCAAGCGTTCCGACCCTTTTAACTTGCTCTGTTACAGCAACAAGACGGGCTGCCAGTTCTTTATCCCACAAGGCTTCAACAGCACCTTTCTAGACCAAACAGACATCATCCAAGTCATGTTCCAAGTGGACTCCAACCCCTACCCATTTGGTTTCATCAGTAACTACACTGTGTCCACCAAAGTAGCATCTATGGCTTTTCAAACCAGCAACGGGAGCCAGATCCCTGTCGAAAGCTTAGATTCAGAAAAGGCCATCACAGTCAGTGTGGCCAACAACACCGGAATGGGGAATATAACGGCAGGGTTGACGTCTGTGTTAAGCCACAGTTCAGTGAAGGTGGAAGTGGAGACAGAGAGCAGTAACTGGAATGCAGGTCTTCACCTACAGGTCACCTATGTAGTGAAGGACAGTGAGTATCAGCCTAACCGGGTTTCCGAGTTCTGGTCACCTTGATTGTCGCTTGATTGTCTGGTAACACTAATGTGTGTCCTGTGTAGGCTGGTATGTGAGCAGTGAGCCAGAGCCTTTCATCACAGTTTACCTACATGAGTCAGGTCACCCCAATCAATACAACTATTCCGTCATGAAGAAGATTGATGCGGATGCCATGTCTGGGGAGGACCACAAGCTGTATACCTTCTTCATTGCTCCCATGTAAGAAAATAAATACAAGCGATCCAAAAAATGTAGACCTTCCAAACTTGTACTCACTAAAATATTCTTCTCTTTTCCACCAGTGTGGGGAACCTGACCAGACACTATTACCTGAACATCACTAACCATTATATGTGGTCATCTGTGGACGTAACATTGGGTTTGTATACCTCGTTGTGCCAGTACTTTGATGAGAAAGAGATGAAATGGAAGACAGAAGGGCTTTTACCACTGGAAGACACTCGACCAGATCAAGCCGTGTGTAAAACCCAACACTTGACTGCGTTTGGTGCCAGCTTGTTTGTTCCACCACATTCGGTCAACTTTATCCACCCCGTAAGTTAGCAGTTACAGTATAATGAGAAGTTACAGAAGACTGCGTGTAATTTTTAACTAGTAGTTTTAGAGGCTCCTGCCCAAAAGGGAGGCTTCCAAATAGTCTCATGCTTTGGTAGTGAAAGTGAAAAATGAATGAAAAAGCTATTTTATAGAATAATGATATCCGTCATTATTGCCAGATTATTGTTAGGTTTTTAAAGTGAATTTCACAATAAAAAAATGTATACCTCCTTATATGTACAGTCTTAAATCTGCTTCTGCTAGAAACAAATCAGTAACATCACTTATTTATTACTGATGATTTGTTGATAAAAAGCCAATGTGATTATTATTATTATTATTTATTGTTTTATATAGCGCCATCAAATTCTGATACACAGAGCTGTCCATTAGGAAAATCAATCACACTGAAATCAAAAGAGATAACAGCTGTTCTCAGTTGTTTCTCAGTGTTGGTTCTTAGATGAGATTAGTTAGATATTCTCCCTTAATCACAGGCTTTTTGATCAAAAATCTGTCTTTCAGATGAGATACTAATTGATCCATTTCATCTGAAGCGTAGGGGTCCTGGCCATATAATGGGGCAACCTGAAGACTGTAGCCAAGAAATTATAGTGTAAAGAGATTAAAAGAATCATAGATAATTCAGCACAGTGAAACATTGAGTGTCGGTTAATCTCCTCTCAACTCTGTCTCTACAGCCTCCTCCGCCTGGTATAAATTACATTGTGCTCCTTACCTGCGCAGTTTGCTTCGTCACCTATGCCATCGCCACCATTATTGTCCATAAACTGGACCTCCTAGATGTAAACAAGGCAGGGGTCATTCCATTTTGTGGAAAGTCTGGACTCTTCAAATACGAGGTCTTGGTAAAGACTGGATGGGGTCGCGGGTCTGGTGAGTTCAAGCAATTTATAGGCTATTTATTCTTTGAGAAAAAAGCGCAGGATGGAGAACCATCGAACTCGCCTTTAATCGTCATCCCTAGAATGTTGGATATATTGGATAATCTTTTTATGATTTTATCTAACTGGGTTAATGTAGAAATATTAATTTAGTGGTAATAGGGCATTTAGAGATGTCCTAACACATGAGATTTTTCTCTTCAGGTACAACAGCCCATGTTGGTATCAGCTTGTATGGAGTGGACGATAAAAGTGGCCACAGGCATCTGGATGGCGAAAACACCTTTCATCGAAACAGCGTGGATATCTTCCAGATCGCAACTGAGAGTAGTTTGGGAAATGTGTGGAAAATCCGCTTGTGGCATGACAACAAAGGTACGGCAGTCAAATTGATTGCTGATTTTAGGCCATGGAAACATTCACTGCAAGAAATTGGAGTCCAAATCTGGCTCTTGTAGAGGTTCCTCAACCATGGGCTAGACAGATATTAGTGATCTACGAGGTTTTCGGGAATCACATAATACCACCAGCTAGAACAACAAGTTTCTAAACTGAACTAACTAACTTCATCATATCATATCATCTCATCATATCATATCATCATATCATATCACAACATCATCATATTTTATCAGACGTTAGGTTATAGTTGATGTTTAATGTATTCCTTATACTGTGTCTGTTTGTCTTTATATGTTAGGGCTTAGTCCATCCTGGTATGTACAACATGTTATCATCCGAGACCTGCAGAGCAGTAAGAATTTCTTCTTCCTGGTGAATGGCTGGCTGTCCGTTGGACAGGAGGACAGTGGACGCAGAGTGGAACGGGAAATCTTTGCTGCCAGTGAGTTATGTCTTAAACCTCATTACTTTTATTAAAGGTCTGAAAATGTCCTTAGTGGGGTAGAACACGCATCAGATTCATGTTTTTCATTTTAGGTGAGACGGAGTTGAAAAGATTTTCCCGGATTTTCACCGCTGAACTGCAGCGAGGGATCTCTGAGAAGCATGTGTGGCTTTCTATGTGGGACCGACCACCTCGCAGCCGATTCACTCGCGTCCAACGTGCTACATGCTGCGCTCTCCTGATTTTCCTTTTCCTCTGTGCCAATGCCGTGTGGTATGGAGTAGTTGGAGACAGGAACCATGGGTGAGTTCGAGGCAATATTTGTTCATATCAATGTGAAGTGAAGCATTATTACCTGTGCTACTTGTTATTCAATTCATACTTCATAATTTGCACATTGTACTAAAAGACAGCAAATCTGATTCCATTAGGTTCTTTATTGGACAAATATTTGGAGAGAAATGACTAAAGTCTGCCAGTTTCTACAAGATGTTTTTAAACATTAAAATTGTGTTTGGTTTTTTAAGTCAAAGATGAGGACAACACTAAATGTAAAGAGGACTCTGTAGACAGTACAGTGTTATTCAGTCATCACGGATGGGTTTTGTTGATCTTTCATGTGTCAGGGATGGAGCCGTATCACAACACGTGCCCCTCAGCATTGACTCAGTGGCTGTGGGAATGGTGACCAGCGTCTTGGTGTATCCGATCTACCTTTTCATCCTCTTCCTCTTCAGACGGGCCCGCAGCAAGGTACAGAGACCAAAGTCCAGTAGATAATGTCTTCACAAGCTGAATTACCCCTTGTTTTTTTCTTTTTTTAAAAAGTTTTTTTTTTTTTTTCCAGACCTGTGTGAAACAATCCCTCTCCTTGTTTGATCAGCAGTCACTGGAAATTGATAATTACTTGGATACAATGGTGATGGAGAGCTCATTTATGACTTATACTGGAATCCATGGTGAGGTGAGGAAGTCTATATATCACGTTCTCCATGGAGAACTGCATGAATTCTCTGTTTTAAACTTCTTTTAGTAAGTAGTTACCAGTCCAGACAGCCATAACCAATCCATGGCCACTTCAACAACAGGCATAATCAATCACTTACTGCTTCACAAACAGACAAACAAATTATAGGCCGTGTGACCATTAGGTATCACTGGCCTTTCAACAGAAGGGCACATCCAATCATAAACTGTTCCCCAACCAGGGACCTGAGCTTCTGTCTTTAATCTCCACATAGAGGAGTGTTGCTTGGTCATGCCCACTTCCCACCCAGGCTCTGCCCCCTCCTCCTCTGGTTCCACCTACTCCCACCCAGGCTCCACCTATTAATGCATAATCCCTGTCACTTTCCACCCCTTTAATATCTAACTGCCACATACTACCCCTTGCTACACATACAACATCCTTCTTTCTCCTATAAGGAATTTGAAAGGATGAGCTCTGGGCAACCAGTTCTGGGAAGTTCCTAGGTACTTAAAAGGCAGCCGTTTTTTTTAAATATAAATTTTTGGCATCATTATCTTGTCTCTTTTCACAGGCATTTTCTGACCAAACCAAAACAGACATAGCCTTGGACGATACTAAAAGGTGAGTCACAGAAAGTGAGGGGACAATCAGTCCAACATCAGAGCAGTCTAGTGCTTGAAGGTCATTTACCATAACAAGAGGACATCCCAATATTTTGACATTAAAAACACAACAGTGTTTATCGCAACCAATTGCTAATGGGAACTTTTGTCTGCTCCTGCACAGCTTTATTCAGTGGAATTCCAACGATGGTGTACTTAGCTGGCCCGACCTTCTCAGTGACCCCTCCATCATGGGCAACACCATTCAGAAGCTGGAGAGGCATCGCACTTGCCGCCACATTGGACTAGATGGCAGCTGCCACCCCAGCGAGGAAGACAGCGTGGTTGTTGGTCTTCCACAACCTCCAGCTCGACCCTTCCTTGCTTCAGGTTAGGAAACTAGGGCAACTAGTTGCTAAGGGAAAGACATACTACTGTTTTTGTTGTGTTTCACCTACTAACAACATCTTGTATTTCTACAGATGATGCCAGCAGCATGTCCCTGCCACGGGATCTAAGAAGGATTTCTAGGACCGATACAGATCTTCTGTCAGACTTGTAAGTGGACCATCTAAGATGAAGCAAAGTAACTTTTGAATACATCGCATTATATAGAGGGTTTATTTAAACATTCTTTTTAACTTTTATTTAATTTCAGCATAGATGCCCCAACAGATTTCTAAATACATTTTAAGCCCCCATCCGATCAGCAGAACATGAGTGGGGGTACTGTTGGGGCTAAATAGAGCTGTTTTTTCTCTTTCCACAGATCTAATCCTTTTGGGGACAAAACCGATACCATCATTTTGGATAAGCTAAATGAGAGAGGTCAGGCCATGACTTCCCCTGTTGGAGAGGTAACAAGATCTCCCAAGTCAGCACGAACAGGTACAGAATGCTGCTTAGTCTGTGGTTACTTTCACTGCATCTTCTACTTTTGGAGACTGTACTGTTATTCTGATGGATTTGTTTATAATATAATACATTTCATCAGAAACCAAATAGAAAAATATTTTACCTTTGTCCTGACCATTTCCTTGCTTCAATTTGACAGTAATAACCGACGCGTTTCAGAGACCCAGGCAGATGCTGCCCTCATGGTGCGCTCGTGTAGCTCACGCTGTTAGCTGCATTCTCCTACTCTGTTGCTTTGCCGTCTCTGTTTGGATTGGCGTTGGGTTCACATCCAGCATTGGTCTAATGTGGCTCATTTCTGGGATCTTCAGTTTCCTCTGCTCCTTCTTTGTACTTGAGCCACTGAAGGTGAGTTCAGTCACGTATGAGAGACAGGGCTGTTTGGGATGTGGCTAATAGAGATATATTGTTCCTTGCTGTTTTCATGTTTTTTTTGGATTCTTCAATCATTGCTGGAGCTTTTATGGTGACAGTTTTTTATGTTCCTGTTGTACCAGGTCTTATTGGAGGCACTGTACTTTGCTCTGGTGGTGAAGCGCCTGCATCCTGAAGAAGAGGATACACTGGTGGAATGTCCTCTAGTGGAAAAAGTCTCTGAAAGGATCACCAAAGTGAGACCCCCACAGGGATTTGCTCTATTCCAGGCCAGGGAGGAGGCACGAAAGGTGAAACTGCTCCATAGGATGCTAAAGGTAAAAATTCACAAGATGTTTTAATGCATGAAGAACAGGCAGCTTGAATAATGGTTTCCAGACATTCAAGCCTCCTCTCCCTGATCACTAATGGTCTCCCATTGCGTGTGTGTGTGGCCTCAGTCATCTGGCTCTTTTCTTGTTTTTTTTTTCTGCAGAACCTTGTGGTCTACATGCTGTTCTTTCTCATAATTCTGCTCACTAACTATGGAGATACTTCTAGAAATCCTGGCGCTTATCTGTTGCAGCGCTCCATCAAGCAGGAACTGGACAGTCAGAGATTTTTGCAAATTAAGAGGTATTGATAATACAATTCACAACATCATTTCACCATAAAATTAGAAAAGTTATTAATGCATTAAAATTAGAAATGGCCATTCATTGCCAGTATTACCCATTCCCTGATGTTTTAGGACTATGTAGAAGCATTATTATGGTGCTGCCACAACCACAAGGGATTCTGGGTAGGTGCATGCAAATAAGGTCAGCAACAATGACCTTTTGCCTCCATATCCACTTTATACATGGAACCATTGAAAGTAATCACCTACTGTACAGGACAGCCTTTAGACAAAACTCAGGTAAGAGGTGCAATAGCTAGGTCACCACCCGTGGACAGTTGTTTTGTTCTTAATGGGACTCATCAGCATGTTGTGGTGACACTGGCTTTGGGTAACCAAGAAATACCATTACATAGGTTATGGCGGGTAAAGGTGATGGAAAACCCTTCCATTTAAAATTTAGGGGTATGTAGAAGCATTATTAAACACTCATCTACAGATACCAGACAAGCCAGAAGGCTTGTTGTTCCCTCAGAAATCTCATGGTGCTGCCACAACCACAGGGGATTCTGGGTACAGCGGGCAATTACTTTCAAGGAATCCATGTATAAAGTGCTACCCAAGCCTCAAGTATTAAGCCAGAAGCACAGCCCTCTGCTGATGAGTCCCATTGAGGATGAAGTTTTGAGAGGTTGTGCTGCATGTTAGCAGCTGCTTCTGGAGCCTGGGATTAGCTGATTGCTACCAGCAGGGCCCTCTAAGGGATTGCTGCGTTCAGCTCTTCAGTCATGCCTTCTGGCTGGGTTCCTGTGGTAAAGCTGTGTCAAGTAACTCTTCAGCCAGGTTGCATTTTCCTGGCTGGGGTGATGAAAGGCTAGCAGGGCTTGAAAGGACCTATTGCACACAGCTTTCTGACTTGAATGAATAGTAAAGAAAGCTGGGGTCCTGAGCCTTCTTGGTGTAAAATAAGAAGTGTAAAAAAAGAGATTGCAAAAAAAAAAGTTGTTCAGTGGCTTAAAACCAAAGGAGGTAGCTATGTAACTGTGAAAATTGGAAGAGGTTAATCTAGTGAGGGAATTTAAAGTTGCATGGGATAGACGTAAGGTTATCCCGAATATAAGAGAATATAAGACAAGGTCAAGGGATGGTATGGGTATCTTTACTGTAGGCAAACAAAATGGCTGGGAAATTATCTGCTGCGTATTTATTTGTTACTATGTTTCTGTTCTCACAGATCTGATGAATTCTGGGATTGGGCGTCAGAGATTTTGTTGCCATACCTGCACAATAATCATCAGGCAGGAGGCAGCTACAGCAATCTCCTAGGGGGTGCTCGTCTCCGTCAGATCCGACTGAAAGAAGGTGATTGGGGCTAATTAAAAATTATACCTTTAGTCAATTCCAACTGTAAGGCAGAGTAATGCCCGTTGGGCTGTTCTTTTTTAAGTTTTGTATTACTTATGTTTCTATCCACCTGTGGTTTTCCCAGCACAATGCACTGACCCATCAACCCATCAGACCTGTCCAGAGGGACCACACGTATTTGACAACGACAGCTACGATACTGGATGGTCCCAGAGCTCCATAGATGCATCACAGACTTGGACACACTCATCAGCTGATGTTACGGGGTACGACTGTGATAGGTTAATGTGTATAGCCCACCCTAATTATTTATCTATTTACTTAACTTATATAAACCATCTGGTTCACTCAACATGGAAAGGTTGAAATTGGTTATCTTCTGTTGTTTTTATAACTTAGTTAATTAATTAACGATTCTGAAAAAAAAACGATTCTAAGCTGCATGTCTTTTCTGTGTGTCTACAGCGACTGGTTTTGGGGCTCGCTCTCAATTTACGACAGCTCGGGGTACATTCAGCTGCTCGGAAACAGTTTGGAAGAGAACATGGTCATACTAGAAAATCTCCAGCAAACTCACTGGGTCGATAGCCTGTACGTTTCTTTTAATTTCCGTGCTGTATTTCAGGAGTAACATGGCAAATATGGACCTTTTTAACACATTCTGTGTTATTTGGTCTGTATGTGTTAGATCTTGTGTAATGCGTGTTCTGTGTCTGATTTTGCAGGACACGGGCTCTTTTCGTGGAATTCTCTCTGTATAGTCCTGGGGTTAACCTCTATTCCTCTGTGACTCTGCTACTGGAGTTTCCTTTTTCTGGACGAGCCCTCCCTTCATCCGAGATCAGGGCCTTTCCCCTTATGCATCTGAGCAGTGATACCCCACTCCACCTCACCATGATGGTATATATACACATACAAGGCATACAATGTACACTTTTTTCATATATCCCTGCGTGTGATCCTCATGCTTGTGTCTCTCTGCCCATGGCAGGTCTTCCTTATGATGTTTGTAGTGTACTTTGTCCTCTCCGAGTGCCTGGTAATCAGGAAAGAGGGATGCTTGTACTTCACTCACTTCTGGAACTATGTTCAGTGGACCCTGACGGGCCTATCCACCTGCACTGTGGTTGTCTATCTGAGCAGGGCCAGCCTGGCGGAGCGGCAGTGGAACACATACCTGAAGGACAAAACCACCTTTATCACCCTGCACCAAGTGGCCTTCCTAGGCAGCACTTTCCACGGCCTGTCCGCCTCCCTCCTCTTCATTCTTACTGTAAAGGTACATTGGCTGGGTATTTTGATCAGGACTTCACTTTATACTGTTTGACATAATCACATTCAAAAAAAAGAAAAACAAGTCTCAAATAGTTTGTTAGTTATTCTGTTTATTAGGGAAAGTTTGCCAGGATCTTATAAGCACTTGGGTGATTAGATGTGGTTCATGAGAATTTTTCATATGTTTTTTCAGGCTGCCCAACAGCTGAGGTTCATCCGAGAGTGGTCAGTATTTGGGAAGACATTTGGCATATCCATAAAGGAGTTGTGTGCAGCATCTGGTGCCGTCCTCGGACTGGTGATGATGTATGCTCAGCTTGGCTTTCTGGTGAGTAAGGAGTTTCATATAAGAGTGTAAGAGTATGTGATGTCCATTTTACACACAAATGGATATCACTGATGCACTGGTCCATGATACCTTTTAGTGTCCCAGTGAATATGTAGGATTGAGTCACATTTTCTTTTAAAGCCTCTGTTGGACTATTAGGGACTTGTATCCAATCCAAATGGATTATAATTGATCCTCAGCCATGATTTGTTTCAGAAGCGGCTGACATAGCATCACAAAATTATAGTCCAACATGACCATGGTCTCTTCTATAAAGGCCATGTTGGATGAGTTGGCAGACAAGTTTAACTAAACCACATTTCAAGTTATATTGACCAGGCTCAGTCATAAAATGTATCAGTACTTTTCAATTTGCGAACAGTTCATTTGCATAAAATGGTTAGTTGGAAAAGTTTTCAACCTGAGAAAATCAATTTGACTCCTCAGAAATTGTCAAAAATCTCAGTAAATCAAACACTGTAAATTGTAACAACAGTGAATAGATTGGGTGATAATTAATGATACAGTTTTGTACATCTTCTTCCACCAGCTATTTTCTTCATCTTGGGAGAATTTCCACGGTTTTGGTTCCAGTATGGTTACAATGCTCTCTATGGCTTGTGGATGCATCAGCATTAAATCCTCTTTCCCAAACTTCTACATTCTCCCTCGGCTCTTTTCAATAAGCTACACGGTTCTGGTGGTGTGGATCCTTAGGCGGCTAATGGCAGCAATACTAATTAGTAACTACAGCCAGGTGAGGATGGAAATGTTCCGTCCAGCCTTTGAACTTCAGGACTATGAGATGGTGGAACTCTTCTTAAGGAGGTTGCGGATATGGATGGGAGTCAGCAAGGTTAAGGAGGTAAGTTGTGAAAAAGAAATAATTGAGGCTGTTAAAAGTAATCCCCCATTTTCCTTTTAGCAGATCTCTGACACGAAAGTCTTCGACAAATTAGATCCCACTTTTTTTTTTACAACAAACCATAGTTCTTTGTGCAATGGTAGTACTTAAAGGTGTTGAATACTGATTTGTTTTTTTTGTCTGTTGGTGTAAGGGGGTTTGGTTTGGACTGCATCTAACTATCTGGTCTTATGTTCCAGTTCCGTCATAAAGTTCGGTTTGAAGGTATGGAGCCACTTCCATCACGTTCCTCAAGTGACTCAAAGTCTATCCGAGGCCTCACCCCAAGTGCCGCTTCAGATACCTCCTCCTCATCCTCCTTCTCAACTATCTCCAGTCAGCTTGACACCATGAGTGCGGGGAGCACCAGGGAAACCAGGGAAAGAATAGAAGTGGACTCAAACATCCAAAGGTTGTTGCCCATACTGGAGACCCTGCTTTCACAATTTGACCAGGTTAACCATGCCACTGAAGAGGTGTATCGCATGGAGTGCTGTTTAGAAGAAGTGCAGACAAAAGTCATCAGAAGGAGAAGTGGCCAGGCCAAACAAAGTGGAGATCATCCCACCAGGAGGTCTGTATCCAACTCCCAAATGTCAACTAGGAACAGCCAAACCCCAACAACTACACAGGCGAGAAAATCTGACACAAGCGCTCATGTTACCAAAAGTTCTGCTTGGGCTTCCAGACCATTCGCAGCTCCTGCGGAAGGCTTAGAGAGTTCAATGGAAAGTAAGGCGATTTCTTCAAACAAAACGATGGGCGAAGAGCAGGCTTTGATCCCAATGCAGATAACTTACTCTTCCCAAAATAAAAAAAGAAAGTCGCTTCGGGCTCACAACAGAGTTCATCCTAGCGTCAGTTAGCAGGCAGCGCACATGCTTGCATGGATCGCATATTCATTCATACACCATATTTTTGGTGAAGATGCCAGTGACCAGAAGCTTTTCTGCACTAAGCCTGCAACAGGATGGTTGGAGATGCAGGTCCAGATAAAAGTAGTTGGTCAACCAACCAGGAAGTTTCTTGAATTCTAAAGCCAAATCTTTATTTGGGACAAGTGATGATACATTTGCTAGATAATTCTTGAAATACCTTTGTATCCACATTTTATCTTTGTTCCAGCTCATAGGCAACCAGCAGAAATACTTATTGGTTTCTCTCTCTGATCGAGCCCTGGTGGCTTGAAAGATTTTAATCTGCTACTTTTTTTAAAAGCCCTGGCGGCTTGAAAGCTTTAATGTAATCCCAGTATGAGCCCTGGTGGCTTGTATGGTTTTTTATTGTTTTGTTTCTCAGAACAAGATGATTTTTTCCCCACAAGCCCTGACGACATGTAGACAGCTGGCTGTTCTAGAATCTGTCGACTTTAATATGCTTATGAGTTGTATGTGTGTGAAACAGAACTACATGGTACTACGCAATGCCTCTTACAGTGTTAAAAAACTCACAGAACGTTCCGATGTCTTGACTTTTTGAGGTGCTTCTTGCATATATTGTTGGTGCTTACACAAGGGGCCATAGAGTTGAAGTATCTGCTGGCTGGTTCTGGGATCTTACAAGTTTCTGGAGCCACTTCTTCTCTAGCCTCACAAAATCATTCAGGGTGCTGCAAGAACTTCCAAAACCTTATTTTTAAGCACTGTAAAGAGATGCAGCGTGTTTTTTTTAAGAAGAGAACCAAAACTTTCGATCCCTCTTCAAAGAGAAAATAATAGACTGTGAGTGACAAGACCCAAGACCTCAATTGTGCACTTAAGAAACTTTTTTTATGTAATTAGCTTAATATAAGGACTTGCAAAGAGCATGTCCATTGTTGCTTTTCAGTTTTATGGAGTACAGCACTAATTTGCTTCACACTAACCAAATTTAGTGAACGGCATTGCTTTTGGCAAAAAAAAAAAAAAATCTTAGTTTACGTGACACGTCTTCAACCTCTGAGAAGAAACCATCCCCTGGAACCAGCAGTATGCACAGAAAATACAGAGTAAGGGGAGAAAACGTTGCACCTTGTTTCACAAACCAAAAGGTCGGACCAAGTTTGGATATGTGTCTCACTTATATGAAGTCTTCCTTAACCCCCTTTTAAAGGCTGTATTACAGATATGTTTGTATGGGTATACTCTGGGTATGACGTATAGTGACTTTTTATGCAAAAAATGTAACTAGATTGGCAAAAAAATTAGGGCGGTTTGAGAGGTTGAAGTTAGACAGATTTAAGTATGAAAAGGGGCAGAAAACAAGTTAGTAGACCACTTCTCTCGGTTGCCTGCCCTTCTTTCTATGGCCAGGATAGCAACACCCTTGGATGCTAAAATAGCTTTAATTTTTTTTAAACCTGGCAGGCATCCAACTGAAGCGGAGTCATGTACATTTCATTAATTTTTGGGGATCTAAAAGTTTAATGATGCTTATCTAGAAGGAGAGTTGAAGATCAGGATAACTTATAAAGCCCATTTAGGTCGCTTAGTAGCTCAATGTTTAGGTACCCCTGGCAGTTTAATGCTAATTTTAGTTTTTCCCTATTGTCTTATTATATATGTATATGTTTTTATTCAGCAGTTTGCATGGAGCGCCTTGCACTTTATCAAATACCTTTCCAGTTGTAACAAAAAACATAAGTATGTTAAAAAATAAAAAAGATACTTTGGGGCAGTATTTTTGGAGGGATAAATACATTAACTGAAGATGTCTTCTGAGCTGTGAATAGATCTTGAATCTGAGACATCCCACCTGTTCTCTTTTTTGATTGCCTTTGCTTGGCCGAGATATTGGCCAACTTTTTTTTTCTAACAAGCCAAGACATAAAAATATTCCCATTTGTGCCTAGAAAATAAATTTGTTCCTCTTCCAGATAATTGACTTAAAGATCTGGACTGTTTTTGCAGTTTCTGAATAGATTGTGTTAAAGCACACACAATAAAAATAACAGAGAGGAACTATTAATAAAATTAATAATTATTTTCATTATTTGTAAGTAAGAATAGTACGGTGTATTTCCTAACAACATTATTAAAAGTATTACTGCCAGTAAAAAAAATTATGTAAAAATGTATTAAAAAAAAATGCAGAATGTTAGAACAGACCAAATAGTTGTAAAAGTGCCAATTTTTAAGATCGTTTGATTATTGTAGATGTACCTGGAACTGCATTCTGATACTGAAAAGTCACAACGACAGTTAAAAAAAAAATGTGCCCTGATTTTTTGTTCACACATATGAAGCCAGTTCATATAGTTTTAAAAAATAGGAGTAATAAATATTTTGCTCTTATAATTTTATATATATATATTATGTATGTTTCTAATATGTAATATAGTATCGTATTTATGATATATATATATATATATGTATAATATGCTTATACATAGTATACGGCATTGCTTTGGGTAATATTTTTATGTTAAGTAGACCTAATAATTCACAATAGTCAGTGTACGGTATAAAAGTAATTACTAAACTGTTGATATTTATTCATTTTATGAACAGGATCCTGACGCAGGATTTACACAGCTTGGAACTTCCTTCCGTAAAGGATAATTATAAAAAAGTAGTTATTAAAAGCATTGTAATACGCAAGGTGCAGGTTAGAGTTAACAAAAACTTTGGTAAAAAAAAAAGTCTCAGTGCCTTCCAGTAAAATTAATTAAAATTTTCTATATTTTTTTTTACATTTATTTTTAATTGTTCAGGAGGGGACTTAAATTCATCTTCACAGCTCAGTCGGCACTACAGTCTTTGTAAACCTGCAAATCTTGTTTGCAGATGATAAATGTGTATATTTATGGGAAAATAATTGCTATATTTTCATAGCGTTGTAATCAGTGGGCGAACATGTAGATAGAGCAGCGGGACGGATTACAAAAGTTATTTAAATAATGTCTGATGCGCTCTTGTATATTTATGTATAAATATAATTTTATCTGATGAGGGGTTTCTGGGGGTTGGTTTAGGAGGATAAGACCCTCACTGAACTTTTAGAAGTTCTCCTACTCGTAATACCTATTTCTCTTAGGAGCTCAGGTCAAGAGATAAGGCGAAGGAGGATACCAAAGTTGGGTTCTGGAGTTGGCAGCCACCATCTTTGTGAAAGACCAAATGGCCCATAAGCAACCATGGCTTCTACAAGCCAAGTCATGGTCACTGCTTTGCCTACCCCTGGTTGGCTTCGTGTTTTTCCTGGGCTGATCCCATCAGAGGCCCCAAACATCTCACACCTCTGCAGTTTAGCGAGCAAACTCCAGATTAATGTTAATTGCCAAAACAGAACCAACCAAAATAGAACCGAGCAGTTTCAATATTTTAAAGGTTCCACGATAATCCATTAACCTCTATCAGAGCAACAAGTTCCCTATAACGCAGTATTCAAAAGACTAGAGGCCAGATAAAAATATGCGTAATGCCAAATAAACATATGTAAGCTGCTTATTTAATATATTTGGTACGTTATATATTGATAATATATTTTTTTTGCATTTTTTCATGTATATCGGCATTTCTACAATGTAGGTAGAATTACAATGTAGGTAAAATTAGGAAATACAGTTGCTCAATTGGCCCTTTACTTTTCAGAGCCGTATCATCAATGGCTGGACCAGTTTTAAGCCTTATCACAAAAAAATAAAGAAAAAATTCAATAAATAAAAAGCTAGGAAATGTATATCTCCATTGTGAAATTTGGTCAGTTTCAACTAATAAATATCTTCAAAAATTTTGCAAAAAAAAACCAAACAAACAAACCCCAATCTTTTGTGCAACGTCGACATGGTTATTGCTCATCTCTGGCACCGTGTAAGTTTACTTATTAGATTTTTTTTTAAAATATAAAATATCAGCTACTATAACATATTGCTTGAATCCATTAAATTCATGGTTGTATTTATCATGTAAAATTACTAAATTCTGGTTGGATTTCAAGAAAGTGACATCTCATAGCATGATTTAATGTCCGATGGTACGTTGCAAAAGTTGAACAACTGGGACCTCATCTCTGCCTTTCATATGCTATGTGCTCAGAATTTGGCTAAATTAAAAACTTAATAAAAGGGCTTTGTAGAATTGAGGGGAGGGGAAAAAAAAAAATTGACGTTTACAAAATAAGATAAATTAATTTTTTAATGTGGAATAACAGGTAATAAACATTTTAGACAAAAGCCACCGTGTTCAGTGGCTGCGTAAGCTGTTAGTTGTGAAAACGCTGCATTAACCACTCTCTTTCTATCCACGGCCCGAGGCTGTATGCTAGAGCAACACAACCCGGCTGGCATTTTGTTTGTTTATTTATTGCGTGTGTTATGGGTGCGGGATCTGATCGTGAGTTGGGTGACCCGGTTTATATGTAGGACTAATGTATCCAACGCCTGAACTCCTGATGGGATCTAGATGCCTCCACGTCACACGGCCATGCCATTATTTTTGCCGTTTTGATGGTAAATGCATAATTACGCGCTTTGTAAGGACAAAGTCATTCAATAAAAAAACTGACTGCACAGAAGAAAAAAATGTGTGTTAATGATTTCCATCAATATTACCTCATATAATCAGGGACGCTGTTACAGACTGTAATTCTAATAAGCAAGGCACTATCTTGTACTGCCTGATTAACCAAGGGGTACCTCCAGGGCCCCAAAATGCAGCCCTATTTCATGTAGTAGGCCTACTGCCTGCTCTACAGCAGATAAGGATGTTACCCGATTATTCTAGTCAGAGCCGGCTCCGCTCTCCCAGTGTCCATCTGCACCCAGACAGGAAGTGTGCGAGGGCTTCAGTGAGCTCTGATTAGCCCTCACCCTCCTCATCTTCACTGCTTTCCTTTTTCCCTCCATTTTGCGCCTAGCGACAGGCCGTGCAGGAGCTCATACCCTGCTGGTGAGAGGCCTGCAGCCCCCAGCCAATGAGAAGGTGTCTTGCAGTGCAGTGGGTGACAGAAACTCTAGGTGAGATTAGAGGAGTTATAAGTGCCTATTTTTCCCCACCGTGTTGTGTGGTATTATTATGTTGTGTGGTAATAGTGTCCTGCCCTGCATTACTATCAACAGCATACGATGTGATGAAGTAACGTAGAGGCATCTGCGATAAACTTTTATTTTACATCATGTTTTAATGCGGACATGGGAAAAAAATTGGCACAAGAAAAAGCCTTCTTTTTGTAAAGATGGTACAGAGCCTCAAGCACCTAAATCCAAGTATCCCTGTCCAGGGAAACAGAAGCCTTTCTTGACTCCAATTCAAGGTGAGTTCTTACCAATGATATATAAAAAAGGCAATATCACATTCTCATTCCAGACACTGATTTCCTTTCTTTTTTAATACATGATATCCAGTTCCATGATTCCTCAGCATATGCCTAAAATTGAGCGCCGCTGAAATTAATTATTCCTTTGGATATAGGAAAGAAATTCCATACTAATTGCGATGCATCATTTCTATTCGGCTCTTCCACAAACTGAGACAAGAAAGTATCTTTTTTCAATGTCTCTAAAGGGGTCTGGATATTTTTCTTTTAGAAAGGCATGATATACAGGACCATAAATAAAAATTAATTTTCCCGCGATGGCAGAATTCAAAGTGGCTTAATTAGAGTTTTTTTGCCTTCTTTTGGATCAAGAGTAGAAAAAAAGTTATGTAGAAGGGTCAAACTTGATGGACAATTTCTGGATAATAAAAATTCTCTTAATTACAAATTTCCCCGAGTTGTGTAACCTTTTTCCGTGTACATTAGCAACAGTGATCCTTCAAGCTCACCAATACATTGTGGTTTCTAAGCAAATGACAAATTTCAACCTACAAGGATTATGCGGATTCACAACTCTCCTCAAAAAACATCCCTTCGACGAGACAAGAATGAGGTTGGTTTCACATATAGAAAGACCCCACCACCTCTTTTTATTTATACCATCCCTCCTAAAAAGTAATGTAAACCTGTTTAAAGTTGCAGATATGTTTGACTTGAGAAGTACACAAGTAGATTTTCCTTTGTGTTTAATTGAGCATGTTGCAGGAAGAAAAAAAAAAACACACAAAAAGAGCATATTATTATTGGACTAAAAAGATCTCCTCTCACTGCAAAAAAATGTATCAAGAACAAGGAAATCTCTGGACGCAGACAAGTAATCATTAATAAATTAATGTTTTTTGACTCTGAATATACTGAAAATAATTTAGTTTGAGTCTTTTGTAAAACAAAGGTTTCCAGACACCCAGGAAGATTTCAATCCGTGTGGCCCCAAATTCTGGAATTCTAAAGTGTCTTTAATAAGGAAACTTTGAAAAACCTTATGTTCCTCACATTTCTTTGGCCAGGACTTAAATCTACTATTCGTACAGTAAGGTCCTGAGGCTCTTGGTGCCTTCGTAAAGCTCACTATGCAAACTCCGTAAAGTCATCCACGGCAGAAATCAGTCTCGTTCTCTGCCCCGTTTCAAAGGCTCCATTTGGATTCTGAGGGTTCTGTGGGGGAGGCTTGTTGGAAAGGACCTGGATTGGGTATGGTAAATTCGCATTCATTTCCATCAACTCATTGTGAATCTAAAAAAAAAAAAAAAAAGTGTTTGCCGTTTCTCATACCAGAAATCAAATGACTGTATAACGTGCAGCTTTTCACAGACCAAGTGTCAGGAAAATGACCAACTGAGAAGAATTCCATTGCTACACCATCGCATCAGAGCCTATTGTGGGTTTCAATATATTTAAGAGATTTAATTCTTTGCAACATGTTGGGACTCTTTAAGTACATGATGATTACATAAAATTATATTCTGTATTCACCTGAGACAGGAGTCAGTCCTAAATATTTTTTCCAGATCACCTACCTTAGGTCTCATCTTCTTAATGTGCCTCAGCCGTGCTATCCATTTGGAAGGATAGATATCCGTGGGGTTTGATCTACTATGGTGAACCTGTGAAGCCATCTGCGTATAGAAAGAAAGAAGTTAACCAAAGGCTATTCCACCTATTTTACTGTAAACACTTTTAGAACTTAATGTAGGTCATATAAATCTTCTCTCTCTTACTCTGGAATGTCCAAAGCCCACCTGGAAAAGGTATCATTAATAATTATTTAGCCTGCAGCCATGTACCCAAGGACAAGGCACTGATAAGTTAAAAGACTTTTTGTTGTAGGAGGATAAAGTTTTTTTTGAGTACAAAAATAACATAATTTAACTTAAATTTTCTTCATATAACAAGGTAGAGAACGTAGTATCTAGAAAATTCTTAATAAAAATTTACGTTTGAATGTAAAGCCATCTGACGAGCCAGGAACGGCAGGTTTTTATCAGAGACAATTTTGGCCACAGAGACATCAACAAGGCCTTCCATATCTGGAACGAAAACAATCAAATTGATGAGACTGGTCCAAACGCAGAAGTCACCAATCACAGTTGTATATAAAATTGAATGATTACTGTACCTTTGCGGCATTGTAAGGTCACCAGGTTACTCTCGCAGTCCAGCGGCTGAATGTTGACATCTACAAAGTTGAACTGACCCTGCTCAGCAAAATGAAATAATTGATTATTTTTCCTTTTTTTTCCCCTCATATTAAATGAGTTTTTTTAGGCACCCTTTAAGAGACAAAATCCAAAATAATCATCTGCACACGCATTCTTTGAATTGTGACAATAAAGAATTCTGTCAGTTACACTTATTATATACCCATCTACCCAGGGTTATTTGTCCACACATACATTTCCACCAATGCTTGTTGGCAAGACCACAGAGTGAAATTTTGGGGAACCCCAATTAATTTAACGGTGCAGTAGTAGTTGACAGATGTACCTTGAGGGTGCCCAGTTTGTAGAACTCGCCAGAGTCATTGTAGATTATGTTGACAAAGTTGTTTCCAACATGTCTCTTTTTGTTGCATCTGCTTGGATCAATCTCCTTGTTGGGCATCAGGGTGGTGATCTGAAATATCACTGAAAACGTGGAAATACAAATTGTGGTGTTAAAGTGGTGAATATGGATTTACATAATCCAAGATTATTAAAACAACCACTTAAATAGCAGGATTTATATTTGTTAAAGATAGCGATCAAACATATGTTAGGAATGTGCGTTTTGCAGACCATCCACCCTGGAAAATGTAATTCTACCTTGCATGATGTCATCGTGCCAGCAGTAGGTGAACTGACCATCATCGCCCCCACAGCCGTCCAGGCCTCCTAGGAAGATCTTATCGGGCTGAGTGTCTTTCAGCTCAATTAATTTTCCCAGCCCAGTTAGGAACTGTGTATATCTGTAAGAACCATGTTCATTGGACAGGATTGCCCTTTCGTTGTCAACCTGTCAAAGAGGTACTTTGTTTTACAGATACGCATACGCAAACTTCTTTTAATATTATCAAACAACATTGTTGGAGGCCAGATATTCCATGCAAACCCTGAAACCGGAAGCTGGGTCTGTGAAAAGCGATACTTTGGAACTCTGCATTACTCTACGAGGAAAGTTAAATTTAACACCTTCTAAAATCTAAAAAGTACGGTCACCATTAGGAGATTATTTAAGAATTAAGACAAATTTCACCTGCCCCTCTCCAACATAGAGAACACCGATTTTGTGCGTGTCATAGGATGGGATCTGATCCAGCAGCTTCATTGTCCTTTCAAATGTCTTGAAGAAAAACATACAAACAAAATTGAAGTTAATCAATATTGAATGGAAAATCAATACATAAAAAAAATGTATAGTGTTGAGGGTGTTGGTGGTAGCATGCATGTGTCTGAGCATATGATGTGTGTGTGTGTTACTGTAAGGTGTTAGTGAGCATATGATGTTAGCATGTGTCTGTGTTACTGTAGTGTGTGTGTGAGAAAGTATTTGGTGTTAGCATGTGTGTGTGGGCGTGTATGGTGTTATCCTGGATACATGTGAATTTGTCTGCTCGTAGAATTAGAAGGCCTGGATAGAAAGTGCATTAACAAATATTAACAAAAACAAATATTTTTGCATACGCTCACCTGGGTGTTTGGGACGAGGGTCGGCTTGTTTGACTCTTCGCCAAAGAAAGGAGAATGATATAACTGCAAAAACACAAAGCTAAAAGGAGACAAAGCTGGCATCAGACTTCAAAGCATTATGCAACGTGTGGTATCTAGTGGTCAAAGGGTTCAGGACAACAGACCTACCTTGGGTCAATTCCAGGCACTTTCTCCGCTTTGGAGGATTTTGTACTGTTTTTGAAAGCATCAGCATTAATCCTTCTGCCCCTTCTTGAAGGCTCGGAGTCTGAAATGGTGTGACCTCTAGGTCGATATCCACTAGGTGACTGTGGAGACTGGTTTGGTGTTTCTGGTTCTAACTTGGAGCTGGTTGCCAGCTTCTGAGTTTTTCCAGCACTGTCATCTAGTTCTGAGTTGCTGTTCTGGCTTGGGGGAGCCTCTGGTTCTGCGCGGTTCACTTTAGTTTGTAGTTTGGACTCTGGGTCTTGCGTCTGGACTTCCTCCTTTGTGTCGGGTTCTTTGGGGAGCTCCTGCAAAGTTTGAAGTTCTGGGGACGAGCTCGATTTGCTCAAAGTTTGAGAAGGTTGGAATGGAATCTCTCGTGCCTGTCCAATGGGGATCCCTCGACTTTCAGAGTCTTCTAGCTGGGGAGCTGCAGGATCTTCTTGACTGGATGTAGATGAGGACTTTAATAAAAATAAAAAAGAAAGAAAGGATGAGATGCTCATGGGACCACACTAGTCCAAGATAAAATAAATTTGCACTCTTAAAGACAGCACGGTTGTGCTAGACAAAGATTTGATCTCCAGTGGTGCACCAATCCAAAAATAAGATGTCTATCTGTAACTAACACTTAGTGAAATAATTAAAAAGTTCCATTACTTAAGCAGGTAATATCCCCCTAATAGGAATCATGTCAATGAATAACGGAACATGAAAACATCTTAAGCAGAATTCCCATTACTGTTCCTGACTTACTCTGCTGATTCTGTCTGCTTTTTTCTCTGGTTTGCCATCACCCGATGCCTCTTCATTAGTTACAGCCTCAAAATCTTCCAGTTCCTGGGAACCAGCAGGAGAACCCATATCCTCCGCTTCTCCATCTAGCTGGGATCCTTCCTCGGGCACAACAGGCGACTCTGTAAAGAAAAGGACTTCTTAGAGACAAAGTAAAATTGTCCTTCCCTGTTTGGACTGTAACGCAACGACAAACTTGGATGACATGTCACACACAGTGGGTACTTAATGTCGGAAACAAAAGGATGAAGCAGCCTCTAATAAATACAATCTGCAGAGCCTACCAAATAAACAGAACAGTGAGAAATCCCATCAAGATGCAAGATATTTTTTTTTCTTTTTACATACAGTTCAGGTTAGAATGTCAACACTTCACGCTCGTTACAAAGATAGTATCGGTACAAACTATCGGTACTCGGCAGTGAGCAAACAATGTATTGCCAAGAATGCCATATTCAGCTGTGGTTAATAAAGCAACCACACAGGATTTCCCTAGAACGCTGCAGTTCAGCGGCAGCATCTGGCCAGTCCCAGTTATACAGCATGCAGTTTCCATTCCACACAAGCCAGGTTTAGTTTTCTTCAGACCTACAAAAATCTAACCAGCCGAGATGACATGCAATGCTAGGTTCACATGCTGTAAAGACGTCCTTGATAAGTTTCTTGTCAGAGACTGAACTCCAAAACTTTTGTTAGCAACGAAGCATATGGTAAAATCCAAATGACAAATCTCGTTTAAAAAATAAAAATAAAAAAATAAAATAAAAAAAGGGCCAAAAAATCCAAGAAGTTAAAAAACAAGCATAGGCATTTCAATGAGTCAAATATTATTCCGCAGAACATCTTTTGAGCTTGATAAATATACCTGCCCAGGAAATGCTCCTAAGCAGCTTCCCTTGACAACTGGACTGGGATGCGAGAGAGACAGAAGCCACTGCAATGGGAAGGAAGAGCACATTGCAAGATGTTGCTAGCACTGCTGATCGTTTAGCGGCAGTGACCATATGTACCTTGACCTCATTATGTCCTCAAACTGGAATACTTGAACCTCTAGAACTCATGAGTGGTAGGTCACTGGGAAGCACAGTGAATACAGAACTTGTAAGAGCCGACATTAAATTGTTCTGTATTTTAGGCATTAGAAGATGAGTACAAATAAATAAACAAACTTCTCTAGGTCTGTAGCTTACCCGTGTTTGACCGTTGTAGGACAGTGGGCTTGGGTGAGGCTTTAGACAGCGTGGAAGCTGGCATGGACAAAGATTTGTATAGAGCAGTTTCCCGATGCTCTTTAAACCTCTCAGCAGCCATTAATGCGTTGGACAACTCTTGAAGGGGCATGTTGTTGATATCAGATGAAAAAGGACTAAGAGGATTCTCCAAGCTCATTAGCCAGCTTGTGTTACCTGCACAGCAGAAAGACAAGTTAGAAACCAACAGCCTGGTATAACCACTGGAAAATAATAAGATCCCCCACCATACCAAGACTTGATACCCCAACCAGTCACTACAAATGCAAGGCATTTATTACAATTTAAAAGAGAGAGCATCCTGAAGGACTTAATTGTACAGACAAGGTCATACTTCATTCTTTACTGTTCAAGATCTTTACCGGTTGGCCTGCGAACTAGGATCTCTGCCCAGCCTTGGGTCAGAACCGGCACAAAGTCTGCAAGCGTGGCCTTCTCTTGCTTGACTTGAGTCCTACGAGGAACCCTCTCCCTCCCCGAAGTTGGAGTTCCACCAGACTGGCCTAGATGTGAGGATATTGATGAGCCTTCTAATGAGCCAGCTCGCAGACCATGTCCACCTAAGACAAGAACAAAAACAAATATGTGTCTATTCTTCACATAAATGAGATCATACAGCAGAGATTATGAACAATGTTGGATACTGCATACAATAGACAAAGGGGAATAAAAAAAAAAAAGGTATAGATAGGTGAACGAAGGGAAAATAGATGACTTCTTGAGAATTAACTACTGGTCAAGTAAAAAGAAATGCTAAAACCAACCATGCCTTTGGTTCATAAGACACTGATCAAAATGTTGTTTGTAGCTCACAGAAGCCAGCACTTCTGTTCTCTTAAGTGTCCACCAGTGAAAGATAGAAGGGAGAGTGGTCTCTCCCAACCAAATTAGCTCACCAGACATGGAGCGGACTCTGGGCTGCGGGGTTTGCATACCCTTTCTTGCCTGGAGGTCGTGGACAGAGGAGGCTTCTCTTGGATGTTCTGTCTGCATGCCTAAGCTTAGAGACAGAATAAGGAAATTGTGAAATTCCCAGGAAAAAAGAAACATGCTTCTGGAAGAAAGGAAGTATCCTAAAATAATACAACATGAATATTTGCAGAATGGTTTGTGTAATGTTTCTTATGTATGAAATGGGGCATTCCTTAAGCAAAAAAACGCTTACAATTTTAATCTCACCAAAGTTAATTTAGCTATATTAAGAGTTAACTTGTTGTTACCTATACTTTACACAGAGACATACAAAAGACAACACACATGTCTGCAACTAGCAGCAACAGCTTCATATAGCCCAAGTAACAGAAACAAATGGGCAACAAGAGACCTATGTTTTTATGACCGTAAAGGAAATATACACCCAGTTTACATAAAGGACAAAGGAAGGACTCGAGAGCAGCTCTGGGAGAAGAGAGGGGCGTGTCTTGCACAGGAAAAATGGCTGCACTCTTAACAACCTGACACTTTCATATATTTAAAGTCTAGCTTTCGTCTAATGACAGATTTCCTTAAAGCAGTTCAAGAATGAAGAATATCACACTGTGTGTGACTTGGGTATACGTCTTATACAATGAGCAGACACTGAGAAACTAAAAACGGTGTTTTGCGCTTGTACTAAACAAACTAATAAGCAGGTGGTACCTAGATTCTGGGTCAACCTGCGTCTCTCCAGTGTCAAGACCAAGAAGGGATCGTGTCCCAGTTCCCACACTCGTCGTCACTGTAATCAGCTTGTTTCCGACCAGCCATGTTTTAGTTCTCCCGCCATCCAACAAAAACTCTCCAACCGGCGACCTAGGATTGACAGACAGAATTTCGTTAACCCTTACTATGCACGAGTGGAAAAGCTCATGCAGCATTGCAGATCAGATAAAATGTTCGATGCCGAGCTCACCTCTTGGGCACGGCGGTAAAGTTTGAGAAGACATATCGTGCCATCATGTCCAGACAAATTTCAGTGAGCTCCAGATGTAGGTTTTTCAAGCTATCGTCAGCCTGGGCCATGGAGCTTTCATCTGCCGAGCTCAAGCTAGAGCTGGTAATGGAGGTCTGCATGCGGCTACACAAGACAGCAGAAAGAAGATGTCGGGGTGTAGAACAGATATGGAAAGGGACAGAAGGTGCATGACTTGTATTCCCATGGTGACCAGCAAATGTAGTTCTTGGAACGTGGTGTAGGACACACGTGCGAGTCTTTCCTTCTTGGCACACACAATATGGTCAAGAAAACTGGTATAAAAGTTTCCATACAGATTTCTCTTGGTTTGGAGATAAATTTTCATCTGGAACAAAGTCATGCCCTCCTGAGCCACTGCAACAGTTTTAACGATCATGCAAAATATATAGTAATCTACATTTATACCCCCTAAGAAAAGATTGAATTCTGAATCACAAGTTTTCATTAAACTGAAGTTGTTTTGGAGTAGAAGGTCTAAGACTGTCCTCCATCAAAATGGACAGAAATCTTTAAAACGATGACATTATTACGTGGCTGCCGGGAGTTATAGATCACAAATCACACCCACATGTTTGCGGACTTTGTTTAGATACAGAAGCCGATATATAATAATTGGGGACCGTTGATTCAGATTGCAAGCTTTTCTATAAAACATGTTTTATTTAATCCACAGACCGAAGAAAAAAAAATGCTTCAATGGTTTGAGTATTTAGATACGTTTCCAGCGTGCATTTTGTGGGTTAAACACCCACTTCACAGGTACTGCTATCGGGGTTATGAAATGGGCAACTAGTGACTACTTTCTGCCATGCAAAGACCCAAGCATGCACCCCGTTTAACCCTTCCCGTTTGGTGCAGGCAGGTTTGTGTACACTCCGCCCCCATCCAACCAGATATCGCCACTACCTGTACGCAGCGCGTTCCGATACACTGATGCTGCGAGATCGGAATGCGTTGGA
This sequence comes from Spea bombifrons, assembly GCF_027358695.1. Lineage (NCBI taxonomy): Eukaryota > Metazoa > Chordata > Amphibia > Anura > Pelobatidae > Spea > Spea bombifrons. The sequence continues at coordinate 43,195,900 of NC_071093.1, forward strand.
AAGATCTCTCATTTCTTTAACTGGGGAGGTGTCACTCAAGCCTGGCTTTGTGGGTTTGGATAGCTTCAAACTACCCATTAGAAACCAAAAAGAAAACAGGCCAATGCGATGGGTGTGCCCACCGACCAGACCGTTTCACACCCCACCCAAAGTGGAGACCATTGAAAAGACGAGGAGTGGGTAACGCCAGGTGGCCGTCAGTATTTTGGGAACATCATAGAGGAGGAGAAACAGAAAATAAACAGAAAACACAAAATAAATGCCACAGATGAAAAGATAAAACGTCAAAACATATGCGCAAAAAAATTTAAAATAAAAAAACAACAAGACCAATAAGAAGCAAACAGCCCCTGATATAACAATGCACCATGTGTGTAACGGAGGAGCCTAATCTGCCCCCTCTAGGGCGTTGGAGGCATTTTAGACAGCACCCAACTTCTAGATCTAGATACACCTAGAGCAACGAAAGGAGTGGATTCGGACACACAAATGGATTGCTAAAACACAAGCACACAGATGGTACATTGTTCTCTTCAAAGCAGAAAGGTCATCAGACAAAAACAATATTAAAAGTAAAATTCTATACTTGTGCAAAAGGAAGCGGACATCGAGCTAAGTAATCCCAATTAAATCATTAAAACATTGAAAAAGAGGACTTAGGGAACCCAACTCGAATTTCTTAAAAGCTGAGCTTCATACAAGAACTTAAAACATCTTCATCAAACGCGTCTAGTCTAGATGGAGGTGTTAGCAGACATTATACATACAAAATCATGGTTGTTGATTGCGGACTTCAGAAAAACATTTATCCCGTTATAGCTAACATGTACAACGGAGCAAACCCCCATCTCTTAAGTCTCCTGTAACGAGAGAGCTGATCGAGAACTCTGCAGAACCCGACAGAGAACTTAATTCTGAAGAGCAACGTACAAAGCAACAAAAACAAGCGGACATCATTCTTCCAAGGAGAAGGCCTGGCTTTAAATGTCCCGAATTACTTAATGCTAACTTATTACTGGCTGTTAGGAAACTACCTTTTGGGCCTTTCGTTCAGGCTGGTGCTGCGTGCGCGGAAACTACCTTTTTCGGGGGTATCATCAAAACTCAGAAGAACGTTGGAGCGCAAACCCTGAGATGGAAGCAAAAGCAGATAAAATTTGGCAATTATAAAATGTACTTCTCATAAAAATTGGCAAGGAGGTATAAATTAAAATAGGGAATAAAAATGTTTCATATACCTTGGTTATGTAGGGCACAAAGTCCCTCCTCAAGGACAACCTGCACCGGATAAACCACATAGCGATCACATGGTGGGCCAAGAACACAATGTATTGATTGAACCTAGAAAACAGAAAACATTGCTAAATGTATCTTATCCCAATATCTTACCTACAGCTTCTTGGCATGTTGCAAAACTAGACTTCTTAGTGCCTACCGAACAAAAGGGTCAAAGCAAGGAGCACTCACTTGGACGGGTTGGTGTAAGGGAGGGAGATGGCAAACACGCTGGCATACTGCTCTGCCGCGAAGTTACCATAAAGGTGAGGTAACCGAACCAAAGCTGAAAAAAGGATAAGTTCCAGGCGTTAGAATCATGAGATTTATTCTGAGGAAGCCCAACACATTAGGATTTTTTCTTTTTCTTTTAAAATGAAAAACAGAATTTCTACAATTTGATCCCGAGTCTCATGTGGAGAGACTGAGATGTCGTGCAGTGTGGTTTCTAACAGGTTAGGTTTACCATTTTCACATATTTTTCCAGTGCACAGTATGATCCTGTAATATATATTTATATAAGTAATATACAAGTAATTTGCTCTGGCAACCAGCCCTTTGACCAAGGACACAACAAACTCACTCGACAGGAATTCCAGCATGGGGATGGCCATGGTCACCGTGGCCGAGATGTGGGTCAACTTCACGATGAGGACAGGAAGGGATTTAATCAGGATCCCTGGCATCTCGATCATGCACATGGACAAGGCTACCACGCACTGCTTAGCGCAGCGGTATATCAGGCCGTTTTCAAGAGCTCGTACCATGTCTCTCTGCAAACAAACAAACAGGTGATGAGCAGGGCCCAAAACCTCAAAATCATCTTCTTTGGGATAAGATTTAAACATAAATGTGACCGTGATAAAAGGAGCTGAAGGACACACACCAGGCATTCCGGAACTTCACATAATTACATCCTATCGCCTTGTACAAAGCAACAGATGACCAGCAAGAAAGACAAGGGGAGCTTTCAGCATCCAACGCAAATGAATACCTGTTTCAGGGTGTCGAGGTTAGGGTGGTAAGAGGTTAGCGCCGTCAAAACAGGAACGACGGCCAGCTGCAGATCAGTTCGGGAGAAACCTTCTGGAGTGTTGTGAAGGCGATCACTCGCATTTCGGTCGGTAAGCTAAAGATAGAAGAGGAAAAGTATACATTGGCTGCCTGGTCTGCTTTGAAGAAAGTGCTAATATTTATAAGAATGATTTCACATAATTAGTTCTGCCTTTAAACCATAAATAAAGTAATAGGACGCGATATTTTACCATGGTGCAGAGAAGTGCAGAGAGCTGGTCGATGTTGCAAGGAGATGACAGAATGAGGACCTTGTAGCGAAGGCACTCTGGCAGCTTGTTAAGCACCAGTTTTAGAACCTTCCAGTCGGTTTCCTGCAGGATAAGCATCTCTTTGAGATTGGTGCATGCGCGGAGAGGGCCCAGAACATGTACAACCACATGACGTTCACACGACGCGACTCTCAAAACCTAGGCAGACCGACCGGAAACAGTACCTGTCTCAGACACTGCAGGAGGACCCCAAATGCCAGAGAATACGGCAGAAACCCCATGCGTGGACTCCCACTCTGCGAAGGGAGGCTTGGGCTGCCAGCCGGCGGAGAGGACGCCCCTGCTTGCTTGCGTTCATTTGGTCTTTTCTCAAGATCATTCCTAAAAGGAAGAGATTTGTGCGACGTTCACTTTGAAAGCAAAACATTTTAAAACCTGCACCTAGAATCCGAACCAAATCAATGTTGAAATGAGCAAGAGGAGAAAGCCCAGCACCACGGTCACTGAATTTAAGGATTCTTTTTTTGTTTTTATATACCACGGTTTTATTAAGTGAGGCCTAAAGGGAGTAGAATGACATAGCCCCGGTGTGGAGGCTCATTGTAGAAGGAAATGTTTACTTGAGTTGGCATGGAGTCTTCTCAGACATGGTTTAAGGACCTCTAATTAAAGATTTCATTTTCTGCAAACGTAAGACAATTATTAAGCAGACAGTACATATAGCTCACACAGATTCGCAGAGGCAGTAGGGGCTGAAGCGGACAGCACCGTCTTTGTTGGGAAGACCGACCCGTCTCAAAGAGTCTGCTCGGAGGAGGAGGAGGAAATCAAAGACCTACGATGGAAAGCAGGTATAAGTGACAAACGTTATAACCGAAAAGACTATTCGCTACAACCCTCTTTCAAACCCTTTTTCCAATTGTAGTTATAATTTATCACAAACACCTAAAACTGGTCAAAAGTCACGGTTTTCTTGTTCCCTTTAAGGTGCAGTTCCACTTTGAGAAAACCAGAATTTCACTAACATGCTAAGGAAATAAACCTTAGCAGATCTTTTTTATTATTATTAAGGGTTGATTCCATAAAACGACCAACATTAAGATGCCTTTTTTTCCAGTTTCTGCGACCTGTCGCTGCCTGCTTTTGTGTCACATGAGCGTTAAGCAATCCGTGAACAAAAACCTGTTAGAGGTGAAATTCTACATGAATAAAAGGATTATTTTTGAGATGGCCTTACCTGCAGGCGGATGCTGCTGGCTATGGGTGAACTGTAGGGGTATTTGTAATGCAGCTGGATGTGGTTTATCAGCATTTCGTACACGCGCATGGCATGGCTAGCTGGAAGACTATAGAGCTTGGTCTGCAGAAAGAAAAAGGGAGGCATTCAAGAGATCAACCACACGGTGCCTCCAACAGCAACACAGCCAACGACGACATCCGGTCTGTCGCTCACCTGCAGGATAACCATCAGCCCAAGGACCGAAGTCTTCACGTCTTCCAACGAAGAAGCGTCCTGTCCCCAAGACTCCGCCGGTGTAGACAAAGAACGAGTAACAACCTTTTAAAAGAGATGTTGACGTTTAAAAGTTTAGAATGAATTAAGCTACCATTTTAAATGACACAACAAACTTTTTGGAAGCACATTTCTATGGCAATGCCCTGTTAGCTGCCTTAAAAACGTGGGTGTAAAATGTAAAAATAATATGCGACCTTCTCGATGATGTCCATCAAGCTGTTAAAATGGCAAGAGTGGCAACATTCAGCCAAATCGACCAGGAGTTGGGTGGCAAGCTTCCGAACTTGGTGGTCCTTATCTTCAGGTATGTGGGCTAGCTGGCTGGTGACCACTTTTTCAATAAGTTCCTCCTGAAATGGCACGCGGTACATGGAACAAAATGGTTTAAAAACATTAGCAATAGTGAATTGCACAGTTTCAACAGAAAAAAAAATATAAAAACCTTTCCTACAGATGAAAAAATATATTTTACGTAGAAGCCTCTGCGAAAATTGAGAATTTCAAAATATGTGATAAAAGGCATGAAAAGATAAAAACACGGAAATCCCACCTCGTAAAACTGGCGGTTGATACTCAGCGCGAAGGAGAGAACATCTAACACCTTCATCCGAACAATGCTGCGAGATTCATTCCTGAAACGAAAATTACATTTACAAAATGCGGCAAAAGTCCAAGACGTTCCCGTGGCTACAACATTCGGGAAATGACTCAAAACCCAAAGCACATAATGCGCTGCTCATGACATTTCAGTGTACGTTACGTACGGCATGACATCATGTCACCATCATAATGCTCATTAATGTCGTAATATTTCACTTAGCACGGTGATATATCTGCTCAGTGCAGCTGCCTCTCGCGACCCCTGGGTATTATTTCCTTTACAAAGAGATATTAAGCCGCTGAATCAGACCTGAAGCCCCCACCTGAAGTATCTGTCCATAAGTTTCTGCAGATCATGAATCCAACCTTCCTTCCCGGGATGAATGGCTCGGGCTCTGTAGGTTATGAGATTTACTACGGATGTGGCCTATATAGACACAAAGCGAACAGCATTTTAATGTAAAAAAAAAAAGAGAAGTAGAACTTCATATTATTATTATTATATATGTATTTTTTGTTCTTCTGCCACTGTTTCGGCTACCTGGCCGATTATGTAGCACGTTCTTGTCTCGTCGCGGTGCAGCAAACCGCACCATAGCCAGGGCCATATCCCGACCTCTGCCTAAAGAGACAGTTCGAGCAGGCAGCACCCCTTCTGTTGCAAAACCTGGGAAGAAATGCCCTACGGGTGCACCAGGCTCCACTACTCAATGGACCGGTTAGGTCGAGGCAGAGGTGAGTCCAGCTGGTAGGCTAGGGTGCTGTCCTATGTCGGGCCTAGGGGGCGCCCAGGACAAATATATCGCTGAACATAGCAGTCTATGTAACTACGTCACATCTACGAGACGTCACCTCTCACCTTGCTCTTTTACGGAAATATGGATAAGTACTAAGTCTCCCACTTACCGGCCGCTCATCTGAGCTTCTTTCTACCAGCTCAAAAAGCCGCTCCTCGTCTCCATGAAATTCATTCTGATCGTAGAGCTCTTCCACCAAGGTTAACAGGTTATGAACAGCCACCTTTAACTCCTGACTTCGTAGATCCTGAAGATTACACAAAATAAGATTAGCAGGCGACATAAATCCAGACATAAGGGAGACAACAGATCTCTTTAGTTAATCCGGACTGACTAATTAACAATTATTTTTCTCAATAATACTTCCTACCACAAGCTGCTGGAACAGTCGCCCGATGATATGCAGGAGAACGTCCCAAGTGACCGCCTGCACTTCTCGCCCGTATTTCTTGATGAGTCTCGTGACGGACAGAACGATTTCATAGGAAACCACCGCATTTGGACACGTCATGGCCTGATACAGAGAAAAATACATTCGCAAATACAGCCGGAGCCTAAGTGATCAGAAAGTAAATCGAAAACTAATACATTGTACACAAATACAGAATTTTTTAATCGAATTTATAGTTGTCTTCCCAACATTCATATTTTAGACGTAAAACACTGTTCATTTGTAATTATTTTAGGTTATTCGGAACGTTGGAGTTTACCTTAAGGAAAGAGGGAAGCACGGATATAGGGGAGTTCTTCAAACAGAAGAGCCTGTGAGCTCCCCATAGACCCATCCCAACGAAGAACACGGCTCCCCTCAGCAAAGGAGCGTCTTCCATGTAGACTCTGAGAAAACAAGGGAAAATTATCAAAAGTATTGTAGTGTTGAGACTTCAGATGGCAAAGATCACAAAAATAGCAACGTTCCTACATCCAAGCACTAACTGCACCAACACAAGTCTGGAGTCGTGTTCTGGAATAAGGGCCAAAGATGGTCTAGATGAGGTAGAGTGTTGACAGCAAACAATAAAAAGGTCTTTCATTGACATTGGGCCCCCTCTAGTGTTTTGGAGGCCTCACTACAGATTCATACCTATCTTCCATGATCCGGCTCATTGAGTAAACAGCACTGTGGCCAAGATGGGTCCCCAAAAGGTTTCGCATCAGCTGCAAACACATAGCAGACATCAACAAGGCATAAAAAATGATTAGATGAACAGAGTAATAAAATAATGTGAAGATCAGATTTCAGAAAAATTCAAAAAAATAGAGTCTTCAGCAGACAAAAGGTAAACCTTGCTGCATAAAAGCAATCTATACAATTTGACTCCGAAAATGCTGGGTGGCCCGCGATCTGGGGGGGGGGTCGCGTTATTTAATAGGGTTACTAGGCTCAACAGTCCTCTCACGGGGCGTTTTTAATGAGCACCATAGGAGATGTTCTCCGGCGTAAAAACCCTGTTACACAGCGACGTCCGAATGTATATTCCAGCACAAACCTTCCAGCAAGGCTCACAGAGCTCCTTGACATTAATGGTGCGACAAAGCGTGATGACAAAAGTGGGGATGCTCTCCGAGGGGAGGCAGTTATAACAGACGACGGCATCCAGAACCTTCAAGGAGACCTTCGGTAAAAGAAGACAAGACATTATTAAAGATGCGGAGTTGTTGGCACCGCACTCACAATGTCACATTTTATTAACAACACCTAGAAGAAAGAAAGCAGACCGACCTCGATGTCGTAGGTGGACGCGGTGCGATTACAGAGCAGGCAAATCATCCTGTGCCAAAAAAAAGAAATATTGGGGAATGAGAGCTCGATGCTACAGAAAACAGAAACTTCTCACAAGTTTTAGAAGCCAAGAACTTTGCTGGGGGGAAAAAGTTCTAGATGTGAAGGAGGAACATGCCACTGGTTTCCATGGTGAACGCTTCACATGCGGACCTTTGCCCCAAAATTGCTCGTTTTGCCCGGATTGTGGAACGTGGAGATGGTACGGACGCGGGATACTTACTGCACCATGGGAGCGATGTAGCTTTCCAGGTAACAGCTGTGGAACTTCACCAGGTTCACAAGCACAAGCAGGAAGCCGGGGTTTAAATCCGTTTCCATCCACTGGAGAACAAAGGGGGCTAAAACCAGGACAGGCGCGCCGGTTAGAAAGCAGGCAAGATGGACATTTTCCAAAAAACTATTTTAATTAGCGAGAATACAGATAGAACACAGCATTTCATAACAGGAAATTCCTAGTTTTAACTTTCAGAGCATGACCGACTCCCTGCTTGAAGCCAGGTGCAAACACCCATACACGTGACACTCTGGCAAGTAACTCCCGGAAGGTATGCCCGCCTCGTCAATGTTTAAATCATCATCTCATCAAATATCTTAAAAACCTACCCAGTTCCTCTTCAAGATACGCGATGTCGCGTCCATTATCGGTCAGCGCTTTGAAGACCTCCAATCTCCCCGCAAGATCTTCATTGGTTGGATAGTCCTTTATGACGCGGAAGAAGTGGGCGCGGAGGATGCCGAGCCTTTCCCCCTACGCAAATTAGAAAAGTCGCCCCAAATTTTCACATCAGTCACAACAATGTACACAGCGCCGGGACGGGGGGTATATTGCTGTACACAGCGCCGGGACAGGGGGGTATACTGCTGTACACAGGGATGGGGGGGGGGTATACCGCTGTACACAGCGCCGCGGGGGGGGGGTATAGTGCGCTAGGTTTTTTTTCTCACTAATCACCTGTCCGAGGACGAGGGCCTTCAGTAAATGCAGCACGTTGTATCGTCCCTCGGCAGGTTGCTCCGGCTGCAGGAGGTCATCGACAGAAACCAAGATATCTTCAACCGCGTGCTGGAGGAACGAATCACGTTACGGACAATCTCATTTGGTGAGCGGCAGAGGAAGGGGTGACCAATTCCATACTGACCAAAAGCAAGAATCCCACCTACACATGTGCCCCCCCCATACATCTCCCTGCATGTGACATGCTTCCCGCCAATCAGCTCCAGCGCTGGCTCAGTGAACACTCGAGTCGGGGGTCTACTTAAACCCCAACGCAAAGGAAGCACTTAGACCGACGTCAACGTTTTCCTGCAACTGATAGGAGGCTGCTCCAAGCATCCGCGTTCCACATCCGCCGGAAACATGGATCATACGTGTGGAATTTCTATGCCCGGGACGATTACCCTCCCGCGCGTTTCACCCTCCCCTAACTCACCTCTTCAAACTTTTTGGTTTTTGAAAGCTCACAAACTTGATTTATCGCTCGGATCCGGACGTGAAAGGGAGACTCGGGGCGCAGTTCCTGTTTGCAATGAAAAGAACAGAAAAAAAAAGGAAAGGGTTAATCTGATGATCATCACCTACGGGCGGCTAGGAACCACCTTTCCGCCTCGTACCTTCATCAGCTCCGCGGTGATGATGTATTCCGGCTGCTTCCATTCCGAGTTCTTGCTTTTTCCTCGGGGAGGCCCCAGGCCGAGGAACATCTTCACCTTCTCTTTCAGGCCCTGATCTCGGCCCATCTGCCTGGCCATGGCTGCAGCAAGCGAGGGCCCTGGGCCAAGGCAAAGCCAAATAACTATTCTGGAACTGTCCTGGCGCTATGATGTCATCAAACAAACCAACACAGGTATGGCTAAAACGGTAGTTTAGTTAGCTATAAAATTCTGATTTAAATTTTTTTTATATATATATTATTATAGTTTTTAACGTCACTCAAACTACTCACAGTTTATTTACTTCCATGGGAAAACGCGGAACGATCCCCAAAGCGCTACTTCATAGTGCCACTCCAGCCACTTTTGTCTTAGGGGGTGTGGTTAGAGGTGTGTCCGGGGGCGGGGCTCTGTGCCCAATTGCTGGTTATTTATGTAACTGAGTTGGGCATTTAGAAGAGTAATAATTTTATTTCAACCCATTTAATTTATAATGTTCTATACACATTATCGGGGCTTTTAGGGCTGTAGAACCCTGCGATCCCCTCATACCCAGCAAACAATCTGAGCTCCTGGAAAGGAGGGGCATCAGAGGAGGAAAGGGACAGAGGGTCTGGCAAAGGTAAACAGGGACACTTGGCAGGTATGCAGTTGGCAGCTATGTGGAGCGCTTAGTAGCATACCTCCCAGTATTATATGTTAAAGCTGTTAAAGAGTGTTTATCGGCACCCGGCAGACGTGGTAGAGCTGCCCGAGCTGTGCGTGTTATTTATGAAGAGATCACATAGGAATAAATCGCTTTCAGCGCAGACATTAAACCCGCAGTGTAGCCGGATATCACCCACCTGGCTCCTGTCTGCCCACCAACCTGTCACCTCCTGCTCCCCGCAGACACCTCACCGCCTGCAGGGTAACATTTACTACTTCAGGCCTCGGCTTCTGGGCCTACTAGCACCGCCCACTAGTCTCTAGCACCGCCCAGGGAACGCTGGTACCGCCCATCTTCTGCCTCGTCGCCTGCTAGCACCACCTATGATCACCTAGTTCCGCCTAGTGCCCTCTTGCACCGCCCATTAACTTTTTCATCGCCTGCTAGCACAGCCTATTGCATTCTGACCCCGCTCACTACTAGCTAGCTCCGCTCATTACTTTACATCATCTCATGCTAGCCCCGCCTACTATAGTCTAGTACCGCCCATTGTTCTATAGCACCCCATAACACCTGTCATCATTAACAGCTAGTACCGCTTATTGCCCTCTGGCTCCGCCCATTAATAGCTAGCTCCACTCATTACTTTCCATCATAGCCTGCTTGTTCTGCCCACAGCTCTCTAGCACCACCTACTGCCATCTGGCACCCCGCCCACCATCGGTCTTCACAAACAGCGGACCGGAAGAGCGCAGAGGCCTCTGGGGATTGTAGTCCTGGGGGCTTCCTGGGGATGTCGAAGGGTGGTAATGAGTGCCCCCCAGGTTCCCGTAAGAAGGAGTGAGAGAAACAGGGGGGCGGATGGAGGGCAGAAAGAACAGAGAATCAGGAGGAAGGGAGGGACTGAAGATACTGGAAACACGGCTGGTGAGAATATATGCAGCCTGGAGGAGAAGAGAGAGAGGGATGGGAGAGAGAGAGAGAGACATTCAAATACTTAAAGGGATTTCACAAAATACAGGAGGGAAATTTATTTCAAAGGAGGAGAAAAGTTACAACAAGATACCGGAATCTAACACTAGAGGATCAGATGGAAGGGAAGGAGGTTTTACTTTACTGAGAGGGAGGTAGATAAGTGGAACAGCCTCCCAGCAGAAGTGGTAGAGTGTACCAATGCATGGGATAGGCGTATGACTCCTGAATCTAAGACTAGACCAACGACTGATTAAGGTTTGAGTCTTCACAGCAGGAGAAACGGGCGACTAGACGGGGGGCCGAATGGGTCAGATTTGCCTGAAATTTCCATGCCTCCCAACTGTCCCTTTATCCCACTGCCGTACATCGCTCTACCTCTGCCCTACTTTAGAGCTGGACGAGACGGAGCAATAAGGAAACCGCAATCCAGCTGGCTCGATTTTATGTTGCGTTATTTTTTATACGTGTTTACGGATAAACATGGGAGGCGAGGTAGATCCGTTTTGTTAATGGTTCCCTTCAAATGACGGGATGAGGGGGGATAATTTATTACATGCAGATGTTAACGATTAAGTTAGTTTTGTAGGCAGTTTTGTCGTGGTTTCTATTTGGAAATGCCAGGTGATGCGTTACCTATTTGGGCTTTTGAGTAATAAGCAACAGCCCGACAGCCGGCACTTAAAGGGTTATTAGTAAGCTTTTGGTCCGATGTGTTTTAACGCTGTTTTTTTCTTTCCGTGGTAGGTGGCATTGGACGTAAGACGCACGTTACTGGTGGTGACGCGGGGGTTAAAAGAAGGGTTCCGGTTCAATATGAGACAGATGGTGGGACTACGGAGAAGAAACCCAAATGGGAGCCGAATAACTGGAAGCGGCATTTAGATAACATCAGGGAGATGAGGGGCAGGAGGGACGCCCCCGTGGACCAGATGGGAGCCGAGAAGTGCTTTGATCACGATGCAGCCCCAGAGGTGAAGCTTCGTCTCATTTATTGCCCTGGGCAAATGCCCCTATGGCTCGCAGATATCCCTGGGTAGATGCGTGTGCCCCGAATGCCCGCATTAGAACAGGCTATGGGGTAAATATGTTTAAAGTATTAGCCTTTAACGTTACCTTGCAAGGCAATAAAGCGTTCGTTTTCATGACATCATCGATCAGTTTTAATTTAAAGGGACAGTTTGTTGGACCTGACACCCCCCATAAAGGCAAGTGTATATTAAAGTACCCCGAGTAACCTAACCCCCTGTGAGTTACTTTAATGTGCGTTCTGAAAAAGCCAAGAAGTAGAAACTGCAACCCTGCATTATATGAATGAAAATATCCGCTTTAAAGGAAGAGTCTGCGCGTTGCTCGCATGCTTTGGCTTAACCTCCCATTGGTTTCACGCAGCGACGATCCTGCGCGCTGAGATTCCAAAGCCAGATAATATTTTATTTCACCCCTTTGAAGTTTTCCTGGGGAATGTGCGCCTTTTATTGATTCACGTGCTTTCTCTTTAGCTGGAATGCCAATAAAAATCACATCGTGGTCTGGACGCTGGCCACGGGTGCCGTATCTCTACATCTGGATAAACTGGCGGATAATGGAGATAACGAGCAGCTGGCAGCATTAAAGGGACAGTCCGGCCACCATACCCACTTTAATGCATATGATAGCTGTGTGGTGTCCCCCTTGCGAATGCATGGGGGGCCTATAGAACCCCCTTATATGCATTTGCCGCCCCCCAGCTATTTTCTGTGTAGGGGGGGTATGTCGATCCCTTCTTGGCTTTGGAGCCCCTTGATGTTTACCCTGACGTATTAACATGCAGACTGTTGGTTTCTGATGTTTTGTGTACCGCGGGATGACTGAGCGCAGAGTGTTTCCACTCCCCAGGTCATGCGCTACCAAGTGCTGCTCTCCCTGATGCTGTCCAGCCAGACGAAGGACCAGGTGACCTCTGCAGCCATGCGCAGACTGCGGGAGCACGGCCTGACCGTCGGCAACATCTCGGAGACGGACGCCGACACCCTCGGAAAACTTATCTACCCCGTGGGGTTCTGGAAGGTGAGGGCTGCTAACAGAATTCAGAGCTCAGTATATTCTCCAGGATTTTGTACTTTGTGCATATTGAATAAAGTTTCTGTCATTTTGAATATTGCCCATCTTAAAGTTTAATAAATAACTTTATTCGGTTTAACAAACTCCCCTCAACAAACAATACGATGCTAATCCGTACCATACAACGGAGTGCAAGTAGTTAACCTGCAATAATTAAAGCCAAAGGACAGAACAAAGAGCAACTCGTGAAGCGGGTCACGGGTCAGCACCATATTATGTTACCACATAACAGCTTCAATTCACCTAACTTTATAAATGTTGCGTTGTCTTGTTTCAGAACAAAGTGAAGTACATCAAACAGACAACAGAGATTCTTCGGAAGCAATATGGCGGCGACATCCCTGATAATGTTCAGGATCTGGTGAAGTTACCTGGAGTTGGGCCCAAAATGGCTCATCTGGTGATGGACATTGCGTGGAACAACGTGTCAGGGATAGGTAAGTGTACAAGAGGTGCCGGGACCAAGAGTACTGTGAGTGCTGAAATAATCCACATTGGGCTTTATTCTCTAAATCAGAAGTTGGTTTTAACTTCCTGAATTCACTTTGTATTATGAAGGACCGTTCCTTTCCACAACAGATGCCAGTTATGTACATAATACCCAAATACAATCATTCTTGCTTTTCTTCATTGGAACACAGGAGTGATGGGAGTGATAAAGGGCCATTGGAACACAGGAGTGATGGGTGCGATAAAGGGCCATTGGAGCACAGGAGTGATGGGAGTGATGAAGGGCCATTGGAACACAGGAGTGATGGGAGTGATAAAGGGCCTTTTTTGACAGCCTTTTCTTCAGTTTAGCATTAGGTTGATATTTCACCCCAGTGAGCTTCTTCCACAAAAATAACTGAATTTGGCCCTTCATAACGATGTGTGATTAGAGTAAGACATGTCACGCTTTCTGCACAGGGGTCGACACTCACGTTCATCGTATTTCCAATCGGCTAAAGTGGGTGAAAAAGGCAACAAAGACTCCAGAAGAGACGCGGGTGGCTCTGGAAGACTGGATGCCCAGGTGAGAGTCTTCAGATGCATCCTGACTTGTTAGTAACGTAGCATTCAGGCATTGCACACGACGACTGCCCATTTCAGGAAACGTATCGCAATGTACACCAGCGGGGCGTTACTTCAAATTTTACCAGAATCAGCCTTTATAAATATAGAGTTCGTTTTAAGACTGATTGATACGGAGCTTTTTAATTATGTTGCCTGCTAAGTGGTTTGGCTTAATTTCAATCAATCTTTTACCACCCAGATATATGACGTTCTCCGCACCTTTTCTTTTGTCTCCAGGGATCTCTGGAGTGAGATAAACTGGCTCCTTGTGGGGTTCGGGCAGCAGATCTGTCTTCCCGTGTCCCCTCAATGCTCCACCTGTCTGAACAGAGACATCTGTCCAGGAGCCAAGAAAACGTGACCAGAGCGGCGGACAGACACTTAACCCTTCCACGTACGCAGCACTAAAGCTATGTGGCAAGGAAGCGGTTAAATGCCATCAGCAAGCATTTCTTAGATCTTACCTTTTTTAACTGTTTTCAGACCTTCAATAAATGTATATAGTTTATATATTAATAGACTGGGAATTTATCTGATTTATTTAGATAAATCTAGATGTTAATAATCTAGAATCTAAAGTAATGTATCTAGATAGAATAATAATTATTTAAATATCTGGATAATAGTCAAGGTGATCCCAGTAAAGGGAGAATAACCACTAAATACCTGTGTACTGTTTCTTTAAATATATTATTCGCCCCCCAAATTTGCCTTATTTACGGAAGAAAAAAAAATCCTTTTCTTTATATGATTACATTTAAAGCTGGAATTTGTAATTGAAATAGAAACCTTCCAATAAAGGGTTTTTTTTTCTCTCCATCTAATTTTTTTCTTCCAGTATCGAAAACTGATAATATACTCTTCAAAACAAAAACATTTTGTTACTATTGGGATAGCGAAATACTGCATTTATACAACATTTTGTAAGAAAAAGCTGAACATTAACCAAAAAATACAGGAACTAAAAACCTTTTTATATACCTGCTAAATTATCAATAGACATTAAATCAATAAAAATTAGATAATATATTTATAAGTCGTACAAAAGAAAGGGTACACGAGGCAGGTTGTTTGTAAAGCAGATTAGGAATGTTGTATCAATAAACAATGTTTTTGTGCGCCGTAAAACACGCTCTGCTCGGCGAACGCCGGTACTTGGGAAAGCCGTTTATTAAACACGTAGTAATTTACATTTCTTTTGCGTGTCATAGATAACTATTTATTACATATGTGCCTGGTATAATTAAAAGTTTACAAAAATATCTCGATTCCAAACAGAGCTACATATAAGGCAGCGTTATGGCCGTGCGCGTCAGAATACACTTCTATGAACAGAAGCAGTCCGGTAATAGCTGCGAGTCTCGGTACTACCACTAGGGGGCAGCAGAGGAAAACATCCTTTAGTGTCCATAATTACCCAGAAGGGGGGATTATGTCATTGATGACTGCATAACACAGCTGCAGGTATTGGGTCACATCAGATGGAATCCCATTGGTCGGTTTTGGTCCTCTTTATTTACGCAACGCTAGATGATTGTTGGTCCACACAAAGTCACCAATGACTGCAAATAGCATAGTCCTGGCCAAAGGAAAGGCCAACTTCTTCATTCATCTTTGCAAAAACCTGCCTTAGGTACAAACTCAATGCAGGAACCCCTCGGATTATACATGCCGACTGCCATTTAAGTCCCTCTTTTTTGGTCTTTTCCACCAAAGCTCCCACCGTCTGTTCTTGCTTTGGATGGTAGGGATTGGAATTACCATAATTTAGCTAAAATACAAGATATTCCATTCTTAACATAACATTCACTCTCAAGCTTCCCGTTACATTCCGTTCTGTTCCCGTTACTTTCGGGATTACCTCCGGGGTTACTTTACAAGGCCACCGCTTTCGAACTTGTTCTAGAACAACACAGAAGATGTTTCCATCCGGTAAATCCGTTACATTTAATTCACAGCAGAAACTGAGCGAGTTCAACAGAGCGCCGGAGGCTTAGCTTCGCCACCGTGCACTACAATCCACGGACATTCTTCCATCCAAATACCCCTGCTTAATCCCGGAGCTACCCGAAATACTTAAGTAGAAGCAGGTTTAGCGGAGGGCTTTTAAAGTTTAATAAACGAGACGCAGCACAGGTTCCGGGACAATAAGGTTTTCACCTCCAATTATAATTTACCTTGAAGTGACCCCAAAATTCTTCTTTTCGTAGCAGATTTATTTATTTTTTTTACAAGGCCAGGTTATCGCTTCTGCTGGTTATTATTGATCGCCCGTGTAAATGATTACTGCCTGCTGATAAAATACTAGATAAACTCTTCCTCCAGCTGCTACTCCCCGGTGAACAGGATCTGTCGCCCTTTTAATTACACTAACCTCTTCGCCATAGAGGGTTAAGATCCAACAGCCTTAAAATTCCTCGTCTAATTAACCTTTTATAGTTTGTCAGTTAATTTGCATATAGGGCTGCATATGTAAAACCACATTATTCTTCTTTGCAGTTACAGGGGGAATACAAAAGGGTAATTTTCACGTGTATCAGATTAAAAATTAACCAAAAATTGCGAAAGTTACAAAATATTACAAAATAGTTTAGATTTTAATGATGGGGTCCCGTCCTTACTTAGGCTCAGCGTCCCAAAACCGGCTTAATCTACCCATCTAGGGCCCCCCCCCCCAAGGATTATTGGAAATACAAAATCCACATTATAGGAGTCAATGCCTTTGTAAATAAACCACTCCTACCACCCTCATCCAAAGTGCTAGCCGGCTTCACTACCTTTAATTTGATATGTATGTAATATTAGTAGGATAAGAGGATTCCATACGGTATCTCACAATTTTTTTCTCAGATCTGTCGTGTGAAACAAATAGGTGCGAAGGTGCCAGGTCCGGATTAGGTACCTAAATGATGTGTTAAAGTGATGCCTTTTTCATTTTATATATATTTATTTTCTTTATTACAATAATTGAATCGCCTACTATTTCCTTTAACCAAGAGCACTACAACTCTTCGGTGAGGCATACGTGGAACAGCCTCCCAGCAGAAATGGTAGAGGGTATTAAAAACATGCATAGGATAGGCATACGGCTCCTGAATCTAAGACGAGACCAACGACTGATTAAGGTTTGAGTCTTTACAGCAGGAGAAACGGGCAGACTAGATGGGGGCCGATCTGCATCCGAAACCTATATTTCTATATGGGCCATGACTGTCCCTTTAAGGATAAGCATGTAATCCCCCTTTCAAACACCAGGGGTCCTAAGAGGCTCGTTCTTCAGGTCTAAGGATCTTACATTCATTTTGGATGCAGGGTAAGCACTTTGTTTGTAGGGGGAGGGGAAGACTGAAAATGTTTTCTCTTTTTTGAAGAAGATTACGGTTTACAGATATTTTCCTTGGCCGGTTTCAGCGTAATCTCCCCGCAGTGATTAAACACAGCGTTCTTGGAACATTTACAAGTCAACCTGATATGCGATTTCAGCTCTTGGCTTCTCACAGGGGGAAAAAAAAGAAAAACTTGATGTTAAAAGAATATTTCAGTTCGGGGGAGGGGTGATAAGGAATCTCCTGTGATCTTGGATGAACTACTTTGTTCGGGATTAAATGACCTAATACGAGGATCACATTGTAATAGAACGCGGCTCCTTCTGCATTCCCACTAACCACACATTCTAAAACGCTCTATTGGTAATCCACAGTGAGTAGCTGTCACCCCCACCCCCCCAATTCCAAAAAAATAATAATAAAAAAAGGTAAAATAATGGAAGTTTCTCCATTTGTGACATTCTAAGGTTTCACGAGCTTATAACGGGTTAAATAACCCTCCATTCTTCTAAATCATTTGACACTTGTGGCTGCTTTAAACCCCACCGCCTGCATCGTTATGCAAATCCCCGTACCCCTCTCCAAAAAATGACTGCATCTTTTGTGAGGTCCGTGTTTAAACAGGGGAGGGGTGGGCAGAGGGCAGCACAGAGGGGGTATTTATCCCTTGTGCTTTAGGGCAGATTGTGACGGCTCCAATCTGAGTCCTTCCATTATTTTTCTCTTTAAATCAAACCATCTGCGCATCAGGCGACGATCCGCGAGTCAGCGGTTACCAACGTGCGGACGCGAGGGGACTCTAACAGCCTAAAAACCTTCCTATTCCCACACAAAAACCGCATCTTTGGTTAAATCTCTAATAATCTGTTTATGTCGGTCATATAACACGATTTAAGTATTAAAATCAATAACACGGCCTCTTGTTCTATTTCAGAATATTAGAACAATTTAAAGAAGAAAAAAAACCACCTTTTTGTTGTTAAATAATATGCCCCCCCCATCCATCACGCGAGATACTGGGGTATTCCAACCGCATGATATACAATTCCTATAGGACGTATATTACATGAAGTACGCGTATCTAATACATGATTTAGCAGACGTTCTGTGCATGCACTCGATTGGAGCGGAAATCTGGATGATAACCACACCGCTGGGGCGATCTGACACGGTAATCTTGTTTTCCCGGGTTAAACAGAGGTGATTCTGGTTTACTTAAACCAGTTCCAGACCCGAATACTTAAAAAATAAGCAATTAAAACTGTCAGCGGTCTGCGGAAGTGAAGGTGAAACCACAGGAAAGGACGGGGAACTTGAAATATAAACACGAGGCAGATGTAGAACTTTCTTTTTAAGTATCGCTCTCGCCGTCTCACAGCTCCATAGAACCCTGCAACACTTCCTTTTTTTACTTTGTCCTTCCTCTCTCTTGCGGTTCGAACGTGCCGGTTATCTTGTCTCCAATTATCCAAGGCCTCCCCCTGACCTCAGTTGCTGGTAAAAGTATCTGCACAGTGAAGTTGGTTGTCCTCGGCATCTCAAGAAGTTTATCAACCTTGGAGATCCCCCCCCCCGTAACCCCGTTTAAAATCCACGAGGGGTAATGGGATTTGGATCCATGTGTCACTAAGCTGATGAAGTTGCAATGAAATGCCATGTTAAATGAAATGGTTAAACTTTGATCACATCCTCTCGTTAATGGTCTGGAGAAGGTGTCGTTGCTCCTGTTAATCCTCAAAGCCCAGGTTTGCGGTGGGAGACGGATCGAGTCCTGCACCAGTTCCCACCAGCAGCTGTGCCAGGAGGGTGGGTGCGGATCAGAAGTTGCTGAAGATTTCGTGTTTCTTGCTCCAGTCCATCTGGGGGGCGCGTTTGTTGGCTCGCTTGGCCCTTGCTTTCTCCTTGGCTTCTGCTGCCGTGGGGCTAAGATTTAACCCGCTTTCCTCAAAGGGATCCTTTCTTCCGAAATCCCCCGCCTGACCAGGAACACAAATAAATTAACACATTTTAATACAAAATGATTGAGAAATGAACTACATGCCAGCCATCAGCATTCAGAAACGATCTAAACTTCCTTAAACTCATTGTGTGTCAACCATTGAGGTTCTAGAAGGAGACGGGTACCGGACATGGCATTGAGGTTCTAGAAGGAGACGAGTACCGGACATGGCATTGAGGTTATAGGAGGAGACGGGTACCGGACATGGTGTTGAGGTTCTAGGAGGAGACGGGTACCGGACATGGCATTGAGATTATAGAAGGAGACGTGTACCGGACATGGCATTGAGGTTATAGAAGGAGACGGGTACCGGACATGGTGTTGAGGTTCTAGAAGGAGACGGGTACCGAACATGGCATTGAGGTTATAGGAGGAGACGAGTACCGGACATGGCATTGAGGTTATAGGAGGAGACGGGTACCGGACATGGTGTTGAGGTTCTAGGAGGAGACGGGTACCGGACATGGCATTGAGGTTCTAGGAGGAGACTGGTACCGGACATGGCATTGAGGTTATAGAAGGAGACGTGTACCGGACATGGCATTGAGGTTATAGAAGGAGACGGGTACCGGACATGGCATGAGGTTACTCAAACATGGAGCATGGAACCTTGGGTGGTTGGTCTAGAAGACAATGTCTGGCCTGTATGTATTCATTAACCCCCCTATATTTATATATTTTTGCCTGTTGCGTACAAAGCGCATTTATGTTACCTGTGAGTCTTTGTCAGGACTTTGCAGGTCGCTGCGGGACGATGATGTCGATGAACCTCCATTCATCTGTAAAATACATCTTACTATTATTAACCTTCATTTCTAACGTCTACGCGAACCCTAACCAGTGATCGAGCTCTACGGGATGACCTAACTAAAGACTATTGGAAATTTATATTTATATTTTTTTTTTTTTTTTTTTATAACCATGGTCAGGACCGATAAAGACACCTTCTCCAAAAAGGTTTAACTCTTCCAAACTGGGGAGACGGTAATGGTTTTGACTGTTTTTCCCTCTTTCCGTAGCTTAGGAGCCAATGAGCTTACAGTCATAGAAACATCGTACTTCTCTTTGTCCTAAGAAAATTATAAGCAGCCATGATGCTCGTACCATGACACCTCGAGCAAACCCAGGCAAGGCTTTCCGCAATTTATTACATGCAGAAGCTAGAAGTTATCCTTGTTCCAGGAACATAGGTGGTCTCTCCTGATTTATGGGTATTATTAAATATCTGGAGCGTATGTTGAGAATCTTTAATATCTCTTACGTCCCGGGAAGCTCATGGAATCTTAAACATGATTCACTACGTGGAGAGAATCCATATTACCGGTAATTCATGTGATCGACGCCTGAAGGACCTAGCCTTAGGATACTGACCTGTGTCATTCCATTGTTGAGAGAAAGTTGGACGGAACCTAAAAATAGAGAAAAAATTCATTTAATGGATCTTCAAAAGAACCTCCAGAAGACGAGACGCCTCATATTATTAATCGATACAATAAATCGTGTAAATTCCTTGAGGTTCTTCCGAGAACCCGGTGGGGAACGTATCTCCGCACCTTTAGCGTGAGCTTCAGTCGGGCTGATTCCCAGTTTCTTGAAGTACTCGTCGGCTTCCGGGTCCACCACGAGTAACGACGTCTCGTGTTCCTTGGACTTGATGTTGGCCACCACCTCAGAATGCTTCATGTTCTCGACATTCTGCCCGTTCACCTGAAAACAGGAGCGTAAAAATGGGGGGACAATGAACCAGATGAAACACAACTTTTTCTAAGTTGGCCTCATAAAAACTATCAATTTTGACCAAAAAGACTCAATTTTTTTTTTTTTTGCCAAACTTTTGACTTGAAAAGCCGTTGATTCACCCCACAACTTAATAATTGCAAACAGTTATATATCTATTATTTTTTATTCTTTTTGGTGCTTTATTAAGCGAAAATTTCAATTTTAAGTAAATTTTAGCTGCCGCCTTTGAACGTCATCAAGTTCATTTTTCAGCCAGTCCTATAATGTGTATATAATGTATATATATATAATTTTTTTAATCTATATTAAAGGCATAGCGCAGATATTTGCGGCGTCGGCATGGTCGTGTTGTTCATTACGCTGCGTGTTGCGAGCGTGGAGGGGCCCCGTGGGAATACACGAGGTAAAGGGCCCCTTTTTCATGGAGTAACAGAGAAGTGGCTCCTTTTCTTTGGTTGCCGCTCTCTGCCCTCGGTGCTCGCAATGAAAACAAACACCAAGGCCTCTTTTCCTGGTTCCTTAGCAACGACTCCCTACTTTCTCCTCACAGAAATAATGACTCTGTGCTCTCGGCCACCTAGTTCTCTCACACCCTCGTCCTCCCCTAATACTCCCCCCCTCCATCATTCTCTTCCACAGCCGCCTCTACAAACCCTCATCCTCCCAAGCCCTTCTCTCTCATCTGCACCGGCCTCTCTCCCACCATCCTCTGCCCCCTACATTCTGCCCTATCTTTCTACCTCCGTTTTTTCCCTCCCCATTTATCTGCCCCCCTCTTCTATACCTTCAAAGACGTGGTGCTCCTCTTGGTTTTATCGCCTACCCTTCCCCTCCATTACAGCCCCCTCATTCTATCTACTCCCTCCCAGCCACTTTTGCCTCTGCCCTCCAGGATCTCTCAGACATTCTCCCCACCACACCAACAGCGCCACCCTATATGATTTTATATTACCCCACCCGTCTTTATACTGCCCCCCACCTATAACCTCCAGTCCTCATCCCTTCCACCCCCCCGCCTCCCCATTCTGATGCCCCTCTCTACATTACAATTACCCCCCACCCCTCCGTAGCGATAAAATTTAGATCTGTAACTCCTTTTATATCTCATATTTATCACAATGAGCCAACAAGTGACTGTAATGCTTTATTGGCTGAGGAGCTGACGCTTCTCATCGGGCAGCTTGTATAGACCCGCGCAGCTTGGGCGCAGATAAGAAAAGGAACCGTATGACTTAATGTAACTACAAATCCGGTAACAATTTGGGGTAAACCACAGAAAAGAGTCTTAATGCATCGGGACTTTCTCCCCGAAAACCTGCGCTGTTGGCCGGGATGTTTTCGCACGGAGATGGAAATGTCTGCTAAGCGGCTCTCGGGAATCCTCGCCGCCTTACAATGTGGCATGAAATATTCATGGCCGCCTCTGGCACAGAGCGTCTGCGAGGTACGACGGAGGATCGGGTTCCCAAATACCACAGGTGGTTTGTCGGAGATGGAGGATAACACAGAAACGAGACCCCTGCCCCTCTGGCACCGCACCGTCTCCCCCTCGCATGGCTGCACCGGCCGCATTAAATGTGCATGAGGACCCGTGGGCTGCGGGACTTAACCTGCGAGCTGCACAATGGCAGGAGATGACAGATCCACCGGGAAGAGGGTCACCCAGGGTTCAGGGGACTCTGGCAACGCGGGGCGAGATCAAGTGACCTGGGGCACTGAGCACAGAACGTGCCGGCAGATCGGCCCCCATTGGGCCCCCGTCTAGTCTGCCCGCTTCTCCTGCTGTAAAGACTCAAACCTTAATCAGTCGTTGGTCTCGTCTTAGATTCAGGAGCCGTATGTCTATCCCATGCACTCACTGTATTTACTTCTACCACTTCTGCTGGGAGACTCTTCCATGTATCTACCACCCACTAAGTAAAGTGAAACTTCCTTATAGATAACAGCCCTTTTGTTCCAACATTTCTCCTCCTCTGTACCTTGTTAAATCCGGTTATAAAACACATTTCTAAATTAACACTTTGGGGGCCAGACACATCAAAGACACCCACCGGTCACACGAAGAGTTAATGAATCTCGTCAAAGGCCAAACTTTTTAGTAATTGCCTTTGGCTAATTTCTTTTAGAAAATATTCAAAGTTTAGATAAAAATGCCAAAAAGTGCAACTGTTTCTGAAAACTGGGCACATGATTTGGGTGTGACTTCATTAACCCTTTACGGTACCCGACAGAAGCTTACATAGATATCGCCTTTTTCCATCTTCATTAAAATCATTAACAGTTAAAAGTTATATAAAAAGAACCATTAAAGCCCTGTCCGTGGCCACACCCTCCAAACAAAAAAGTGTTTCTCTTTGGCCAATTAATTTGCTGGGAGGTTAATATAGAAGATTATAGGATCGACTTAAGCCAATAGGAATTCGATAAGACTTGTATTAAAAAAAAAAACTAAAAAGCATGAGCCCAACTCTGGTGGTCTTCTTACCTCGACGAGGCGGTCCTGGGGTCTCAGACCGGCTTTGGCTGCAGGAGATCCCGGATCCACCGAGCGGATGAACTGGCCGGGTCGGGACTTCTCGCTGTGCAGATTAAACCCATAACCGTTGGGTCCTTTCTTCAAATAACACAGACGGGGGCAATGATCCTTCAGCTGGCCGTTTATCTCCTGCAGAAAACAAGAACGCAGTTTTAGAGCAGATCCCAAGAACAGCACAGAGAAACAGAATGTGCCGGCGGATGGGCCCCATCCGGCCCTCATCTAGTCCACCCCTTTCTCCTGCTGTAAAGACTCAAACCTTAATCAGTCGTTGGTCTCGTCTTAGATTCAGGGGCCATATGTCTATCCCATGCATGTTTAATACCCTCCCTGTATTACCCTCTACCACCTCTGCTGGGAGGCTGTGCTACTTATGTACCACCCTCTCAGTAAAGTAAACCTCTCTTCCATTCCATGTCACCCCCCGACCCTCTAGTGTTAGATGATGGCCTCTTGTTCTAACGTTTCTCCTCCTTTTGCAATAAACTGAAGATTCTGCGCATTCGTTAGTAAAATCTACCACTGTTACAGCCTCAAGTTGCCCCAAAATCTAAGCGGTCGATTCAGGTCCAGCAATGCTGCAGTCTTTTGGGCGACGGAATTGTTCTCTGGAAGGGTTAATGACCTTTAACCTCAGAACGATTTACACGGCTCCACTGTCCCCTCTGGCTGGCCCAGATGTGCAAACATGCAATTATCCAGGGCTGCGTGTCAATCAAACGCTGGTTTGCATCTCAAATTAATAGCTTTGCATGATCGGCAAACACTAAAGCCCCGCGAGCTCTCCGGCCAATGAGTGTCTCTGAAATCACAAACGCCGCAGTAACGACTATTATTCAATTACTTATATCATTAGTGTGGGGTTACCCTAAAACTATTACGCCATTTAAAACACTGTAAATATCAAGGACATGGCATAGAAACATAGAACCTTCCGGCAGATCGGCCCCCGTCTAGTCGCCTGTTTCTCCTGCTGTAAAGACTCAAACCTTAATCAGTCCTCGGCCTTGTCTTCAGGAGCCGTATGTCTATGCCGTGCATGTTTAAATCCCCTCACTGTATTACCCTCTACCACTTCTGCTGGAAGGCTGTTCCACTTATCTACTACCCTCCTAGTAAAAGTAAAACTTACTTTAATTCCGTCGTCTGGCGGCACCTGAGACGCGAACCAAGTCCTGGAGGAACCAGAACATTTTGTTGATCTTCTAGTATCCCCCAATACTAATACAGACACAAAGCTGGGGAAACGGGGCGTGGCAATGCATGATGGGATATATATGTCCCGTGGAGATCTAAAGGGTTAATTTCCAGGGGGGGAAGCTTGTACTTTCCCATGTTCCCTTTTAAGTACAATTTGAATGTTTGCTTCTTTTTTTTTAAAAGGAAATTGCAACTTTAATGCCTCTGACGTCAACAAAGACAAACATTGTTAACTCATTAGACTCGGGTCACCGGAGTGCCTTGGGCACCTTCTACTTAACGCCGTTCGGCATCCATCCTTGGCTGAGAGCAGGAGGAACCTTTACTGATATAACCAGATGCTTGGAATGTTTCTTATCTCTAGAAGACTTTGCTGATGGAATCAAAAAGTTGAGCAATTAACACCCCCCCTGAAAAAAAAAAATGGCTGCATCTGGTTTAACCCACGCACCTCCCGGGACCCCTGTGACCTTATCTGCAAAGCAGCTGTTCCTGGCTTCCTGTTCAATCTTCTTTTCTCGCTTGTATAACCCGATAACACGTAACCAGCGCTAAACATCAAACCCAAGTTTTGCGTTTTTTGTCAAATATAAAAGGCAGGGCTTTATATTTTTTCTTAGTGGCTTCATGTATTTTGATTCCTTTTACTTTACAGAGAAGGTGGTAAATAGGTGGAACATCCTCCCAGCAGAAATGGTAGAGGGTAATACAGTGAGGGTATTAAACATGCATGGGATAGACATACGGCTCCTAAGACGAGACCAACGACTGATTAAAGTTTGAGTCTTTACAGCAGGACAAACAGAGTACACGGGGGCCGAATTGGGCCGATTAGAGCTCACCATTGTAACACCTTTATCTATACATATTTCACAATTTAGATTTGTAGAGAGCATCCATGAAATTGTGCACAATCATACAGCCCAATTACACGTCACAAGTAATTAAGGGGTACGCGTACCTACTTTGACCTATCGCTGTAAGTAAATTTATATGGGGGGGTGAGGATTTCATTTTGCTCGCTGAGCTGTTTCTTAATCCAGCTATACCTTTTGACCTCAACGTATTAAATATATACGTTCTTGTTGCCGGAGGCCTGATCTGTCTGCCATGCACGACGACAAAGCCGTTGGAAGTATTAAATTCCATCAAGTCCGCTCGGAACGTAAGCAAATAGCGAAATAATTAATAGCAGCAGAAGAAATAGAGAACGCAGAGCATGCGCCGGTCGGGTTCTGGAATGTATAAACCATCGGGGAAAAGAATTCCAGAAAACCTTCCTCCTCCAGAATAATTAGACAGCCTGTTGGCAGCACATCGTGCCCGCGATCAGCAAGCTGCGAATTCTCAGTGCTTTATGGCGAGGGGGTGTGAGAAGGCATGGAATGGATGAAGCCGAGCGAAAGTGTTTGAGGAAAGCCAGATCAGCGATTAAATCTCTCTACACAGAGAGGAAAGTCAGCGTCCGGCCACCCGGCAGAGATCCGGGCTGCGTACAGAGAAACATGTTATTCCCCGTACGGAATGTACGGATCAGCGGGGCGGATTTTAAGATCTATATTCGCTTTAAAATTTGAACCCAATAAGTTTGGAATATCACAGTTTAGCCCTTTTTTTGGGGGGGGTGGGGGTAGGACTTTAGAATTTGACGGCGCTATATAAAACAATAATAATAATAATAATTAGTGCAATGAATGCTAGCTAAGCATTACTTCGCATTAGGTGAGCATATCTTGGAACTTCTGGAGCTCTCCTTCTTCTGGCGGCTTCATGTAGGGACAGGGCTAGCCCCAGAGAACCGTTAGTGGGAGGAAACTGGGCGGGGAGTTAGAGAAAGTGGGCAAGGAGTAGGCAGAACACGGGCGGGGAGAGGATGCGGCCAAACGCCACTCCTCCCGGACAAAAGGAAAAGGTGACCAGGAGACCCAGGGAAGCCGGGCTTTACATGGAGACTCCGGGACACACGCGGCACATCAGTTTCGATTTTGAATATACAATTCTTTGTCTAACATAACAAAACTGCAATAAAGGAAATATAACGCAATACTCGAGAACTCAGGAACTCTACTTATAGGACCTCCAAAAAACTCACTCAACTTTATTCTGTGGGTGGTTTTACCCGTCATGGAGTCCTTCTTCTTGTCTCATTACAAACCCTGATCAAAGTAGAGGAACACGTTAGCATTTGTTGGCAGTACAAACGTTAATTACGTAGACTCTCCTGCTCGTGACGTACACAAGTGGTCGCTCGGCCAAGTTCTCGTCTCCCATCAAACATCTCCCATTGTCTTTGAAGTATCGTTCCCAAATAACCTGCACCAGACTGATTCCAGGAAGCGCGGCAGGTGAAAAGCCTCCTGGCGTTGGCACGACTGCCGGTTCCTAACACGGGGCATTAGTATAATCTGTACACCGGCCGACAACTAAACAAACATAGGAAGCGTGCCAACGTAATGTATGCTGCTCACAATCTGATCTCAGGTGCACCACAGAAGACCTTCAAGCGGTGGCGCTCATCCAAGGACGCGGAGCCACAAAGCAGGACCTCGTTGGCTCTTGATGCCTCATTAACTTCATTACGCGTATATAAAGTGGCTCAAGAGGACAGGACACTCGCAAAAGATTTAGGAGTTAAACTTAGCGGAGTGCCTTGGTCCAGTTATTAGATGTGGGGCAATCTGGCCACCAATTTAAGGGATCTAACATCACTTGGTCTTCACAGACGAAGTCAATCCATAACCACCATTATAAAGGATTTATTTAGTGTACAGAACAGTACAATTTAGGATTCGGGAGAAGCCGCAGCTCCACCTTAAAGCGATGAACGGCACTGCCGTAGACACGGAGCTCCCTCCGCGGACTCAACAAAGCAATCATTTGGCAAATCCACGTAGCCATCCGGCCCTCTTCGGCTGCCGTAAGCACATACAGCATTGTCTGGATTTCCTGCTGCCCCTCCCAGCACTTAAGAGGTTAAATATTCTAACATTAACCTCCGCAAATGATTAAAACGCAATAAATCAGTGAGGCATCGTGTTTGACCTCGCTGTCCCTCCCTCCTCCACCAAAATAATTGTCAGACAGAGTATTTTCTATTATTCTATTTAACCTTGTAAATGAGATACGGGAATGGTTAACCCCTTCAGCAACGCCTGAGCCCACCGCAGAAAATGTATTTCCACGGCCTCAAAAGAAGAGAATCACAGAAAATAGGTTTAGAAACTAATATGTTTGTTGTTATATTTCTCGCCGTTATTAAAAGGAATAAAGAAATAATTTAAAAAAGCAGCGCTGAACATTCTACTGGAAATGGGAATTTTTAGTAAATGATTAAATGTCACAAAAGTAACACAGAATTGAGTGCTAATTTTTTTTTATTTATAATCTATATTTCCCTTTAACAAAGCGTTTGGTGTTTCGTGTAACAGGTGAGCGTTTGCGGTGGGAATCTGTACCGCGTGTGACTGATGTCCTGTACCGGGGCCAAAGCTAACAAGAGACTGATGTTTCTTGTTAATCATTCTCCGAGAGGGCCGGAATCAGCTGGGAAAGCGCCGGCGGGATTAAAGCGCCCGCTCGCCGAACAGCCATTCCCAGCCCCCAGCCCCATTTTCTGCCCACCCCTGTCATGACTTCCAGAATAGACATGTGGGACTTTTAACACTTTAAATGCCTGTTATTATAGTGGAAGGTAATGCCAACATACCATACCTCTCAACAGTCCCTGTTTTCAGGGACAATCCCAATTTTCAGGCACTGCCCTGCTATCCCAAGCAGTCGCCCCACAGTCCTGCTTTTGCAGGTAGTGAGGACCCTCTGATCCCCCCCCCTCTGACTGGTCTAGTGATGTCTCTCGTTTCCATTTCATGCTGTCTCTACACAAAGTTTTTGGGCCGTAGAACCCTGCGATACCCTCATACCCAGCAAACATTCCGAACTCCTAGAAAAAAGGGGCATCAGGGGAGGGAAGAGGGACTGGCTAAATTGAAAATGGACACTTGGGATGTATCCAAAAGTTACCCAAGATCAGATGAAAGTAAAATGTACCGGTAATATATATTTTTTTGAAATGACCGGTGATTTTAGAGCGAAACAATATATATAAAAAGAAAAGCGAGAAGTCTTTTTCCCGCAGCGCCGTCTCTGCGTATAAAATCGGTTTGCTGAGCTTCGGGAAAAAAGTTTTTTTGTAGAGAAAACAAATCCCGCTGTGAGTGTGCGCCGTTATTCCTCATTCCCAGGGCAGTCGCTCTGATCTGCAGGGATTTCGTTAAACCCTAAACTCCAGCAAGCTGCTTCCTGCCACTATTTTGTGTACTAACGTACCTCCCAACAGCCTCGGGTTTGGCAGAGCAGTCCCTATTTTCAGGCATTTTCATAGTTCCCAGGTATGGGGGGCAGCAGGTATGACGTATGCTGTATGAGGGGTTTCGTTCCTCACCCAAACGCCGGTCATGAGAACAACACGTTTGTTACATGCATGTAAAGGGGTGTATATTTAAAGTGCGCCTGCCCCTTTAAGCCGTAAAAAGGAAGTGCATCGATCCTGTGTGTTATTTTTTTCTCTTTTTCCCCCCATTCCGCTGGTTTCTCAGGATCCGGCTCGTTGCGGGGAGCCAAGACACTAATCCTGGAGATAACGCCGCAGATCCAGATTATAGAAGAGCAAATTCAGTCCGGCTGCTTTCTGCGTAATGCATGACATCACAACCAGGCCGGCGCCTTTTACTGATTAACAGCAATGCTTGCAGCGGCTTATATCAGAAACACCCTGTAATAACAGTACCACGTTACGTAAGGAAGCTTTACTTTACTGAGGTAGTGCTAGATAAGTGGAACAGCCTCCCAGCAGAGGTGGTAGAGGAATTAAAACAAACATGGCAGTTTCTCCCTATTTCTGATTTCGTCGTGATTTCGGGAGGCACGTGAGACTCGGATTAGCGCGCTTGGCTCCTGGTTACTGATATTCTGTGCAGGGGACACAATTAATCTTCTTGTCCTGCTATATCACCTGTTCCAGGCGGTGACCTTGTCAACGAACATTCATTTCCAGCTACATTCCTTATAGGTATTAGCCTCTTAAGTGTAACTTACCCAATAATACTCTGTGTGGATGTGGACAACATTAACCCCGCGTTTAGTCAAGCCTTGGGATCCGCACATTATTGTGAGTGTAAAGGTAGATGCGAAATATGCACTCAAGTAAAAAAAAAAATGTAAAAAAAAACAAAAACAAATGTAATCCGACAATGAGAGTTTGTTAAAGCGAACTAAAAAAGGGAAAAAAAAAATATGAGTAAAAAAAATATGAGTATAATATAGAAATAAAAAGAATAAAAAAGGGTGTAAAAAAGACATTAAAAAGTGTAATAAACAGAAAATGTAGAAGAGAAAGAGCATAATAAAGAAAAAGTGTAAGAAAGAAAAAAGTATAATAAAGAAAGAGAAAGTGTAAGAGAGAAAGAAACGCTTATTATAGTAAATGTAATTTCTAGCTTGTTAGGTTACGTTGTTGAGGTTGATATGTTTTATTCCTCGAACACAGAAGAAGATGTTACGTAAAGTTACGTAAGCTTTCTGGGCCTCAGAGGTCTCTCCTTCAGATGGAAAAGTCTTCCGAGGTCCCTAAAGTTTACGGCCAAAGAGTAAAAACATCCCGAAGGGCCGGTTCCAGCCCTGCCAAAGATAGACCCACAGCGGGCTGCCACAATGAGCTCGTTGTCCAAATTATGTTGGCCGGGCCAATTCTCCATCCATTGCTGCCAGTAAAGGGACAGTGGAGACCTCAACATCAAAACAATAGCCGCAATGTCCAAAAACACGCGACCAACGGAGATACGAGAAGATTCCGTTGATGGAACTTTTCCGAATCTGAAGTCATGGAGCAGTAGAGAAGAAGACACTCCATTGAAGCCCACGGGGACATCATTCTATATTAAGCAAAGTCGACTTTTCCGACATGACTACAAAAGCTCTTCCTGTCCCCCCCCCCCCGGAAAGGGTCTCTCACATCCCAAGCAGGGGAAAAACATTGAAAGATGCAAATCAATAAAGTCCAGAAGGAAATATTAGAAATATAAATAAAAGTTCTCTTGCCGGCACGTAAAGATCTGCCGGGATTTTTGTTTTTAGGCGGCACCTTCTTTCCTAACCTCGTACCCTCAAGGAGACCTCAGAACATCTTAATGCAAGAAGAAGGCAGAGAACTCTTACATGTGTAGGCCGTGTAGGAGAAACGGCCGGATACATGTTTATTATCTACTTCCTGGGGGTCCGGCCACAGAACCCCATGTTTTAACAACCAAACAGGACACGTATGTGACAATCCAACATAACATAAAGACAGGGCTGTGGTGAGTAAGTTGGATAGATATTTATATAAACGATATCAGGGGGTGAAGTAATGTATCTGGACAGGCTAGGTTCACATGCTGCAATACTTCCTTTTCGGACCCAAGTATTTTTTCCTCCCCTTTAAACTTGTTTTTCTCACGGAGATGACTCTTCGAACATCACCCAGAAGCGGCCTCGCCCCTCTTATCGGACTCCAGCACCGCCGCCGGGAATGTTTTTGGAGCAGCTGATAACGGAGATCACGCAACTCGGCAGCATCGGGATCCAACATTCCAGGTAGCGGATGCAAGACACATTAGAGGTGCCGTTCCACTAAGACGTCGATCTCATCGGTCGTTTTAATCCCAACAAAAAGGCTTAATTACACGGAAAGGCCGGTCGGCGCCTGCTGTCGTGTGATGTGAGAATTATCGGTTCCCTTAAAAATGTATGAATTCGCTAAAAAATGCATACAAAGGCTTTCAACAGTACGGGAAATTGTGTTTCTAATCATTCCGTTTGGTTCTGAAAGTGTTAATTTTATAGGCCCCTTTAAGGTCTCCTTTTTGGCCAACAAATTTCGGTATAAACGAGTAGCGATTCCACCTGGAATTCTGGCAAATATTTGGAGTTTTATTCGACTATTTTAGTGGTTTTAAAAAAGTAGTAGTAATATATAATCATAATATTACATAAATCACACAAGTTCCCAAACCCTTATCTAACATCCTATCAACCCAACCGTCTTCTCTGGTCATGGACACCAGCCCTGCGAGATCCAATGACGTCACTTAACGGTGATCCTTCTCCCGTGACCAGTCTTTCTAATAAAGCCCTGCGCGCTGCATTTTCCATAAGGAGGGTTCTTTAAGCCCAAAAGGAGCTCCATCGCCCTGCTGCCCTTTTTCCTATCCTATGTCGGGTGATGTTCCACAAACTATCAGAAATGTTTAAAATCTTCTCCTATGCCACATGACAATTAAGTGTTCCCGGCAAATATAATTATATTACATTATATAGTTATAAAATTTTACTTGAGTGAAGAATTATTTCTCGGAAGAATTTGGGGGTTTTGAAAGTACTAAAATGTTAAAAAAAAAAAAGTACTTTTTGCTTTACAATGGGAAAAAAAAGTCAATGTATATCCTGTTAGGCAGGTCGGGTCAGTTCTAAGCCAATAATGATTGCACTACTCTTGTATTTGTGATGTAAGGATGGGAAATTTCTAGTAAACTAATAATAAACTAAACTCAGTAAACTAACAATTTTTCTAAGAAAATAAAAAATGGCATTTTTTTTTATAAAAAAAATTTAATAATGAAATGCTATACTCATTTTTTTTTGGAACTGGGTTTATGATGTCACTGGAGGGCTCATCAGAGTTAACCATTATTATTATTATTATTATTTTTTAAGTATATGTGTTTCTTTTGTTTTTTTCATCTTAACTTCTAGAAAACGGGGAGTCCTCAGGGAGGATTTAGACCCCTAAGACGTGACCCTTTTATCTCAATTCATGATAATTTCGTAATGTCTGCGAAATATGGGACCGGGCCATTAAAGTGTTAACGCAACCATGATTATCTAAAAAAAAAAAACAAAAAAAACACACACACACACACACACACACAAAAAACCCCCAGTAGGCCAGTAGTTATCTTCTTGACAGATGGCGTATAAAACTGCGACATTTATGCTCGGTTATCTGTGTTTACACAACGTTGCGAGATCCGAAGGGGATGAACAGCCAAACATTTCAGATCTGGCCTCCCCGGCCTTCACACGCTCCCTGTCCTCACGTGATGCGGTGCCAACGACCTGCGGCATCTTCACGTAACGTCCACGCACACGTCAGGCCAGAGGGGATTTTGATGAATACGTTTGCCCCAAAAAGGCACTCTTAAAAAAGTCCAGCCGTTTCTATCTTTGACAGTGCCAGTAAGCTTCAAAAAGGAGGAAAAACATTAGAACAAGAGGCCATAACCTAAAGCTAGAGGGTCAGAGGCGCAGATGGAATGCGAGAAAGTTTTACCTTACTGAGAGGATGGTAGATAAGTGGAACAGCCTCCCAGCAGAAGCGGTAGGGGCAGACTAGATGGACCGAATGTTTCAGATCTGCCATCGAATTCAGCAGAATGTTTATTCCGCGTTGGATGATTCACAAGATGGTTGTGCAATTAAAAATTGTTAAAAAAAAAAAAACACGCACCAATAAATTGCGATGTTTAGGCGTCTGTCAGATCTGCGATTTCAGTGGGTTGGCCCGATGTTCTCCACGACATGTGGACCCACTTAAGTTTTAATAACAACAATGGTGGGAGCTGGAATGGCTCCCCGGCAGGGGGGGTATAAACAGGATTCCAGAGGGCAAACTGACCCAGGTGCTGTATCTGGGTTGAAGTTCAATTGAGTAGTTAAGTTAGCCACCCTAAAATACCCATAATCCTCTGCTGCAGAATAGTCTCAAACGTTCTATTAGAGCTTTCATAGAACGTCCTCCTTAACTATTGTTAAATAATTGTTACAAGGAAGTCTGTCCCTTCATTGACTTTCATTAGTCAGAGAGTCCAACTGGGCGATTAAGACTGAGCCATTCTATCGGTCCCTACAGGCACTATGATAAGGAGTCGGGGATCAGATAACAGAGCGAGAAATCATACAAACGGCTGATATGCAGCATCCTGAAACATTATATTATGGGGCAAAAACTACAACTGGTTTAAAAAGGAAACAAAATATGATTGGGGGAGGTGTATGAAATAATTATATTATTGCACCCTTCGGGCACACAGAGTTTGACACCGAGACCATGTCACCTTTTCACAACTGAAATTTGCATTGGAAAATATATATAAATAAGATAATCATGATAAAGATAAAAGGTTATGTTCCTGGATTTGCATTGCCAAGTGACGCAGACCAGTAACATAGAAGTTTATCAAGTTAGACAAGGTGATTTATCTGAAGTAGAAGTTCCCGAGCGTGGCCCTCGGGTGTGAAGCTTCATGAAATGCATACGGATTTTTACAAGCACTTTTTACAAGGAAGCGTAGTCACTGTTACTGTCAAACTCTCGGTGCAAAAAACCTTCGTTACGGGAAAATTCGTAGAATGGTAGCTGCTGGGCTGAAAACTACGTGAAAAATGTACCTGGAGCAATTGATATGGCCAAGCAAAAAAACAAAGCGCACAGACTCGGGCTATAAAACCAGCACAATAAACTTTAAAATACCTTAAGATACCAGGAAGAGCCGAACGCAGAGCACAGAGAAATGCATTTTATTGCAGAGCAGAAAAGAATATCCGTTTAATAATTTTCACATGACTAAGCTACTATATGTTGGCTAAACTCGGGGCATATGGGAACATTCTGCCCCTATGCCCTGGTTCTTATGTACTGCTGGTTGGCTGTATTACTGTCCCAAAAAATTGCTATCTTGTCCTGATCTCCGAGAATGTTGGAAGTATGGGGAAATCTATTCTATAAACCACACCTCCCAATTATCCAAATTCGTTGGCCAGCTTACCCAATCAGTACACGAAGCGGCTGGCGTTCCATTAGCAAGACAAGCTCTGTGTATGCTCCGCGTGGGCAGGTCCAAGGTATAATGTGGGTGGGGCACGAAGTCACAATTCCGCAAACATCAAGGACAGAGCAGTTAGTATTAGAGACTGGACTTCTTATTTTTCTGGGATCCACTTGAGATTCCCCTCTGATTGACATCAACAGATATATCAGACTTTTATCAATTAAATAAGATAAAAAATAATTTTTTTTTTTTTTTTATATCTTTAAATAAGATAAAAAATAAGACAATTGAAAGAAGTTACGAAAAAGTTACTTAAGAAAAAAGAAGTTACGAAAAAGAACTGAAGAAAAAGTTATGAGCCGGATCTAAAAACCCAGGAGCCCCGGCTACCTGGCATCTGTAAAGCCCTGCTTTGAGAAGCTCCTACGATACATGTCCATTGGGCCAGCATCAGACGGTTTCTCCAGCTAACTGGACCAGGTTAGCGTGCATAATAATTGACAAGATCACAGAGGTCCTGGGGGGGGTAGAGTATCAACCGGGCCCCTGAGTCCTAAAGAGAGAACCCGGGACCCCTGTCCGTGACGTTTAGTGGGAGCAGCAGAAGATCAGCGGGCTGGTGACACAAGTCTCCCTTCCACGCCATTGACCACAGTCAGTACCTGCGACCTGCGAGTGTGTATTTATCGCGTGTCTAAACACTGCGTGTTACAAGCTGGGAAAATATCTGTCACCAGCATACGGCTCGTTTTTTCTCAAAATAACCGCTGATCTACGGGTTGTGCCACAGGCAAAAGTTAAAAAAAAAAAAAAAAAATAAAAAATAAAAAGAAGGTTCAAAGGTCTAATCTGATTGCATCGAACCCATTGTTAGCAACTTTTCTTTTTTGTCACGAGCTAAAAATAAACCCAGAAGAGGAAATTTTTTTTTTTTTTTTTTCCTGGGGTGTGGATTCTTCCTACATCCGAGGCATGTCCTGTTACTCCACCAACAGAAAACAAACCGGCCTCCTTACAGCCTGGGAGCCTTTGTCAAAGAAAATGAGACAAGGGAAGCCATGAATATCCTGCGTCTCCGTACCTCTACCCACAGTCAGGAGTAAACCCTGGAACCTGAGGGGGGGAAAAATGGTCCGAGAACCAAAGATTTAGGAGGACAAGAGAAATTGTTACAGGTGTAACCTTTAGAGTAACAACTCAACTTCTCGTCTTCCACCAGAGGACCTCTGGACCTTTAGGGTTTTTGGGACTCTCTAAAAATTATTCCAACACCAACGATGCTTCAATACCTAAAAAGTTTTTCTTTCTATAGCCATTTGTGCTCCATTCTAGAACACAAGAGGAAGAGAAGATGTTCTAGAACTGGAGAAATGGGTTCCGATCACAAGGAGCTACTGTGGAACGAATTGTGGACCCATTGGTGGGTTGGGGGTCAAATGTGTTTTTTTAAATGAAATCCAGTATGTCTCGAAAAAAAAATAAATTATGTTCTACTGTACCATTGTGACGATTCAGAAATAATACTCGGCAAAGTTCTATGTGAAACAGTAACCATGGAAACCATCGGAATGTTTCTGATTGTCTAAGATTTAGCAGGTTGTATTTACTTCCTTAAATTTTGAAATAAAAACATCTAACAGCATGCGTTGTTCAAGGTACAATATACGTATTTTTGTGTCGATGGCCTTGAACACATCGACTGGTTGGGGCCCTACATATGTCTTAAGCACCGGTTAGTGACTTCATTGGTCGAAAGGTCCAGATTAAACCTGTATCCACCTTCACAATCCGGCTGCGGAATCAGCCGGGGGAACAAAGAGAGCTCTGTACGTACGGCTGTTAATTCATCAAGCGCCGTCTTGTAAACCAAAGCCGGATTGTACATTCCCTGACGTTACAAAGAAATGCACAGAATGTATCCAACGGCATTGTTTCCTTCCCCGCTCAACCAAAATCAAGAGCGTTTGTATATACACAGGTCATATTAATACAATGAGAGGTCAAGGACAAAAGATAAAAAAAACATATAGAAAACATATAGGAATAAACGGAACCAATTTTCCAAGTGAGTTCCGTACATCCAGATTCATTCTTCAGTATTTTACTAAATATACGGTAATTTGACGCTTTTTCCGCTTGAGCCGGACCTTCTTCTCCGTCCGCACCGGTATGTTAAAGTTATCATCCATGTTATATCGCCTTGGTGGAATATTTTTACTCTCCCCTATTCTATCAGCCCTACATATTCTGCCGGCGCAGTATAAATATACGTAATGTGATGAAAAATGCAATAATGAACCAACATATCTTCCACCCTCTTTCCACAGCTAGGACCCTCCTCATAGACAGGCTTTAGAACCCTGGTGGGTCGCGAATCCGGAACCCCTTATGAATATGTTTTTGAGAATGGCCAAGCGGGTCCTTCTCGGAGAAGAAACTCATGGGGGTCTCGAGCATCTCGAATTCTGGTCTAATTAGATCTCTATTGAGAGCTTCAACCAGCTGTCCAACTTGGGTGATGTTTCTGGTTTCGAGGGTGGCCAGAGACGCCAGCAAATATCTAATATCAAAATTAGGATTTTTTTTAAAGGATTGTCCCTAATCAAGGAAGATAGCTACAAAAAATAAGAATGGGCAGTCATCTGGGATGAAGAAAAAAAAAAAATACACATTACGTTAAGGAAAGTGCAAGCTCTTTGGAACAGTTTAACATTTTGTCTGAATTCTAGTATTTTTTTCCCCCTTATCACACATGTTTGAAGAATTTTTCAGTTGAAAAACCTCAATTCTGCAACTATTCTAGAAAGAATAATAGTTTTTATACCGGTTCTCCGTGTAAATGGTTAATGGTGACCTAGAGAAGCGTGGTCTCCCAATGGAGGTTGGGTGGCTCTGGAAACACAAAGTCCCAACATTCCCACACTGCGCATACAATGGGGAGAAAAGGCGATTAAATGTCACTGTTTAATCAAGCAGAAAATGGGTAAAACACAGCGACCCGCTAACCCTATGTATTAAAAGAAAGCCGCTTCTCTTCCGCCGACGGGATTGGCTTAACCCTTTCATCTCCACGGGGAAGAAATAATCCAACAAGGGGATTTTTGGCTTAGAATGACGTTCCAAATATTTTTTTACCTAAAGCCCAACCTTTTGATTGCTCTTAATCAGGGGCCAAACGAGATCGATACCCCCCCCAGCACAGAGAGGTTAGAATTGTTAATAAATGTAATTTCTGGTCACCCGTTCAAAAGGGACATTATGATTAGGGTGACAAGAGGTCAGAGGGCTAAAATGAAAGAGTCAGGGGTCGAGATGTAATTTAGAATGTATTAACCTCAAAGTGAAGGTTATGTATAAGCAGAACAAACTCCCAGCAGATGTGGTAGAGGCTAATATA
This sequence comes from Spea bombifrons, assembly GCF_027358695.1. NCBI lineage: Eukaryota > Metazoa > Chordata > Amphibia > Anura > Pelobatidae > Spea > Spea bombifrons. The sequence goes on from NC_071093.1 coordinate 43,233,651, forward strand.
AAACAAAGAAATATAAATACAGATTAATAATAATAATAATAGAATTATGGGGAGTATAATATTAGAGATATCGCACTGGGAGGATTTCATAAAAGCTTCTAGATTCCACTAATTCTTCACTCCTCCACGCACCAAGTTTATAGAAATCACAAGACATTAGATACACGAAACATTGTAGCCGACAGATGCCAGATCCGCATCCGATGGCTCCAGGCAATCCACGGAGCCTCTTCCAATCCGAGTTTACACTGTAAACAAATTGATAGTAAACACCGAACGCACCGGTGTCACGGGGGGACGCGCTTACGGGATAAGCCACAAAAGGTCTTTATATGAATATCATTTGATGTGTCCGTAAAGCAGATGAACAAATACAAACCGCACAGCGTTAGCGCCATGCCAAGTATTAATACGTCATCACACCTACAACAACGTAATGTTATGTTAAAGTGAAAATAAAAAATATGTCATGGGAATAATTAATTATATTATTATAATTAATAAAAATGTCAAACTAATCCCACAGAGAGCTGGCATTGGGAAAAATTTTATTAACTTTTTGTTAATGGATTAAAAACCAGTTTTTTATGGGTTTTTTTAAATTATTATTATCAGCATACGTTGGCATTATTTGTCACATGAATACATGAGCTTTAAGCTGTATGCTATCACGCCTTTTTTAAATGTTTAGGAATTTGAGGAGGAAAACCTGGATAACTGGAACAGGTCTATAAAATATATGACACGTCCTTGCTGGGTTATAACGAGAGGTTCTACGTTTAACAGCAGGAGACGCGGATTGAGGTTTGGCCGGGTTTCCAGAAGGTTATGGGACCTGTTTCTGGCAGAAAGAGGCAAATTAATTCCATATGGTTAGAACGTTGTCCAACGGCAAAGCCGTAATTCTCATCAGTTCCCCCCAACTACATTCACAAGCAGAGGGCAGGATATTGGGTTTTTGGGAAGGCGTCCACATCCCCTGCCCTGTGCTGGACGGGCGCACCTTCTGTATAGAAACCCCCGCAGCAGGGTACGGAGGACATTAGGAGAAGAAACCTGCCGAGGGAATTAGAATGCAGTGGTATATAGAACAGTTAGAGCCCTCTGTCCGCATTGGCTGGAATGCTTAGCACAATGAGGTAGAAGGTTCAGTAGACAATAAAAAGGAATGATCGGGGCAGGAGATAGAGTGCGCATTAGGCAAAGAGACAGTGTGCTCTGTAGACTGCCCAGTAGATAATGGGGTACAATGCCAAGAACGGAATGGGGGAGAATGATCAGCATTTAATGAGAGATTGCTCAAAGACTGTGGGGTAGAATGTGGAGAACGGAATGGGGTAGAATGCTCAGTAGGCAATGAGATAGAACATTAGGTATTGAATGAGACAGATTGCTCACAGACTACAGAACGCTCGGTAGACAGCGGGGTGGGATGTCCAGCTTCTTCCCGATTCTGCATTATTTCAGATCGTGGAAGACGCAATCGGTTTTTGATCCACAGCTCTTGAACACGGCTTTTCTCTACAGGAACTTAAGGAATTGCATCCCCCCATCTTTAAAGCCATAAATACATTCGCTGGAGTCATCGACCTCCTCAGCGGATTTCAAACAAAACCTATATTGGGGGGGGGGGTCTAGGCTGCGGTTTAGAAGTTTTACTACTTTTATCTGGTCAGGATCATTGTGTATTCTATAAACCGGCCAGTGCTTGAACCTGGGTGGTTTCCTCTACAGGATCGCTACATTTCTGTCCATATCAGATAAAGGCCTGTCTCCTTCACAATTCAGAACTGGAATAAAGACTCCTCGTTTCCACTCACACAATGGCCACGGCTTCACCGGGGATAAGATCGGAGTTCTGGATAAGAGCCAGCTCTGTTTCTTTGGCCAATAAAGCTGTCTTTCCTCCCCAGTCGATTATCTAAAGGTGCACCACCCAATCCTGACCGGAATGGGAGGCCAACTTCTCCCAGATCCAATCTAGAACTCTGCATGTAAAAAGTAACAATGAAAATATTTCGGGCCATCAGTAATCAGGGGTCTTATGGGTAAAAACGGAGATGGAAAATATGTATCCATCGAAATAATCCAAATGTATTTATATATCCTCGTTTAAAACGAGCGTTATCCACAATCGACCTCCGTTTCAGTGGTTTCTAGAGGTCAAGGAGGTCCTTTTCTTTGGTAGCTCGATAGCTTGTGGCACGTGGACCGGACAGCCTTAAGACTCTCTCTTGTTTGAGTCTCTTGACCAACAAATCCACCCTTGGAGGCTTCTTGACCCTGAGACTCTTCAAATATTAACCCGTCAATAGCCCATCGTGAAATGTGGGACCCAAATGCCTCCATTACCCGTTCCCATGGAAACCTTGACTTGTCCTTATTTAAAGATACACTTAATAGAGTCACCTGCATTCAAGCAGGGATATCAACCATAACATACTAATTGGGAATCTTGTATATTATTATTCATTGTTTTATATAGCACCAACATGACCACAGCAATGTGGAATAGGAAGGAGTCGGCTCCAGACTGCGTGACCCTGAGAATCTGCCCCTTCACCCCGAGATTGAGGCAAAAACTGAGACGGCGAAGGGTAAAAAAAAACATAACATGTTTGCATTATAACGGTATCAGAAACTGCCAGCTTAACCCGAAAAAAAAAAATAGAAGATATATATAAAAAAAATCAAAAATACCCACAATTTTCTATAAATTCCATTAATCTATAAACATAATCAGTGAGGTTATTCTTAACGTTTATTATTCATTTAAAAGAAATCTTTATATTTAATCTTTGGCGTCATGGGCCGAGTTTACAGATCTGACGACCGTTGACTGTCTAGTTGTTACATGATAAGTTTAAGAGACAGCAGAGAGTGAAATGCTAAAGAAATTGGGTGAAACGTCTCTTGGGTGATACGGAATCTCGTTTCCTTTTTGTTTTACAGATATTTAAACAAACACCCTTTGCTGTCTGGTCTCCCTGGAGTATTTTGGCTTCTGTTCCACTTACGCTTCAGGAGAGAAGTGAGAATGACGGAACCAGCACCTTAATCATTCGTCGGTCCTTTAATGCAAACCTTATGATCCTAATAGATCCCGATGCCCAGGTGCTTCACGAGGAAGCAAGATGTGGCTCTCTGATATATACTTGTGTTACTACACAACAAAAAATAAAGCCATAATGACCAGTTGGATATCTTCTCATCCGGACCAGAAATATTTCAGTCTTAATAATTTGATAAGATGGTATCCTGACCACCTGGCTACAATGTGTTATCTGGAAGGGGGGGGGGCTGTAAAGGGTTAAATGCAAGTAGAGTGGGGGGGGTGTCAGCTGGATATTCATTTTAATCCGATGGCAAGATCGAAGCACCCGATTAATTGGGCGAGGATGGAATTGTAATTATCCGAGAACAAGATCCGGAGCTAGAATGGTTCCAGAATAATTAGCTTGATTTGTACGAGGAAGTGCGTTACGGATCGGGCGTCCTCACAGCCAGCGCTGGCACGGGTTTCCAAACCTCCCGGCACCCGATCTGTGCTGCGGACGTATCGTTTAAAGATAATAACCCACCGAGTCTATAGGATTTTCCACTTTCATTGCACGCAGTATCCACCTTTTCTTACAAGCAACACGGAATCTGCAGGCAGATCGGCCCCATTCGGCCCCAGTCTAGTCGCCCGTTTCTCTTGCTGTAAAGACTCAAACCTTAATCAGTTGTTGGTCCTGTCTTAGATTTAGGAGCCATATGCTTATATGCCATCATTATTCAGAGAGTCTGTCTGGGTAATTAAGACTGAGCCAATCTATGGTAATCTAAAACTAGTGATAAACTAATTGGTAGGAGATCCCTTTTAAAGCCCCAATTTTTTGTTCAGGTTCGGTAAAGCAAACTATATATAAAAAAAAAAAAAAAAAAGTACAGTTTCTCACCCAAGGAAAGACAGAAAGAGAGAAATTTCCAACAAGCTTTGAGTCGCACAAAACCCCCTCTCAGTTCCTTTGTGTCGTTCGTGTAACGGAGGCTGCAGATAATAACAAAACGGCGTCCCTCCCTCACGTATCGGTAATTTAATGAGAATTCACACACTTCCCGGCCCCGAAGCCCTGCGCTCCCATTATTCCAGCGAGGGCTCGGAGGGAGAGCGAAATTACCAGAAAGCCCCCCCGGGGGAACTCGCCGCAGAAGAACTCTTAACAACAGATAAATTACTGGAGCGTAATCACTGGGGCCACCGACGCTACTTCTGATTTTGCTGTCCCCAAAGTCGGATTTTGAAGGTTTTAATAGACTAACGGTAACCGGTCGGAAAATAATATTTTCGGGCAAACCCTTATTAGTGCCAGTGTTAAAATCCAGAAGCCAACTGGTCAGATGCCAAAGCCAGGGGTATTTGCAGACATGAGGAGTCCAGACTGGCCTTCCTTGGCCATATTCTGGTCTTGGAGGGAATGGAGGGAACAGATCCCTGCTCAATGTGTCGGTTGCAATGGTTATCTCTGAACTCCCCGGCGGCTCATTTACACTGCAAGCCATACGGTCTCCATACCATGCATTACAATATGGCGCACGGGGGTATGAGGTCATATCCTGGAGCTACACAGCAAGGACGGGGGGGGGTATCTGGGGCCGAGGGTAAATACGCTGTCGGTGCCATAGAGATAATTAGTAATAATGCACACTTTAGATGTTGTCAGGAGGAGAGATCCTTGCGTTCCTCGGAGATTCTAAACATAGCTTCGATTCCATCGTCTGTAACTCAATTAATTCGGCGCGTCCCCAGGCTCAGAGCGGCTGTTAAATACCCGCAGATACAGGAGCCTAATCCATCGCTTTAATGGACTCGCCTCGGCATATGGCCGCAAACATGACCCTCGCTGTCAGAAAGAGGTTATTATGTCTGCAGCCAGAGTACACGGCCCTCTGCGGGACGCCGATAACCCGCCGAGGAGATTACCTGGCCCAGTAGAAAATGCCCATTAACCCTTTCTTCGTTTGGTGTGGTCTATGAGACTGCTCTGTGATAAAACCTGGTTTTATCGCATTTTGCTCCAATAAACTCCCTTTATCTGCAGATCTGGAGCCGCCGTTGCTGTCAGTCATGTGATATTTTGGGTGACTTTCCCGGCTCAAACACCACACTGAGCCGATGCTTTACGGCAATGCTAATGAAGTCCGTTCCTTCATTCCTAGATAGTCAGAGTGCCTGGCTTGGTGATTAAGACTGAGCCATTCTATTGTTTTCCCACAGGCAGTATGATAAGGAGTCGGGGGGGTTTGTTTGGTAGATTGTGGCTCAGATAACAGAATGAAAACTCATACTAATATGCAGCTGCCTGAAAACATATTTTGGGGCAAAACTACAAACTTAAAACTCATTTGAATCCGATATTAATAGTAGTAAAATTGGTGGGAGTTTCGCTTTAATGCCAGAAGGTCTTTTCCCGATTCCTTTTTGCAAACAGAATGAAAGTCTGCGCAGCTCTCCTCCGATACCCCCCCCTCCGCTCTGCTTTGGCTCCTGCTTAATGTTTATTTCCAGCAGAAAACAGACCCCTGGGGATGGGAAGTAGGCTGGGGGGGGAATAAGTCAAAATACATGGGATGATTCAGAAAGAATCCAGACCCGGCCCCCGGCGTGTTGTGACAAAGTGTCGCTGTCAAGAAATTGTTAATTCATTTAAAAGAGAAATGACGTGATCATCAAGTCGTCTGGCATTAACGGTATTAACCCTTTCCAGTGCCAAGAGGTGGGGGCCACACATAATACAGACTTCTGTTTCCGAAAGGGTTAAAATGTAATTCGTAACAGGAGTGTTTTTCAGGCCAAAAAGTGTTGCAAGAATTTAAGAATGGAAAAAAAAAAGAAATCCAACGCAAAATCTATGCCAGAAATCACAAGACTGGGAACTTTCTCTAACGAGCTGCCGCAAACGTATATTAATTGGGACTTAGAGTGAGAAGGAAATAAAAAGCCACATTTGTAAATTAACTTGTCGCCTGAATCGCAATTACAATTAATCAACAGACAAAAAAAATCCCTTTCTATCTGTCACCGGTGAGCGATTCCTGACACGGACCAGCAGAATTCTCTTTTAAATTAATAATGTCCCCTGATTTTAAGTGACTCTTGTGCTTAGAACTCTCCTTGGATTTGTAGCCTGACCTCTGGCCTCCTCTCTTCTAATAGCTGCTCATTTTTGAACCATTCTAAATTACATTAAATCTGGCGCAGGAATCAGGAGTTTATTTTGGATCATAATGAATATGGCTGGGAACTCGCTGGGGTCGACCCGGAGTCTCTGGGTGAACCGATCCTTCCTTTGGTCTCTGGGTCACTTAACCCGTTCTCCAGGCAGGGGGGAGACTGATTTAGCCGTAACAACCCCCTACCCGCCTACTTGGTGATGAATTTACCCTTCCCCCTGCCCCCCGGGAACTGCTCCCCCAGGACCTGTCATCCAGTAGGCCTAGGCCAGTTTACGTCACTGTCTCTACTGTCTCTACTACTAAATACTATCTGGGTGTAGCTCTGCCCCCATCCACAGATAGCCCTGCCTACAAAGCCAGTTAGCCCCACCCCATACAGGGCAACTCCTGCCCCTACAAAGCCACTGCCTCAGAGTAGGAAGACCCCTGGGTAGACTGCCCCGGGATGTTCCAGTCCACGTACCTGCTTCCCGTTCTCCGTGCTGTGGTTGTTCTGTAGTTTGTCTTCGTTGCTGGTGTCCTCCTTGCCTTTCCAGACCTCTCCATTGTTGTTCCCGATGGAGGGCGTGGGGGGAGCGCTGGAGTTGTCCTGGGACTCAGACGAGGAATTCTCTTTACGGCGCAAACGTTCATCCGTCTCCCTGTCCACGACCAGCAACCGCGTCTCGTTCTCCATGGCTTTAATACGCTGGACCACCTGGGCAGAGAGAGAAGAAAGCGTAAGACTGTCTGACGTGTCTCAAGTAATAGTAACAATGCGGCCTGCGGTCACAGAAGATGCTTCCCGAGTACTGCACCAGTTATAGAACCACAAGTGGTATAAATTCGGGTTTGAGGGTCATTTATTGCCCTATAACGGTGGTCACCGTCCTCCTCTCCAGTAGCGCTTCAGCCTATTCATTCATACATCCCCTGTTAAGTTGCTGATTGTTGCTGATTGGTTCAGACAGCCTTTGTAAGGGGCGGGGCAAGGAAAACGCGGAGATGAGATAATACTGGCTTTGCCACAGGCTGCCTCCATGGCAAACAAAAAGCACAAGCTATGTTTTAATTAACAAATTTACTAATTCTAACAGTAGCGATGGCAACAGCGGCTCGTTTAATTCGTTACCTAATTGTATTTTATTAAAATACCAAAAGAAAAAAAAAGCGTAACCGGTGATAAAAATAACAGCTCTGAGAACATCCTGGGATTGTGGTTCTCCTTACTTCGTGACCCCCCCAGAAATCCCGCGGACGCTGCAGCGCTGGTCTTTTATAGGTCTGCAGCACTTTATCTTTGTTTACAGAAGTCGTACGTACCGATAGACGCTCCCCAGGGGGTCCGTGAAATTTAATACACCCTTATTTATTTATGGAAAAGTTTTTTTTTGTGTTTTTTTGGAGGTACAATGATTATTGTTCTGGATTTTGGGCAACGTGCCCGTCATTTAAATTCCCACCGGTCAATTCTCGGTTAAAGGTTTAGAACAAAAATAACAAAAGACGAAGAAGAAGAAGAAGAAAAAACGCCAGCGCAAAGAACATTTCTCTTTTCCACTCTGATCACGTAAAACAAGCGAAACCAGCCGTTTTATGGTTATTGAACACTTCCTTTTGCCCCAAATAAGAATGTTTTTGGGAAAAGACTCACGGAACTTTCTAAAAGAGCGGAATCCAAAACTCTCCATAGAAACATAGAATTCGGCCCCGTCTAGTCTAATTTCTCCTGCTTTAAAGAATCGTGGGTCTCGTCTGTTTAAATCCCCTCACTGTATTACCCTCTACCACCTCTGCTGAGGGGCTGCTCTATTTATACACCACCCTCTCGGTAAAGTGAAAATATAAACAATTACAAAACTTTTTCCTGGTTAATAAACCATAGGTGAGATGAAAGGCCAACATTTCTTCATGCATTATGTATGACCAACCCTGGCAGGTGTCCTTAAGAAAAGTTAATATAGCCCTGTATAATGCATAGTTAATAATGTAAGATTATTTCAGGCTGGAGATTAGATCCCATGAAGCAACGTGCCAACGGGGTCTTGAGATTTTAAACAGGACGTACTTCTTGACCTCGAGACTCTCCCCATTCACCCCCATGTAAGATAACGAGAGTTCCCAGGCACGCACATTTACATAAAGACGTCAGCAGGGATACAGGAATCCACCTCTATTGCTCATTGCATAGCGATGTCCTAACTCCTTTTCAATGGCTTATTATATCTATACAATGAGGATTAGACATACGAGAAGGTCGGGCGGGTAGTGCCAGCTGGGTGAATCCTCGCCAAGACCGAGCCGCGTATCGCTTCATTATTTTACCTCTCGCTTAACGAGCACTATTTCTTCTGGCACCGGAATGCCGCAGTTGAGCTGGATCCCTGAAGACTCCGTTTTTTGGTGGCCGGGGTGACCTGTGCTTTTTGGCCGGCACCCCTCTTCTGGGTGGGCCCTAGAAGATACAACTCCCCTTGGTTTTGGCCAGGGAGGGAAGGAGTTGCATATAACCTGGTGGGGAGAGCAGCCCCAGAAGGGAAAGAATGGGGACCTGGCATCCACTGTGGCGCACTGGTTCACTTTCTTCACCAACAGGCGAAGCACGAGTCCTTCAGGTTTCATGGAGAGCAAACAGGGATCCGAGAGACTCATCTTGTTGGGAAGACCTACTTTGGACTACAAGACCAATGGAAGGATTGTGATAATACATCAAATATGACAAAAGAGCCAGAAAATAGATCCTCAACATTGGTGGCCCTCAGCAAACCTACTCTATTAAATAACTAAAGCTACGGATACATCAAAAATAATATATTTAAAAGGTGTAAGAGCCAGCTAAACCAATCAGGAAATTCTTGGGCCATCACCAAAACCATAGCATTTCTGGGTCAACACAATCCTTCATAAATAAGACCTTCCTAAGAGATTGTAGTTGATGAAGACCATCGATGGTCATCTCATCCACTTTGACCCTAATCTAGAACTATGTTTTGGCTTCCTCGTGTTCTAGAATAACAGCTACAAACTGGACTGGATTTCAAGAAGATCATTCATTTCTCACAACCTCAGTGGCCGTCACTTTATGTTGTTGTTTGTGTTATCTTGAGAATTTTGGCCATAAAAAGGAAGGACTGCAAGACATTAAACCTGCCGCCGACAGACAACGTCGGAACACTGACAGCCCGATATCCAGCTGAACGTTATAACAAAAGACAGCAAATATTTGGATAAATATATGGTGTCTCTTTCCCCAGAAGACTTGAAAGGCAAAAAAACAAAATACATTATATAAAACAGCCCTCCGTCCAAAGCCAGGGCAAAGTGGCCTCTCTGGAAATAAAAAAAGACTTCCAGAAATAAATCCAAAATCCAATAAAGGAAAAATGGCGAAACAAAAACAAACAAACAAAAAAAAATCCATTAACAGCGAGAGAAATTCAGGACAAAATGTGACGAACAACAAAGCAATGTTACAGAGTTCACTGCCCGAGCCAAGCATGTGACGGTGACAATGACACTGTCCGACACCGCGCGACGCTGCCTTCTTAACCCGTTCCATCACATCGTTTGGGGTTTGCACTAGAATGGCGGGGATATCCGAGATCGAGTCCCCCCCGCAGTGATTCGGACAGGGTGGCATGGGATCCAGGACACGCAACGTGGGTGAGGACCACGGCGATCCTGAAGTTTGGGATGCGACGTGAGCTGGAGACGTTGATAGCTCCATCAATAGAACGTAGCTCGTGATCATTAGATCCAGAACAAGATTCCATAATAATGAAAGCGGACCTCCCGAAATTTCCAATGGCCACAAAGGGCACGCTTTAGTTGAAGAGGGCATTATCACAGATCTGGGCAGTGGTGGGGCTTTACCGAGACTTGTGAAGTATAGCGTACGCCATCCATTTAATTGTCCTTCTCTTCTGTCTCACCAATAAGCGAGGACCCTAAGCAACTGCTTCATTGCTTATATCATGGGGTCATCGATGAGCTGGATCTTCTCCTGCCTGATCCTCCTCAAGTGTCACACGTTTAATCAAATCTCTTATTAACGTTCTACATTTTAATTGGGTGATTAAAGGGTGATTGACAGCTGTCCCTCGTGTTGTTCCTGCAGCGACCCGTTTTGTATTCCGTTACATTTTGAGCTCCTAGAAAAGAGGAGCATCGGGCGAGGAACACAGAGATTTAGGGACAAGAAGAGGGACACTTGGGAGGTAAAAAGCTGATAAGAAGAATAAACTTGGTGTTTCGGTTATATGGTGGGGTTTGTGGGACCTTAAAAAGCCCCGGTATCGTCATAGAACAATATCTAGGGACATTTTGGGGATTTCAGGACCTTAAAGGACAGTCCTTCAGGTGTAAGACACAAGAAAGTAATGATGTCATATGATGACACCTCTGACCGTCCTTCGGTGTTGGGTAACCATCTATAGGGATTTCAGCCCCAGCAGTACGCAGAAGTCCCACCGTATCCGTTTGGTTTGGCCTCCTTCGTTTTGGGGCAACAATTTTTTGGGGCAACAAGTTTCCCGACTTTTCGGTTTGTATAAAATTTGTCGTACAAATCCACAAATTAGGCAGAATTCATTAAATTGGGTATAATGTTTATAATAAACCTGCGTTCCTGAGCTCACAGAAGACGTTTATTGCAAATACATAATCCGGGGCGGATTAGGCTGTTACGGAGACGGCGGGGTTTGATGTACTAAATGGGTGATTCGTTTTAACCAATACAGTTCAATAAAAAGGTTCACAGAAACTTATACTTTTTGGAGCAGACTGGGAATGACAAAAGTACAGGTAAGGAGATTACCAAGAAGCAATGATATGATGTCATGGGCATATCTCCTGCACTGCATCCAGGTGGGGGTGGGGAAAGGGGTAAATGCATATGGGGGGGGATTCTGCATACAACCCCCCGCCATACAACTCAAAAATTTAAAGGGCATTAAAGCGCACGGAGCTTTAAATTCTCTTCCAGATGCGATCTCCGGCCCCCCGCTATTTATTTTCCAAAATAAATTAAATCGCTATGTCAAATATTTTAAGGCAGAGGGGGGGCAGCCTGCCCTGGGAGGAGGAATTTGCAAGTGTAAGGAAAGAATGTTCCTTCCAGGGGAGGACTAACTCCCATCACACTGCGGAACTCCTCCGTTTGGTGGGTAAAAAAAAAATAATATTAATTAAAAAAAAAAGGTTTGATTTTTTTTTATTTTTTTAACTGAATATTAGAATTTTTAACCCCATCCTAGCTGGGGGGGAAGCATCGCAGAGGAGTCTTGTTTTTGTCTTAAAATTTAGGGTGGAAAAATAATCTTTTAAGAAAAAATACATTTCTAAATCATCCTTTTTTCCATTTTTTTTTTGCACTAAAAACAACACTGTAGAAATTAGCTATACCTGCTGACCAGGTGGAAGATGGAAACACCCAAGGGTGCGGGTTATCGTGGTTTGGCCGTGTAATTACACGCCACATTAGGCTTATGGCTTCCTGATCGTTATGGTTACCGGCGTGAAGCGTAAGAAACGGGGCGGTTCGTGGGCATTTTTCGCCGTTCTGATTCTTCCCGTCTCTCTAGGGCTTTATTCACTAAAGCAGGTGCTGGCAGGAGAGCTGCGCTTTCAACATCCTGAATTCACTGCGGATCATAAAGGGCCCCTGGGAAACCTCCCTGACAGAAGGGCTAAGCTGGCCCTGCATGATGTATAAAATCAATCAGTGATGCGACTTACTTACAAATCGTACCGATGTAAAAGAGACCCTCGAGGCCTCACGTGCGCTCGGCGGCTGAGAGCTATCCTTATAATTAACATTTTTTAATCCTTCTAGATTGTAAGCTCCTTTGGGCCAGGCCCTCGTTGGGTTTCTGTAAATCCAAGTTGCTGTGTGACGCACGACGTGTTATGTTACCCATTGTACAGCGCCACGGAATATGATGGCGCTATATAAATGATCATCAGCATCCAAACCCATGAAGTCCATTTGATGGCAGGAGAGCCCCTTTAAATATGCTGTATACAGGGCCGCGGAAGCCATTCTCAGAGCAGAAGCTCGCAGGGGTCAGTGAGATGAAGCTGCAACTCTCCTGCCAACTCCCTCTTTAGTGAATAAACCCCTAAAATCATTTTCCTGGCTAAAATACCCCATTTTTCCCAGTTTGGGCCGAAATAAAAAAGGAAACCTACGACTAAAGACCCGTCTTTGATAAAGTGCAGCCCAGCATAGTTGCGAAGAGTCCCAAATTTTCTGGGAAGTCCTGACAATTGGTCTTATGTCCCTTGCTGGGCACCACGCATGTAAAAAACGGGGTCGGATACGTAGCGTTCTGCGGACGGACCCCACGTCTCTGAGGCCCAAGTTTTAACAAATCCCCCCGGAGTGTTTTGTTCGGCTGTATTATGAGTCCTCTAACCCGCTACCCATCACAGAGCGGCTCCGCAACGCAAGCTCTAAGCCCAAAGTTATAAACCTCAACCTTCTAACTGTGGCTGGACTACAACTCCCATGAACCTCTTCCAGCCCACGATCATGGAGTTGGCACATTGACAATGGATGAAGTTATACTGGCAGAGTCAGGGGGGTAGGTGGCACCTGGAGGTGAGGCAGGGGGGGTAGGTGGCACCTGTAGGTGAGGCAGGGGGTAGGTTAGTGGTACCTGGTGGTGAGTCAGGGGGAAGTGGTACCTGGAGGTGACGCCGGGGGTAGGTGGTACAGGGGTTAGGTTAGTGGTACCTGGAGGTGAGTCAGGGGGTAGTAGGCACCTGGAGGTGAGGCCGGGGGTAGGTGGTACAGGGGTTAGGTTAGTGGTACCTGGAGGTGAGTCAAGGGGTAGTAGGCACCTGGAGGTGAGGCAGTGGGTAGTTGGCACCTGGAGGTGAGGCCGGGGGTAGGTGGTACAGGGGTTAGGTTAGTGGTACCTGGAGGTGAGTCAGGGGGTAGTAGGCACCTGGAGGTGAGGCCGGGGGTAGGTGGTACAGGGGTTAGGTTAGTGGTACCTGGAGGTGAGGCAGTGGGTAGTTGGCACCTGGAGGTGAGGCCGGGGGTAGGTGGTACAGGGGTTAGGTTAGTGGTACCTGGTGGTGAGTCAGGGGGTAGTAGGCACCTGGAGGTGAGGCCGGGGGTAGGTGGTACAGGGGTTAGGTTAGTGGTACCTGGTGGTGGGTCTCCTTCTCCACATTCTCCCCGTTGACTTCCAGCACCCGGTCTCCAGCTTTGAGTCCCGCGATCTCTGCCGGGGATCCGGGCTCCACCTTGCGGATGTACTGGCCACTCTTGCCCCTCTCCCCGTGCAGGTGGAAGCCGTATCCCTGCTCCCCCTTCTTAATGTGGCACAGCCGGGGCTGCAGCTTCTCCTGTGCCATGGTCCGCTGAGTCCGAGGTCTTTAGGTCAGAAGCTCCTGGCGAATACTCGGCAAAGGGCAGCAATCAGCAGGGGACAGGGGGCATGACTACCCCACAGGGGGCTCTCAACTCTGGGTCTGGGGTCTTTGAGAGCTCCGTAGAATGTCCGCTGCCCACCCGCACCCGGGCACAAGAAGAGTGCAGCGCCGGGCACAGAGAGAGTGCAGCGCCGGGCACAGAGAGAGTGCAGCGCCGGGCACAGAGAGGGTGCAGCGCCGGGCACAGAGAGAGTGCAGCGCCGGGCACAGAGAGAGTGCAGCGCCGGGGAGTTTATGGAGGCAAACGAGGTAGGTGCCCGGGACAGGTGCCAGACTCAGCGGGGTGCGATGCCAGGCAGAGGCTGGTCGGACTCGGTGTGCTGCAGCTGCCCTCCTGCCCCGTCTTACTGCTCCCTCCGCTCCTCCTCCTCCTTCTCCTCTCCAGATCTGGCTTGTGTTTCACTCGCGAACAAGGATGATCATTGGCTGGACGCAGCTCCGGCTCCTCCCACTGATGCAGGCTGGAAACTTCCAGACTTGGGGGGTACAGAGCAGGGCTGTGGGGTCCCAAATCCTGCAGCCCCCTCCCCACCCTCACATACCTGCCCCTGCCCGCTGAGCTGCCCTCTCTGCGGGACTGGAATTCATTAAAACACCGGCGGCTCGGCTCCTATTACAAAACCTCCACTTTCCCCCGTACTCAACACAGAGCCACATACCTCCCAAGTGTCCCTGTTTAGGAAAACTAGTCCCCCTCTTCAGAATGTTTGCTGGGTATGAGGGGACTGCAGGGCTCTACCGCCCTAAAAGCCCCGATAATGTGTATAGAAACAGGCAATGGGTTTATAAATAAAACGGGACAAAAAAAACACTTTCTTGAAAATGCATTACCCATAAATAAGAAGTTTAACAAAAAGTATTTTTAAGCTCCACCCCTAATACACCTCTAACCCCGCCCCCTCAAACAAAAGTGTTCCTTTCTGGCCAAATGAAGCTGTCACTGAGCTCTCCCTCTTCCCAGAAACAGCCCTGGATGCCATTGATTTGTCTGGGAGTGGGAGGTGCAATGGGTGGAGAGTGGGCGTGGCTAAACACAAAGAGCAGAGTGACCCAGAGACCCAGGGAAGCAGCAGCTCCCCCCAGAGACTCTGAGTGAATCCCCCCCCCCGAGAGTTCCCAGGTACAGCCACAACTTTTGGCGTCTGTGGACCCTCACTTGTGTCACATCCCGGGGCAGAAGGGCGCTGGGGCATTGTCGCCGGCTGTTTGAAGTGTGCAAAGTCACAGCCCGCCTCAGGGGTTTCATTTCTGGAACCATGGAGGGTCAACCAAGTTAAAGGGACGTGGGGTAGGAGGTAGACTTTCTGTAAACGATCATTTTAAGTTGCCCGGGAGAATTTGCCCCCTCTCCAGAACATGCGTCGCTGCCATATCACGCGGCCTCAAACAGCAAATCACCTTCGGCATCTTAAGAAATGATATAACATGTGAAGAAAGCTTGTAATATGTACTTAAACAAGCTTAACGAGTTTTCCTTAATTTAGAACGATTGCACCATACATGGGTTTCATCTGCCCGCTTCTGTATATAATATGTCTTAGTGAATATATATATACATTATCGGGGCTTTTAGGGCCGTAGAACCCTGCGATCCCCTCATACCCAGCAAACATTCTGACCTCCTAGAAAAGAGGGGCATAAGGGGGAGGAAAGAAAGGATTCGGCACACAAAGAGGGACTGACTCTTGTGAATAGGGGCGTCTGCAGCGTGTCTGGGTGCTGGAGAGACCTGTCCAGTTCCAAAACCCAGGGGCCACAGGGGTTCTAGTGATCAGAATGCAGCAAAAGGAAAGTTTTTGCCGGCGAGTAAAGGTGTTTCCATAAACCCCGTATGAGTCAGCATTTAAACTAAAACGTGCTGTTGTCACGAACTTACAGAAGCAGAACATGCGTGTTGGAATGTAGTCACATGTTACACGTCATACAATCCCTATTAACTGCTTATAACCAAGCCTTATAATAATTGGTGCTCAGGCAGTGCGGGTTCCCTTTAAAGATGTTGTTCCACTAAGACATTATTCCAGCAGATCTGTCATCTGTTTATCACCTGAAACTTTTAAGAAGCTTTTTCTGGTTTCTATGGCAACAACTTATCAGTGCCTGCTGCTGCGTCACATGACATATATGTGTTCCCGGCAAAAATTATGAAGGGGCCAAAATTTGACATGAGTAAAGAATTCTTTAGTATTTGTCAATGAAAGCATGACTCTCCGCGCTGTCATTATAGGTTTTAAGCCACGCCTTTTCACGAAGGCTTGAAGGGGTTAATATATTTTCCATGCACGTCCCCAAATTCCAAGGGGAGTCTGGTCACTACTACTACTGCGGAACGTACCAAATTCTTAACACGTTCACCATGGAAAGATCACGGAATCACGGGAATAATAATAATGGGGGGGGGGATCTGAATTTAACCCTTTGTTTGCCGTTGTGAAGCACACACGATGGCGGCTCGGAACACGTCTGATACCCGATCGTTGTGTGAACTCATCATGTAACTTTTTGTCGATTTGCGTTTGTTTTCTGTAAATCCGGCAGATGAGTTACGGCGTCATCTGTTTATACGATAAGCAGCGTTTTCCTGTGGGGTTTAACCCTTTCAGGCAAAGGGGCAGCAATGCTTTGACGACTTCAGGCAAAGTTCTTTGCCCGAGGAGTCATTAGAATGCTTCATCTAAGCAAAAAGAATAAAAAAGGTTAATTTTGTGTGGCTCGTGGCGGCAGGGAGCGATTAACCACCACCAACCCAACGACCCAAATGAGCGATCCAACCTGGAGCCCTAGGGTAATGATGTGAGGTTGTGGTTAGGGGCTTTACTGAGATTCTTTGCCCTATTGCGGGGTATTTGTGTAACTGTGGGGGGCATTTAGAAGAATAATGGTGTTTATTTACCCCGTTTAATTTATAAAGCCGTTTCCTGCTGTTTCGATACACATGATCGGGGCTTTTAGGGCTGTAGAACCCTGCGATCCCCTCATACCCAGCAAACATTCCAAGCTCCTAGAAAAGAGGGGCATCAGAGGAGGAGAGAGGGGCATGAAGAGGGACTGGCTGGGGAATGGGGGGCAAAGGGGAGGAAAGAGAGGCATCAGCGGGGGAACGGGGGGCACAGGGGAGGAAAGAGAGGCATCAGCGGGGGAAGGGGGGCACAGGGGAGGAAAGAGAGGCATCAGCGGGGGAACGGGGGGCACAGGGGAGGAAAGAGAGGCATCAGCGGGGGAACGGGGGGCACAGGGGAAGAAAAAGAGGCATCGGGGGGAACGGGGGCACAGGGGAGGAAAAAGAGGCATTAGGGAGGAAAGAAGTGCATCAGGGGAGGAAAGAGGGGCACAGGGGAGGAAAGTTGGGATGTATAGTGTACTCTATACATATGTATTTGCCTGACAGTCTTGCCAATAAATAAGGACCCTCAGCAGCTGCCTTAATTGCTTATATTATGAGGTCATCGATGAGCTGGATTTTCTTATCTCCTCATACATCAGAAGTTTGATCAAATCTCTTATAAATATTCTACATTTTCATTGGGGCGATTAAAGGGGTTAAAAAAGGGAAAGCTGGCCGTTTATCGCTGTTTGGGACAGTATTTTTCCTGCAGGGATGTGTTTTGTATTCCGTAGCCCCCCGAGGTGCATCCCCCCCTCCCCCGGTATCGTATCGTGAGTGTAAAGGAATGTTATACATTTCCTGTCACACTTTAACAAACGCGCACGCTCGCACGCCTAGAAACGCTGAATAACCCCCCCCCCGTTTGGATGTCCTCTTCGGGTTTAACGGTTTTGGGGGTTCAGGCTGAAGCGCCTCTTTAAGAAGAAAAAAAAACTACTTCTAAAAAAAACCAAAAAAAATCTCAAAAATGCCTGTTTTATTAACCCACGGGTCACCGTGACGAGACCCAGATGTGGAAAGCAGTAACCTGTAACTGATCCCCGTCATATGCCGGCCACATTTTTTGCCAAAGTTTGTGTTGCAATCCTAAAAAACAAAATGTTAGAAATCCCCTAGCCTTGGAAGTTACCATAGCTTCCAAGTGTCCCTGTTTAGTTTTGCCAGTCCCTGTGCCCCTTTTCCTCTGATGATGCCTGCCTCTTCTCTCAGAACTCGGAATGTTTGTTGGTATGAGAGTATCGCAGGGTTCTAGAGCTCTAGAAGCTGGAAATGGTTTTATAAATTAAAGCCCCCACTCCCAATCCTCATCCCTTGTCCGGAACACACACTGATAACTCTTACTTTGGATGAAAGAGACCCAAAACCTCCGCAACCCAGAGCATCCTCCCAACCGGCCCTTGATCCCCACTGCCTGCAAAAGTAGGACAGATGGAAAATCGTGACTGTCCTCTGAAAACCGGGACTGTTGGGAGGTATATGGCACCTTTCCTTCACATACATGTAACTCTTATCCAAGTAAAGGAATCATCGGCCATCGACGTGGCAACGTCTCTATCATCTCCCTCGACTTTGACAGAAAATGGATTTCTTCCTCCATTCACACCGTCAAAATCTGAAAAGTAATCAGATTCTATCACTTTACCCCAAAGTGACAAGACAGCGTACTGCCGAGTGTCCTGATACAGGGACTGATTATGGAGTGACATCCAAGACATACCGTTGGGCGTAAACGACGCTGTGACAATCGTGCCGCTTCTGCTTCTAAATGAAATTAAAACTCGGCTGTTCCCCTTTAAGTTCTGGTTTTAGGTTTTTTTCCCCCTTAAATTGGACAGATAGAAACCACGAACGGACGCTTTCATTATTCCGTCACACTTTATATTACCAGAAAATATTATCCGCTACAGAGAAACCGATCCGATGGATTCCCGCGGCTTCCGGATTAATCCAGCGCGCAGCTTAGGTGATCTGCCCCGTCCCAAAGCCTGAGAGACACCCCGTAAAGTCTGGTATCCGAGCGCTGTTTGTGTGAACAGACATTGCGCAATCGCGTGTTTATTTAATGCTTTTGTTTACACGCATGTGGAAAGCCGTGCTTCTATGTGCTTTTTTTTATTAATAGGATTGCAACATAAAAACTGGACTGAGAGTCAGGTGCAGGCAGTATACTCATCGCTGACAGTGCCGGCTAGGAGGGCTTTAGACTTCTCCAATATTGGAGGGCAGATCACCCTCTTGGGCAATCAGGCCCCCCCCAGTGTGCCGCTGCTCAATGGGGCGGTTAGAAGGGGGACTGACATTGTCGGTGGTCCCACTGACGTCGGTGGGTATTCCTGCTGATGTCATGGCGGGGACTGTCCCCATTTAAGAGTCCCCCCGGCATGCCCATGGGCCAGTTGGGGAGTTCTCCAGGTTTTGCCCAGAGACTCCTAGTAGACACCCGAATTCTACGGGTAGCGGGGTCCTGACACTCACCGCCCATTTCCCCCTTAAATGGGGACAGTTCCCGCGATGACATCAGCAGGAACACCCACTGACGTCAGTAGGACCACCGACAATGTCAGATGGTAGTCCTTGCTGGGTCCCGCAAGGGTAGGCTCCGGCTGGCCGGAGCCCAAAAGTTTCCAGGTATGCCCATGGGTACAGCCTCCATAGACTGCTTTAAAAGGCATTACACAGAGTCATGGCGCTCCGTGATATGACATCATATCCATGCGCCCCGCAGCGAGGACGGAGGCCGCGGAGGGGACGGCTTTCTCTTAATGATCGGGCCTCCCTGTGTGCCGCTGCTCAGTAGGCCAGTTACAAAGGCGCTCTCTCCAACAGGCCCATCTACACTATGGAGACATGTGTGAGTCACGGAGCGCTGGGATATGACATCATAACCCAGTGCTCCATAGTGAGGGCGCAGCCCTGGGTCAGTCCTAGAGGAGCGACCGGGATGAGGACGCCTCTGGACGGCACATCTGTCTCGTTCACAGGATTCCCAGGGCCAACAATCTAAAATAAGCAAAAAAACAGCTAAGCTATTTCTTATTAAAAAAAATAAAATAAATAATAATAATAATAATAATATTCTATTATTTAAGGAGACTGAAACTTTTACCTGTATTTGAGAGAATGACGAAGAGAACCTTCAGACAGGAACATTTTTAATCTGACAATAATCCTTTAATTACGGCGTTATAATTAAAATCCACCGACAGAGTCATCCTGTCCAGGATATTAGTGATTAGTGACACGGAGGCTCATACTTAGTGCTAATCTAGACTCAATGTATGAAGGCAGAGACTATATATATATACATAGAATCTGCCGGCAGACCGGCCCCCGTCTAGTCGCCCGTTTCTCAAGCTCAAACCTTAATCAGGCGTTGGTCTCGTCTTAGATTCAGGAGCCGTATGTCTATCCAATGCATGTTTAATACCCTCGCTGTATTAGCCTCTACCACTTCTGCTGGGAGGCAGTTCCACTCATCTACCATCCTCTCAGTAAAGCAGAACTTCCTTACATTCCATCTAAGCTTCTGATCCTCTGCAATCAAATATATTCTTCCAAAGTAACGAATTTAATACTAACATTTACTAAGCATTACTTAATTCATGGCTTTGACAGCTCTGCGGTTAAATTTGTCAAGACAGCTCACAATAGCAAAAAAAACCGCTGACATACACAAATTATCCGGGTTTTTTTTCATGCGCTACGTTTGATAATTTATTAAACTGTGAAATTTATATTTTTCAGTAGCAAATAAACCTTCGGTAATGTCTCATAAGAGTGATGAGTCAAACAAGTATGTTTAATAACTTATTTTCCCCAAATGAACACAGAAATGCGGAATATTGTTACATAGCGCCACCTGCTGTGAGGAACTAGAAACTACAGGTAAGGGGGCTGCCAATGTCAACCAACTGACTTAAAGGTGAAGTCCCATGGGGAAAAATATCATCTCTTTGAGTATAAAACTCCGTGATATGAACCCAGAACTATGTGTGAGAAACTATAGATAAAAAAAAGGTTCCAGGCAAGGTGTGAGGGATTGGAGTTGTGAGGACTTTTTAATGTGAGCATGTATGTGTAAGCATGTGTGAGTGTGTACAGCGCCGCACACACATCCCATCTGCTGCTCCAGAGGGTGAATATGCCTGGTCTGCCTTGCCATTGCCAGTCCGGCCCTGTTTAATTGTGTGTGAGCGGGCCATGTGTGTGTGCGTGATTGTGTATGTGTAAGCGTGTGTAAGTGTATGAGTGTGTGTCATTGTATATATGCAAGTCTGTGTCTCGGTTAGTGTTTGAGTGTTAGTGTGTATGTGTTAGAGTGAGTGTGTTAATGTATGTGTTCCAGTGCGCATGTAACATATGAAGGAGTGGGGACACAAAGGGCCACTAGGCTTTAACTGCCCCCTGAGCGAGATCATGTCAGGAGCCCGTCCAGCTAACTAAGCAGCCCAAGAAAGTTAATAAAAGCAGCACAGGAAGGATCTTAAATGTCTTAAAACTGCTTTAAGTCCCTATTAGCCTAGACACCCTGGTGGATACATGTGGAATTGCAAGCACAACCCCAAAAAAGCTTCTGTTAGTTGCCCAAAATCATTGCAGCCCCCTGAATCCCTTGCCAGCCCTCCTCTGCTAATAAGCAGGTGGCTGAAAACATTACATTATGGGTAAAAAAAACTAGTATTAAAAATTCAGGCGCGTTCCCCTTTAAATATTCCTTTTTTTTTACATAGATCTGGAATTCATTGTGTTTTAAAAAATATATCTATCAACACCTACTTTATCTGTGAGGCAAAAGACAAGGTAAGATTTACAATGGATTTATTGATAAGCGCTGATTAGATAAGAATGGCAAACATCACAGGACAAAAAGGGTTGAAACAAAAACGTCGCATTCTATTTGAGTGAAAAAAGTACGTGGACCGTTTTTTCTTCATTCACTTTTGTGTAAGAAGAAAAGACTCGATTTTCTTTTCTTTTTTGGTATAATGCTAGAAATACATTATTTATATAATTTAACTCTAAAATTAGAAAAAAATCTATGTGAATGTAAGTTTTTGGAACGCCTGCGCCTGATTGTTCGTGAATAAACTGTGTTTATGGTGAGCAGACATTAAATTGTTGCCACCCTGAGATGGGTGTATTAATTGCCCTGATACCGGAACACATTAGTCATTATTAAACGCGTTACGGCCCGATGACTTTCTCAGCGGGACTGTTTATGATTCTTTTTTTTTTGTGAAAGTGACACTTTTACTGGCTTTGTATTACGTCATCGCCGTACCGTATTTATTCTCATGTCAGACGGTCTGACGTATGTCGGAGACGACCAATTTGTCATAATAAAATGTTTTAGTTATATTTTACTCATTTCTCCAAGTGTTTAGCCTGGCCAGGTACTTCGTCCTCAACTTCCTCCCCTGATGCCCCTCGGGGAGGTTTGCTGGGTATGAGGGGATTGCAGGGTTCTACAGCCCTAAAAGCCCCAATAATGAGTATGAAAAACACAGAAAATGTATATATATATAGTGAATTTTAGATCCATATGGCTGCCTCCTTTGCCAATACAGACAGAGGGGCCACAATTGTTTTTTTTTACATTAGTTTCTAGAGTTATGTTCTCTTTTTCCATTAGCTGAGCAAATGTCAGAAGCGGGGCAGGCTGGCCTTTAGATGTTTGAGTTGCAAGCTTGTGACTGCGAGCCGGTGTAGCTGACCCCTGGATTAGGCTGTTTGTTTAACGAGAAAGCCAGGAGTGTCTCTTCTTATCAGACAATCATTCGTAAACCGCTTCGGGGAGCAATACTATTTACATACAGAGAACCTGTCGCCTAGCAGAGCTTCGCGTTCACCAATCAAACAGAAAAAAAAATCAAATATTAGGCCTCCTACACAAAGGGTTCCGCTTGTTTTTGCGATACAGAATGAAACGCTTTCCCCGCACGTACTCGATACTCCATACAGGGATCAGGAGGTCGAGGGAATACATATCTGACATTTTTGTCTTTTTATAGAATAACAGAAGTTCGTTGAACTCTTATTCTAAACATTTTACATATAAAAAAAACCATTGCCTAATTTTCTAAGCTTTAAAGGCCAATGTTCTGGAAAGGGGGTAATTCCTCCAAGTACAGGGGAAATAGAAATGTCGTTTAGAATCAGAACATCAATATTATGCCCGCAGGACTTATTTTTGGTAGGCACAAGGCGATAAGAATTAAAAAATAGTAAAACTTCCCCAAAACTCCGCAGAAGGCGTCCTAAAAAAAAAACCTTTATTATAGCTGTGGGATGTTCCTAGATAAAGTATACAAGTGACGAGGTAATCATGATCTACAACATAGGTTATCTAGGTCTTCAACGACCATTAGAAATACAGAACTCATACTGGAAGAAACCACCCGGACAATAGTTGCCAACAGTCCTGAGGATTGGGCATATGTCGCTGTAAATAGGTTCTGTGGGTTAAATTTATGGTGGCATCATGAGGCTGTGATGCCTAACCCTAATGCTAACCCTAACCACCCTAACCCTAACCACCCTAACCCTAACCACCCTAACCCTAATGCTAACGCTATCCCTAACCCCTAACCCTAACCACGCTAACCCAACCCTAACCCTACAACTAACCCTAACCCTAACCCCTAACTCTAACCAACCTAACCCCCAACCCTAACCACCCTAACCCAACCCTAACCCCCACCCTAACCCTAGGATGTGTCATTAAACCGTGGTCTGTCGAATTCTGGAAAATCTTACTTCCAGGTCTTCATGGCCTTTAATGGCGTTACAAAGATCCCACCACATGTGGGTCTCAAGCTCACCGCAACACAATCAGTAGAACCTTAACAACTCTTAGTCCTCACACATAATAAACTCCCACCACACACAGATCCTACACGCAGCTGGACAACCTATGCACGCACACTCTATGTTACACGCACACTCTATGTAACACGCACACTCTATGTAACACGCACACTCTATGTAACACGCATTCTTGCAGAATCTTTTTTTAGATTGAATTGTGATGCCACGAATGCAAAGACATCCCGTACTTTCTCTTTTTCCTGGCCAGTCTTGGGGCTTTAGCTTCATAACCCATTCAATACACCTTGACTTGGGAGTGACCAATGTGCTTGAAACCGACAGGAAGAATTTCCAAGGCTCCTTTATTTTCTATTTCCGGAGCCTTATTTTGCAAACTATGTCCTCCACCCGGCACAACCCTTTAGTAAAAATTACAATAGATTTCCTCCCCAAAAAACTTGAAACGGGAACTCCTTTCCTGGCCTTATGTATAATACAGGGAGTCACCTTACTGTGAGCTCTAAACTCACAATGAACTATAAATGGGACATCCATATGGACCTCTCCTTGCCTCATGGTCATCTTTGGTTGAACCCTGAAGAATTTTTTTTATAATTTAGGAGGAAATTGGGAAACAATTTTGCTGTTGCAGTTTGTAGAGTGCACCAAGAGAAGGAATGAGGTCACGGAAGTCAAGGGTAAGATCAGAATTTATGGAAGGACACCAGTTGCCCCTGTCTCACCTCAATACACCTGAGTAACCAAGGAACTGCACGGAAACATCCCCAAAACAAGCAGAGAAAAGAACCAGCTGGCGTGTAAAGCTGCCTAAAGTCCTGGTTACTCTTGACACCCTGGTGGTTATTTGTGGAATTGCAAGCAAAACATACAAAATGTTAGAGCACTAATTTAGTACCCTGTCTAGGGGCTGGTGGAGCATTAGCCCAACTCTTGACATGTACTCCAAAAAAGTCCTGCATTATTGCAAAAAGAAAATTGGCCAAATAAAATTCACAAAGGTTGGAGTTCATAAGGAATCCTGCACAGAGCAATCAATATGTAGTAGCAGCTCTATTCCACCAGAGGGTGCTATAAGCCTACATTTTTGCTCTCGAGTCTCTGTCATACCTACCAAGCATTAAGTCAGCCAACTAAATGGAGGAATATGAGCTCCATCCTTGACATGCATCTTAATGTCTCTCCGCGATGGGTGCGATGAATAAAAAATCCGCCATGGCACTTTGCAATCCGCCATGGCACCTCAATTCTTTGGTGGCCGGCCCTTTCCAAGGATTGTAGAAGCTTGTTGGAACAGGGCACTCGTCACCTCTTGTATCTTTAAGTCCGAACTACTACGCGTTGCACTACTTGTTACCCCCTGTTTAACCATTGTACAGCGCTACTGAATATGATGGCGCTATATAAGTCAATACTTTTAATAGGCTGTAGTAAAGTAACACTTGTTGTGTGTCATCGCCACCTAGTGGTTATATGTGAGTACTGCTAGTCCATTATACTATACATTCATGTATAACACACAAGCTTAATATGCAACTAAGTTACATACAGCCTCATGTTATTTTTGTATAATATACGATTCTTTTTCACTGCCCTAAAGTAGGGGTAAAAAGAAAGGTATCACTTATGTAACTATTATCTATGAGATGTCACACATACAATGGTTAAATAATTGATACACAGTGAAATGTTTCTGTGTTTAATCTCCGGGCCTCTATGGCAAATGAATAGAATTAGTCACTTAATTGTAATTTGCCCCAAATTACCAAAAAATATCCATCACTTTTGTTACAATTCAAATTCAGTCTAACCACATAATCACCGTCTTAAAATAGAAGTATTTTTGTGGTTATTAACCTATTATGACACTTCTGATCGGTGCTTTGTTTTCCGATATTCCTATCATCGTTTTTTTTCCTGTTATTTGGTAATTGCTGCTTTTTATCCTTTTGTTATAACAATAGACTATTATCACAAGAAGTAAGGCTTCAACCGAGAGGACTTTTTTTCTGACATCATATATCCTGTAATTTGTGGAATTCGATTAAATATTCTTTTTTGTTCCAATTCGAAGTCCCAGGTAGTGCTATTGTTTCGATTATTTGCATATAGACTCTGTGACTGCGCTAATTTTCCGTGCGTCAGCTGAGTTCTAGCAGCGAAGCTTTTATTTTCAGTTCTGGCTTAAAGTCCCTATAATTCTCAGAACTATAAAGCCAAAGAAAGAGCATAAAAAGAATCCAGTCAAGACTTAAATGCCATTGCAATATGCTCATTTTGTGTAAATTTTGGTTGGCGGTTTAGCGGAACCTCTGCGCAGGTTGCCTGCTAATGGATTAATTTACTACATAATAAATATAATTATTCATTGTTATGAATTAATATATAATGAATGAATATATAATTAATTACCTATATTAATATATAATTAATTAATTTTTTTTTGCCAAAAATTAATTGAGCCCACATTTAAAGGCTTCGGTTGGATCTGATAGCACAACTTCTGTGGGCAGTGGATTCCACACCTTTACTACTCTTACTGTAAAGAACCCTTTTTGCTAGTCTGAATGGATGGCGTCTAGCGCTTTGCACAGTGCTGTTGATGAACAGGTGATCAGAGAGTGGCCGGTAGTTCAGTTGCCATGCCTGTGTAATAACACTTATTCGGGGACATAAATGACGGACCGAGTAGAAGAATTAATGGATATTTGTATTGAGTTTATTATTTAATCTAGAACCTTGAGATGGGGGAGAACAATATGGACCCAAGCGCCAGTGGAAGGCAGGGACCCACACCCTCTAAGGGACCCTTGTGGGAGATCATAGGGATTTACACATGTATGTGTTTTACACTCGTGTGAACTGGACTAATGATGTGTTTGTATACATGTGTATGTGTGTGAGTATGTGTGTGCGTGTAAATGTGGAGTGTGTGTTTGTATATGTTAGTGTATACAATAATCTAAGCAAGTGTATGTAAAAGAAGATGACGATACAAGGTCTGGAGGGACAATAGAGGGTTTGAGGGTAAATATGACTGGTGGCTGGAGAAATATGACTTAGTCCTGAGGGTTATGATAAGGGCCGGAGGGTAAAGCAGATAAAACGGGGCAGGGGATCTGAGACCCGCTCAGGACGAGGATATTACACGGGGACTGAGCGTATGGCAGGGGCGATGGATTTGACAGGACGTTGGGGCAATAGATAAGATAGAGGGCAGGGTATCCGAAAATGGGACCTATGTAATAGTGAGGCGTAAAATAATAATTAAAAAAACATTTTGGGAAAAGAGTAACGGACGGACGAGAAAATTGTAGAATTTCAAAACTTAGGCCAAAATAGCCGAAAGAATCTCAGATTTTTCTGTTATTCCAACTTGGCTTTTTTGGCCTCAATTTCAATTTTGCGATTCCCGTCCGTGTCCCTTGAAATTCTCACCAATATCTTCAAGTTTATGTCTTATTTTTTTACTGAAATAAATTACATTTTTATTCTGATTGTTTAATCTGATTTACTTATAATTGTGTTCATTACAAACAATATATATATATTTATCATTTGCTTGCATTTTCACCGCGTCGGAGAAAGGGCCATCACCGCTGCCCGCGTCTCTCCGGCATGAATAGAAGCCATTAAACAGGAACATTCTTTATTCCGCGCGATGAGATAAAGACAATGAGAATGATTATAAAAGATATTAAGGTGTCAAGAAACCAAAGGGAAGGCATTGTTTTCCACGCAATAGAGAGAGAGAGAGAATGTACATTTTAAAAATAAATTCTGTTCTTGTTACTTTCAAAAATAATGCCTTTTATTAAACCATTATGGTTAAATTTAACCCTTTGCATACAAGGAGGTGCAGTGTTAGTGCCGTTTTGCTTTGTTTGCCAGCCAACTTGATAGCTCTGAGCTATGCGTTAAACGATAGGATTGTAAAGCACCCTGTGGGTCCGTGGATTGTAACGGCTGCGCGTAGATTGGGGACATTATGTACGACTTGGGGGAGAGAAGAGAGAGGAAGAGGGGAGAGAGAGACGTTTAAGGATTTAATAAATATTTCACAAAGTGCAGGAGGGAAGGAGAAAAGATACAACAAGTGTCTTAGGTTTTTTGCCCCGATCTCAGGGTAAAGGGTCACAAAGTCTGGAGCCGACTCCTTCCTCTTCTCCCCGCTGTGATCGTATATAAGACTCCCAGTTGGTGCTTTTGCTCCCAGTATGTTGTGGTTGATATCCCTGCTTGAATGCAGGTGACTCAATTAAGTGTATCTTTAAATAATGACAAGCGGATCTGACATGGAGAGAGTGTGACAGATCATACGCATCTACGCATTTTAGGGACAGAAAAGGAATGCTTTATGAAGCTGAACCCAATCCTGGGCCTGATAGGAATCAGCCGGATAACCATTCCTTCTCACCCCGTCTAATTCCCACTGTGCTAAACCCGAGACATGCAAATAATTCTCCGTGATCTCTCCATGAAGAACCTCGGCGTAACTAAGGATACTATCTTAACGATCTTATCCCGGAGGAACCGGAAATTCACAAAGCAGCGGCTCTGATATGTAAACGGCTGCTCTAAACCTTCTTTATCTATGTCATCTCGCCACAAGGTGTTCTTGGCCAAGGAATTGGTATCCAGGGATGCTGCCTTACTTATATATACAGCCTGCTCCGGAGTAACGAGAATATATTGGCCGGGTCAAAAAGGAGTGAATCTGATCCAGATCGCACTTGCCCCGGCAAACGACACATTGACCTCTCGGACAGGCATCTTGTAGAACCGGGTGGCGTCAGCGCTCATAAAATAATGAAGAAGTAAAATGCAGAAGAGCGGAAACTCCTACAAATTAATGGGGAAATTCCAAACTTTGATATCTAATTTCTTAATCTCTGATTGTTGCCTCTTGGCCTTTGGGGTGAAACAGGCACTGAAAGGGTCATTATCATTGTTGAAATGTAAATGCAGGTAGAGTAATTTACTTTTGTAGAAAAAGAGTATTTTGGGTATTGTACTCCTTTCCCTTTTGCTTTTTTTTTTTTTTTTTAACTCATCCTGTAATTAGCGGCCACTCCAAAAATAGTGAAGTCGCATATTAAGACCTCTATGGTTGTTTTAGGTAGAGGTCATTCCTGGGGCAGTATGTTTCAATTTTTTACATTTTGTTTTTAATGGAAGAGGCAGGTCCAAAAAAAGTGCAGGAAAAAAAATAATAATAAAAAAAAATTAAAATAAAATAAAATAATGGTTTGATTAATGCACCGGTTTTACGATTTCTAGGTCACCTTGGACAATAGTTTCATATCATTAAAAAAAAAATACCTGAAACTAAGGCATAAATATTGGGGATTTCGTCACCATCCCGATTCCGTCACTTATTTTACCCCAAAGAGACTCTCAAGTGATCCCTCCTTAGTAAGCAGTATAGCCGTGTAAACTTAAAGCGGACTCGCCAAACGTGGGGTACTTTGGCGTAGTGTCGGGCTAAGTAATATATGGCTGTATAGTGTGGCGGAATACCCAATATTTGTGTTGCAGATGGTGCTTTTTGGGTATGAGTTGAATTCTTGCTTTCTTTTGTGTATTTATTGGTCATTATTATTCTAGCAGTAACCCGGGAATCTGAATGTGTATGCCTTTTATGCTCTTTTAGGTTGTGCGCTCTCCTTTCTGTACATTTTTTCTTGCAATGGTTTTATATGTCAAGGGAAAGCTTGAGGGCCACATGCTGCTTGGGTTTGTAGACTAATGAGCATCTACAATAATGAGTGAGCCGGGATGCCCGAGGACCTCTTCTGAAGGCTGCCAATGATGGAGTGGTATGTGTATGATGTTCATCATGTACTGAAACTGTACATCTCTGGAGCGAAACTCCGATCCCCCTCATCGCCAGGAAATCCCGGGAGGGAAAGAACATCCTTTATAGACAATTTGCAAACGACTTTCTTTAATGGTCCACCCTGTGTGGTCCTAATGATGGTCACCAAAGCCGATGGTAGGCTGGGTACTTCCTACCAACAGTGTTTGAGTCGAACCCTTCATAACAATGAAGGGTCCTTCTCTGATCTCCATCTCCAGAGGTTCCTTGCATAAATGTCCTTTGAAGGGAACATCTCTTCGAATATCCATCAGTCCCAAGAATTAAGGTTTATCTGTATGTCTTCTAGATGCCACCATATTCTCCACCAGGCAACGGGACATGACGTCATAAAAAAACACTATCATGCAAAAAAAAAAAAGACAAAAATGCTTATTATCTACATGGCCAACGTTTCGACCTTCCATCTGGGCCAATTAATACGTTCCTTTTCTTTTTTTTTTGCATAAAAGTGTGCGGTGGCATTTGTATTTTTCTTAATCACATTATATTTTTTTTAATCACATTGTTGGTATCTCAGTTCTTTTTTTTTTATTAGAGATATGATGTCATATACAAATCCATCTCATCCGCTCCACACGTGGATCTCCCTACTAACCGGCTCATTGAGCACCAGGGGACCCGATCATTCAAATGTACCTTCTTACTGGTGTGAATCTATAAAACCTACGCAAACTCTTATGAATTGTACAATAAGGATTTATTATTTCAATTTGAATATTCATGCCGACGTACGTTTTTTTTCTGATTTTTTTCTTCGATTTCCTGTACCTCTGAAATCATTTATTTATTAAAACTACTTATAACCCGTGAATTTGGTTTTTCAATCAGTGTAATTGTTTTAGAAATATTTGGTTTAAAAAGAAGGGACTATTCCACATTGTAGAAGAAGACATCCGTGTCGACGGGAGGCAGAATTAGCATAACAATTAATTTCCTGTCTTGGCAGCCAAAATAAATCGCCAAAGGGGAACAGTAACTTAACCAAAAAGAAAGAAATAACGGGGGAAGAATTATCATGCGGACCCCGAGAACAGGAAGTTAAAATGGCTGCTTCCGCGGGATACAGATTTATATATAAGGAGGTTTATAATACGTTGTTCTTGGGGTGCAGTATTAGAACCACAATTGGCAAGTCATGGTGGTTGAGATATTAAAAGTCTTATTAATCAGAGGTCTCGTTGGTACAGGCCATTAAGAAATGCTGCGTATATCTGCGAGATATTATATATATATATATATATATATATATATATATATTCATGCAATTTCATGCTTATTTTATATATGTTTTTATATTTTAAGACGGGTTTTATACTAGGGGAGTGATTTAAAATTACTATTTGTATCGACCTTTGATTGGCTTCGAAGCATTGATCTTTCCTGGCATCACTGAAAGGGTTAACTTTAAAGGAATGCTCAAGTCTAACTGGTTTTCCTTAAAAAGAAGGGCTACTTACCCTCAATAACACACTTAGAGACAAGATCTACCCCAAAACAGATACAATCTATAGCTATTCTTGGCTTACAATGCATGCGCCTAAAAGGCATGATGAAAGTATAGGCAAGGTATAGGTAAATGGCTTATGTAAAGTAAAACAAATGCCTCCATTCTTTATCTCCGTTCATTTTCCGTTAATCCATTGCGGAGACGGACGCTGTAACAATTGACCCCAGAGTTTACATTGTATTAAAAAAAAAAACCCATTAAAAAGTAGGATTAAAAATTGGGTTATTTCTCTGGAATAATATATAATATAATGTACTTTATTACTTTACCCAGACATCAACTACTTTGGTGACTTTTCAAAGCCATTTAAAATACATGTTGTATAAGGCTATGTGCCGTATGTCTATCCCATGCATGTTTAAATTCCCTCATTGTATTAGCCTCTATCACCTCTGCTAGGAGGCTGTTCCACTTATCTACCACCCTTTCAGTAAAGGAAAATTGTCTTCCATTCTATCTATACCTTTGACCCTCTGGTTTTAGACTATGGCCTCTCGTTCTAACATTTCTCCTTCTTTGAAATAAACTTCTTCTTGTGCTTTGTTAAATCCCTTTCAATATTTAAATGTGTCTATCCCTTCTCTCGTTCTTCTCTCTTCCAAGACTGATAGGCGGAGAGTTTCCAGTAAGTCTGTCCCAGGAAGACCGAAAGCTTTGAGATGTACCTGGAACCCCCCCCAGGTCACTATATCTTCCATTAGACTCCGGAGGCAGGGGTCCTGAAGATCTCCAGATATCAAAATAGACAAAGCAAGTGACAGTTGTGTGGACGCACGATCCATAATTCCTTCTTTCTTCTCGTGTCAAAGCAATGCCAGTCGTCTCTCGTGAAAGGATTATAATCGGAGGTTGGAAATTCCCAAGAAGAACTCTCACCATGCCCTGGACCTCATTTACATCTTAACAATGGGATTAAAACAAGGAACCAATTTTTGAAAACCTGTTCCTCATGGCCTGGGGGGGTGTTTAATGTAAAGCTAAAGACATAGAGGACAGCTATGGAGATGAGATTAATGTCATGCGAATCCAGTGGGGGTGTATTTCGGTATATAAGGGGGTAGTTCCAGTTGTAGAGCTGTGTACAGTTCAACCTGGTTCTTCTCTCAGTTGAAGCGTCTCGGTGGTCTCCTGGTCATCTTCACCATGAGGGCTCTGTTGCTGCTCAGTGCACTCTGTGGACTTTGTCTGTCCTACCCTTTGGAGGTGAGTCCTTGGCTCCAACGTTGAATCCAAACCCCCCGGGTCTCCGTCCACTGTCCAGAAACGAACATTTTTGTCAAATTTCTTGCGTTAACTTTGACTTTATTTCAACAGAAACTGAACTTCGAAGAGGAAACACTTGCCCCAAAAAGTAAGTTTCTAGGGTTTTTTCCTTACGTTGAAGAAGTACCACATGACTTTCGATAATATATTTTCTAATAATATAAAAATATGGTCAGTGTGTGAAAAAAAGATAATATTGCAGCATATTGCAGAAAATAATAAATATTCTGGAAAAAAAAAACAAGATTATTAGCTATATATATATTTCTTTTTACAGAGAAGATATTTAAAACATAACATTCTAAAGCAATTTGGGGTTTTTTTTCTCCGAAAATTCCCTGCAAACTTCAAATTTCAGTCTAAAATATTTAAGATATTTGCATTTATTTTTTTCTTACTCGCTTTTTGTAAAAAAACCACTATTTTCCTCCCCAAATTTTAATCTAAAATTTAATTTTCGGCTATTGTTTATTAAATGCTTAGTTTTATGCTCGTTATCTTTTCAAATACAATGCATTAGCACGACCTTAAAATATACAGTTTTCGGTAAAATAATGTGGGTTAGCGAAATAGAAAAAAACTCTCAGAAGCAGAATTTAATATTAGATGGTTTTGTATTCTAATTTTTCTGTTGTAATTTGTTTAGAATTATTAAACGCTGATCTGTTTCTCAGTAAAAATGTCTCTTCTTCCGTAAAAAAAAATTGCAGATAAGACAGAAAAGATCAATATTTTCGAACAAATTTATGAAGTCAACAAGAACAACAGTAAGTAGCATTTTAATACCACAAAATTATCCCTACATTATTAATCAAAGCTTGTCACTAATGGGAAAATAGACATCCCTTGAATATTTCATTGTTTTGATTTAATACATATTTAATAATTCATGTAAACTATCGTCTATGGAAATATTAAGTAAGGGACATCTGAGGTTTCACATCAACCCTTCTGTCCTACGTTGTGGTATCGCTACCAGTTCTAAAAGATTTAAAAAAATGTTATAAGAGTATACAGTAATATAACCCCCCAGCGCTGTATACAGTAATATAACCCCCAGCGCTGTATACAGTAATATAACCCCCCAGCGCTGTATACAGTAATATAACCCCCAGCGCTGTATACAGTAATATAACCCCCCAGCGCTGTATACAGTAATATAACCCCCAGCGCTGTATACAGTAATATAACCCCCAGCGCTGTATACAGTAATATAACCCCCCAGCGCTGTATACAGTAATATAACCCCCCAGCGCTGTATACAGTAATATAACCCCCAGCGCTGTATACAGTAATATAACCCCCAGCGCTGTATACAGTAATATAACCCCCAGCGCTGTATACAGTAATATAACCCCCAGCACTGTATACAGTAATATAACCCCCCAGCGCTGTATACAGTAATAACCCCCAGCGCTGTATACAGTAATATAACCCCCAGCGCTGTATACAGTAATATAACCCCCAGCGCTGTATACAGTAATATAACCCCCAGCGCTGTATACAGTAATATAACCCCCAGCACTGTGTACAGTAATATAACCCCCAGCGCTGTATACAGTAATATAACCCCCCAGCGCTGTATACAGTAATATAACCCCCAGCGCTGTATACAGTAATATAACCCCCAGCGCTGTATACAGTAATATAACCCCCCAGCGCTGTATACAGTAATATAACCCCCAGCACTGTATACAGTAATATAACCCCCAGCGCTGTATACAGTAATATAACCCCCCAGCGCTGTATGCAGTAATAACCCCAGCGCTGTATACAGTAATATAACCCCCCAGCACTGTATACAGTAATATAACCCCCCAGCGCTGTATACAGTAATATAACTCCCAGCGCTGTATACAGTAATATAACCCCCAGTGCTGTATACAGTAATATAACCCCCCAGCGCTGTATACAGTAATATAACCCCCAGCGCTGTATACAGTAATATAACCCCCAGCACTGTATACAGTAATATAACCCCCCAGCGCTGTATACAGTAATATAACCCCCAGTGCTGTATACAGTAATATAACCCCCCAGCGCTGTATACAGTAATATAACCCCCCAGCGCTGTATACAGTGATATAACCCCCCAGCGCTGTATACAGTAATATAACCCCCAGCGCTGTATACAGTTAAATACAATTAATACAAAAAATATACTAGTAATAAAATAAAGCCAGTCAGGTAAAGAATGTGGAGTAAAAGGTAATAATCTTTTTGTTTAACTTTTGTGTACCCTTTCAGCAACATTCCCCCCGGGTCACATCGTCACACACACAGATATTCTTGCCAGACTCGGTCGTCGGACTACTAATTGTGATTTTGGTATCTGCCTATGGCCGAAGTCCTCGGATGGCATTGTATACGTTCCGTACACAATCTCCAGTGACTACAGTAAGTACGAGCCGGTACAATGTACCCAAAACAAGGAATAGCCAACAACTAACATATCTGGACACGTGACGTACAGCCGGGCCGTCCACGTGACCCGGAGATCTCACAGAACCTCATTGACCTCCTTTCTCAGATTATAAATTTGCTCCATTCTATGTGCATGGAAGATCTAACCGACCACAAAGAACAAGGTCTTCTTCTCCCTCTAGGTCCTAACGCAAGTTCACATTATTGTTATTTTTTTCCAAATGTAATAGTTTTAGAAGGTTGATATTCTCCAGTCTCCACTGTTGAGCCCCCTCAGTAACTTAGACAATCACTAGTTATTACCCCAATAAGAGGTGGCTTCATCATAGACCAAAAGCTGAAATTGCCCCGATGCGGCTCGCTCCTCATGTAAATGGAATTTCTATTTATAACACATTCTATAAATTAATTGTAACGGTGTTAATGATTCCTCGCGCTGGAAGCTGACGCATGTGCTTATCGGTTCGTTGCATGGAATGTCTGCAGAACGTTATAGCCGTAGGATAATTCTACTCGGAATGAGCTGGTGATGAGACGCTTCTTTTCTTCCCCCCCCCCCAGGACCGATAGACATGGCAGTCTTTAGATCCGTTTTCAATGATTTTGAAGATTCTACCTGCATTCGGTTCATTCCTCGGGAGTCACAGAGGGACTTCTTAAGCTTTGAAGACATTAGCGGGTACGTTCTAACCTGGAAGCTACAAGCGGGGCTCGGATTCCTTTGGCCATTAATAAACTCAGTTCAGCCGTTTACGGGGATCCCTTTTGGCCAAAGAGTGGTTTTAATTATGTCCTTAGACACAAAAACGTCCAATTTTTAAGAACGTAACAGGTCAATCAAATACTTTATTTGTGTTGATGGGTGGCGGCCATATTGGAAGACCCCACTACCTCTTCTGAGTGATCTCCGTTCCTTTGCTTTCAGATGCTTCTCTTCCATGGGCGTCACGGGAGGCTCACAGCTCGTCTCCTTGAAAAGACCGGGATGCATGTGGACGGGAGTCGTAACTCACGAGATCCTACACGCCCTAGGTCTTCATCACGAGCACGTCCGAAGGGACAGAGATCAGCATGTCACCGTTCAGTGGGACAACATCCAGCCTTGTAAGTGCCGCAAGTATTTAGAATTCTGGATATAAGGTTGCACCCAAATCATTGGGATTTTAATCAAGTTTCCTTTGATTTCTTTTTTTTTCAGTTAGCAAGCATAATTTTGTACTAAGTGATACCTACAACATGGGCCTAACAAGCTATGATTATCAGTCCATCATGCATTATTCAAGGTACGTTTTTCCATTTTGGTTTCAATAACATATTTATTATTAAAAATAATAATAATAATAATACCAATAATAATAATAATAATAATAATAATTATTATTATTATTATTATTATATTGTAACCCAAGAGATGGGAGCCTGGACAATTTTAAATGAAGCGTATGGATCAACATCGACAAAATTCTTTTTAATTTTTATTTCATGTAAGATTTAAAATTGATTAAAAAAATAAAAAGTTTTTTATTTTTAATTTTTTTGTTTATTTTTTTTTTTTTTTATTATTATTATTTGTTTAATAAACTATAAAATGGCAGATCCGCCTCGAGAATCCAGGAATGATACTAAGAGTCCTCCAACGCGCTATAACGCCCATTTATTGCTCCGACAGGACCGCTTTCTCAGTGGACGGCAATCTCCCGACCCTAGTTGCTATTCCCGATAACAGCGTTGAGTTTGGACAACGAATTGCAATGACCACTCTGGACTACGAAAAAATTAATAAACTGTATCAGTGCTGTAAGTATTTTATCAGCAATCTTAACCTATTCTTGGCCAGAGGCCTCTCGCTATACAAACCATTGGCATCCCCTACGTGTAAAAAAAAGGTTTACATGCATTAAAAGTGAAGATTTGGGATTTAAAAAAAAAAAAAAAAGCAATTAAATTCAAGCTAGTTTTTTTGTGTTGTTAGCATCTGGGTTTGATCTTCTCTTCTCCATCACCCTCTTACAGCCCAGAAGGTAACCACCACTCAACCAACTACCACCACAACTACAAGAAGATCTACCACAACCACCACAACCACAAGAACCACGACAACCACAAGAGCAAAGCAGCCTGTGCTTATCTTCGGACAAGAGGCCAGCAATGGTAATTATTATTTTTAACCGTATTTGGAAAACATACATTTTTCATTGTTAAGGGTTAGTATCGCAATCAAGAATTCCTTTTATCCTGAAACCATCAACCAGAAAACCAATCTTCGGACCATTCCGCCCCATCTAGTCTGTAAAGACTCAAACCTTAATCCGTCGCTGGTCTCGTCTTAGATTCAGGAGCCGTATGTCTATCCCATGCATGTTTAATACCCTCGCTGTATTACCCTCTACCACTTCTGCTGGGAGGCTGTTGAGTGACGGACTGACCTTTCCAGGTTAATCTGCAGCCATTTCTTTAGACAATTCATAAGGTTGTGGGAAAAAAAAAATACTCAGTAAAGCTGGAAATGTTCATTATTTTTGAAGGTTGTGGAGGAAAATTCACTGCGCCATCTGGAGTCATCGTGTCGCCTAATTACCCCAATATTTACCCCAACAATTTGGAGTGTATGTGGAACATCACCAGCCCTTTGAAGGTAAGGAACTTTGGTGGGCGGTTAGGGGTCCCAAAACGCTTTTCATTTTAAGATTCTCCAAACAAGTCGGGATAAGAGAGAGAGACTTCGTATAGATGACGCAAAAGAGGTGACATTAAAAGAAACACCTCTGGGGCATTCTTACTTCCCAACAGGGGCAATACTTGTGCTTTTTGCCTGGCGGTCCCGGACCGGCATTCCGTCTGTAGCACTGGTAGAGGCAATATGAGAACCTATCATACCCGGGGACTTTCCAAATAAGCCGACCCCGAGACTCTGGAAATATTAACCCTTCAAGAGGCCATCGAGAAGATTCTATGCCAAATATGTTAACACTGAATTTGGGACCGTTGGCAACTATTTGTTACCATCATGGTAACCTTGCCTTGTCGTTATTTAAAGACACACTTAATTGAGCCACCTGCATTCAAGCAGGGGTATCAACCATAACATACTGGGAGAAAAAGCACCAACTGGGGGAGAATAGGAAGGTGTCAGCTCCAGACAGTGCCCCCCCTCCGAGAATCTGCCCCTGAGATTGGGGCAAAAACCCTGAGACTCAGGGGTAAACCCTGAATGTTCCCAGGTATGGCATCCTATGTATAATCTCACGTCTCTTGTTCTTTTTTTCCAGATTACAATCACGTTCACGGATTTCGATATCGAGGAAATGCCGACGTGTCTGTGGGACTCGGTGACCATCTATAACGGCCCCACCCTGACCAGCAACTACCTGTTTGACAGATACTGCGGGAAGAAACTGCCTCCCGTAATCGTCAGCTACGCCACGTCCCTTCTGATTGTTATGAAAACCGACGCACACGTGGGAGGCAGAGGGTTCAGGCTGCTTTACCAAACAGGTAACAATCAAAAAACACAACGCCAATTCTTTTTTTTTTTTGGTGGGGGGGGGGGGGTTGTGGAATTTTTCAATATTTCAGGGAAATTATAACCAAAATAAATGGTTTGATGGGTCAGCACAGATGCGCTGCTAAAATAGAAATATATTTTTCCTGTAATTGTAATATTCTAGGATATATTTAAAAGGGTTCAGCTGTATGCATAGAACATATTTGCACCTATAAATTTATTCTATAAATATATCCAATAGTTATTTATTTTAAAATATATTTTTTTATTTTTTTTCCCCATCGTTGTTATTTTTTTTTTACATTGTTATTTATTTCTCTTTCAGGGTGAAATAAAGAAATAACGTGACGTCGTTCCAGCAAGTTAAAAAAAAAAAATGGTTTGCTGACATTTTTTAAAAATAGAAAGTTAGCAGGAAATTGTAAAAAGAATGTCAGGTGCATTCTGGGAAATATCCTGGGATTTATACATGAAAAAAAAATTAAAACTTCTTTCCATTGCAACCAATTGAATATGACAAATTATCAGGAACATTCCATTGATAAAAATGTGTTTTTTTTTAATGTCCACTGGAGGCCCTTTTGAACCAATTCCAGATCGCATAAGGGGCCTTGTATTATATTAATGTAAAATTTGTGTAAATGTGTTGTGTTTTTTTGCTGGTACATGTTCGGTACATTTTTTTTTTAGTTTTGTATATATGCTACCAGATATTTTCCAGAAAAAAAGTGTTAATTGTTTTTAAAACTGAATGTATCCTGGATTTATAAGATAAACAAAACAAGCAAAAAAATTTGTCATGTTTTTTTTTTATGTTATAAGTATTCTTTTTTGGGGAAAGAAATGTTCAGGAGAGTCACAAACCTCTCAACATTCTAGGGTTAGTATGTCCTAGGTGTAGTATTTCTTCTGTGCCCCCCCCACACCCCAATAAGAACACATGCATATACGAACATGCAAACACCCACACCATTACGCATACACACACACACACACACACACACACACACACACCTTTCCCTTCAACCACTAACCCTAGGCCCGGCCCTGACATTTAAACACCATACACCAGGGCAGGACTGGGGCGGAAATAGCCTTGGCACTTTACACAAACCCACACACACATTCATGCTAACACCCAATGTCAGATTAAGGAGCCTGGGGCCCATAAGCACCAAAAGGGGCCCCTTTTTTTTCTTGTACCCTACTACTTTTTCCACGGCCACACAACTATAAATATAATTAATATAACTAAATTAAACTTCATAGCTAAGACTTATAATTGGTGCTTTGGCTCCCAGTATGTTGGTATGGTCGATAACCCTGCTTAAATACAGGAGACTCAATTAATTGTATCGTTACATAATGGCAAGCCTTAATGCTATTAAAGGGTTAATATTATAAGAGTCTCAGGGTGAGAAAGTTTAGAGGTATTATAATGTAATATGTCATGAATCACAGGGG
Source organism: Spea bombifrons (assembly GCF_027358695.1). Classification (NCBI taxonomy): domain Eukaryota; kingdom Metazoa; phylum Chordata; class Amphibia; order Anura; family Pelobatidae; genus Spea; species Spea bombifrons. The sequence continues at coordinate 43,273,048 of NC_071093.1, forward strand.
TGGAAAAAGTAGGCACTTAAGCTCCTTGAAAACTGACCTAGACTTGCTGTCAGCCACGGGGGCCAGTATTTAATAAATTAAATCCAAACTAAGAAGCCGCTTGAATAAACCAGTTTTTATTAAGGACAAATTTATATAAAGCAGACAGAAAAAGGGTACATGAAGGTGACAAGGTGTAGCTAACAAGCTGTTTGATCCATTCAAAAAATAGGTTTTTTTTGTATTTTTTTTGTTTTGTTTAAATGTCTCAGTGTTTTTTTCTCCCTGCTATACAGCACAATGAAGAAATAAGAATTTAAGTCTGAACCAAGGGTGCAACCACTAAAGTATTTTGGATGAAAATAATTTTTAGTACATACTTTAACAGGGGACGTGAGTACAAGGAGAGAGACAGAGGGCAGCCCCATGCAAAATTAATATATTTTATTTAAAAAAAGTTTCTACAGAGAGTTCTCTCTACAGTTCTCTCTCTATTTTTCATTTTGAGAATATAACATTGAGAAAAACCTGGTTTTATATCATTTTGTCCCAATAAATTCCGTTTATCTGCAGACCTCACTGAGCCGATGCTTTATGGCAATGCTAATGAAGTCCGTTCCTCCATAGACTATCATTAGCCAGAGTGACAGTCTAGAAAAAAAAGAGACATTCTATTGTTTAACACGAGCAGTATGATAAGGAGTCGGGGTATTTGTCTAGTAGATTGGGGCGCAGATAACAGAGCGAGAAGAAGAAGATTTAGAGAATTCATCCAAGGATGCATATCAGCCATTTGTATGAGTTCTCGCTCTGTTATATGAGCCCCAATCTACTAGACAAACACCCTGACTCCTTATCATACTATTGGTAGCAATGGAATGGCTCTCTCTTAATCACCTAGTAGGACACTGTGACTAATGAAAGTCTATTGAAGAACGGACTTCTTTAGCATTGCCATAAAGCATCAGCTCAGTGTGGTGTTTGAGCCGGGAAAGTCACCCAAAATATCACATGACTGACAGCAACGGCGGCTCCAGGTCTGCAGATAAAGGGAGTTTATTGGAACAAAGCGAGACAAAAACAGGTTTTCTTCAATGCCGAAAAAAATTTCCAACAAGCTTTGCCTTTTACTCAGCCCAGTTGACTTATTTCTGGTGGCTAGTGTGGTGATTGCAGAATTATTGAAGCAACATACATGAACAAAGATAACCTTTGTAACATAAGCCTTGCCTCAAAATAATATAAAAGTGTAATAAATACTAGAACGGTAATCTGTGTTTTTAATATATTGGAAAACCCCATCATGAAAAATGACCATGCCTGAGAACTTTGTAGTTCTGACTCGGAGTCTCTGGATGAAGCGATGCTTCCCTGGGTCTCCGGGGTCACTCATGTCTGTTTCCAAGGAAGGGAAAGGCTTTTAGCCACGCCAACTCCCTGCCTAATTCCCCTCCCACTCCCTGCCTAATTCCCCTCCCACTCCCAACCCATTCAATACTATCTGCAGCTAGCTCTGCCCCTGTATATATAGCTAGCCCTGTCCTTTGTGAGTAGCCCTGCCCTCCTCTGGAAGCCACACCCTCAGAAGTAGGAGAGCTCCTTGTAGCTTGTTCCCAGGTATGAAATTTAATAAAGTTTGAGTTTTGAAAAAAAAAATAATGAGAGTGTGCGCTGCAATCCATGGAGATGGTTAGCGCCGAATATTTATTAGATGAGGTTAATAGACAGATCGCCCATCTATGAGACCCGTTTATCTAGCTGAATCCCTCTATCCACCATTAGTGATTGCACCTGTGGTTAGCATTAGATTTCCGCAATGAAGCCCTTAGTCCGGTGCCCTTCAGTCTCAAAGAGGAGAACCGGGTCTCTCTACCTCAGGCCTCTGACTTCTGAGCCGTAGTTGCAATCGAGACAAGACTCGCAGGCCGCCTTTACAGAGCACCTTGTAGAAAGTTGACGTGAAGTCCTCGCAGTTCAGAAGTTCTGTTGGCCTGGAGTTGGCCTGGAAAGGCTGGGGGGGGGGGAGATAACAAAATGGTTAAAATGATTCAAATGTCAAAGGGTTAAATAAGTTGGGAAAGGGTTAGTCATAAAAAGGTTATGAGAAAATTCTGCTTTACAGGAAGGGTAGTAGATACCAGTAATAGACTTCCAGTGAAAGCAGTATAGACAAAAACAATTCATCACACATTTAACAGTATGCCACCAGATACAAATGAACAGAGGAGAAAATCATCATCGGAGAGAAAAGTCGTAAATTCATTGACAACATTTATTTTAAGAAAAATTACACGCGCCCTCCGCTACTTCTAATGCCTAAACGAGTCTTTATTACTGAATCTAACAGAATCTAACAGACATAAAACATCAGTCTTTAGCGTGTAACAAAATAATGTTCTAGTTGCAGCTAAATGCAGGGGAAATAAATAATATAATAATAATAATAATAATAATAATCTTGGGCAGCTGGCACTGCTGCTTTCATAATGTTTAAGAATGATCACCAATAAATTCCATAATGGGTATAGGTGGCCAGGGCCGGAAAGGGAATATCTAAGTGGCGATTTTGGTAACTATTCTGACCTATCAGCCACTGGCCCACAAATCTAGTCCTGTAGGGGACCCTCAAGGCTTTGCACATGGCCTCCACCCTTAAACACCTATGGACTCTACTTCAGGACATCATTGGACAGAATATTGTTCAGCCCTTCAGCTTATGACTCTAAACGACGCTTGGTTTAGACACAGATGCGTTAGTGCACTGATTTGTCAAGAGAGTATTATTACATAAGCTGGTTGGCCACTCCATGCCTGGAGATCCTGACAGTAAGTTCTGGCCTTGAACTGGACATTCTCTGACCTCTAGATAATTTGCTACCTTCAGATGGAGAGGGAAATGTCTCCTTCTTGTTCCAATTCTTATCTTGTATTTATAGAGCGCCAACAGAGGGAATTACACACACAAGGGACATATTAAATGTCATAATAAAGTACAGATGTAAAATGGTAGGAAGGTCATGCTTGGTGGTGCTTAAAACCTCAAATCTAAAATTTGGACCACATAAAATGCTGACACCAACCCAAAAAACCACTATAACCTCTATGGTCCTTCTGAGACTAAGCAACTGAAATTCCAGTTGTGTGTACTCGGGCTGACTCAATAATACCGAAAAAATCCACACAATTCTATGACGACTCTGGAAAAACCAGTCGGCTGCACCAAAACCAAGCGACAGTACTGAGATTGGGCCAATGGAGAGACATTGACCCACTTAAAAGAAATAATTTCTGACCATGACTAGTGACCTACAATATCACCAGAAATCTACATAACGAAAATACAGAGCGAACCAATAGAACCCTTCGAAGGCAACTCCAGAAATACTATCATCAACTTAACAATTAAATGTTACAAAAACTTCCCTCAAGTGCCCCATTACCTGATACTCTGCACTGGGCTGTCTTCTCCAGGGCTGGGAATGACTCCAGCTTTCCTCCTGATAATGAAGCTTCCTTTCTCCTGGCATCAGGATGGTGACCTCTGAGGCTTCAAGGCTCTTGTCCTGTCCTCCTTCTGGAATTTTGAGTCTTCCAGTCTCCTCTTCCATATTGATCCCCCCTTGTCCTGGTTCTTGAATTCTCTTGGTTTCACTCAGGCTCATCATTTCATCTTCTCCAGGGACTTGGACTCCTCTCTTTATCTCTTCCAGGCTCCTCTCCTGCTCTTGCAGCTGGACTCCCCTCCTTATCTCTTCCAGACTCCTCTCTTCTTCCCTTTGCTCCTTGTTACCTCTGTTAATTTCCCCACTTTTGTCCTCCTCTGTCTTCCATGGGAACCTCTCTTCTATCAGTCTTCTCACCCCCTCTTGTCCAGGATACTGCAGGTACCTAGTGTCAGCATCCTCCTCCTGCCCCTGGATTACATTCCTACCCTCTGGAGGCCCCTGCTGGACGTCTAAGTGGTTGTCCCCACTCACCTCCCTCCTCCATAGGTAAGGTGAGCGTCGGACTCCTATCAAAAGTCCTGAAGCTCTACCCACTGTGTGGTACCTGGGGCTTGCAGAATGTTTATACCAAGATGTACCTTGCTGGGGGGCAACTAGGAGAAGGGAGCCAAGAAACCACCACCCAGCATGGGGCAGGAGACATCCCATCTTAGATCACAATCTTCAGGGGTCCAAGTGAGACAAGTGGAGTGGTCAGTGCAATGATGGATGAGAAGTGCAAGTAGTGATGCCTACTAGTCAGGGTTCCTGGATGAGGTTCTTAGGAGAAGGAACTGATGCTCTGTATGAGACAGAGACACCAGAAGCTGACAGGTTGCTTCTCTAAGTGCAGCTCTCCCCAGTGTTCTGTGTTACTGAGACCCCTCTCCCCTTCTATATAAAGGGGACCTGGGAGGAGGGAGACGCAGGAGTCATCATCAGTGCATCATTTACAACAGACTCATCCTACAGGGGAATAGGAGGTGGGGACTGCCTCATGGTGTGTGTTTTATATGGGGGGCTTGCTGGAGGCTTATTCTATTAAATTATTTTATTATTATATATTATATTTAATATTATATATTATTATTATTATTATATATTATGCTTTATACCGGCCAGAATGTGTGTATTATATTTGGGATACAATGTATATGTAACAGCCACAAAGTGTTTAATATACAAACATTAAAAATTTTAACCATTCTTCGGAAGCTCCCACCTTTCTACTGGGACCAGGTCTGTTGCATCAGTGTAAATGCATCTTTGTTATGTGTATATTAATAATAATATGTTAATAATAATAATAATAATAATAATACATAATAATAACCCATGTATGATATGCCTGGAAACGCATCAGAGCCACGTGCTGAGAGGGTTAAACAAGTTACAAAAGTCATGCTTTCTATTATGAAATATGATTTCTTTACGTAAAGTATTAGCACTTTTTAATATTTTAATACGCTTGCCCCAGTAATGAAGTTTTGCTTTACTGAGAGGGTGGTAGATAAGTGGAACTGTCTCCCAGCAGAGACTAATGCAATTTAAGCATATAGCTATCCTGAATCTAAGACGCCACTAAGGATTACCTGTCAGTCTGTGAAGATTTATAGGAAAAGTAGTAGATGCATAGATTAGCCTTCCGGGTGAATAGGCTTATATATATACGACCATAAAAATTGGTTTAGCTGAATGTATTCTTAAGTATCAAACTATCCAATAAAAGAGGTTTTGATCCTTTGGGGGGACGAGACGTTAGCGCTCCAGGGCTACATTCTCTAAACGCCGTGTGGGTTAATAATAGGCTGTAATAATTCTATTTAACGCGGAGCAATAGAAATGATTATAAATCCCGTACACAAGATTAGGGGAAAATTGCGTGACGTTATGAGAGAGAAAGAGGTCGAGCGTCTGGACGAAGTTCTTGACACTGATTCGTCACCGTGATGGATGTACTGGAAGCTTCTCGGGCGGCGCGTTATTGTATGAGGAGTACAGGCCTCCTGGGTAGAATTCTGGATTTTATTAACGTTCTGGATCTTTTTCTTGGGGTGCAGAAGATATTTTTCGTTATTGGAGATTTAAGTCCACGGATTTTCTTGGAATTTGTCTAGAATGGTTAGCATTAGTTACTTATTTCTTTAGGGGTCATTATATATTTTCGCATATCCCCTAAAGAAACATTAATGGTCCTACTTTTTGGTAATATGCATAGCGGAGCCCGTTTCACACGGACGCTGGGGCGTTTATTCCTCATTCCCTGACTGATTCAACTGAACTTAAATACAAATGCTCTAGAGTACCATTTGCAATTATCTAGAGCCAGGGGAGGACTGGAAGTTTTTTGCCCAGGGGCCGCGTGGCACCGCAGCCCCCACCATTCATACACACACTAGCTCTAACCCCACCATTCATACACACACTAGCTCTAACCCCACCATTCATACACACACTAGCTCTAACCCCACCATTCATACACACACTCGCTCTAACTCCACCATTCGTACACACACACTTGCTCAAAGCAAAAGCACCAACTAGGAGTCTTATATATGATCATGGCGGGGAGAATAGGAAGAAGTCAGCGCCAGACTGTGTGACCCAGAGAATCTGCCCCTGAGACTGGGGCAAAAACCCCGAGAGCTCCCAGGAATTGTTGGCTAGCTGAGTCGACCATAAGGGACAGGCAGCTGTCAATCCTTGGGGGGTGGGGGGGTGCTGTTGGGTAATCGGCAGCCATCCGCTTTACCCTGTGGAATAAACCTCCCCGCACAGGGGTTTATGCCTGTGATAATGCGAGTATTGGTGACAAGCCTCGAGAGGTATAATGACAGATACCAAAGTAACACAGCGGCGTGTGCTCTCCGGAGGAAGATGTCACATGTTTATCTCTGAATAATGGTATCTGTAAGTGCCTTGAAATAATGACATCTTCAGACTCCCGGGGTGGGTATAAACAAAGCAGCGCGCGGCGTGCGAGGATTACGGATCGTTCCGTTAGCTTCTGCAAAGACCGCACTTCGTAATTACCCCGTTTACTCGATTTGCCGGTTAACTCGTTAGAAATCCGGACACATGTCTAAAACCTCATTATCCGGCAAACAGATCGGTCTCCATCTCTCTCCCTTTTAATAACGGAATTATCCGCGAAACATTAAACTTTCGCGGGAAGATAAAGGGCCGTAAACATCTTCAATAAAACTTCTCTAATTATTCATCTTAATGGGAGTTAAATCGCGGTAAATGTCACGTCGCATTACGCGGAGCTCGGGAAGCATCTGGATCACAAACAACTCACTCGGAATAATAAAGCAGACAGAGGAGAAACATAGACTTATTCCGTTTAATGTGGATGGGCATCTACTCCTGGGTCAGAGCCACCGGTCCGCATTGTGAACCTTCGATCCACGCTCGCCAGTTTTGGCAATTTCCTGCACGTTTACCTTATAAAGCACAATTATATTCTATTGTTCTGATTCAGGGACAGTGGGGGTATGAACTTGGTTGGATGGGCAACACTGTTGCTGCTGGCCACAAAATGCCCTGTCGAGTCCTTCATTCATGGGGCCATACATCGTCTTAACAGGAGGTTACCTATGACATGAGAGTGCTGCTATTACACAGAGACAATCCTGCGAGTTTTACTTTATTGAGAGGGTAGTAGATACGTGGATCAGCCTCCCTGTAGAAGTGGTAGCATATGGCTCCAGAATCTAAGACAAGGCCAACGACTGATTAAGGTCTAAGAAGGAAAACCGGGCAGGCTAAAAGGGGGCCGAATGGGTTGGATCAGCTGGCAAATGCCTCTATGTGGTCTAAGGCTTAACAAAAACTACACCAAATTCCCTGCCCACTTCTGATCATGCGCCATATTTTAGCTCTCAATTCATAATTACTAACTGCATACATTAGGTTTGTTTTAGTTTTTAGCTGGATTTATTGTGCCTAGCAGTCCCTTAGAAGGGAAGTTCCAGCCCTGAGATCAGTGAAGGATTTTGTGAATATTTTGCACAGTTATAGAGAATTTAAATACCATGCTGAGCGACGGCATATGACATCATATCTCAGCTCGCTCTGATTTCCCCAACTGGCCCAAGGAGAAGTGGCACTCGGGGGAGCCTGATCTGTGCCCAATTTTGCTATCCGGTACTCTCAGTTTTCGGAACGCGGGTAAGCGGTTCTGCTTATGTCAGGGTGCAGGTCCCGCTGATGTTGATGGGTGGGTCTGGCGGATGTTGGTGGATAGGTCCTGTTGATGCTGATGGACGGGTCCCGGTGGATGGGTGGATCCCGCTGATATGGGTGGGCGATTTGCTGCTTTTTTGCAGCGGAAGTGGGCGAGGAGTAGGGCGTGCCATAACGGTGACCCCGAGTCCTGTCTCCGGGCGAAAAACAAACTAAAGATTTCCATTGTCCTGGCTGAGCGCCTACTAGATGTATAGACTAAATTATATCTGTTTACATACAGTTGTAAACCATCTGCCGTGAGGACGAGTGGGTTTCGCACGAATCAACAATGATATGTTCAAGATTCCACAATACTCTGTAAATACATCCCACATACTGCGACAGAAACATTTAAATATTCTTTAACCTATACATCGGCTCAATAACTATATATAGACCACCGTTCAAAACATTGGGGTCACTTAGAACTTTCCATGTTTTTGAAAGAAGAGCAAACTGTCCATTAAAATAACATGAAACGGATCAGAAATTCAGAGCAGACGGGGTTAATGTTGTAAATGACTATTGTAGCTGGAAGCGGCTGATTTTTAATGGAATCTCTTCATAGGCGTACAGAGGCCCTTTATCACTCCCATCACTCCTGTGTTCCAATGGCCCTTTATCACTCCCATCACTCCTGTGTTCCAATGGCCCTTTATCACTCCCATCACTCCTGTGTTCCAGTGGCCCTTTATCACTCCCATCACTCCTGTGTTCCAATGGCCCTTTATCACTCCCATCACTCCTGTGTTCCAATGGCCCTTTATCACTCCCATCACTCCTGTCTTCCAATGGCCCTTTATCACTCCCATCACTCCTGTGTTCCAATGGCCCTTTATCACTCCCATCACTCCTGTCTTCCAATGGCACGTTGTGTTCGCTGATCCAAGTTTAAGTTTAAAAGGATAATTGATGGTTAGAAACCCTTTTCCAAATTTCCTTGTTTTCTATGAAAATAGCTCAGTGACCCCAGACTTTAGAGGTAGTGTCTGCCTCTTCTCCTGCTGTAACGACTCAGACCTTAATCAGTCGTTGGTCTCGTCTTAGATTCGGGAGCCGTATGCCTATCCCATGCATGTTTAAATCCCCTCGCTGTATTATCCTCTACCGCTTCTGCTGGGAGGCTGGTTACCCTGAGTAAAGCAAAATGTCCTTACATTACATCTAAGCTTCTGACTACCTTGGAACGTGATAACGAGATGAATGATATACAACATCGTATTATCCAGAACACTTTTGCGATGATTGCAATTCAGAGATGCGGCTTGTTGGCCGGGTGTTATGGGAGTTATAGTCTCTGTCGCCTTGAAAGAAAACAATTTGACTTCAGACCAGACTTGTTTTCAACCTGCTAATAACTACGGATCGGAGACCTTTAAGGCCTCATTGTTATTGTAATGTGTAACTAATACGGGAGCATGTGGGCTATTGTCATTTTGCTTTGTAGTACACAATCAAGATGACTAAGGCAAAGTAAATCTCGTTTCCTAGAATTCTGTGTATTTTGGGAGCAAGGGAGTTATTTTTTCTTTTATCGCCGCCCGCTTGCAGTAACCCTTACACTGCCGGACACGCGGAGACAGCGGGGGCTAGGAAGGCCCCGCTCATTCCCTGCACTGACAAAGGGTTAACGGCGGGCTATTATATTGTTCGAACTATCACTGAAATTACAGTTTGCTCCCGGTAAAGTGCGCTATCACAGCGTGAATTCTATCGGCTGTTACACTCCATCTCGCCTCCCACTTGAACACATCAGACACACACTTGGCATTTTTAATATGATTTCATAAAATTGACCCTTTCGGCTTCCGGGTTGCGTTTTTTTTACTTCTTGCTGTTTGTTAAAACAGAAACAGTTAATCGTACCTGGAAACTTTCAGGATTTGCCCCAATCTCAGGGTGAAGGGGCAGATTCTCGGGGTCAGTCTGGATCTGACTCCCTCCTATCCCCCCCCTGCCGTGATCATATATAAGACTCCCAGTTGCTTTTGCTCCCAGTATGTTATGGTTGATATCCCTGCTTGAATGCAGGTGACTTGATTAAGTGTATCTTTAAATAATGTCAAGTTAAGGTTTCCGTTGGAACTGATACTAGAGGCAATTGAGTAACACATTTGGCGAGCCACTCATGATGGGCTATTAAAGAGTTAATATTGCAAGAGTCTCAGGGTCAGATCATTGAGAATGCCCCCAGGTATGCAGATATTGAGGGCGATAATGGATTGTCAGTCCCGTTGTATGTTGTTGAGGAATATGATGGTGCTATAAATCCATAAATTATCATAAATAATATCAGTGTTAGGGACCTTTCGTTAAATAAAATGCATATGACGGCGGGAGCCTCCCTTTAAATGCTGCGATAGAAAACGCCATTCCTAGTGCGTGTGAATGTCCAGAATATTTTTTTTTCATGTCGAATTTGCCTTGTTTATAATTTATGCCAGGAATGCTTAATTGCCATGTGACACAGAAGCAGGCTTTGATAGGTTGTTGCCATAGAAACTGGAGCAAAATGTTTCCTTGTTCTTATGTGATTAAACCTTCAGAAGAAAGATTAAAATGACAGATCTCCTAAGGTTTATTTGCCTAATAAGGGAGAGTAATGAATGATCTTGTGTACGCATGATGCGGGGCAGCAGGAAGAACATGGGGGCGAGGTGCGAGGAGCATGATGCGGGGCAGCGGGAAGAACATGGGGCGGAGAGGTGGGAGGAGCATGATGCGGGGCAGCGGGAAGAACATGGGGGAGAGGTGGGAGGAGCATGATGCGGGGCAGCAGGAAGAACATGGGGCGCAGAGGTGGGAGGAGCATGATGCGGGGCAGCGGGAAGAACATTGGGGGAAGAGGGAGGAGCATATATCACATATACACATATCCCAAACTTACACAACTTTTAAAAAATGAACTTCTCATCCCTTTGGCGTTGAAAGGGTTAGACAGATAGAGGTGGCTGCTTGGGGTCAGGGTCCCTAATGCGCAAACAGGGTCTCTATGTAGCTAAATCTGTGCTGATTTTGCTTCCTTTTGAACATTCAGTAAATGAACTAATTAATCCAAACATCTCTTCTCCTGTGTTTATCCGAAGAAAACAATGGATATTACCTCCGTGACATTTAGTAAATGAATAGAATATGTTACGGAGCGTTAGAAAATGCCTCATGTTACCTCGTAGAACGCTCATTGTACCGCATGTGCCCGTCTCTCGATGTTCTTTTACTATTTGCAGCCTGCGTTTACAATCTGCACTGTCGTTACGTAAGTTACCATCTCCAGGTGATCTCAGCTGCTTAGTAGACGTCACGTCTTAAGCACTTTAAGTATCTTTTGAGCTACGAATCCCAGATGTGATCCTCAATCTGAAAGGGAAAATTCAGAATCGGAATGCGTTTGCGTTCAGCTATATGTTATGTAAGTTTTACTTTACTGAGAGGTTGGTAGATAAGTGGAACAGCCTCCCAGTAGAAGTGGTGGAGATAGGGGAAGTAGTGAGGGGGAAAATTGTTCTTGATAAAGGACCGGCTCACTGGCAGAGGCAGGAACACGGCAGGATCACGTAACGCGACGTGACCCTGCCGTTAAACCGCGGTTGCAAGGAACAGCTGAAAGAAGCATCTGGTAAGGTAAGGGGTGAGGTGAGTGAGTATGTATGTATGTATCTATGTATGTTAGAGTGTGTGTTAGCATGAGTGTCTATGTATGTGTGTCTGGGTGTGTTAGAGAGGTTGTGTGTTAGTGTGAATATGTATGTGTAAGTGTGTAAGCATGAGTGTATATGTGTATGTGTGTAGCATGAGTATGTATTTGTGTGTATACAAGTAGTGCAAGAGTGTGTGTAAATTTGTGTGCAATATGTGGTGCAATTAGGGTTGCCACCTTTCTTGCTAAAAAAATACCGGCCATGCTAATTTGCATAATTAGTTATATATGTGTGACATCACAGAAACATAATGTGCACCCACCCCCCCCCAATATTTCCTGTCACAGAAACATAATGTGCACCTACCCCCCTCAATATATCCTGTCACAGAAACATAATGTGCACCTACCCCCCTCAATATATCCTGTCACAGAAACATAATGTACACCTACCCCCCCCCCAATATTTCCTGTCACAGAAACATAATGTGCACCTACCCCCCCAATATTTCCTGTCACAGAAACATAATGTGCACCTACCCCCCCAAATACTTCCTGTCACAGAAACATAATGTGCACCTACCCCCAAATACTTCCTGTCACAGAAACATAATGTACACCTACCCCCCCCAAATATGTCCTGTCACAGAAACATAATGTGCACCTACCTTCCCTCCCCCCCAATATTTCCTGTCACAGAAACATAATGTGCACCTACCTCCCCCCCAATATTTCCTGTCACAGAAACGAAATGTGCACCTACCCCCCCAATATTTCCTGTCACAGAAACATAATGTGCACCTACCTTCCCTCCCCCCGAATATTTCCTGTCAAAGAAACATAATGTGCACCTACCCCCCCAAATACTTCCTGTCACAGAAACATAATGTGCACCTACCCCCAAATACTTCCTGTCACAGAAACATAATGTACACCTACCCCCCCAAATATGTCCTGTCACAGAAACATAATGTGCACCTACCTTCCCTCCCCCCCAATATTTCCTGTCACAGAAACATAATGTGCACCTACCTCCCCCCCAATATTTCCTGTCACAGAAACGAAATGTGCACCTACCCCCCCAATATTTCCTGTCACAGAAACATAATGTGCACCTACCTTCCCTCCCCCCGAATATTTCCTGTCACAGAAACATAATGTGCACCTACCTTCCCTCCCCCCCAATATTTCCTGTCACAGAAACATAATGTACACCTACCTCCCCCTCAATATTTCCTGTCAAAGAAACATAATGTGCACCTACCTTCCCTCCCCCCGAATATTTCCTGTCACAGAAACATAATGTGCACCTACCTCAGTTCACTTTTCTCAGTGCAGGCAGGAGTAGGGGCATAAGGCTTTTTCCTCCGAGTCCACAGGCAGCAAGCTTGCACAGGCCGGCCGGTCTGCGGATGCTGCCAGTCTCCAGAGCGCTGGGGGAAGTGACGTCATGAAATTAAACCCCCCAGCGCTCAGCCTCCGCCAATCACGTTGTCGCGGCCCGTAATAATGGTTGATGGGAATTATACTAGTGCTCTCTCAATTGTTTCTAACCCATTACATGATGTCATGGGCCACAGTCATATTCAGAACTATATCTTTTTCGTTTTTTATACCTTTAAAAAAACATGTTTTTTTACTTTAGGGTTTTTCTGGAAACAAAATAAATGCTGTGCGCACAATAATAGCGCCATGAAATACAGGGCTGGTATTCGACTATTTCTGGGGTTGGAATTTGGGAATTTAAATACTTCCGGGTCTCTTTTTTTTTAGTTCCCGGTCCGGCCTCGGTGGTAAGAGGTGTGCCTAGGTCGTGGAGCTTTTTCATAAATTTTTTTACGTGACTTTGTGACCTATTTATGTGACTGATTAGGTAATTTAGAAGAAGAAAAATGTGTGTTTACTTACAATTTAATGGTTGTGCCCAAGGCCGGACTGGGGAAGAAAGGCGGCCACTAAATGATGTATATGTGGCTGCCGGGTGGATACGAGCAGCCACATACTATTACACTCATTCATGTATTCAGCCCATGGATGGATATTAAACCTCCAGATCTGCCTTCAGCATTAAGAGACTCACCAAAAATGGCACTGGCCCACTGGGCATTTGCCCGGTTTGTGAGATAGCGAGTCCGGTCCTGTTTATTCCCACTTTCTGCTGTTTCTATACACATTATTGGGGCTTTTGGGACTGTAGCACCCTGCGATACCCTCATACCCAGCAAACATTCTGACCTCCTACAAAAGAGGGGCACCAGGTGAGGAAAGAAGGACATCAGGGGAGGAAAGAGGGACATCAGGGGAAGAAAAAGGGACATCAGGGGAGGAAAGAGAAACATCAGGGGAAGAAAGAGGGACATCAGGGGATTTCGGTTCCAAAGAGGGACTGGGCAAACAAAACAGAGATAAACAGAGTATTGGGATCTTTGAACTATAAAACCCAACACTTTAATGGTTAATTTTGCATAACAAATATTTTAACTAAAAAAAATCTTTGAGGAGGCTATTCATAAAGAAAATTCTATCTTCAGAAACAATTTAATTCCGACACATCATTTTATCAACAAAGAAGAATCGTGGTAAGATTATACAATCGCTGCATTGGTATTTAACAGGGATTTAAGACTAAATATTTTATCACGGACTGTCTAACATGTTACGGCACAAATTGAGCTCATTTGCGGGACATCTAATTACCACGCAGAGCACATTAAACCTTTCAGTCAGTGCTGAAGTGCGACCTATTCAATATCCCCAGCCGAGTACCGCATCCATACTTTATTTGCGGAGCTAATATTGTCTGGAAGGTGACGCACTGAATAATGCCTGTATCACAATGTTCCGCAAGACAGCTTTGTTGAGTGCCTGACACATGGCTCCTGAAGCATCTGTTATTACATCCTCGTTAGAAACCCAAAAATAGGAGCAGTTTCCGGGGCTATTAGTTAAATATGACATTGAAAGATTAAAGACGTACAATAAATGGTGCTGGGGTTATAACGTTAAATGTCTAAGCCATCCATCTGCTGGTTTACTTGATGCGGAGTTCTAATGGTCTCGTATTTGTATTCCGGGGAGATGACTCTCTTTCAGGGTAGAGTGTCTTGAAAGAGACCGTCACGTCTATACAACTCGTGAAGGACCTCAGGTTTTTACCACCATCTCTAACACTGGTTCTGTTTGATTATGATGACCTAACATTCGTCCTTCTTTGAAAATATTTTTCCCTCCGGTACTTCGTTAAATACCTTTATTTAAATGTTTTTATTCCATTCCCTCTCTTTCTCTTCTCTCCCCCAAGCCGGACATATTGAGATCCCTCAGTCTCTCCTGATCCTTCGAACCATTTACCATTTTAGTTGTCCGTTTCTGAACTCTATCGAGAACATCAATATCCTTCTGGAGAAGTCTCCAGAACTAAACCCAGAACTATACTAATCCTGTTCTTATGGCATTGCTTTTTCTTAGTTTTTTTCATTTGGACTTGGATGTGCAATGAATGATGTACATGTTTCTTACGTAAAGCTGGGGAAACTGGCGTTGGCCCAAGCCCAATGTCTGGCTCGGCTCTGACCTGTAAGGAGAGGAAAAAGTATGAGCTTTCTCGAACCGCATCTCTAGTTAGGTTTTTTCGGTCCGGGTGAGTTCTCTGTAAGGATTTGCTTCTACGGATGGTTCCTTGGTCTGAGATGACTAGGGATGGCCCTGAGAGAGAAGGTCTTCTGCCTATAGCAGTCGCATTCCCTTTCCGTTCTGCCTCCAGGTACCACAGGAGAAAATGGCCTATTACATGGGCTATGGGGAGAAGACAGCATCTGTATTAAATAGTCATTATGCAGAAGACATAACCAATGTGGAGATGCTGAGTAGTATGCAGAGAAATGCACCAAAGTACTACAAAAGCCACCAGATGTGGTTTCCACTGCCATGCACGGACATTACCAGAGGTTGAGGGCAGCTGGCAGGTAGATCTCTGACACCTTCTTGACAACTACCCTCCTGTTTCCGTCGTGTCCACCTTAGCTCACACATGGCTCGCCAAGCCTAGCCTCAGGTCCTGCTCAGCCCTGGCTTAGCTCATACTGCCCGATGGCCAGCGTGTACATCTCTTTTCTTTAATTTTTGATGTGGTTTGTAGTCCACAGCCGACAAAGTGCCATGGGCTGGCTGGCTGGCTGACCTTCACATAATCATTGGGATGATGGGAGGAATAATTAAAATATCTAAAAAAATAAAATGTGTTTGTAAAATAAATAATAAATGCATAGTATAGTAGGATACACTTTCTCTGGCCTGCTGTGGCTTCCGGTAATTGTAACGTCTTAGAGGATAAGATCCCACTTCAGTCCACCTGTAACTTATTATCCACTACACTGAAGCGGGATGACGGACGGTGTGTAAACCCGTCACAGGAAGGACAGAATCCCCTTAACTCTTTCCTTGCCCTGCAAAAATTCAGGTATTCAGTAAACCTTTTTTTGTATTCCTAATAAAATTGGCAAAAACATGCAATTCATGTTTAAGTAGGTTGTTGCCAAAGTCGGATGAACAATGGTTGCTCAAAATAATAAGGACCCGAATTAAACTTCTGGGAATGTAAGGGAGAGATCTATACAGGCGTGACCTATACAAGTGACAAATAAGGAACCTACATAAGTGTGACAATAAAACATTGAAAAATATGTCGGTTAATACAGTTCCTAGTTTTGTTCATAAATAACTTCATTAGTTGTGTTACCAATGGATCCAGCCTGATGGGCAATGGATCTTTAGGGTCAGAGTCCCTTAAAACCCAAGGTCCATCTAATCCTAGCACAGTGAAGGGGCAGTATATCATGTGATGACATCATATGACTCGATTATCGATGGGAACTCTCAGGGTACCTAACAGTTTCTACCCCAATCTCAAGATCTGGAGTAGACACCTTTATATTTGATCTGAGCAATTCCTGCTTGAATACAGGTGACTTGACATCATTCACAATATCTTTACCTTCTGACAAGTCATGGTTTTTATAAGGACCATCGTTAGAACCATTTGGTTGCCACTATTAGGGAATCACTAAAACAGGATTGTTGAGGAGGCTGTTAAAAGATTCATATTTAAAGAGTCTACAGATCAGCTCACTTGGAATGTTCCTAGAACTGCTTTGATCATACAGAAGCGATCACAGCCCACGGAACCTTCTACAAAACTTACTCCAAATAGGAAGCCTACACACCCCACACAAATGGTATACTGCACCACGCATGCGCACACGTACGCACACACTTACCCCGCTAGCACATAATGTGATCTAGCATGTTTCTGGTGTTACAATGTTACCAACTTCATAGGAGATCTCATCTCCAGTATTCCGAGACACCCAAATCCGGCGGAAATAACAAAAAAAAATGCAGTAGTGCATTAAGTTAAGAGTTTCTTTGGTCCAAATAATCTTCGTGCCGCGCCACGGAATCTGCTGGCGCTCTATGAATAAAAAAATACCCAATAATGATACGAATGTTTTTGTGCCAGAAAATATTTATCAGTAGATTTGATTGGAGCGATAATACTTTCTCTTTATTGCTGACATTTAGCGAGTGCAGAGCTTGTGATCTGTGGATTTAATGTGTAAGATCTATTTTCCTAAATATCTGCTTGCATGGAACAGCGCCTCTTTAAATAAGCTCATTAGTTCTGCTGGACCCCGGTTCATTTCTCGCTAATTGCCTGCATGATGGGTGATGCGCATTTCGATACTGAATCACAGTCTGTGTTACTGTTCATTTTAGGGGAGGATGAGCAAGAGAATAATTAACGAAAACATTATTTGTCACCTCTGAATAATTTGTTCTCTCTCCACTTCAGCGTTCCACAGCTCTCCAATATATCTGAACCAGGGCTGGAGTGGCGATCATGAGGTGGCCCTGGCCACTTTAAGGCCAGTGGCCGCCCAGTGATGGCCTTCAGGGCATTTGCCTGGAATGCCAGGTGGTCTGTCCAGGGCTTATCTGAACCATTAGGTAATTCGATTCATTATCCGTGCTGGTCCAGTAATGGTCAGGAGAGGTGCTGCGCCTAGGGGTAGAACCTTCAGTTTTAAGGGAGGAACTTTTTTTCCTCCCTTCGATGTCTCAGATGCCTATTAAAATACTAAATGTATTAAACTAATAAAAAGATCATATTAGAGCACCTACCTTTGTGAGCTCTTTCGTGGTTGAACATTTTACGCCACGTTTTACTCCACTGATTGGCTACAGTTGTAATTGTATCAGGTATCTAAAGGAAAAATAACACATTTTATTTAAACATATTTTCTGTTGATTCTATACACATTATTGTGACTTTTAGGGATCTTTTTGGAAAAGAAGCTCAGAGGGATTTGGGTAGAGAAAGGGGATTTATGGATTAACCTGTGCCAGAGGGGTATCATTATAAAAGGAGTTTCATGGAGTCCCATAAGATAAAGGTACGTGTCAGATTTTCACAAATTACACTGAAACTACATCAAAGACGCCAACTGCGAGAACGAACTAATTACAATCTGCATAACAAAGCCCTAATTTGAGACACTCGGGGGGGGGGGGTCTGTCTCTCAGGAGATTGTCAGCCTGTCGCAAAACACATTTATCCTAAATGCATTTTGGGTTCCAGATGTGACGCCGGCATCGCGGGCGGGAAAGGTTCAAAGTTTGTTTCTGGTTTCAAGAAGACACTTTTGGTTGCAATCCCCACATCTTTTACGTCCGAAGCCGTCATATACCGGGGAGTAAGATTAAAGCCTTGCGCAGGGTCGTTCACTGCACACAGCAAGTCTGTTCAACGATATCCACTCATCTACTGATCCTGCCAATCAATGGGCCCCTCTTATGCCCCTATTTCCTCCCATGTGCCCCTCTTTCTTCTCCTGGTGCCCTTCTTTCTTCCCTCTGATGCCTGTCTTTCCTTCCCCTGTGCCCCTCTTTCCTCCCCTGATGTACCTCTATTTTCCCCTTATGACACTCGTTTCCAGGAGCTCAGAAGGTCTGTTGGGTATCACAGGATTCTACAGCCCTAAAATACCCAATAATGCATGGAATTGTGAAAAATAAAATAAATGATATTCATCGAAATGTCTTACTCATCATGTACTGAAAACACCACAGTGGAGCCGGGTCCCTATAGACTTTATTTTTTGGAGGTTGTGGACGTGGGTTGACCTTCTGGCTCTTACATGCCATTGAAGACTTCAGTGGTTCACCTCTCGGGGGGGGGGGTCTGCACTTAGAAGATTTAGCCTTCTCTTGGTTTTATCAATGAAGGAAGGAAGGGGCTACATATGCCTTTGAAGACTGGAGAACCAATGTCCCTCTGTGGCCCTACAATGGAACAGATACCCCTTCTTCACGGATATGTTTAAAGCATGACACCTCAAAAGTCTCATTAAAGCCCCTATATATATTTTTTTCTTTCTATTTGACACATCTGGCTTTTATCAGCCATCTCTGTCCCAGACGTATCTGCAACGCTGCTCCATCATCTGAATCTTTGAGGGTTAAACAGCTTTTCCAATTGATCATTTCGATAAACCAAGGGAACGATGACAAGCCCTGTCACCAGAACATGACACGTTAACAAAAAGCAGAGTCTGTCACTTCCGGGACGCATTAACGCAACGCTATCCTATGTTCAGTCTGTGCAATGTGCAAATCATCCCATAATCACCCTGACTCATTTATTTTCTAAGCCCCCCCTCACCCCCCCAGAAGAGATTTTTGAAGTAGGATCATTTTCCCGTTTTCAGAAGCCATGATTGCTATCCTTCAGTCTGACAGTGCAGCTAAATAATTAGCAGAAGAATGGATGTACCTGAACGAAAAGACAATAGGGCTGATGCACAGGGGTACTGTTAGCGCATGATGCCGAATATCACGGGCAAGCGGCGTGATATGTACAAAGTCAATTAGCATTTTTTTCACCAAAAGCAACTCAGATTTATAGGTTTGATGTGCATTCGGGGGAAAAAATGGACCTAAAATCATTTATACTCATTATGCCATAATTACGGTTTTATGTATTTTCTGTTTCATCGCCTGCAGCACTTTTGTGGACCCCCCTTGTCTTACGTTACTTAACCAGCATAAAAATTAAGGGTTAAATGTTATGGAAATAGCTGCAGTAGAAGTGAAACAAAATAACACTAAAAGGATGCGAGTGGGTCTGTATACAAACAGATAAAAAGTATGCAATTGCCTTAAGGTCAGCACATTGGTGACACGATGCTTTGGGGGTCCCTCCTTGTGACCCAAATCCCTCTTTCCTACCCTGATATCCTACTTTTTTAGGATCCTACTTTTTTAAAAAAAAATATGTCGGTCCAACTTTGACCTACCCATTCAAGAAAGCCAGAACGCGGGTGTCACGTAACACAACCCCCGTTATGGAAGTGCAGCTAGAAAGAACTCTCTGGGAAGGTAAAGGGGTGAGAGAGAGGGGGTATAAGAGTAGTATGTGTGTATGTGTAAGTGTTTGTGTGTACGTGTGTGCATGTTAGAGGGAGTGTGTGTAAGTTTGCGTGTTTTGTGTTAGCGAAGTGTAAGTATGCATGTATATGTGTATGGGGCCACTTGGCTTTACCTGTCCCCAAACCAGAAGATGCCAGCTGTCTCCAGATTGTTTGCTGGGTATGAGGGTATCGCAGGGTTCTACAGCCCTAAAAGCCCCGATAATGTGTATAGAAACAGCAGGAGATGTGTTTATAAATTAACAACATACATTATTCCCGTTCAGTTCAATAAATACCCTTAAATAGATCATAAACTGACATAAAGAAACTGCCCCGTAGCCACACCACCGACCATACCTCTTACAACAAGAGTCCCTCTGTAGCCATATTGTAAATAGGATAAAAATATCACAAAAGACTAAAGGATCTCCGTGTACAGGATGGAGGAGAGAAACGCGAGTTACAGAGATTTAACAGGGTACAGGAGACAAGGAGAAATGTTAGAAGAAGAGACTGTGATCTTAAACTAGAGGGCCAGGAACTTAGATGGAATGTGGGGAATTTTTACTTTACTGAGAGAGTGGTAGATAAGTGGAACTGCTTCCCAGCATGGGATCATTTCGCGGTCTCCGCATGTTCGAATCCTGTTATAAAGGAACGAGGGAAGTAAAAGGTAATCCTGCAGTGCAGCCTTGTGGCGGCGAGCTGCATAGGAAAAAAGCAGTGAATGATCACCGACTCCAAAAAAAGTCATTAATATTTATTTAGATTTTCTATTATTTATATTTATTTCTAGGTTTCACGCGTCTCTCTGTTATTTGTAAAGGGCGTTTGTGGTGCAGGTGACTTGGCACGGACCCCGTTACACCCCGTGCAGCGTGCAAAACAATTATGGGAATATTTATGCCGCAAACGGCGTGAAACGTCACAGTCAAGTTAAATGGCCGGGAAGGGACTGTAAATCACGCAGGTTTTTGCGTCAAGTAACAGAAACTTATTTAGCGCACATTGCTGGGTACCCACTGAAAATATACAGATGGCACCTACAGGGAAATAACAGTGGGACTTCAACTTTAAAAACATAACACAAAACGCATTTAATTCTATTGATAATAAACCTGTAGGATATACAGACAACGGCCTAGGGGGACATTCTGGGTTATGAGGCCTAAAAGTAAAATAAGGGTATTAGGAGCCCCACACCACAGACACGCAGCTCCCACAGGATGGAGTGTACGCTTTGGGAGTGCGCTCTTGCCGCCTTTCTCTGCGCTCTATGGTGCCTTTCCGGAAGAGTACGTCAGTCTGGGCAGTGACGTACGCTGAGCCGGTAACGTGTGCTTTTGGCGCTGCTGGTTACTGGACCCGGGGCCCCGCGTACCGGCCTCTATCAAACCCAGGGGCCACGGGCGCTAAGTCACCTTCTCCATTTGGGTCCCAGACCCGGCACCAAGCTCCCTGCTCCGGCCGCATCGTCCCAGCGGCGGTTTGTCACCAGTGGAAGGTCTAACCGGCCTGGCCTGTAACCAACCCTCCCACCCGGCCTCTTCAGGGATAATCAGCTCTGTAGGCAGCCCTCGCCTCTCCCCCTCTATCTCTAGCTCTTACCCCATTCACATTGCCGCTATTAACCCATCACCTGCTTCTGCTAAATTTTCTGGACACGTCTGCCTGTTCTGTCACACCCCCTCCCCCACCACCAGCCTCTCCTTTCTACCTGTTGGTAGCTTCTCCCCACTCTAAATGGTGAAAATACCCCCTTACATTGCTTTAGCTTCTGATACTTGCCCCTGCATCACCTTGCATGTTACGTAACCTCCTGTCAGGGTAACTGCTTCATCTCAGTACCCCATCTAATTGTTTTTCCACCCCAGCGTTTCTGGAATCTTCTTCCACTTCCTCTCCTTAAAACCTACATCCCTCGTTCTTGCCGGCGGGGGAACCATTCTTCCAGCTCATTGCCCTTTTCTCTGATTATCCCTCTACTTCCCATTAGCCGGTTCTTCCCCACCTGCAGCCATGGCCTCCAAGACGGGTAAATCCCTCGACTTGGAAGGAAACTGCGTTCTTTGCTGCCAAGAGCTGGAGATCTATGCTATCGGGAAGTGTGACCATCCCGTCTGCTATCGCTGCTCCACTAAGATGAGGGTCCTGTGTGAGCAGAAATACTGCGCTGTGTGCCGGGAGGAATTGGACAAGGTGGGTCACCATGCCGCCATCTTTCTTCATGCTGTAACAACTCTACTCCATCCTCTGTCAAGTTTAGTTAGATTAAACCCATTAATGACGATACATTGTGAGCCCGTACATGTACAGGCTTTGTCGTGAAGGGGTTAAAAATCTCATAAAGTCTACAGTCCTACCTCCAGGGTTTTGGCTAAATATTAAAGTGAAATGTATCACTCCAAAGGCTTGGTCGCTGAATACCTTAGTTCCACCTTATGTAACCACCAGGCCTGTCCGTGACTCACGACATCGGCACCCAGTCAACTTTAAGGACACGCAGTCGTTAGAAACACAGCCTGAAAAGAAAACTAACTAATTGGGCTTCTGCGAAGGCTGCAGTTATCTGCGGCGCTCGTTGGATCTCTTTCCTAAACTCTTACTTTCAGATACGCTGTCAATACGACCTTTTCCTTATGGGGCCGCTAGTGACGACCTGTATGGCAGTCAGTTGTATAGCTCAGTGTTTCCTTAAAAGGGGTTAATAATGCCCGTTGCTATACAGTAACTAGCAGTCATACGGGCCCCTGTTATGTACCACGTGGATAGTGTGGCATTTTTGATCAGATCCCTCCATACCACTTCTTATGTCCTGTATACCCATTGCGCTGCGGAATATGATGGTGCTGTATACAACATTTAATAATAATACTCTACCTTCCACCGCTCCCTGCCCCCCTGAAAGAATATCCGAATACTAGACCGGTGCAAAGTTGTAATTTACTTTAGCGTCAAGAGTAGAGAACGTCTAGCACCCCAACTGCCGCAGTACTCAGCCAGCATCAATACACGCCAAGAGACCCTCAAGAGGAAGAAGTGCAAGGGGTTGATGTTCCGTGTCTCACATGGGTTCGTTAGGTTGTCTTTACGTGGACGGTGTTTCATAAAGCGCATCGTTTATTCCCGCAGGTGATCTTTGTCAAGAAAGTTGTTCCCTTTTTAAGCATCAACACTCAGCAAATGCAGTACGAGAAGAACCATGACATCTATTTCAGCGATGGGAAAATGTTCTCCCAGTACAGGTAATGCGAAGTTATACACGCCGGTGCTGGCTTACTTTCCTCGCGTGGAACGCTTGTAGCCGCCTGTTACAGTCACGGAAACTCTTTATTTACTTAATACACCTTCCCAATGGTGGCTTCCATCGTAAGAGTTTAGATATGTATTGTAAGGGAGCTTTAAAGTGCGTTCAGGCCAGGGACGTAAGTAGGTATACAGGTTTCGCCTAACCTTTCGTTGAATTCATCTCTTTTGTTAGTAGCTAGTCCCTACTTTTTAACTCCATACCAAATAGAGTTCATAAGGGTCATCTGATGCCTGCCATTAAATTACAGATTTAAGGGCAAGTTATAGGCAAATCTGGTACTTTTAATGATCCACAAACTCCGTATGTAATAGATTTCATTAAGTAATGTGATGGATAATTATATTTCATAGACGCAATTGGCTCACCTTTTTTGTTTTAAGTAACATTTGATTTACCGTTATTTTTTGTTTGTGTAGGAAGCTGCTGCAACATGAATGCACCTTGTGTCCAGAGGTGAGACCTTTTCACGCCTTTCCTGACCTGGAGCAGCACATGAGGAAGCATCACGAGCTCTTCAGCTGCAAGCTCTGCCTGAAACACCTTAAGGTTAGAACAAAACTGGCCAAGTAGGGCTTACTAAATGACTGCAGTCCACAGAAAAATGTGGCAGAGAGGGATTTTTGTATTTTTATTTTTATTTTTTTTCATCTTGTATTTTTAATGCCGCTATCCTTCTAATTCCAATCCCAGAATTTCACTTACGAGCGTAAATGGTATAACCGCAAAGACCTTGCCCGTCACCGCATTCACGGGGACCCCGAGGACACGTCTCACCGCGGGCACCCGCTGTGCAAGTTCTGCGATGAACGCTACCTCGACAATGACGAGTTACTCAAACATCTGCGACGGGACCACTATTTCTGCCACTTCTGTGACTCTGATGGTGCCCAAGAGTATTACAGGTTGGCATGATGAAACGAACAGAAGGGACTCTTGCATTTGAACACCAGCAGAAGCCAGTCAACTTAAAACATAAATGGGTTAATGATGTATATTTAAATGGTGATGCCCCTATATTAGCTATACGCCAATGAGGGCATGAGCTCTCCAAAATCCTAAATATCGGTTTCGTGTCTTGTGCAGCGAGTACAACTTCCTGCGGGAGCATTTTCGCGATAGCCACTTCTTATGCGAGGAGGGACGGTGCAGCACCGAGCAGTTCACCCATGCTTTCCGCACCGAAATAGATTACAAAGCGCACAAGACCTCCTGCCATAGCAAGAGCAGAGCCGAGGCCCGGCAGAACCGGCAAATCGACCTCCAGTTCAACTACGCGCCACGCCATAATCGCAGAAATGAAGGTATGCACAACTGTCTTGGGTTAAAGTCCAGTGCCATATAAGAAAAAGCCTTTAGTGGCTTCATTTTTCTATTTGATTAGTTTCTACGGCACCCTTTTTACAGTTAAGGATTTATATGTTCTGTGACTGTAATATTCCAGGCATAGTTGGCGGAGAGGACTATGAAGAGGTTGATCGCTTTAACAGATCGGGAAGGTTAATGAGAGGAGGAGGCGCTCGCGGAGGGCAGCAGAACAGGAGAGGGAGCTGGAGATATAAAAGGTGAGTTTGCTCCCTGTTTGGATTTTAAGGTGTGTTGCATGTCTTTTTACAGGTTAATCTCTGAGAGTTAAGTCTGGCAAAAAGTATAACACTACCTTCTACAATCCACCTTGAATGCTGCTGCCAGACTTATCTTTGCTTTACTCCCCTTCGTACAGCGATGCGGAATCTGATGGCGCTAAATAAAGTACTTTTTTTTTTTTAATATGGGAAACCAATAGGGAGGAAGAGGACAGAGAAGTCGCCGCTGCTGTTCGGGCGTCTGTAGCTGCTCGCCGTCAAGAGGAAATGGGGAGAAAACAACCTTCAGAAAACCCAGAGAACGCGAAGTCCCGGAAGGAGGAGACGCGAGAACCCGAGGAGGGCCGCAAGACCAAGGTCTTTGCAAAACCTGCACCTGAGGTTACAGGTAAGCAATGTGTCTTTAAAAATTAGATTATCGAATATTAATTTTTTTTTTTTTTTCATATTCCTAGTGTTGGAAAATCATGCGTTGGATGCATCCCTTTTTAAAAAACAAAAAAACTAAATTCTGGGAAGTAAAAACCTTTTGTAGGCCTTTCTCATCAAGCATTTGCTTCCCCTTCTTTGCAGGGCCAGATTCCCTTATGAAAACTACGACTCTAGGGGCTAAAGAGACCAGGTCTAACGGACCTTTGAATGAAGAGGATTTTCCTGCTTTTGGTTCTGCTCCGGCTGCGCCATCACTGAGGTACAGAACTATTTTTGGGACATTATCAGTAATGGTTTTGAGAGTATTAATGAAATTCTTTGACTTGTTTCTTAACACATAGTTTGTGTTTTGCAGTGCGGCAAAGCCAGCCCAAGTAAAGCTGAAGGAAGAGGACTTCCCAAGCCTCTCAGCTGTTTCTTCGCCCGCTTCTTCCAGTTCTTCCTCTGTGCCAGCATTCTCTGCAGGGATCACATATACTGCGAGGAACACAAACAGGTTCCAGGAGGAAGACTTTCCGGCCTTGGTGTCTAATATAAAGCCAAACAGGCCCATGTCTTCCGTGACTTCTGCATGGGCTGCCAGCACTTCAAAAAGCAAGCCTAAACCTGCGACTCCTAGTATGGCTTCAAGTAAAGTTGGGAAGGGTGCTCCTCTACTTGGCAACAGTAAAGGAACAACAAAAAAGAGTCCCAAGCCCTCCTCTTTTTCCGAGGAAGAGGAAGACGGTAATGGGATAACCCAACAGGAATTCCGTAACACACCGACCATGTTTGACATCTCCAAGCTGCTGACGGCACCAGCGCCTCAGAGCTCTGGAAAGGTGAACAAGAAGAAACGAGTTGGGTCTGAGAAACAGGGTTCCTCTTCCAGCAGCCAGCCGTCGGTCGACAGACCTGCCAATTCTTCTCTCAAGGAAAACGCTAGAGAGAGAGAACGGAATCCAACACCGCCTGCCAGTTCGATCCTCGGTGACAAATCCAACACGGTGGCAAATGGGCCAACAGAAAAGGTGCCGGAGAAGAGTAGCGTCTCAAGCGAACCACCAGGCTTTAAAATGCCTGTTAATTCTGCGCCGCAATACCCTTTGCCCGAGGAAGACTTTCCTGCTTTAGTGAACAATAATGTACTCCGAATGCCACCGCCAGGTATGTTTAAGTCTGGAGCAACCAAATAATTTCCTATTTCATAGTTACTCAATGTTTCCCCCACATTCTGTATCTCCTTGTTTTGCTCCATGCAGTATAACTTAGGTTACCACATCTTATTTTTTAAAGTCAGAAATTCACCCAGAGGTCAATGACTCTAAATGTAATAAATAGTAAAGTAGGTTAAAAAGATCATCAAGTTCAACCTGTCTCGGGTGGTTTACCACGCCCCCCCGCCCCAAGATGCCTGCTTTAGGGGTAAATATGGAAATCCAAAAACGCATGATATAGAGGATCCCATATGCCACAGCGCCTCTGAACGGTATATAAAGGTCTAGTGGCTGGATAGCATAATGCTTTAAAATGTTAACGATTGATAAGTCACAGTAGAGAGCCGTGGACAAACGATCTCATGCCCTGGTTTATTTTCTTTGGTTCCTACAGGGTTCTCTCCGGTTGTGACGGTAGCTCCTCTAGCGCCTCCACCAGGGCTATCGACATCCGTTGGGAAACCTCCTCCCGGTTTCAGCAACATCCACGCTGTCTCTCATCCAGCGGAGCCACCGATCAAGCCTGTGAAAGAGTAAGTAGCAGGAGATGTAGTGTGTGTGTGTGTGTGTGTGTATATATATGTATATGTGTATATATGTGTGTGTGTGTGTGTGTGTATATATATAATATATATATATATATCAGAGCCGTACACTGTAGGTGGCATTTCTAAAGCTGTCGTGTCTCTTAGACTTATTTTGAATAAATAAGTCTAATTGTGAAACTGTTTTAGTAGCAAAAGTTTGGTTTTGGTGGTTTGAGAATGTTTAACTCGCTTTGTGATCCCGTCGTTGCTTCTGTCCCCCAGGCAGACTTTTTGCTCCAGACCGTACCTCGTGCCTGAGAATTTCCAGCAGCGGAACATCCACCTGATCAATTCCATCAAAGACTTCCTGCACAGCGACGAGTCCAAGTTCAACGAATTTAAATCCCACTCTGGCAAATTCCGACAGGTAACGCTGCATCTGCTCTCTTACGCTTCGTATCAGGATAGCGTACCAAGGAGTGGGAACGTGTTACGTACATATTTCCCTATTGATGTACTTTTTAAACAAACACCATATGTGTTAGTAGCTGCTTTCTCTGCCCCGTTTATCGCGCAGCCGTTCGTGAAGCTGTATCTGCGGCACTGCCGCCGAGGTCTGTTCTGTAAACTAATTGTGTGTTTACAGCCGGCATTGTTATGAAAAACTACATTGTTTTTTATTATAAAAATGCTTCATCGAGCATGGTCCTGCAGCGCTGTGTCTGCGGTTTGGACATCTAGTCACTTCCACAGAGTAGCAAGACATTTGGGCAGCATTACCACCCTGACTGGGTCCTGTTGTAAACCTTTGTTTTGAGAAACCTCTCAAATGCCACAGCGTGCTGGCAACGACCAGATAATTATTCGATAATGATCGACAGAATGCCAAGCTGGTGCCCACATGCTGGTTCCTTTACTCCTTATTCACACCACTGGCAGCTCCAGTTAAAACTTAAGACCCTGAAACACATGTTGCGTCCCCGTAGCACAGACATAGTCCGTAGTGCAGTCTGGAGACCTGTCTTATACTCAGCCTGTATGTAGAGAAGCTTTCTGGGGTAGTCTTTGGACATATGGCATGGCCTACACGTTGCCATCCTGCCATTGCTGGCTAATCTGCGCACTTAGCGAGCCAAATGTCATTGGCGTCTATCTGTAAATCAATTCACACTTTATTACTTATTATTTCTGTAAAGGGGCTGATAACGGCTTCCGAGTATTACAAAAGCTGCCGACAGCTACTCGGGGAGAACTTCAACGTGATCTTCAACGAGCTGTTGGTCCTCTTGCCCGACACCTCCAAGCAGCAGGAACTGCTCTCCGCTCACAGGGACTACAGACAGGAAGACAAACCCATCTCCAACAAATCCAAAAAGAACAAGAAAGGGGCCTGGAAAACGGACTCGAACGCTTCTGATCAGGACTACTCGACGTGCCCCAGTTGTGGCCAGGTGCTGGCTCCCAGGGACGTCACCTACCATAAGACTTTGCACATAGAGGACAATGACTTCCCGTCGCTCCAGGCCATCAGCAGGATCATCAGTTAAGTCCCTATCGGCTCTGCCCAGCGTGGGTTTGCACTTAGCGGGAAAGAGGATGTGCCACTAATTTCAAAAAGATCTAATGTACTCCAAGAGCAGGCTGAGGTTTTACCTCCTGGCCATACCAAAATTATTTGTCTACGAGATCTTGCGGCCAAATAAAAAGGTTTTTTTCTTCGGTGTAGCTGATAAAAGGCTGTTGAAGCGTTGGAAGAGAATTGTGCCGGTGTTAAGACCTGGCTATGTTTGTCTATTAAGGCGCCTGATACGATTCTACAAATGCCCCCCTAAATCAGACCAGATTCCCCCCCCTTCACCGCTCCAAAATCCCAGAGCGTTACTGAAACTCTTTAAAGAGTTGGTACAATAATTTTTTAAAATTACTTGGAAAAAGATAAATTTAAAACCTTACCTTATAGTATTTTCGACTTGCGAAGTGCTGCTTCTCCGACGCCTGGAGAGAAGGGACGCTAACCCTACAAGTAATTCAGTATTCTTTAACCCCCCCCCCCCAAATCCTGACCATTTAAATTATATTCGGGAATGTTCGTTCCTATTGCCTGCTGTGTAGCTGTAACATGGTCCACAGCTTCCCTATCGCTCTGAAATAATTGGGCTCAGGAGCTTCTAAATACTTTATTGCCAGCTGCTGGGGGCCATGCCCACCAGAAAAAAAAACAAACAAAAAGATGGGACTGAAGACGTTCTAGCACAGGGGTGTCCAACCTGCGGCCCTCCAACTGCTGCAGGACTACATCTCCCATAATGCTTTTTCAACCCGGCTGGAGGGGCCGCAGGTTGGACACCCCTGTTCTATCAGCTTTATAAAGCATTAGATATATACTTCATCACATCTTGCATTTAAAATAAGATTAGTTATCTGGCTTCGTCCTGAAGCTGCCGCTGATCGGTGCACCGGAGAGGCTCCGAGGGCGTCATTACAATCTGGTGGCCCGTGGCCAATTCAGGCACGGCCTTACCTGTCGGGTACTTTCACCGTTTACAGGGCATTAAGCAGCTGGTATGTGTTATATTGTCTTCAAAAGCAGGTCTCGGTTTTGGATTCTGTGGAAAGGAGGCAGCTAATAAAGTCCTCTCTTTGTCTTCCATCTTCATTCTGGTGTTTGTGGTCTGGCTCTTTTACGTTCCCCTTTCTAGTGGCTCTGCTATATAGTAATGTCCTCAAATATTTAATATTCCCTCTTCAGCAGGTAACCTTTTTTTATTGCTATCCAACTACACCTGGAGAGCTCCTTATTGACTCCATCAATTACCGTCTCCTGTTCATGTAGAGCAGAGGAGTCCAACCTGCGGCCCTCCAGCTGCTGCAGGACTACATCTCCCATAATGCTCTTTCAGCTAAGGACCTGGCAGAGGAGTATGGGAGACGTAGTCCTGTAGCAGCTGGAGGGCCGCAGGTTGTACACCCCTGATGTAAAGATTGTCTGACTTGGCCCAAGTGCCCAAAGTGCTTCGCAGCGAATGAGGACGGATTTTATTGAATATATATTATTTTTTAATGTTGCCTTTATTTTCGTAGTTGGTAATGTACAGAAAACAAGTTACGGTTTCACACAAGACGCTACTGAAAATACACAATCACAGATTGTTCTTTCAGGAAATACACTATGTACAAAGATTTGTAAACGTCGTTTTGTTCGTAGACACACAGGCCACGCCACCCACAAATATTCACACGGTACACGCGACACGTTCCAGAAGACGCCAGCGAAAGCTCGCCTTGTTAGCAGGACTGGGCCAAAGTCTCAACCCCCCCTCCCCATTGGGTTGTTGAGCGTTGGATAATGGGAGTTAGAGTCTCAACCCATAACTTTTTGTATGTGAATAGGATATACGGTAGCGCATGTTTCACCCCCCTCTAGCACTAGCTGGGTTAATTGAGAAAAATGTATCGGACTAATTGAAAGAACAAAAAAAAGTTTATTTACAGAGCCTAAGGGCAGCGAGCCCTCTTCTATATGCTGCTCATTTGCATGTCTGGGCGTTGTTATAGTATGCTAATGAGTCTGGGATTTACCCGTGGCGCGGTCTGGAGAGGACTCCCGTCATACCCTACCGGTGTTTTTCTCACTGCTATATCATCTGAAATCCCTGCTTGAGTACAGGTGAGTTTACCGAATAGTACCTACCACAGCCTTTGGATTATCTGTTACGTGGAACAGCCTCCCAGCAGAAGTGGTAGAGGGTGATACAGTCAGGGAATTTAAACATGCATGGGATCGGCATACGGCTCCTGAATCTAAGACGAGACCAACGACCACTCTGCAGGGAGCCCTGGTATCCGTGCTCACCCTTTTAAAATAACTTTGTCTTTTTTGTGACTGAGTCTCTGCAGGAATGTGCCGTCTCTCCAGGAGGTAAGGTATTCCAAATGCATTTTAGGTTAAAATACATTTTTGGCGGAGGTTTATTTTGGAATTGCAATTTGAAAAAATGGTGGTGCTTTTTGAACATAAGTGGTAGATAAATGGAACAGCCACCCAGCAGAAGTGATAGAGGCCAAAATCGTGAAAGGTCGTTTTATTACATTTGGCACAGAAGACAAGTTTAAGAACTGGACAGGAAACTAACACAATGTCACATCGCCATAACGTATTTTTAACCTTAAAGATGTGTGACGTAATTAAAGGGGAACCATCTTTTATTTTATTTCTATTTAATATTCTAGTTTTAGGTTATTGATTTAAATTATCCAGCCTTGATGCCAAGTAAAGAGATGGGTTGCTTTATGCAAATTTCCCTCAATCTCCCATGGTTCTTCACTGCACTAGAATCCCTCTGCCAGCCCAAACAGGAAGTTGTATCCCACTTCCTGTGCTCCGCCTCCATCATTGTAGAAGACTGCGCACGAGCCGCAAGACCTGGACTGGCCGTCCTGCGCGTCGGCCGACGTCTCCATGCCATGGCGTGCGGCCATTGGCTGGATATATATATGCGGCAGCGTGTGGCCTATGGCTGTGCTGATGTCATTGGCGCCCACCAGCCTTAAAGTGCCAGGACTGCCCCGTTATCCCGGCCCGGATCTACATCCTGGTCATCAACCGAGTGCAGATTAATGGATTTTGGAGGATAATGTAAAGACCGAACCGCCTTAAAGGACAAATATGCACTTAAATCACAGAATTTATATAATTTCCGGGCAGATCGGCCCCATTCGGCCCCTGTCTAGTCTGCCCATTATTCCTGCTATAAAGACTCAAAGCTTAAACAGTCCTCACTGGATTAGCCTCTACCCAGCAGCTGAAAGAGCCCCCGCGTTCCTGTTTGCTTGTTTTTTTGTTTTTTTTTGGGGGGGGGGGTTTGCTTGACACGTACACATCAATCTATAATAGGAGATACGGGGTACAGGACAGGAACGTGAACTCAATTCAACAGAATATTTGCCAAATAATCACTTTTTTTTCCAAGCGCATAAAACATCCAGTGTTCCCTCTAAGAGAAATATATATATTTTTAATATTGCTCAAAATTTTCTTTTGGGATAGAGGAAATCGTGATGCTACATGTCTGGCAAAGGCTGTCTGGGTTTAGGAAGCATCCTTGCAGAGATATTATATATATACGCTAAATATATATATTTATATATAAACTACCATTCAAATGTTTGGGGTCGCTTAGAAATGTACTTGTTTTTGAAAGAAAATGTCCCTTAAAATAACATGAAATGGTTAAAAAATCCAGCGCAGATGGGGTTAATGTAGTATTGAGGCTGGAAACAGATTTTTTTTTAATGGAATCTCTTCATAGGCATACAGAGGCCCTTTATCACTCCCATCACTCCTGTGTTCCAATGGCCCTTTATCACTCCCATCACTCCTGTGTTCCAATGGCCCTTTATCACTCCCATCACTCCTGTGTTCCAATGGCCCTTTATCACTCCCATCACTCCTGTGTTCCAATGGCCCTTTATCACTCCCATCACTCCTGTGTTCCAATGGCCCTTTATCACTCCCATCACTCCTGTGTTCCAATGGCCCTTTATCACTCCCATCACTCCTGTGTTCCGATGGCCCTTTATCACTCCCATCACTCCTGTGTTCCGATGGCCCTTTATCACTCCCATCACTCCTGTGTTCCAATGGCCCTTTATCACTCCCATCACTCCTGTGTTCCAATGGCCCTTTATCACTCCCATCACTCCTGTGTTCCGATGGCCCTTTATCACTCCCATCACTCCTGTGTTCCGATGGCCCTTTATCACTCCCATCACTCCTGTGTTCCAATGGCATGTTGTGTTCGCTGATCCAAGTTTAAAAGGCTGATTGATGGTTAGAAAATTATGTTACAGCCAGAAATGTCCTTGTTTTCCATGGAAACAGGTAAGCGACCCCAAACCTTTAAACCGTAGTGTATGTGTAATTATTGTCAAAAAAAAAAAGCTTGGCATTTAGTCTCTACATTGTCCTAACTAATGCATAGATCAAAAGATTTTTTTTTATTATTTTAGGTTATTTTGGTTGTTCTGTGCTTTTTTACGCAGAGGTATAAATGTTATGCAAATATAGCTAGTAATATTTTTGATCTGTACATTTCCTATACTTGTAGGCTAGTGATATATATATAGATACACTATTTCCCAAGACACTGTGGGTGGGGCTGATATTTAAATACACCAGACCCCCCAAGAACAAAACTGGGTGCAGGGAATGTTCATAATGCCATAGGGTCTGGTGATTTCAGGACAACCCTCATCAGTCTCATCCATAACCTAAGAGCTCGGTTACTCCAGTCTAATCCATGGCACAGATTAAGCTAAACTTTGCTATATCGAATATTTATTACACACTGAGTGGTAGATAAGTAGAACAGCCTCCCAGCAGAAGTGGTAGAGGTTAATACAGTGAGGGGGATTTAAACATGCATGGGATAGACAAACGGCTCCTGAATCTAATACGAGACCAGCGACTGATTAAGGTTTGAGTCTTTACAGATGGGCCGAATGGGGCCGAGCTGCCGGTAAATCCTGTTTCTATGTATGTTTTATGTACAATGTATGGGTAAAACCAATGTTACCTGTCCGGCATGGCCCACGAGCCCACCTTTTAAATTTATTGTGGCCCACCAGTGGGTCTTACATCCCGCGCGTGGTTTCTCCACGTAGGCGCCGGTGCGGACAGTCGCTGGCATCCCAGCTGCTGAGTTATTTCTGCCGTCTTTGGCCACGTGGTGGATTTTGGTTGAAGCCCAGCTGGATGCTGGCCGACTGGCGGCTCTCGCCTTAGAGGGAACACTGCATTCGTTAATAAAGAATAATAAATTAACCCCTTTTTAGGTATCACATACAATCGATCACCGGCGTACAGAGCGACTGTACATCTAAATGATAAAACAATTCGACCAGCACTTGAAATCACATCTAGAAAGTAGTACTTTTTTTTTGTTAAGTTTGAAGCCATCCTCCGATTCTCCGCTCCGCATCAGCTAACCCGCTCTGTCTGTGTAGAAAGACCCAGAGGTGGCCCCTTGTGGCCCCTCAGTAAGATGGCACTTGGTAGCCCCTGGGGTTGATGTCTGAATTTTCGGTGAATGGAGGGCTCTGGTAAGTATCCGTACTTTCTATCCCGCTGCCCGTGGGGTAACCCGGGTATCCGGCATTGGGCGCAGAAGCGAGTGGATCCGTGGCAAACAAGGACATGTCCGTTCCTAGCCGGTACCTCTGGACGGCTTTCAGAGTGAGCAAAACCTGGGTTAAAAAGGGTTAATACCAGCATTAGTGCAAGGTTAACGCTTGTCTAGAAGCTAAGGGGTTAAAGTGGTTCAGGGAAAGTCATCTTAAAGTGCTGCTACTTGACTACAATTCCCATAATCCTCCAGCACTAGCACACGAGCGGCTACTAAGAAGCCCCAGCTGTTACAGAACTACTACTCCCATGATGCTTGGGTAACCTATGAGTTACTGATGATAAGTAGAGAGTCATGAGAGTGGTAGTCCTATTAGTGCCATAGGCTATAGGTACAGGTTATTTCTGGGTTTTTTTTGCATATAGATATAGAGTGGAGTCAGGAGAGCTGATGAGTATTACAGCAGCGTATTAGTAAAGAGTGAGTGTGAGTGTGAGTGTGTTACGTCGGTGAATTATGTGTCATGGCGGTGGGCGAGATCTTGGTAAATGTCAGGGGCGCGAAAGAATTCTCTGATCTTCTTCGGTGAAAGCTAAATGGTTAAACCTGTCGAGGCTGCAGAGTGACAGGTATCCCTGCAACGCAAACAGAAACATGGCGCATCGTCATCCCAGGAACGCTCTGGGTTTGCTTGGAGTCTCCGGGTGAAGCGACGCTTTTCTGGGTCACCAGGCTCTGTCTCTGGGATCATGTTTAGGCACGCCCATTCCCATACTATCTGGGGGGTAGCCCCGCCCTTATAAAATGTGAGCCCTGCCCCTTTCTAAGCCACCACCATACACCCCACCCGATGAGGGAGGGATCAGAGCGTCATGTGCAGCTTTCTGGGTGGGGAGGGGGAGGACTTGTGTTTGGCTGCAATCACTCTATTGGCCCTCCCATTTTTAGTCCTTCCCTCCTGCTTGCGGCTGTCCCCACCTCTTCCAAAGAGTGTGAGTGTGTGTGTGTGTGTATTTTTGCTCCAGGTGTCAGAGCCTGAAGTAGGTGGAGTTATGCAGCACTGTGTGACTCCACCTACTTTAGGCTCCACCCATTCTGTCCAGAGGTGAATCTCATTACCAGCGTTTAGGCTGTGTTTGTATCTCAGACATCCGCAGCTTAAACACAATGCACAGGGACAGGACCCAAGAAACGGGACTGTCCTCGCCTATTCGGGTCTGTTGGCAGGCATGGAGTAAGCGTGTTCAATCTAACATCTTACCCAGGTGATAATGGAGAAGAAGGAGAACGCTATGGCTGCTCTTGCGGCATCAGCGGCCTGGTCCACTTCTGGCAGCTTCGGGGTCCTTTGCCACTGGTTGGCCAGGTAGCAAAAGCAAACGAACCACATGAAGGCCCAAAACCCTGCAACAATTCAACAAAAGGAGTCAAGTTATGAAGCCCCCCTCCAGCACGACAAACTTTGCATGTGGCCAAAAGGAATGTTCCCTAAGCGGGTTTCAGTTCCTCTTATCATTCTATACAACACAAATTAAATCTATTTACTCATTATACAGCGTGGGGGGAGAGGGGGCAACGCCATCCGGGCTGCTCCGAAGATCTGGAACCGAATGTGGATTTTACTTGTAATGCCACAGACAGCCACCGGGGCTTTAGAAAGAATTTACTCCTTAACTGAATCCTTTCTGTGCTCCTTTTATGTGCTTTTATCCATCCCCTTCCCTTTAATATGTGTTGGATGAGTAGGCTTCGCGCATGTTGTCTTCCAAATGTGCCTCGAGATGCTTTATTAAGGTACCACCACCACCTGGCTCTCCACTCCACCCCATGGTGGCACTACAGCCTCTGTGATTTACAACTCTAATCACTCTTAGCCAGCCACGAGCATTGTTAGGCTCGTACGAGACTGCAGAAAGCTTAACGTTGTCTTAAAGCTCGAGTTCTGCATAGAATGTGATTAACTATCGAGTCCGAACTCGTTCTTCATAACGCCAGCGTCGCGGCTCGGAGTCTGGGCTGACTCAATAGCAGCGAAGTGCCTAATTATCACATATGGCTAATAAAAGGCAGAGGGTAAACACAGCGCGGGGGTCTGAGTCATAGACACACAGACCAAAATATCCCAGGAGAGTTAGCGGGGATTACAGGAACTCGGATAGATACGGCTTCTTGGCAATAGAGAAACATTTCCAGGGACGCTAAAAAGGCGCATCAGAGAAAATCTGTAATAAAATGCTGCAGGGCAAGCACTGGGCAGGTACAGGGCAGGCACTGGGCAGGCAGAGGGCAGGTACAGGGCAGGCACTGGGCAGGTACAGGGCAGGTACAGGGCAAGCACTGGGCAGGTACAGGTCAGGCAGAGGGCAGGTACAGGGCAAGCACTGGGCAGGTACAGGGCAGGTACAGGGCAAGCACTGGGCAGGTACAGGGCAGGCAGAGGGCAGGTACAGGGCAAGCACTGGGCAGGTACAGGGCAGGCACAGGGTGGGTACAAGGCACGGGGCAGGCAGAGGGGAATAGGATGTAAAAGAGCTTTACCAAGACAGAACCCTGCGATAACTTCATACCCGCAAACATTCTGGCCTCCTAGAAAACAGGGGCATCAGGGGAGGAGAGAGGAGCACACTTGGGAGGTAGGGGCAAATTTATGGAATGAGTCTTCCAGGCAGATGCAGTTCCATGAGTTGCCCCAAAATGTTGCCATAGGGGTCACACTTATAGCTGGTTTTAGCCAGGGCCGGACAAGGGATGACGAAAGGGTCCTGGCACTTTAAGGCCAGTGGATGCCGCATGACGTATGAGCAGAGGCACACTGCAGGACCTGGTCTGCAGCGTCGATAAGTCTGTGGACCTGTCGGCCACTTGGCTTTTTCCCAGGTTGCCAGATGGCCAGTGTGGGCGTAAAGTGGACGTAAATTGGTGGGGCCATCTTTATTTAAGGCGATAACTGCACGCAGCTCTACTCTCTCATTTATATATATTTTTATCCACTGTGAAAAAGAGGAAATAAAGGGTAAGAAATAATTTCTTCAGTATCTTCTGCTTCCTCTTTACAGGAAATCAAGAACCGAAGTCTAATCTAATGACATTTAAAGGTTATGTAACGAAGCACGTAACATTCTGATTTTACATTGTGTATATAAATATGAGGGAGAAGGAGAGCGGTGCAAAGTGCGCTGCCGATAAGAGACCATGTGTAAGTGCATGTTAGAGTGAGTGTATGGCGTTGGAGAGTGTATGTATAAGTGCATGTTAGAGTGAGTGTGTTAGTGTACGGCGTTGGAGAGTGTATATATAAGTGCATGTTAGAGTGAGTGTGTTAGTGTACGGCGTTGGAGAGTGTATGTGTAAGTGTATGGTGTTAGCATGTGTGCGTGTTATGATATGGTGTTACAGTTTGTGTGTCAGTATATAGTTAGTGTGAGTGTGTATGTTACTGTATTGCATTAGAGTGTGTGTTGGCGTTAGCATGAGAGTGTGTGTGAGCATTTGGTGTTAGAATTTCAGGGCAACCTTAGGGTTAGTGGCATCTGGAAGATGGAGAAGGGAGGGTGTATGTGTATATGTTTAAAGGGTTTGTGTTAGTGTCTGTGTGTGTTAGTGTATGGCGTGTTTGTTAGTATTTAGTCTTAGTATGTGTGTGGGTGTTAAGTGTATGGTGTTGGCATGCGTGTATGTTAGTATATCGTGTCATTGTGTGTTTCAGTGTATGATATTAGCGTGTCAGGGTGTCAGGCTTAGTGGCCCCTGGAAGATGGGGAAGGGAGGGTGTGAGTGTCCGTGTATGAATGGGTATTAGTTATGGTGGGCACCACTAGCCCTAGGCTCACCCCTGGCTAAGACTACTTTGCACCAACGTGTGAAAACAGCACACCTGAGAACCCCATGTCCAGCAGCACTGCTCTCTTCCGATCTTTCACGCTGCTGATCTGCGGGAAGTAAATATCCAGCACCAGGAAGAAGACGCAGGCGAAGAACGCGATGAGTCCGATGGAGATGGCGTAATTACAGGCGTCCTCGTTTCTGTTATAGGCACAGTGCAGCTCGGGGCTGTCAATGTTAACATAACCTTCGTTCACTATGGAGCCGAAAACCACGATAGAGAAAACCTGCAAGAAAAAAAAAAAAAAAAAAGAAATAACGCATTATTAAAAAATGTAGAGTTTTTCACCCAAAATTGCAGGAACCATGGCGTCAATAATGTCAATCATTTCAGCTTGCTAAAATCTTGGATCACAATCGCAAGCAAGATAATTAACATGCTTTTACCAATACTCTAGATCTGTTCTAAGTAAAGCCTCTTTACCTAAAAGGTAGTGCATGCATGGAACAGCCTCCCATCAGAAGTGGTAGAAAAGTGGAAAAATAGGCAGACTAGAAGCGAAAAATATAGCAGAACAAAAAGCTATGCTGACTGAGAGGTTCATTAATGAAATAAAAATGTAAAAAAAAAGTAAAACTGTTGCTGGGGAGAAAAGGCTGTTTTTGGAGTTAATTAGCCGATCTCTGCCCCTAGAATAATGAGCTCCAAGGTAGGCCGCTTGAAATGCATTATCAGAAAAAAACAATTTTTCAAATACTGAAAAAATATTCAACTATAGGATTAAATATAAAAAAATTAAAATAGCCCTTACGAAAAAATTACTGCAGTTTTTCTGAAGTAATACTGCAGTTTTTTGGACATGAAAAAACTGCAATACTGTACTTTTACTGCAGTATTACTGCACATTTACTGCAGTTTTACTGCATTTGTACTTCACTGTACTGCAGTTTTACTGCAGTTATTTTTGTACGGAAGTACAATTGCAATAAAGCTGCAGTACATTGAAGTACAATGCAGTATAATTGCAGTAAAAAAAAAAAGCGCAGTAAATACGCAGTAATAATGCAGTACAGTGAAGTACAAATGCAGTAATACTGCAGTAAACGTGCAGTAATACTGCAGTAAAAGTACAGTATTGCAGTTTTTTCATGTCCAAAAAACTGCAGAAAAACTGCAGTAATTTTTTTGTAAGGGAGAGCTTAGAAAAAAATACTATATTTTAAGAAATATCGAAAATGATTTACTATATAAAGAAAAGGCATATCGTTTTTACGATTTTTAACGTAAAATAATTTGATTATTAGTTAGCGAGGGACGGTGACTGAAATACAGGGAATTTTGGAACCACAGAGAAAGCCAGGGGAATTTTCACTTGTGTTTTGGGACGGATCCAGCTGTATTGGCCAAACCGCAACCCATCTGCTTTAAAGCGACACTCCAATGCCGCTATCGAGCCCCGCCGCCAGAGAATGTCTGTTAAAGTACTTTCATACACATTCTTTAGATGTCAAAAAGATCAACACCTTCCTTTAGGCGAAGCTGCAGCTCCAGGGCTGCAACCCACCGACCCCCCCTCTTTAAAACCGTTAGGAGCACTTGTTGCCGGTGTATGTGTGTGAGAGGGTCTCATAATTCTTGCAATCAAGAGATGCATGATGGCTGGAGCGTTCCGTTTCATTCTAGAGTAGCGTTGAGTATTCAAGATTGCGCCTTTATACATCAATTTTTTCCACCCCTTTACAAACATGGAACTGGAGGTGGAACGACTGATTTGGGCCGGATAACAACCTGGTTCTTTTTCGAATAACTCGGCCAAGGATGCATTTTAGGTGCATCACCGATCTTACGTTCAACCCAACTATAGAAGTTGGGTCCCCCCTTAGTGATCAAACTGGAAGTCTAAGTCTACTCAAAATCTGGTGGCCTGGATCGTTCCAGTCTTGGTATGGTCCATGTGCTGTATGTTCATAGAGAAAGCATCTAACATAGATGGGGGGTCATGATTTAATTCACTACAAGGAAGCTGGTGGAATGTGGGATTCATTTGGCCGATGTATGGCTTCCATCAAGTGTCTCCTCCTAGCCTGAGGTGTGGAGACCACAATTGGATGAAGACATCTGCTCTGTTGGATCTCAACAAGAGTTCTCTAAGGGCCTTGTTTAAAAATAACAATAACAATAACTAAGGGTTTTTACTATTTTCTTTTCCTAAATCAGTTACATTTCATTTGGGAAGCCTTATTGTCTGGAAGTCGGAAGAACCACTTATCTGCGAATGTTCCGAATGGCGACCATCGTGACCTCGGTGGGAATCGAGGATAACGAGGTGCCGGCGGGCTGCGGGGGGGCACTCAAAGAGTCTGCGTTTCACACAAAGCTTTCTGGAGCTGAAGGTGTTTCTGAAAAGGTCTATATATACCGGCGTCTTCTCACCTCTCTCTTCCTTTCCTCAGCGTAGACGATGATGTCACTTACCGGTATTTTGCCAGATGTTATTTTTAAATTCAATGATATTTCACATTAGTTTATTTTTGCTCAATTTTGCTCCAATGGGGGTTTCTATTTACTTAGAGCGGTTGTAGTGCAATAACCATAGTAACCAAGTTTGGTTGCTATTCCAATAAATATTATTCAAAAAATGCTATTTATTGTTGCAATAAATGAAAGAACGGTACTTTCCACTGCTGTCATTGTTCATGTGGGTAACAAATTAACCATTTAACTGCAAAGATAAGGGTTTTTATAACACATGAAATAACTTATATTATTACAAGTAAGAACTCGTTGCAGAAGTGTGAACGTTGTCTGAATCTTTTTAGATTAAAAAAATGACACCAATGCTCAATTTTCAGAAATCCAATATTTTTGTTTCCATCATCGCTGGTCCAATAAAAGGTACTAACCTTGGCTAAAGACAGCATCTCCTCTTGGATCATCATGGATATCTATTTTCCTTCCTATTAGAAATTAAATCCACTCAGACTCCCCTTTCCCTATGCTGTGGGGGACCCTTTTTCCAGATACACGCTGTTAATCATGATTTGGTGCATTTTGTTGGTTTTATAATAAATTCTAGCATACAGTAATAACCCCCAGCGCTGTATACAGTAATAACCCCCAGCACTGTATAAAGTAATAACCCCCCGCACTGTATACAGTAATATAACCCCCCAGCGCTGTATACAATAATAACCCCCGGCACTGTATAAAGTAATAACCCCCAGCGCTGTATACAGTAATAACCCCCGGCACTGTATACAGTAATAACCCTCGGCGCTGTATACAGTAATATAACCCCCAGCGCTGTATACAGTAATAACCCCCCAGCGCTGTATACAGTAATAACCTCCCAGCGCTGTATACAGTAATAACCCCCCAGAGCTGTATACAGTAATAACCCCCAGCGCTGTATACAGTAATAACCCCCAGCACTGTATACAGTAATAACCCCCAGCGCTGTATACAGTAATATAACCCCCAGCGCTGTATACAATAATATACCCCCCCAGCGCTGTATACAGTAATATAACCCCCAGCGCTGTATACAATAATATACCCCCCCAGCGCTGTATACAGTAATATAACCCCCCAGCGCTGTATACAGTAATATAACCCCCAGCACTGTATACAGTAATATAACCCCCAGCGCTGTATACAGTAATATAACCCCCAGCACTGTATACAGTAATATAACCCCCAGTGCTGTATACAGTAATATAACCCCCAGCACTGTATACAGTAATAACCCCCCAGCGCTGTATACAGTAATATAACCCCCCAGCGCTGTATACAGTAATATAACCCCCCCAGTGCTGTATACAGTAATATAACCCCCAGCGCTGTATACAGTAATATAACCCCCCAGCGCTGTATACAGTAATATAACCCCCAGCACTGTATACAGTAATATAACCCCCAGCACTGTATACAGTAATATAACCCACAGTCCTGTATGTAGGGTCATAACCAGTAATGGTTTACTGGTTTTTCTGGCTAAGCTGGCCTGGGTGAGGCTTCACATTTCACACTCGGCTGGCAATGAGAGTTTAGATTCTATCGTTACTTTAACAAAAGCAAACTAAAAACATAAAACGCAAGTCAGCCTTTCCGTCGGAGTGAACTGGATGGCGTTCCGAGAAATAGAGGGCGACACAAAGAAAGTGAGGATAAAAAATAAGAGAAATACCAATTATTAACAGCTTAGCCACAAAATCTGCCAAGAAACCTACTGTGGGGTAGTTTGCCTAATTGAGAGCCATAGTCTGCATTCTTAGCGCCCCATGTCAGCCTCCTAACTTGCTCTTATGACGACCCCCACCTCTTTATTTATAATTTAATCGGTATCACCTTTGCTCCTTCGCAACGCATTTACCCCATTATTACCCCAATAAATTTGCTCTCCACATGGATACTAGATTTTATTATCTATGATCAGGAGACAATCGAAGCTGAAGGTGTATAAAGCCAAGCATACCATCAGGCGGCAGCCAAGGATGTCGATTTCATAAGTGAGGGAAGGAGGCGGGGCTCCAAGAGAAAAAATGGCTGCCGACATACAGCGATTACAATGTATGAAATAACTTTATCTTAAAAAAAATGTGAAATCACAGTAATAGCAGACATTTTACCGTGATGGTTTCTCTTGAAATGTGTACTTTACAAAGGGTGACTAAAAATTGTTTTACTATTATTATTATTTATGAAGAGAAAGAGATTGGGTTAAGGATTAATGAACAGCATCTCCTACCCAAAAAAGAGGCGGCAAGGTGACCAAGAAGCTTCCATGGAAAATTAGTACTTTCCTTTTTTTTTGATCAGGAAAGTGTATAGATCAAGCTGGATAATTGGCAAAAAGCTCTATAATTACCCTTTTACGCTTGCTGTGGGTTGGATTAAGAAAGGTAATAAAATAGGATTCTACGTATAAAAGCCAGAGTGTATCCAATTATTTATAACCTTTATCCTGTTAAATTAGATATTGTGCCGGCCAAATGGGTTTCCTTACTGCAGAATCAGCGTGAATCCTGACCCAGAAATCTCTGTTCTAGCTGGGAAAATAATGCAAAAAAACGCAACTTTTTCCAATAAATAGCATTATTTAACTGTGCCGTAAACCCAGCGCCGGCGGTCGGCGTTTGAAGGTTCAGTACAGGGAAGGGCACTCCATGGTGCATCACTGTGGATGGTGATGGTGCAATAAAAATCAATAAATAATAGTAATTTGGAATAGAATTGATAGTAAACGCAATAAATAGGGGACAAGAGGTCATAGTCTAAAACTACAGGCTAGGTAGAAAGTAAGGGGGGGTTACTTCTCGGAGAGGCGTGTGGTGTTAGCGTATGTGTGTTTGGGTTTTAGAGTGTGTTAGTATATGGTGTTAGAGTGTATACGTGTTAGCTTATAGTGTTAGCGTGAATGTGTGTC
This sequence comes from Spea bombifrons, assembly GCF_027358695.1. NCBI lineage: Eukaryota > Metazoa > Chordata > Amphibia > Anura > Pelobatidae > Spea > Spea bombifrons. The sequence continues at coordinate 43,316,267 of NC_071093.1, forward strand.
AGCATATGATGTTATTGTGTGTTTATGTTAATGTATGTGTTAGAATTTGGTGTCAGCGTGTTTGCGTGGGTGAGTGTGTGTGTCAGTGTACAGCGATAGTGGTACAAGGGAGAGCTGGGAGGGAGATAGTGTGTCTATGTATGTGTGAGTGTATGGTGTTAGAGTGAGTGGCTGTCAGAGCATGTTTGCATGTTAGTATGCGCAAATCTTTTATTTACGGGGGGGGGGGATACTGTATCCAGGGCACCAAGAAACCCTGATATAAGACATTCATTTGCCAAGCAGGGGGTAGAAATGGTGTAAAGTGTAAGACTCTAATTTTAGGGGGTGGATTCACTTAATAACAGCCATGGAGACAATACCACTGAGTATTTCTTGAAATGTAATATATAATTTAGCAAGGTTTACGGTACCACCACTGAAACCTGGGGGCTCGTAGATGACAAACAGGAAAATAAGAAGTATTCTTTAAAAAAAAACAAAAAACTTTCTGTCATGTTCTATAGAAAATTTGCAAGAAATAGGTAAAGAATTATCAGACGCTCAGCTTTGTTCCGCATTTTTAGTTCCTTTTGGAAATTAGCCAATTAACCCATTTCCATATTTTATTAAGTGCAGATGTCTCGGTTGTTCGATAATTGAAGATGCCCTGCAGCGCTCCGAGCACAAAATGAATATTTAGATTTTTTTTTTTGTCTTTCATATTTTTTACTTTACCAAATTTTAGGTATCTGGACTCAGAAATATTCCTGCCCTATTCATAGAACATACAAACCAATGACCGCAACGGAAATGTTTAATGCATGGATTATTATATATGAAATAGCTATTTTTTTTATATTTTAGATATTTTTTTCTGTAGAAAGCGCTGCACAAAATGGAGAACTGAATAACTAAATGCCTGATGTGGTTCAGCATAAACATTTCTCCCAACAGTCCCTGTTTTCTCAAGACAGTCCTGATTTTCTGGCGCCGTCTCTCTGGGTAGCAGCCCCACGGGTTTCGTCTCAGATTCAGGAGCCATAACAGTTCACTCAAAAACATAGGGTATAAAACACAGGAGTGTCCACATTCTATATCTAGGTATTAAGATACGTTAATGGGACAGCAAGTATCCAACCAAACCTGTATTCTGATCATGGTGCAATTCCTTGGATTGTGAAATGAAACGCACGTTGGTTGGTGGACGATTCCTGGTTTCCACCATTACCAGACACAATACGTAACACCATGAGCAATGATCTCGTCTGCAATGCATCATGGGAAAGGTGTGGAGTTTTAGGGAGATTTTGTAGGAGATCCGTCCCAACCTGCAGCACCAGATGTTTCTCCAGGATAACCCCAGTGGAGAACCTGAAAACATCCAAAACGCAAAAACAACCCATACACGGGGTAAATGCTAAGGGCTTTCGTTGGTGGGATAAATGGATTGGGGTCAAGGTTAGTCAAGTTTCATTGATAGGGAATGAAAGGGTCCATCTCTTGTTTAGTGTTAGAACAAGAGGTCATAGTCAAAAACTAGAGGGTCAGATGCTTACATGGAATCTAGATGTGAGGGAAAGTCCATGCTTCCATCTCTGAAACGGATCATTAGATCATAAAGTGTTATGTCAGATTCAGTTCCTAAAAGCAGTTGGATTACTAAATGACTAAAAACCATCTATGATGTAAGAGTGCCCACCACGGACTTCCTGCCTCCTTGCATGGCACCTCATACTATGTCTACACACCACAGCATCCTGCCTCCAACCTCAGTCTATCGTCAAGGCGGCCATGATTGGAAATTGGCATCAGTGGATGTCATCCCTTGTTACCACGGTAACAGAGTGAGAGGGGAAAAACCTAGAAAAACACTGGTAATACAGACTATGCGTCCAACCTGATGAAATGTGTTCCTATCAAGCGGAAGGAGAGAAAAGACACAAATACCCTTGCCCACTGGGAAATGCCATTTTTAAATGAGGTAGATGTCTGCGTTGGATTAACACATTTATTATGGTTTTAATAAATTGCTTTTTACTGATCACATTTTTGCCTGTATAGTCTGGGAGACATGATGATTTTAAGGGATAGTGTTATGTCCCCTATTTAAGTCCAGGTCGGGTCGGTTCTAGACCAAAGAGCACTCCAGACAAGATGCCCCTTTGTTGCCCCACCACCCACTTTTAGGCTACCAGTATAGGCATAGATCCCTTGTGGATGCCCATTGCACATTGTGGTGGCCTCCATTGTGTCTCTGTAAGGTACCACACTGACATCTTCACATTCAGGGCAGTTTCTAGGGTAACTGTGGGTGCCGCCGGGGGGGGGCAGGGAATTCCTGACCTGCCTGGAACTAAGAAAGACCTGGGGTCACTATAGAGAGGGCAGAAAGAATCCATATCCTGATGGTCCATTTAGGTCCTAAAATGTGATGGTAATCTAGAGCTTTCTGATGGAACCAGACGTTCTTCCTGCCCCAGGAGTGGTAATGAGTCTCATATTACAGAGATGTTTGAAGGCCATATATATCTATATGTAAAGAGCGTCATTCAAGTGACCTTGTATTTGCCTGCACCAGGTCCTTTTTACTCTCAGCCAGATGTCAGTTTGAAGACAAGTTACACGTTACACGCTAACACTAACCTATCATTACACGTTAGCACCGTGTATTTATATAACACCTGCTGGCTTGTGACTGTGAAGCAGCTTTTACTTTCGATATGCAGCTTTTAAGTCCTAGAAAACAGTCTGACACCATCCATAAAATAATTTACATTATGTAACAATCCAAAATTGGAACACAGGTAACTGACAAAGATATATATAATGTACAACTAATTGTTTTTTGTATTTATTATTTTCTATTTATTAAAACTGTAATTGTTTTTTTATGTTTTTTTTTTGGGGGGGGTTAATTAGGTTCGCCACTTTGGACAAAATTTCAGCCAACATACAAATTCTGCATCCAGAACATAAAGAAAATCCATACGGAGTTCCTTAATTCCATTAAGCAGGGAATGTGTAGCAGCTGACATCACATGGAATTTCTTGTTGGCCTGTAAAAAAGAACCTGACGTGGCAACCATTGACCTGAAGAAGGAGGGGGCTTTTTAGCAGGAGGAAAGGTTGTCGGTCCTCACGACGATGACTTCTCAGCGAGATGACCAAATGATTAGAAATAATTCCGGGCATCTTATTCATACCGTACATATATGATGTCATAAAACATATATAGTAATGAAATATATCCTATTTTTCACCTGTAACAATCTTGATGATTTTAGATATAGAGTGATGGCCTTCAATGAAATTAAACGTCAAATTTGTTTATATTTTTTGCCTCTGTAAATGGTCGATTTGTTTTTGTTTTTTTTCTAATAGCGTGGACCATACCAAATCCAATTTTCTGGTCAATACCAAAATGATAATACTTATTATTGCTTTTTAAGTATAGCCTTTACATTGAAGATCGTTATTTGTCTCGGTAGCATCTCCCAATACATTAGATTTTTGGAAATCTATATAAAAGTATCTCCATATTTCCTATAATAATTGGCCACAAATCAGCCAAATGTATTAATAGAGTCAACCTTTGGGAACCTACAAAAATTATCAGCTCAAGTCTCACTCGGTGGTCCAATTACTCAACGAATGATGGTCCACCAATAGGTATCCCAAACTCTGGATCATCTTTGTTGGGGTCGATACATTTATATCCGTTTTTGTGCTAAAAACCCAAGACCTCCGACTTCCAAAATAGAATGCTGGGTTTTAGATCACGCTTGGTATCATTGTAAACGACCATTAGTATTTTTTTTTTATTACTGGCAGTGGATATTTATCTGCATGGACCTGATTTGAATTCTAAAATATCCATCTGTATCAAAACCAGAAGCCACTGGGCTGCACAGAATCAAAGAGAACCTCAGTGTCCTATGGAATACATACAGCTTGTGGGTTCTCCAAACACCTATTGTAACCAGAACACCATAGATTGTGGCACCTCAGCTGCAATGGAATGCAATACCTGTGATGTTCTGCGAGCGTATTGGCTGGCTGAGCGTTATGGTGGTCATAGTTGTCAACAGCTGGAATTGCAGTGGTTGCCCATCCCTGCTGTACATACATCATACGCCTCCTCCCTTCCATTCCAGGATCCCAACCTGATTAGCAAAGGGCTGGGCAAACTGCAGCCTTCTTCAGCTGCTTTCATATTACAAGCCCCCCCCCATAACTCTCAGCCAGCCAGGACAGAAGGAGGCCAGCCAATTGCCCATCCAAGCCGATCCAAAAAAGGATCAATGAACATACACCTCTTCAATTATGAATTACAGCAAATTTATTTTGATTCAATTAGAAAATATATATTTTCATAAAAATATTGGGAATGTCATTTAGAGTGGGGGTATGTGATATTTTTATTTTTTGGCTTAGTGAATCACAGCCATGGCAGGTTTAGGTGGCAGGTGACTCCTGTGGCTCCTAGGAGCTTTGGTATGGCCCATTAGCAGACAGATAGGTATGTTGTAAATTTGAGGGTAAAAAGGGTAAATGAATGCATATGGTACCGAATTCCAAAATCCTGTAGGGGTTATTCATCCCACAGCAAGGGGGCTCATGGTGGTCCCTCCATAGACAGCCTGGAAAGAGGTCCCAATATGGACTGGAATCTCCATGACAGACAAACCCGGTATCCACCAAAATGCCAATTGTTCCCAATAAAGAATCTGCACTCACTGTAACCCAGTCCTCCAAAGCCCACTGGGGATCTGGTGACCGCCATGGAGGGGCAAACACCTACCCAGGTACCGGTATCTACCATAAAGCCCACAATCCCCCCCACCATGTCCTCTCACTCATGTCACTCATGCTGTTCCATCTCAGAACGTTCAGGGGTCTCACCAAGGACAGCTCCAGACACAAAGCCCCCCATTCCACTTACCCAGGACAGTATCCTCAGGATGGTCTGTGGCTGTTTGAGGAAATCCACAGGTTCAAAGCTCCCTCCTGCAGGACCTGCACCAAATGAAGATCCTTCCATGTCTTCTGGTCGGACCTGACACCTTCTTCTCCCCCTTGTCTTAATGCCCAACCTTCTTCTCCTTGCTTCGACCTCTTCTCCCCTGTGTGATCAGTGTCACCTCCACCCTCTATGTGTCTGTCTGTCCTCCTGAGTCAGTCCCTCACCCAAGTCAGTGTGTCTCCTCCTAGGTCTGGGTGTCTCTGGCTGTCACCCAGCAGTCTCTGTCTATATGCATTACAGGCACCTCCCCTGCCTCAGTCCTCTCTTCTCCCTCCATGCCTCTCTCTCCCTCCTCCTTTTCACAGCATCCTCCTTATCACCCTGCACAGCCTCTGCTCTGCTTGGCTCTTATCTTCCTCTGCACGTTCTCACCCTCCCTCCAGCCCCTCTCTCCCCCCTCTCTATTTTTATTGTCTTACTGGTGCCCCCATTTTGGGCTGCCCCCTCTAGCAGGAGAATTGCCTTTTCACAATAGATGGGAGCTGAAACAGGGTGGATGTATAGACATGAGGCTGGACAGACAGAGACAGACATAGACAGATGGATAGAGAGAGTGAGAGAATGGATAGAGGGAGAGAGAGAGAGAGAGAGAGGGAGAGAATATGGAAAGAGAGAGAGAGAATAGATAGATAGATAGATAGATAGATAGATAGATAGATAGATAGATAGATAGATAGATAGATAGATAATTAGATAGATAGATGCAGATTTTTGTTTTACATGTAACTAAAATTTTTAGATTTTTATTATTTTGTTCTCATTATGAAATCTGAAAATATTTTCTGTTTCTTTTTGAATATTATTTTTTTCCCCTCCGCTGGAATCAATTTTCAATAAAAAATATAAATTGGAAACTTTTTTTTTTTTGTGGAATGATACCCATGAGCTTGCAATCCAGTTTCTGCTAGTGTGAGTTGATCGGAAATAGCTGTCGTGCCGATGCCACGTTTGGCAAGGACGGTCACACCTCTGTGCACCCTGCCGAATCAGACGCTGGGTGTGCCGCCATAACGTGCCAGATAATTGTATCAGCCCGATATGCGGTTGATTCATTGTTGCAACTGTATGCCCTATATACTAAAAAAATGCCCACCCCCTCCTGCTGCTGTTTTCCCATGACGGTTAAAAAACAACCCCTTTAGCCCAGGGACCCAATGTTAACCAAGTACAGATGCCCCCCTCCTCATGTTACATGCATTGGTAACAAGGTAGTGGTATGGGGGGGTTATTATCACATTATGGGTCTGTAGGCCCCTTGTGGCCCATCCAGAGGCTATTCTCTTCACCTGACCCTGATGGGGATCCTCTCAGGAACCTTTGCTATAAGGTATAAGTCAAGGGAGTCCTATGGAGTCCTTATCCCGGGCATTCAAATAGAAGAACGGAAACGTCTTCTGGACCAGAATCAAGCATGGTCCAGTGTTGCTGAATCTCTCGAACATGGGAAGTCCAGATGTTGTTAATGTTTTGGGTAAACCATGACGTTGCCATCCCTCACCACGTTCTGACCTTTTAAAAAACCCCATGCTTGGCATAGGCCATGAAATGTATGTCCTCTGAAGCCGGGCTTCTTATGAAAGATTGGGTGTCTCCTGGAAATGTTACTGACGCCTCCCAGATATGCAGCCGGTCGCTGTCAAATCATACCTGAAACGAAGAATCACTTCCACTTTCATTATCTGCTTCTCCTCCGTATCAGCTCCATTAATGAGGCCTCGCAGAGCCATTCTGCAAAATGGCGGAGCCTCTGCGCACACCCCTTCCCCTTAATAGCAGACGGATTCTCGGAGAAAGAGAGGCGCGGAACCTCTGTCTGCAATATTCTGGTCTCTTGGAGGACTTATGAAGAAGGGCAGAGCCATTGCTTGCTCCATGAGGACGGCCTCTCCCCCGGAAGCGCTCCGAGATGCCTGCTCAACTTCATACTGGGGTGAAGCGGACAAAGAAAGAAGAGGCAACAAAATGCAAATGAAAATTCTAAGTTCTTTATGTTTGTTTCGTTGCTGTCCTTATTTTCCAACATTTGCACGAATTAACGAAATGTAGAAAAATTTATAGAAATTAAAAAATAACCACGTGCCCCATCAATATGAAACTAAGGGAATATTCTGTGAATTGACCAACAAATATTAAAACACAATCAGGAAAAAACAAAACATACAAGTAAACACATTGTAACGCACCAACATCGTATTCACGGGTGTATCGTGATTTCCGACAGCATTCATTTTATGAGATCTCCACAGATTCTCGATAGTAATGAAGGTTAAGTATTTTGAAGGATATTGATGCCAAGTTACAAGCGCTCTGGGGAACTCTATTTCAGAAGCCATTCATAGATGGCCGTGACGCCTCGGCGCTGAGCGCCTGCTTTGTGTCAGAAGGAGGACTGCGAGCTCGTGATACATTGTCCCGCGGTCAGCGCTCGATGCGTAACAGGATTAACCAGGAAAGGAGTTTATCTTCATCAGATGACTCATGTCTCCAGCCAGAAGACTTTCCTAAGTGGCCAAACTCTTCGCTTAACAAAGGTAGCGTAATAAAAGATATATGAACTTTGTTTTAATATAAAGATGTTACCAGGAAGGGTTAATATGTAAAACACATTCACAATAGCACTATCACTGAAGCGGCCAATCACACGTATGCTATCACAACATCGGTGTTCAAATAACATACGTGTGATTGGCTTATTCTACCACAGTCGAGTGGGAGTTCTACTGAGCATGTGCAAGAAGCGTACTGCAGTACGCTTCCTGCTTTAGTAAAGGCAGGTGGGGGAGGAGCTAAATGAGACAGAAAATAACTAAATAATGCCTGCACCAATCTGCATGCAGCCAAATAGACATGGACTAAAAAAATGCCTTTAATATAATAAAAATAGGGCTGGCGTTTCTGCAGACACCAGCCGTACCTGCATCTAGTTGGGGGTCTCCACCACACCGGTCAAACCGGCACAGCCCCTAAGTGGTTTCCAAGAAACTAGACAGCTGTAATTGCAATTATTTTTGTATGAACGAATAATGTATAGTTTTGAGTTTACTTTCCTATCTTCTTACAGTAGCTTCCTGTTCAGCTTGTGCTCAGAGGGGGGTATGGAAATTCCTTCCCCCGAGTTGACTAAAAAAAAGATTCGGTGCCTCTTACCTTTTAAATACAGATTTAATTAGTTTCCTTCCTGTTTTTTTCCCCCCACAGGGCATGTAAAATGTCTGTGCTCTGGATAAATTGGTTAATTGTAGGTAAATATAAGTGAAATAATCAGTACGTACATAAGATAGATGATATATATAAAAAAGAGCAGCTGAAGGAAGTTTTAAGACTAATGAGCGCTACCATCTTGTGGACAGAAATGAAAATTGTAACCAAACCACTGCTCTTTTTATTCTAAAAAGGTCTTTTTGCGATAGATGACCTACACCCATGTTTGATATCGTCTCAGAAGACAAACATGTAAAAGCCAGTGACGTATCTGGCCTAGGGTGGCAGGACCATGGTGGAGGCAGCCTCTCTGATGCATAACAGGGACTCCTGCGGGATGCGGGTAGTCGGTCCCTCTGACATGGATGGGTGCTCCGCTGACCTCATGGGACACACGCCATTTTGGGAGGGGGAAGTGGGCAGTGTGTGAGGTGTGCCACAATGCTGCTCCCGCCACCCGGGGATCCCCCCAGTGACCCCCAACGGCTCTTCGCCTGGAGTCTCTAGGCTTCCCTGGTATGGCCACAAGTCAATGGACGTTACTGATCACCCCATCTGGCCCATTAACACTATGGATGGCTGGGCCAAGTGGACATGCCACGCTTCCTTTAAAAGTTGGATGACGGGATATGACATCATTTCCCAACGACCAGAAGTAAGAACAGCGGCGCATGCTAGGTTAGGCTTACGGCAAGTCAAGTACGCAAATGACGCATTCTCTAGCGTTTTATGCTTCTGGGTTGCTAATCATTTTTCCCCTTAATGATTAATTTATTTGTAATATTTAAAGACGCCGTTCCACCTACTCTAGAAAACGGAATACTTTCATAACTATGGCATTGGAAACGTCATCCAGACCCTTCCCCAAAATAATTGTTTAACCATGTAGGGTTATTCATAACATAATTTTTCAGGGAATTTTGAATTGCCATGTGACGCAAAGCCCACCATGATAGGCTGTTGCCATAGAAACTTAAAAAGATCACTCAAGGTCACAAGAATGTATTTTCTCCTTATCTTTCTCTGTCGTTCATTAGAAATGAAGTATTGTTGTGACCGTTTAACACTTACAGTTCTCACAATCCTGCGCTAGATTGCAAGCTCTGTTTCTGCGAAGAATGCTGTAGAATGCCGTGGATGATCTCCGTTATTCCTAATTCATAATTGAGGGTCATGAATGAGGGTGAAAAATGCAAAAAAAGCAGTCCTAAAATATAGAAAATATAATATGAAAGTACGTGAATAGATAGTACGGGGTTAAAAATCATTCTTGGATTGTAAGGTTGAAAGACACATTGAGACAGAGCTAATGCCTGCGATACAGAAAGAATGATCGTAACGAGGACGGAATCCTTTGGTCCTCGGGTAACGAGGAGGGCCGGTTACCAGCAGCAAATCACGAGGCAGTTGTGTGATGATGATGCTCTGACAGAGCGAGGACAAAAAAAAAGAGCTAATTTTACATGCTGGGAAGCAAGCGTTTCCACGTTCCAGATCACGGCCTCGCTGAACGGAGACAAAAGAGGAAAATCTGCTCTTCTACCGAGACTGAGCAACGAGGCGGCAGGAAACACGGCGGCGGCTTCGCTTTGATCACTTAACTCTGCTTTAACACAGGTGCTTGCGAAGGTAGACCATGTGGGCTGAAGGGTTCCTATCTGCATATACATATTCTATGTATGGGATGAGCTCCTATATGTATATGTGCATATAAGCTCCTATATGAAGTATAGACACACAGCCCCCCCCCCCCGAATATATACTTGTGCCCAGGTCATGTAGCATTTCCAAGTCAGATACCTCTTTAGTGATTTGAGAAGGGGGGCCGGCTCTTGGTCGCTAAATACAGACATTATATGCGTCCCGGTTCTTGCTTTTCTTCTGGCTGGCTTTTAAATATGGCACAGCGAAGGGGGGGGCAGGGGTGTGGAAACATTATAGCTCCACCCACTTCACTTTTGATCCACCTAAATATTTTTCCATGGGTCTGGGGGCATTGTATACCTAGGTGCGTCAACGGGGAAATACACTGTCTCCAGCGCCAATTATATTAAAATATACACGTGTAAAAGAAAAAATGTATAGAAATCCTGCCAATTGATTTTGATGTCTTTATCAAGAACCAACACAATGACAGCGGTTTTTATACAGCAATAAATTTAATATTCAGACAGAATATGTAAAAACCAGAGAAAAAGATCTCATAAATTCAAACTATATTCTTCAATGCAGAAATAAATCTCGTATTTATTATTATTGGGTTTAAAAATTTTATAGAAAAAAAAAACAAAAAAAAACAATGATCACAAAATGTTATCGCATTACAGATCAGGTGCCAAATTACAGAAGATAAAATGAACCAAGCAAATTATGTTAAACTGATTTGTTTTAATTTGCCCCCCCCCCTGCTGACAAGACAATCGAGGCTAGAAAATAGCTCTTTGGCTAGAGGTGGACTTTTCTGCAGAGAGGACCAGGGCACATGTAGTGATGTATGCACCAGGTCATTGTCATAAGCCCACGACATGTTATATGCCCTGAAAGCTTCCCCTGGGGCATCAGGACCAACCACAATCTATGCCTCAATAACCAAAAGAAATACCTCAGTACAATGTTTTAATTACATGTAACAGCGATATTCTTTGACTGCCCGGGGTTGATGTTGAACGTGTTCACGATGGAGGTTCATAGCGGCTCCTCGTTTGTTACATAGTAACATGTAAAGACATAAACGGTCAATCGTAGTATCAGTGCATCAAGGAGCCTTCAAAATAAGGCATAATAGGAGAAACCCCTTAAAGATCCAATCTGACATTAGCCACCTGACCATCAAATCGCATTAAAGTAAACACTTCAAGACAAGATTTTAATCTCAACGTTTAGGTAAAAGCCGCCCCATTGTCACTGGCAATGCACAAAGCTGATCAGTCACAGGATCCATCCTTCCAGCCGTCACGCCATCGCTCGTCCACTTTGGAACAGTCAAACTCCAACTTTCCCAGCTTTTTATTCACGTCGTTGTGTAACATACACATCCACTGGGACAACCTGTGTCTGCTGCTCGTGTCAGGCTGCGTGGTCTTTAACCTGTAAAAGAAAATCAAACGCACAGCGAAATTAAAATGCTCATTACCCCTCAGTAATGACGGCCGTACAGGTTTTGATCAATTGTAAGAGGGGGGAAACGGTGACGAAAACCAAATAAAAATGCAGAGCCCTCATTTTCGTTTGTTTCGTTGGGGGTCTCTCGTCGTTCTCGGACATTCGTATGGATTTTAATGAACAAGTCTGCTACACGTCTTTAAAAGCTTATTACACCCCTGGGTGGAAATGGTGTTTCTTTAACACCTGACATTGCAACCAAGCAATTTTTTTTGCACTTTCCTTTTAATGAACCACTGCATTTATTACCAAAGTCATGCTTTTCCGTTCTGTAATAAAGCAGAAGCATCTCAGGATGCGTACCTCTCTCTCAGGTCCTCCGCACACTCATCGCAGGGATAAAACTTGGAGAAGAGGCCGATGAAGCTTCTCATCTCCTGCTGCTGGTTGGTAGAGGGGTGATCTGGGTAATAAGCTGCCATCGTGTGTAAAAACGACCAGGTGTTTCTACCAAGCTCCTCCCGGTCTAAGGGGCACTCAGGGGGTCTTTCCTTATCTTCAATGTCAGCTTCCTTAAAGAAAGGAAAAAGAAGCATCAATCGTGCTGGAAGATCATACTCGTAGAAGGCTCTGACTACGATGACGTCTAAATGAGTCATATAAATTTCCAATGCCACAGAGGTCTCCTCTTTAGATGGAACCATTAATGCTGCCTAAAGAAAAGGTCTCTATAGAGTGTAGCCGGGCCTTCTTTACCTAATATATCGGTCCGTCTTACTTCGTATACAAGCTGTCCTCCCACCAGGAGACGGGCAAAGGACAAACTGCCCCCCCCCGAGCCGGGCACAGGACAAACTGCCCCCCCCGGAGACAGGCACAGGACAAACTGCCCCCCCGGAGACGGGCACAGGACAAACTGCCCCCCCCCCGGAGACGGGCACAGGACAAACTGCCCCCCGGAGACGGGCACAGGACAAACTAACCCCCCCCGGAGACGGGCACAGGACAAACTGCCACCTCCCCCCCCGGAGACAGGCACAGGACAAACTGCCACCTCCCCCCCCGGAGACGGGCACAGGACAAACTGCCACCTCCCCCCCGGAGACGGGCACAGGACAAACTGCCACCTCCCCCCCGGAGACGGGCACAGGACAAACTGAAACAACCCCCCCCCCCGGAGAGGGGCACAGGACAAACTGAAACAACCCCCCCCCCCCCGGAGACGGGCACAGGACAAACTGAAACAACCCCCCCGGAGACGGGCACAGGACAAACTGCCCCCCCCGGAGACGGGCACAGGACAAACTGCACCCCTGCCCAGGAGACGAGAAAGCACTGCCTCTACCCCCACCCCCGGTGACAGGGCACACTGCACCCCCACCGGTGACAGACAGGGGACGGGTTTATTATTTGACCTGGGCCGCCGTGCTCTCCTTCCTCTGCTGCCTCATCCAGCTCTTGAAGTCCACGCAGGCCCTACAGGGCTTTTTGGGGAGCCCCTCTTGTCCCCCCGCATGGCCGCTGCCTTCGGTCTTCACCCCGGGTATCTGGATAGGAAAGCCGCTGAAAGGATGCGGGGCTTGCCGGTTACTGGGCGCCGCCATCTTGGGAGCAGTGCATTCTGGGAGTGGCTTTCCCTGCCAGGAAGCCGACAGTGCCGGGAGTACCGCGGCGCATCTACCGGGCCGGGGCCGCGGCCACAGGGGGCTGATGACTAAAATCTGTAACAATTACATGATTTTATTATTTCTGCAAATATTAAATAATAAAACTGAAGAATAAGCCGCAAAATATTATAGAAATATATATCCAAATATATATATTTATATACCTATATATATATACACACACATGTTCTAAATATTTGGAGACATTTGTATTCAATATAACGAATAATATATTATATATATGTATGTATATATATATGTATGTATGTATGTAGATATATGTATATATATATATAAATGTGTATATAAATATATATACACACACATATATATATATATATATATATATACAGACCCACACATACACACACCTGGGAATCCCAGAATCCCAGGGTTTTTGCCCCAATCTCAGGGTGAAGGGGCAGATTCTTAGGGTCACACAGTCTGGAACTGACTCCTTACTATTCTGCACGGCTGTGATCATATAGTATGTATATACATATGTAAAGAATCTTCACAATGGGCTTTTAAAGGGTTAAATTTTGTCTCAGGGTAAGTGGCTTTAAAAAAAATACCGTGCCCCCCCATGCGATACGTACAGTTGGGGCCCTCCTACACACACATTCACATACTTATACACGCCGTAACATACATACCCTTACACAGTAACATACACGTACATAAATACATACACGTACTGACATGCACACCTGGGAACTGCCCTGAGACTCTGAGAGAAGTCCCGCTTCTCCACGTCGCGAGAGGGGGTCCTGACATGCCCCACTCTCCGCCCATTTCCCCCTTAAATGGGGGGGTGTCCCGCAACATCGGCAGGAACGCCCACTGAGGCCAGCGTGACTACCTGTGATGCCAGCAGGTAGTCCTGGCCACATCCTGCAGGTAGATGGAGCCGGTGTATGCACGCTGACAGTAACACGCTTAGGCACACTAACATACTTATTACGCACGCGCCCAGTTACATACATTAATACACGCGTTACCTATGGGAGGTTTCAGTTCATTCACTTGGTTTGTGTTGCATTTTTCGCTGCACAAGGAAATGAAAAATAATAATAATAATAAAAATGACGTCAATCGCATAAAACAATCCCTCTCCGTGGAGCTTCACGCAGTTCCTTGAAGTGAAACCGCTATGAAATGGTTCTCTAATGGGGGGGGGGGTTCAAATATTGATGCTGAAAAATTAAGAAATAAATCAGATTTCAAAAATGAAAGCCGGTGTCAATATTTAGGGATCGCAGTCTACATTATTATTATATTATTACCAGTATTATATATTTTTATTTAATTATTATTATATCTTATTATATATTATTATTATTATATATTATTATATATTAATATATTATTATATATTATTATATAATATAAGTTGACGGGTAAAACGTGGCGCGTCTTGTCATAGGGGAGGAAAAAACGCAATAACTGGTTCCTAAAGTGCAATTTGCGGCTGGACTTTAATCCGCCGAGGTTTCATTGAAGAATTGGTCATAAGTTCTAAAAATAGTTCAGTCAATTTACACCCGTTTTACTGATGAAGCATTTCCTTGTAGCCCTAAGCAGATATTTTAATTTAAAGAGGAAGTTATACCCGAAAAATATATGTTTCACCAATAAATTAAAAAAAACAACGCAGCTTGTTACAGCCATAATAATTGTCAGGCTTTTTAGCATAAAGGGACAGTTTAATGTCACCGGCAGAGTCTCCAAATAAGAACCCTTATTAAAGTACTCTGAGTAACCCTTTAAAAGGTTAAGGAAACAAAAACTGCCCTCCGTCTCCTCTCTAGTCCGACGAGTCTCATGGCTGATTGGCTGCTTGAGGTGGCCAATTAGTGGCAGAGAAGCACACTCATTGAAATCAATGGGATTGCTTTTCGTACAAGAGTATGCAGGTCGCAGGGGTCTCATGAAACATAGCCCATCAAGAATCCCCCGATGTGGTTCCAACAAGGACCTTGTGTACATTTTAAGGGACCCCTCAGCTATCATATACATTACAGGGACCCCTCAGTTATCATACACATTAAAGGGACCCCTTAGCTATCATATACATCTTATCCATCTCCTGAAGTTCTCTCCCTTCTCCTCAGACATCCTTACAAAGGCTGCCGGACCCAACCAACTTAACGATAGGGAAGAGGAATAACCATATCTATAACCATAACCGTATCTTAAAAAAACATGTTCATTGGTTGCTATGGTAACAAAACCACTTTTAAAGCATTGTCCCAGAATCTCTCTTTATTTTCTTAACCCAGAAACTTCACGCTAGGTGAAGTCACGTCTGTATTCTCTTTCGAGGGAGACAGCCCGGAAGCTGATACATTTTTACTTACTCGTGTAAATACTTGTTTGAGTCTTATTGTTTAAGAACAAATTATGTGGCTTTTCTTGTTTTTTTTTTCGAAGTTGTTTCCCTGTTTAAGTCATATTGATTAATGGTGCGTGACTAACTGAACGTGCTCTAGGTCTACATCCCAAAGTTTGCTCGTCTAGAAGCTTCCAAGATATTGCTTGGTCGCGAAATGCAAAACATGGCCTCATTACTTCCTTTAAGCGTGAATTGATGCACGAAGCTGCCTTCCAACAGAGGTGTTAAAGGGATGGCTCCTAAGACCCTCCAGAACCCTCGTCAAACCAGCACTTGAGCTACCTGACAATGAGTGCATCAGGTGCGTGCAGGCTGTAGGAGATATGTTTGGCCGAACACATGTCCTACAAGCCAAGGAGCTGGGGGTGATGGAAAGAGGCAGATGCATATGGGACCAAGGAGACCAAGTAAAAGCCCTCTGGAACAATTCACCCTGGAAGTCAAACCCAAGCTGGCGGCCCTGTAATATAACATCCCAAAACAACTGGATGTTGTCAGGATCAATGAAGACTTTTGAGTCTTCTTTGGTAGGGTGGAGAACATACGGTTAGAGAGTTGCTGCCTACCATCTTGCTCTGGACACCCCTGGACAATGAAAATACCAAAAAGTCCTCTGGAAGTGTCTAGAACTATGTGAAATGTGCTCCTACGAGAGTACCCTTGGACATTTCGAGCAGGGGGATGCTTCCCAAAATCTTCAAATCGCAGCGGAGGTCCTCCCTGGCCCTCAGTAGAAAATGAGATGACGCCGGGACCTCATCTGAAGAAGTGCTAGAGACTGCTGATTACATGGTGACATTTATTACGTCAGCCAATAACGTCTCCAAAAGTTTAATTATCTCACAGTCCCGGTTCTAGATTTTTTTTCTGGTCCTGGTTTAGTCCAACCAGGGTAGCGTCCTGCGAGCCTCCAGAGTCTCAGGGCAAATACCAAACCACATTTGTTTCTTATCACCAAGGTGGCCAATGTGTTGATCGCACGCTCTGTGATACAAGGAAATAAGACAGACTTTAGATCACAAAGGACAGCATCCTCAGCCTCCCTTCGTCAAACATCTATCACATTGTTATTGACAAGGAAATACAAAAATAAATAAATAAGCGGCCAGGGCCGTATTGTGCAATTCTGGAAGATATCTTCAAAAGCATGAAACAAGCTCACAATAAAAAAAGTTCACAAGGATGCCATTGTGTTTACATCGACTGGAGGTCTCCAAGAAAGAGCGATCTAGAACCTGAGGTTGGAAAGCCATGAATGGACACTTGTTAGACAGTAATGGATAGTCTGAGACCATCACACCTGAGATAAAGTGGGGTTTTTCCTAAAATCTTTCCCAAAAGTCAGAGCTGAAGGGGTCAGGTGTTCATGAGCGTAACTTTCAATAAATGTCTATTCTCTTATAGGAGTTTCAGCTATTTTTGGGGCAGACCTCACTGCTACCCCCACTAATTTATGAACTGGATGAAGCCATGTTGAGTTATAGTCTACTTTTTAGTACCATGTTTAGGGGCAGATTTCAGAACATGTGGAGCCGTGTTAATTCCAATGAACACCCGAGCAGAAGGCTGGTGATTATATTCTTCGGATTTAATTATTAAACTCCTGAATTAATATAGATATTACATTTAATGTAAGGGTCAGTGATTGGAACAAAAGAATGTATACATATATAAAATATATATATAATATTAATATTATTATATTAATATTATATATAAATATATATATATATATATATATTATACGTACTGTACACTACCATTCAAAAGTTTGGGGTCACAGCTGTTTTCAAGGAAATTTCTAGCTTGAATTTAATTGCTAAAAGGGGTTTTCTAACGACCAATTTGCCTTTTAAACTTAAACTTGGATTTGCGAACACAACGTGCCATTGGAACCAGGACTGGGAATAAAAAAAAATATGGAAATAGCTAAATATCATATTTCATGGTGCTCTTATTGTGGAAATGGCATTTTTTGTTCAGAATAGGGACAAAACCATGCAATTTTAAAGTATACTTGATGAATAAACAAGACCACATAGGTCTAAGTATCACTGTGGCCCGTGACCACTGAGAGAGCACTGGTATGGTCGGAATAATGATAATATTAATTTTACTACTAATAACAATAAATTATATTATTTTCAAATATTTAAATTATTATAATATATTTTATAATAATATATTTTAATAATATTTTGATATAAGTATGGAATTAACCAGTGTCATTTTTATTTAAATAAATTACAAAAAAAATAAGTTCTTTAATACACAGAAATCACTTTTACAGCAGAGAATAAACATGCCAAAAATGTTGTAGATCTCCTAAAAAGATTAGAGGTAAAAATATGCAACTTTGCTAAACAGTCTGCAAATCATTGAAAATTATTCCTTAGAGGTAAAAAGGTGCAAAACATTAAAAAAATTCAAAAAAGTCCTAATAACCCTTTAATGTTGAAAATGTTTTTCTGGGCTGTATCGCACATTCCAAAAACATTTCTTGGTCAAAATATGCAAATATCTTTGGCATGTCATGAAGTAAGAATGCCTCGTAAACAAACAGAATAATAGTTTTGGGGACGTGCCAGTATTTAAGTAACATCCCTTGCAGCAAGCTGCTTTTTGGAAGCCATGACATCAATAATGATGTCATTGTTTGGTTCCATCATGGCTTCTTTCTATCTGACATGCGAATGCGGCTAGAAAGGGAATTTGCACGTCCGTTCCAGATGTATTTAAGTTTTAATAAAAACTATCCCTCATGATTGTAAGCTTGCGAGCCGAGCCTCTCCACCTAATGTACCGGTTTGTTCCAGTCTGTCAATTCTCGTCTTGTCAGACCCCTTGAATATCTGTATTGTAAGAAGCGCTGCGCAAGTTGTTGGCGCGTATAATATTTAGAGAGGGTGTGTGTGTGTGTGCATGTATATATGTATGCATGGATGGATGTGTAAGTGTATGGCGTTAGAGTGCCTGTGTGTGTACACGTGTAAGTGTAAGGTGTTAGATAGTGTGTCTGTATGTATGTGTGTGTGTGTGCATGTATGTGCCAGTGCCCCTGACCATCATTACACCCACCCACATCATAATTCCTACCTACCGACCTCATCATATTCCTCCCCACCATCATCTCCATCCTTCCATGTCACACAAGCAGAAGGCACCGATAGGCTTAAATGTATTGTTGCCATTACAGCAGAAAAATCTGATTATTTTCTGTGTTTAAATTCTTTTAAATTAATATTGGCTTTTTTATGTTTATTAGCCTGAGATGTTGCAGTGCTTTGTTAACATTTTACCTGAGTTGATCGGTACACGTAAGACATGCGATATTATAGCCCGAGTAAGAATATTAGTAATATTATATATCCAATCAATATTTTTATATAATAAAGGAAAGATGACTCAAGCAACTGCAATTTAACATCACAAGCAGAATAGAAAGTCAGAAGTTTGTTCAAAATTTGTTGCAATATGTTGATCACATCTAAGTCTTTCCTAATCCCGGTAATACCGGCGTTACGTCGCCTCGGATAAACTTTCACAAACAATATCTTTTCAATCAGATGGTTAGAAAAAATTTGTTTTGTGCCGGAATGATTCGTATTTCTATCTAGTAGAACAAATCCGTCGCAAATTACAACAATAAGAAATCTGTAACTTTATTTTTTTTTAAATGTTGCCCGAAAGTTCTTGATATTTAACCCTTTGTAAACGGCTCCGTTCATTTAAATAGAAACGTTTAAGGAGTTACATAAAATTAGCAATACCAGTTTTTTTTTTTAAATATTTAAAATAATATATATAAATTTTATATTTATATATATTATTTTAAATATTAAAATACTATTTATATATATTATTTTATATATTATTTTAATATTTAAAATAATATATATAAATATAAAATAATAATTAAAATAAATAAACTAAATAAAATAAATAAATAAAAGAAAAGCACAAGATTCTCCAACCTCCAACGCATCATCAGTAGCCCCTGATTGCAAATAATAAAGTCACAATTTGGGTCCTTTTCCGCGATGTGGCCCCCTGTTCATGTGATGATGGCACGCGTTACGTTGGATGTCCTAATTGTAGTGTTGGGAAGACGCCAGCGGACCACAAGTAGGTGAGTAGACACGTTAAAGCTCCAGGTAAGTAAAATAAAATATTTATTTATTACTTACATGCTTAATGCTGTATGTAAAAAACAACAACTTTGGGCAGGGTAGGAAAGGAGAACACGGCTTTTAGCAAAGCAAGAGAGGAGGAATAAGCATGCTGATCCCAAGAACGGGCAATTAAGATGCTATCTACATAAAGCTAGTTTCTAATAATGTATATATATTCCTAATTTTAATACGTAAATCCTATTAGATGAGTTTATTTAGCGTATAGAGCCATACAATGTAGGGATCTGAAGTTATTTCCACCAAGGAACACGCTTGGAGAAGTCGGCTGCCATGTTCTACGGCGTCTATCTGGGGCAATCCCTTCACGGTGGACAACAAAAGCTTGTTTAGATAGGCAAAGTACGTTCAGACAATGAAAGTCAACATTGTAGCTAAAAAGGATCTTTGAACTCGTGCTACAATGTCAGCGTTTCAGGAAATAAACTCCAAATAAATGCTCTATCTACGGGGAAACGTTGGAATGCGTGGTTGTGACCGCCATGAAACAATGGCAATAAAGATTAGGTTATGCGATACGCAGTTACAATATCATGAATTCTTTTTATTGCACCGAATTGAAACTTCGAGATTGTTGGTTTCTTGTGAAATTAGTTGTTTATTTTCATCATGTATGTATTATATAGTACCAGCAGATTCTTGAGCAATCAGGGTTTTTTTTGTAGCGCCACTGATTTATGTTCCGGTTAAAAGGATAGATCCTTAATTCTATGGAGGATTGTGCCGAGTCGGCAGAGCCTCCATAGTTCGTGAGCTTCCCCAAAAGGTGGCGCTTCCTTGGGTTAGCGCCAAGGCAGATCACAACTTCTTGGGCCAACAGGGGAAGAGGACATCCCAAGATATTTTGGACCATGCTCTGGTTCCAAGTTTGTTGGAACAGTTTGGGGAAGACCCTTTTCTATACCAGCATGACTGTGGCCCAGCGCAAAAAGCAAGGTCCATAAGGACACGGTTGGATGAGTTGGAAGGACTTGACCGGCCGCACAGAGCCCCGACCTCAACCCCATCCAACACCTTTGGGATGAACCGGAATGGAGATTGCGAGCCGGGCGTCTCGTCCAACATCAGCGCCTGACCTCACAGACGCTCTACTGGATGAACGGGCAAAAATTACCACAGAAACTCCCCCAAAATCTTCCCATAAGAGTGGAAGCCATTATAGCTGCAAAGGGGGGGCCTGCTTGAGATTAATGTCTCTGTAATTAGAATGTGATGTCATCAACGATCCCTGTTGGTATAACGAGCAGCCGCCCCAATACTGTAAGTGCAGCCAACAGCTAAATATGCGCAGCCATAGGCTATGTTCTTACGCTCACGTAGCATGCGGACGGGCATACATCCAGCCGCTGCCCATGCAGATAAGGCTCTGTCCTCCAGCGGCCCACTGGGCACATGCCAGACAAAGCACGCCGATAATGTGAATAAATATTGTTGCCGTTTTGGACCTGGTGACTTTAGATAAAGCTTATCTAGATATTAGTGAACTATTTGAAAATGTCTCAAGTAGGAAACTGATTGTCGCGTTGCGATGTGTGAGGCCGGGCAATGGTAACAGAACGACCTGAGGCTGACGGTTACACGTTATACCCCAGCGGCCCTTTGTATTTCCGCGTTTACTGAAGGCATGTATTTGCAGGGTTGGGTTTGGAACGTGGGAATTTATACTTCTTTGTCTTTGCTTTTTACTTCTTACAATATGGCGCACTTCGGTTAAAAGAGAAATGTGCCTTCACCTCTTTTTAGGTTGCGCTCCCTATAACGGGTTAAATAGAGTGTTGTATTCTGGTAGGTGGCGCGTTAAAAAAATAAAGCCACCTACCTTAGGTAGAAGGTGCAGCTACAGAGCTGCAGCTGCCCTGATTCTTCTTTTGTGGTCCATAGTTTCTTGGCACTGATTGGCAACTTGAAGCAGCCAATAAGTGGCAGGATAGCATTTGCATTGAAATCAATGGGGGGGGTTTCTTTCCACCAACGCACACGGCGGCCTAAAAAGACCCCTACCCGCAGCTTTCATTGCGCCATTGTGCAGGGAGATGTGTTCGGCACTGAACATATCTAAGGGCTGGGGGGGGCAGTTGCATATAGGGGGATACCGCAGGACCCCCCCCATGCATTTGCAAAATGAACTCCATCGAATTGAAAGGGACTTTTAAAGCATTGAAGCGCATATGATGGTTAAGGTGTAAATAAATGTGCCTGCGCCAGATGCTGCTTTCCGGGGCATGGGGCATTTATTCTGAAGCTACGTTATAAATTAATAAACGGTGTTGCAATCCGTGATAACGTAGCAGTGGCTACGAGGATCTGCGTCTACCGGCCGGAAAAGGGCAATAAATTGTTTCGTACTCACTGATGAATGTGTCTTGTGACGAATGAAGAGTCACGGTTTGAAAGGCTAGAGGCGTCTAATAGAGAGAGAAAACCTTCTATTAAATGCTGCGGGAGATCAACAGATTTCGGGTTGATCAATGTAAAGGGGCAGTTTAATGTCCCTGACAGCCCCACCGTAGAAGAACGCAGATTAATGTACTCTGTGACCCTCTGTATTTTAATATGCATTCTTCAGAAAGGAAAAAAAAGTCTTGCCATTGATTGGCTGCTTCAAGCAGCCAATCGGTGGAAGGAGAGCCCTCCAATTGAAGTCAGTGAGGGCTCTTTTTGCACATGTATAAGGCCCCCGCCATATATATATATATCATGTGCATGGAGCGTGCACAGCAACCCTCTGGGGGTAAGGGAAAGGGGCAAATGCTTATGGGGCAAAGGCTTATGGGGCAAATACTTATGGGGAATTCTGCAGAATCTCGCCATACATTTTCAACTTGGGGACCACAACCGTTTAAAGGAACCATACAGCTACCATATATACAATAAACTAAGAATAAAGACTTCTTTATAAATCTATATCTTTTTAATGTACATTTTATGGGCACATGACATGTCACAGAGCTACGGCTCCAAAGCCACAGGTTGGATTTCTGCCCCCAGAGCACCTTCTGAGTTTGTTTCCGCAGTTACTCCGTCTCTGGTCCCTTTAATTTGTTATCAATGACACGATATACCTGGGAATCGCATCGACTCAAAGGTTATCTATAGTCCCTTTTTTTTCGGTTTTGACTCATTCGCCTCCCAGGAATGTCAACATTTTGCAACATTTGTCTGGGTGGATAAGTTAATATTTAATAATAAAAAAGATCATTAAAGATTCTTTGTATTATGCTGAATATTTGACGTGTATTATTAAAAATCTGCAATGGCAGCTGATCATCTCATTAAAGGTGATGATACGAAAGACCAAAGCTCTCCAAACCAAATTATTCATTACTTCTGGCCCGGAACACTGTGTTCATTGTCCTGCTGGCATCCTATGCAGGTCCAACCTCGGTGAATATGAGAATTTTGGCCAACATGATATAGGATTTGAAGCTCTCCTACGTGGAAATATTCTTTCTAAGACTATAACAGCAAAAATATAAAAATTTATTCCTAAATCATAGCTGCCAAGAGTCCTGAATTGACAGTCCTGAGAACTGGCATCTGTCCTGCGAAAATGTCTAAATGGTGCAGTGTGCATGGATTTGGTGAACGTGGGACATTCCACTGAGAGAATACAACGTAACATCATGGCTCCACCCACATTAACATACACACACTCTAACACCATGTATTGACACACACACACTCTAACACCATATGCTGACGCACACCCCAAATGGGGCATGAAATCACAACACCCACATCGGCCAAGCCTTGCGTGACATCATGTGACACAAAAGCATTGACAGGCAGGCCCATTGGACAGTGTGTTGGTGTGTCAGTGTGTTAGCGTGAGTTTGCATGTGTAAGTGTGTGTTAGCATTAGTGTGTGTGTGTTTGCACGAGTGTGTAAATATTGTATGTGTTTGAGGGACTATGTGTCAGCACGAGTGTGTGCTAGCATGAATGTGTAAGTGTTAGCATGAGTGTGTGCTAGCATGAATGTGTGCTAGCATGAGTGGTATGTGTGCATGTGTGGTAGCATGAGTGTGTAAGTCTCTGTGTTTAGCATGAGCATGTATGTAAGTATGTGTTAGTGTGAATGTGTGTATGTAAGTAGTTCTACTAGTGTGTATGTAGTTACTGGGAGTAAGGCACGGGACTGCTTGCCTTTGCCTGTCCCCCGGGCCAGAAGGTGCCAACGCTTAAAGGGCACATACAGTAAATCTCTGTGTGAAAGACATAATGGAGGCAGCAAACACTCGATCAGATCATACTAGAAGGTGAATCAGAACAAAATGTTCTATTTCCTCCATTCAGCTGTACGACGGGGATCGATAGAGGTACGTCTGCTTTCTTATTGAAATGATGTAATCTTTGTGCTAATGACTTATCGGTGATAACAGATTGGGAAATATTGTGGCTATTCACTATAGTTTAACAATACATTATCGTCAGTGAAACAGTCCATGATATTGATGGTTCAATGAACGGGCGAGATTTCCTATTGGTAAAGTGGGTGGCTCATTGGGGAAGGCGTGTCTTCTGTTTCAGACCTTGAGCAATATATTTAAAATTAAGTGAATACATTTTTTTTCCACAATATTTAAATTTTCATTTGGCTCAAAGATTATCTGTAAAAAAAGTCCTGTTTTGTAAAAAAAATGAGATGCTGATACTCATCTGATGTACACACACACACCCATACACGTACACATACACACTCTCTCCCATACACACACACACACACACATACACGTACACATACACACTCTCTCCCATACACATACACACCCATACACGTACACATACACACTCTCTCCCATACACATACACTCCCATAAATGTACACATACACACCCTCTCCCATACACATACACACCCATACACGTACACATACACACTCTCTCCCATACACACACACCCATACACGTACACACACACACACCCTCTCCCATACACATACACACCCATACACGTACACATACACACACCCTCTCCCATTCCCATACATATACATTAACGTTTACCCATACACTCACTTCTGCCTCCTACGTTGCCCCCCTCCACAGCCTCCAAATTTCCACCTCTCCACAGCCTCTTATTTCTCCCTTTTAGCAGTTTTTTCAACCTCCCGCGCAGGGGCTCTATCGTGCGATGTCAGAATGATGACACTCACACACACAGATACTCATGCTAACACACACACTGAGACACTCACATTCAGACACACACATACACCCAGAAAATCATGCTAACATATATACGCTCAGACACTCATACCAACATACCCAAACACACAGACTAATATACCAAGACACACGCATGCTAATGTACCCACACACACGCATGCTAACATACCCAAACACACACATACACTTATATACCCAGACACACACTTATACTCATATACCCAGACACACACATACACTCATATACCCAAACACACACATACGCTAACATACCCAGACACACACTTATACTCATATACCCAGACACACACATACACTCATATACCCAGACACACACTTACACTCATATACCCAGACACACACATACACTCATATACCCAGACACACACTTACACTTATATACCCAGACACACACATACGCTAACATACCCAGACACGCTCATACACTAATATACCCAGACACACACATACATTCATATACCCAGACACACACATACATTCATATACCCAGACACACACATACATTCATATACCCAGACACACACTTATACTCATATACCCAGACACACACACACACTCATATACCCAAACACACACATACGCTAACATACCCAGACACACACTTATACTCATATACCCAGACACACACATACACTCATATACCCAGACACACACTTACACTCATATACCCAGACACACACATACACTCATATACCCAGACACACACTTACACTTATATACCCAGACACACACATACACTCATATACCCAGACACACACATACACTCATATACCCAGACACACACATACACTCATATACCCAGACACACACATACGCTAACATACCCAGACACGCTCATACACTAATATACCCAGACACACACATACATTCATATACCCAGACACACACATACATTCATATACCCAGACACACACATACATTCATATACCCAGACACGCTCATACACTAATATACCCAGACACACACATACGCTGGAAGATGCAATTGCCCAGTCGCCCCCTCCCTGGTCCCGGCAACAAACCGTCAACATTGCATCCAGGGTAAAACCCTGAAAAAGAGAGTTTTATAATAAAATATTTAATATAGATTCTTTATTTATTTTAAAAACTATTAGAATTCATGCTTTTTTTGTGCATGATTTATATTGAAAGACATTATCTGGAAAACATAAAAAGCCTCAAGAAGCAAAAGAAATAAATCTTCTGTTCCAAGAAATGAATCATGTGTACACAGGTGAATGGAAGTGCATGGTGGATGCTGATTGGCTGCTGGGCTAGAAGCCACACCCTCAGGCAGAACGGTATTTAGCTGCTCAGACAGATAGAGTACCGAGCGGAGTGAATGCTGAGCATCCCACAGTGACCATGAGACAAGGCAGCCACAGGCATCCTGTACAGGTGGAAGCCATCGGGGTAATGCAGCATGGGAAGCACAAGGTGAGACGCTGTATAGATTATACATGTTCCTTCTGTCTGGCAAAACATAGAATTTGATGGCAGATAAGAACCATTCTTACATCAGGAAAAACAGACAGACTAGATGGGCGGAATGGTTCTAATCTACCATCAGAATCTATGTTTCTATGTAACATTAAGTTACATTTCTTCTGTAAATATAGAAAATTACCGCATTTGCTCGATTATAAGACAAAGTTTGTATCAGAAAATAACCATTGTCTTATATTAGAGGTCGTCTTATAATCAGACCTCAAATAGAAGTCTGACTGCAAGACTAAGATCCAGATCCCCCGCAGCGCTGCAGGGGGCCTGGATCCTTCTCTCCGGCACGATGCGCGCAGACAACCTCCACTGCTGCCGGCACTTCCTCTACACATCATTGAATCTGAAGCATGGGGAGTCTAGAGATGCACTGGTAAGTTGGGGGAGGGTAAGAGTGGCAAATAATGGGGGGTATGAGGGCTTTCTGGAGGCAGAGTGGCATATAGGGGGTTAAAAGGAATATCAGGGTGGCAAAGTGGCATATAAGGCATTTCTGGGGGCAGAGTGGCATATAGGGGGTATAAGGCATATCTGTGGGGCAGATGTGCAAAACTGGGGGCAGGTTGGCAAATAAAAGGAAATAAAAACAAAAAATCATTTTTCGAAATCATAGTTTTTATTAAATATGACAAAGTATTTTACGTGTGAATTAATATTATATTCAGGCTTTTTTTCCTTTTTTCCTAAATTAATAATCAGATTTTTGGGGGTTGTCTTATAATCGAGCAAATACGATAAATTAAGGGGAAATTACAATCATAGAAGATTGCTTTTTTCATTATATGCGCCCTCAGTTATAGGGCCCCATCGAAAATTATATAAACAAAAATATTAACCCCTTTTCTGTTACTAGATAAGCATTATTCATTGTATGTAAGGATTGTGTGTCTTTGCTTACAAATGTTGCAGATTTTCACAAAATGCAGAGTTTCTGAACACTCTGAATTTCTTATATCAATTTGTGTTTGTATTCACTGAATGGGTGGTAGATGAATGGAACAGCCTCCCAGCAGAAGTGGTAGAGGGTAATACAGTGAGGGGGTATTAAAAATGCATGGGATCGGCATACGGCTCCTGAATCTAAGACGAGACCAACGACTGATTAAGGTTTGAGTCTTTACAGCAGGAGAAAAGGGCAGACTAGACGTGGGCCGAATGGGGCCGATCTGCCGGCAAATTCTATTTCCACATGCATTTAAACTTTTTTTTGTTCTGGGCAAAACCAGTCTTGACTTCTTAGGAAAGTTACAAAGGATTTTGCCATTTAACATTTGCAGAAAATCGGCGTATTATATATATATAATATATAATATATTCAAAATATTTTATTTATATTTTATTTTTATTTTTTTGCTCTTTCACAGACGTATATGTTTTCAGTGCTCTGGTCGGACCACAACAAAGTTCTCATCTACAGGACTTTTGAAGAGTTCAAAAACTTCCAGGTAAGTTTAAAAAAAACCCAAAAACAAATATTTCCATGTTTTTGGAAGGGATTCTGTATTAGAACACCGAGAACCCCAGTGCGAGTAAAGCGTCCTTTCTATCCCCTGCAGACCGTGGTTTATAAATTATAAAATGTTTTGAGAGCCCCTTAAAAACCTCCAAAAAAATTGTATTTGGAAAATTGGTGGATATACTATATTTGATGGATCCATACGACGGGGGTCAATAAGGAATTGGACATTGAGCAGCTTGGACACAGTGCCCCCCCCCCAAAGATATGAACACAGCTATCAAAATTAAACAGAACTCATTTGTTACTGACGTGACGTTGTGTTTCTATGTTCTAGAAGGAACTTAAACAACAATTTCCTCTTGAGTCTGGAGTGTTAAATAAATCAGAGAGAATTATACCCAAATTAAAAGGTAAGAAAGTGTGCTCTCTCTCTTTTCTTTCTCTCTTTTCTCTCCTCTCTCTCCTCTCTTCTCTCTCTTCTGCTCTTTAATGTTAGGCAAGCCATTATTCAATGATAGAAAATACTTTTTTTTTTTTTTTTTTTTAGCAAATTTGTGATTTTGAAAGCGCACATTGATGTCTAGCATCACTTCTGCTGCAATGGCAACACAGCCATTCGACCAATCACACGTGGTTAGAGGATATAGTTTATCACAACTGAAGAAATAGGAATGAGGGAAAATGATATGATAAAATACATTTTTTTCCCACCTCAAAGTAACAAAAAAATAATGTTATAACCGCTGCGTAAATTGTTGGCGCTATATAAATAAAAGATAATAAATAATAATAATATTTAGTTATAAACGTCTTAATTTGTCAGGACCAATACAAACCATATTCCTTCACATCTTGCTATTTTGGTAGCAAATTTAGAAGACAAGTCTGTTGTGATATAAGGAATGTTTAAAAGTAATTAATAATATGATTTAAAATTCCTGGCTTTTGCATTATTCTGTGGAATCTTGGAGAATTTCTCAATATCAATCCATTTCTAAAAGGGGCAATTCTAGAGGTGGCCAGCAGGTGGCAACGATGGCACGTAGGACAGTTACCTATTTCTCAATCACCTAAAGTTTCTTTTTCTCTCTCTTATTCTTAATTCAGGTGCTCCCCGCCCCTTCGCAAAGAAAAAAGAGTCAAAAAAGTTCTTGGAGACGTTGGAAAGGCTTGAGACTTACTCCCAAACGCTGCTGAACCTTGACGCCAAGATATCTCAGTGCGATCTAGTGGTTCATTTTTTCACGCTGAAGGATAACGACCTTAAACCTTCCTTCTCAGATAACAGGTAACAATCTGATAGAAGTTTACAAAAGTTTCTAATTTGGTGGCAAACTTTGAAAGGTCCATCAGTGGTCCATGTACCACAATCTGAGAACTGCTGTAGAGTGTAGTTGAGGTTTGTGATGAAATATATGACATGGAGGGGATTTTCCACCAAAATTGGGAGCCACTGGCTTCTCTGTCGTTGAAGTAAGGCCACCTTGGTGGATGGATGGTGGCTTTGACTACATTTAAGAAATGTGACTTTTATAACACTCGGAATCGTTGTTTGATTTATTTCTGCTGTGTTCCTCAGCATTGTAATTATGCCTTCTGAGAAGAAAGAGGAGAAGACAGTCGCTGACGGCCATATCCCAGAAATCTCAGGACCCCTGGTGGCTTCTAGCTTTCTTTGTATTGAGGACTTTGAAAGCATTGACTTGAAGAACAGACCATTCCGAGTCAAGAGAAACCAGATCTTGGATGTGTTATTACGAGAAAGCACAGGTAGGCTATGGAACGTCATTTAAGTTCTGGTCACAATTGACATAAGGTGTCCTATGCGTAGACTTCGCTGTTTTAAATCTGTGGATCCTAAATGCATACTATGGTTTATTCATCCTCTGGTGAAGCTTCGTCAAATGCCAGATTTGGTTATTATGTATGTATATTCTGTATTAATCAACAAATGACTTAAGGAACCTTGGTGTTCCAAGTCGAGATTTGGAACGTCTCTTCTGGGTTGTGTAGAAGATGTCATGTAGCATCAAGGGAAAGACAATAACACAATGTCACATTCCCATAATTGACTGATAGTTATGTGTTGATGGTGATAAGGCAATAGGATGTCGTTTTTGTACATAATCTGAATGACGAATCCACAACAGGTTGGTGGCTGGTTGAGAATGAGGACAGGCAACTAGCCTGGTTCCCGGCCCCTTACTTGAAGGTCGACAGAGATGCTGACGAGAACAGTGGGGACGAGGAAAGCCAAGAAGAAGGTATATTTACGATTTGTCTGTAAAATCATTTTCTCAGTGAAACAGAAAAATAAGTGTTTTCAATGTTTAACAAAACCTGGCTTTTCTCAACCCTGGAGAATAAGAACGATAATCTTTCTGTAGATCTCTGTAACTTTTGGCGCAGAGGGGCTCTTCAATGCATTCAGGTTCCTACATGAAAGTTATGATGCAGCTCATTAGTACTTGGTCACTGACTAATCTTAGAAGAAGGGAAAAAAGTGACTAACTTCCGGCTGGCGCTTCAATTTGAGATACAAGAAGCAGAATTTGCTCAAAACAAATAAAACATCTTAAATTTTATGTTGGAGCTCTTTTTGAACTTTTGAACTCAAGCACGACAAGCATTGCATCTATTTTTAGAACATTAGACATGACAAACTCAAACATGCAAATGAACATACTGAAAGAATATTTTCTATGGATTCCCTTTAAAACCACCCCGTATATCAGACAGAGACGGGTGGGAGTGTGTGTGGGGGGTGTCTGTCATTCACATCTGTAATCTCTTGGGTTTTTTTGGGGGGAGGATGCCCCAACAGCGGCTATAATCTGTTATTTTTTTCCAGGTACATTATCTGTGGTGGTAAAAGCCCATGAAGCCCAGAACCCTGATGAAATTTCGGTGAGCATCGGCACAGTGGTGGAAGTTCTGAAAAAATCCGACAGCGGCTGGTGGCTGATCAGGTGCGGCCTCGTCCCTTCATCTCCTAAACCTGAGAGTGGCGGGTGTGGAATTTGTATTCCTCGTCACAAACTTTAATGTTCTCCGTGGTTGCCCATTGCAATGACGCGGTTACCAGACCTACTTTGCCATTCCCTTATTTTAAAAATCGCCCTTCATTTATTTTTTCGCTTTTCTGTGATACCCCCCTCTTCTTGAAAGCTGCTCCTTTGTTTTATATATGGAGAAACACTGCCTTGCAAGAGGTCGGTTGTAATTCAAAATGGCTGCCTATATCGTTTTATTTATTTTTTTAAACGATGCCATAATATTTGAGTACTATAACTTCTACACATCTTGTAGCATCTTGTACTACACATTTTATTAAAGGTTTTTAGGTGCAAATTTCGGGGAAAACTTTAATTTTTTCTGCTTTTTAGAGAAATGCAGGCAATCACAAGCAGTGAACGTCATTCTAACTTCCCTGTCTGTCTTATTTTTGAATTTTTAGATACAACACAAGGAAAGGATATATTCCGTCTGCCTTCCTGAAGCCATACGCGAACCACTATGAGAGATTCCAGAACATTCTCAGGAGGGAGAGAAATATCTCAGTTTCAAACCTACTACCAAACCAAAGAGAAGACAGAAGCAACCCTGAGGAAAGGGAGAGATCCCAGTCACTGGGGTCCGAAGCTCGATCTTATATAGATTCCGACGTGGACAGTTTGATGGAGTGCAACATGAACTCAAACTCTGCCTCCGACGACAGCTCTTCGTTCAGCAGCTCCAAACAATCTATTTCCAGCGTGGAGACCACGTCCGACGTTCCCAAGGTCCCAGCAAGGCCAAAGCCGGATGAGATCCTTCAGAAATGTAGTACGGTCACAAGGAGAGCTGTAGGGAAATCGCTAGCCAGGCTTAGCCTAGAGGGAGCTTTTGGAGACCAACAGATGCTTCCAGAAGAACGGGAGAAATAAAGTCACGTTAAAGTTGCTGTTCCACCTATCGTGCTGAATTTTAACCCTTTTATAACTAAATGTAGCATCGGAAGCCTCCATCCTACGAATGTTAAATGCCCAATCTGTTCAAAGTAATCATTTTTTAGTCATGTAAAATGTTTCCTTATTCATAATTTTTTTTCAGGGAATGTGATATGTAAATGCAGGCAATAATAGGTTGTTGCCATGGAAACTAAAAAAAGGCTTCTTCTGTGTTTTTATGAAATATTAAAATGACAGACCCACTAAGGTCTATTTCCTTAGCATGTTACAGAGCTAGAGTAACGTTTTCTGGTGGAACAGCATCTTTAAAACGAAATGTCGTCAACTTCGATTACATGAATGGAGCTTCATTCTCCTCAAGTCGGCAGATTTGGGGTTTTTTTTTATACTTGTTTATTTACAAGATTATTTGAGTAATGTCGTATATAGACATGATTATACCTAGCGGTAATGCTATACCTGTAATAGAATTTTTTTCTACCTGAAATACACCACCGTTCAAAAGTTTGGGGTCACTCAGCTGTTTTCATGGAAAACAAGGACATTTCTGGCTGTAACATAATCACAAAAAGGGTTTTCTAACCATCAATTAGCCTTTTAAACTTAAACTTGGATCAGCGAACACAACGTGCCATTGTGATGGGAGTGATAGGAGTGATAGAGGGCCATTGTGATGGGAGTCATAGGAGTGATGGGAGTGATAAAGGGCCTCTGTACGCCTATGAAGAGATTCCATTAAAAATCAGCCGTTTCCAGCTACAATAGTCATTTACAGCATTAACCCCGTCTGCGCTGGATTTCTGATCCATTACATGTTATTGTAATGGACAAACTTTGCTTTTCTTTCAAAAACAAAGGACATTTCTAAGTGACCCCAAACTTTTGAACGTTAGTTTATATTATCGGGATATTATTGTACGGCTCTATAATTAAGTTCTTATTAGTTATGTTGCTGAAAGGTTCTGTGGAGTAGATTATAAGAGTATCGGATTGTCTTATTGCCGTTTGGCGATGATCACTATGAAGAATTGTGGTGATTTGTAGTAAAACTTGTTTGTTTAAAGGGGCCTCATCATAAAAAATGACTATTGAATTATCATGTATGATTAAACTGTTGATCTTAGACATAGTTAATGAAAACAAATGTGATTTGGGGTGAATTAGCTGGTTAGTGGTGTTAGTGGTTTTGAAACAATGTTATAGGGAGTTGGAGAGGCGATGTTGAGGCAGCCCTGGCCCTTTAAGGCCAGCAGCCGCCTGATGACAGCCGTCGGGGAGCCCATGGCCAGCAACCCACCAGGCGTTTGCCCCCATGTGCCAGATGCCTAGACCTGGCGCTGATCCTCAGATCAGACAGAGGATTGTGGGAGTTGTAGTTCAACAACTAGAAAGCTGACACGTGGGTGTCTTTGAAATGTACTTGTTTTTGTGAGAAAGAATGTTTAAAAGAATGATCGTGGATTCCAAAGAATTAAACTGTAAGCTTTGTATGAATAGAAAATGTATATATTTTTTTCAATAAAAAACAAAACATTCACTAACATCGACAAAAGCTTGTCTGTGTTTTTCTGTGAATTTTTAAGGCTAAACTCTAGTTAAATAAACTTTTTCATCCTGCGTCACAATACCACAAGCCAAGTGAGCGTGTAAAAAAAGGCATCTGAAGAATTCAGTAATTAAGTTAAATTCTAGAGTTTTTAGTAAAAATTCTTTTCACACAACGCGTTTCACACCTCCGCAGCACCTGGCGACGGGTCGCTAGGGTCTCCAGTTCTCTGGGGGAAAAAGTATTATTATTTTGTAATTAAAACAAAATTAAAACAAAAAAAACATGAAATTAATTAAATTGACATAAATTAAAATGAAATTAATTACAAAAAAAAAGTCGAGTAAGATGGGAATATGTGGAATTTCAGAGCGACCGGTTATAATAAATTTGGGTCTGATTTTATCAAATTCACCAAAATCTTCAAAAAAATAGCATTTTAGGATAAGTTACAAAAAATGTGTGGAATTGTTAGTAAAGTTCCTGTAATTTAGACACAAATGATTTAATGGGTTAAGCGGCGGGTAAAAATCAACCGATTTCTAAATATATATATTTTCTAGTTACGGAATGTGATGGACAGGGGGGGGGGTTGTTTGTAGATAATAATGACGCCTTCCTGCCTGCCCTGCCCTCCCGCTTGCTATACGACTCCTTGGTCTGCAAACACAGAAGGAAGAAAGCAGCAGCGCAGGTACAGCTTCACCTGTGAGAGAGCGAGGACATGGACCGGCTCAGGTACCCGGTAGAAGCGACAGCCGTCGGCTTGGTGCAGCATGGAAGGCAGAAGGTAACACATTCTCCATTTAGCCAGGGATGCTTTGGGTAGCTATGGTTAACCCTTTTGGTGAAAGAGATGTTTACCCCTACGATCTGCAAGGGACTGGGAGATATATTTTTCCTGTTCCTGTTTTCAAGAGACAGTCCAGTGACAAAAGACTTCTACCCCCGGTATCTTCCCCTAAAACCATTTAAAAGGGTCACTCCAGCCATCACATCCACTTTAAAGCATAGCTGAGGGGTCCCCCCCTTGCACATGCATGGTGGGATTCTGCAGAATTGCCACATAGGCATTTACCAATTCAAGCAACCAATCAGAGATGAGAATCGTTGGCCGCGGAGAAGACAGGGGGCGCTGCAGCTTCTCCTTCAGGTGCATTTATTTTTATTTATTGAGTTATAATGTACTTTAACATGCGCTCCTTCTTGGCGAGGCCGTCTGGGACATTAAAGGGTTCCTTTAAAGGTAATTTTTTTATTAAAAAGTATTTTTTTCGATATTTCGCCCTGCGGACGTAATTCTCATGCAGACGGACCGGTTTCATTCCCGGTTATATAATGTAATGGAGTCAATCCAGTTTAGTAACAGGCGCATTCTGAGCTAATTGATGATCCGCGAATCTTTGGCATACTTCTGGCTTGTATTTTCTGCGCATGTTTGTGCGGTCCCATCATAAAATAAGGGAAAACGGTTCTCCCGAGGTATGTTTATTGGAGCAGGGAGAACAGTGACATTCCAATAATGTATACCACCCAACAGTCCCGGTTCCCACAGGACAGTCCCAATTTTGGGGTACTGTCCCGCCGTCCTGGGAAGCGGTCCAATTGCCCTGTTTTTGCAGGCAGAAGGGGGCATGGGCCTGTTGAGGAGATCTCTCCTGGTTGCTGCAGCTCTCACATGGCCTTTCCGCGACAATAGCACCTCAAAAGCGGCAATTTGGGTAAGAATGGTGGCCACGCCCATTTTGGGTGCTGGTCCTGCCCTTCCCACCCCTTGCCACACCCCTCAACACAGTTGTATCGATTTGGACACGTGAAATGTTGTGGAGGTCCCTGATGCTGCTCAGTGGTCCTTTCCTCGGCACTAGACACCCATTGGGGAAGTTCACCATAGCAACCAACGCCATGGGCCACGAGACAGTGTCGTCCCCCCGCGCGGGAGAAAGGCTATGATGTCACAGGCACAATTTTTCTGAGATTTTTCTGTATGTCCTTTGCAGATATACATGTTCTCTATATTCTTGTCGGATCGCAATAACGTTATCATATATCGGACATACGAAGACTTCAAGGAGCTCGCCGTAAGTACCGCAACTCTACGGGGAGCCTTTCAACGGCCTGAAAATAAAAATATTTACCTTAATTAAAATTATATAGATATATATATATATATCGATAAATGACTTCCAGTCGGGTGAGAAAATTAATTAATATAAAAATATTTAAAAAAATATAAAAAAACTGATCCATGTAATAAAATATTCCTACATACAGATTTACATTTATTTATTTTTTTTAATATTCCAGAAATGTTCTGTCAAATTCTATATAAACCCACCTTAAGTATATTGATATTCAAAATGGTGGGGGAAATATTGAATAGCGTCTAGCGTTAAACATCATTTCTTCGCTGTTTAGAAAGAACTTAAAAGGAAATTTCCTTTGGAGTCGGGACTCGTCAATAAATCTGAGCAGATCATACCCGCGTTGAGAGGTGAGTGAATTCAGCGCAGGTTCGTATTGGTGTAAATGAATGAATGGTTTGTGGTTCCGCTGCTGTTGAGCGAGTCGCCGGAATGCGGGTAACGTAACGTTCTTCCCATCTGTAAAGTGTGAAGTCTCTTTGTAACAAGATCTCGTTTAATATTCTACTTAATTAAAGACTGGCTTTAATAATTACCATAATTAGTGGTTCCAAAATGTATCTCATCAGAGCTGGGGAGTGAAAAGCTTGGAAGATCCTCAACATATCTAAGGCTGGGTCCAAAAAATCACTGATCAGTCCTGAAGTCTTACCCAAGAAATAAATGGAACATATTTTTCCAGCCAAGTATCACAATATGAACCTCTGTCGATCCATAAATGATTATTATATCCCCAGCGCTGTATACAGTAATATAACCCCCAGCGCTGTATACAGTAATATAACCCCCAGCACTGTATACAGTAATATAACCCCCCAGCGCTGTATACAGTAATATAACCCCCAGCGCTGTATACAGTAATATAACCCCCCAGCGCTGTATACAGTAATATAACCCCAGCGCTGTATACAGTCATATAACCCCCC
This sequence comes from Spea bombifrons, assembly GCF_027358695.1. NCBI lineage: Eukaryota > Metazoa > Chordata > Amphibia > Anura > Pelobatidae > Spea > Spea bombifrons. Next base: position 43,352,540 of record NC_071093.1, read on the forward strand.
AGCGCTGTATACAGTAATATAACCCCCAGCGCTGTATACAGTAATATAACCCCCAGCGCTGTATACAGTAATATAACCCCCAGCACTGTATACAGTAATATAACCCCCCAGCACTGTATACAGTAATATAACCCCCAGTGCTGTATACAGTAATATAACCCCCAGCGCTGTATACAGTAATATAACCCCCCCAGCGCTGTATACAGTAATATAACCCCCAGCGCTGTATACAGTAATATAACCCCCAGTGCTGTATACAGTAATATAACCCCCCAGCGCTGTATACAGTAATATAACCCCCAGCGCTGTATACAGTAATATAACCCCCAGCGCTGTATACAGTAATATAACCCCCAGCACTGTATACAGTAATATAACCCCCCAGCACTGTATACAGTAATATAACCCCCAGTGCTGTATACAGTAATATAACCCCCCAGCGCTGTATACAGTAATATAACCCCCAGCGCTGTATACAGTAAGATAACCCCCAGCGCTGTATACAGTAATAACCCCCAGCGCTGTATACAGTAATATAACCCCCAGCGCTGTATACAGTAATAACCCCCAGCGCTGTATACAGTAATATAACCCCCAGCACTGTATACAGCAACACCCCCTCCAGTGCTGTATACAGTAATATAACCCCCAGCGCTGTATACAGTAATATAACCCCCAGCGCTGTATACAGTAATATAACCCCCAGTTAATTTTGATGAAGTATTTTTATATCATAGCTGAGTTTACGTTATTGCGACATGGATATTCCGATGATTATTAGTTAATGACGTTCTCCTGCAGTGACCTGGAAATACCGGTATATTGTAGGGCCAATCACTAGACAAGTCCTAATTATCGCAACTATAAATGAATTGGCAGCGGACCAGCCGTATGAATCGTGGCAGATTGGATAAGTCGAGGCGAAAGGCCTCATAATTAGCGGTTACGCTTATAACTATCGGTAATGGATTCCTGAAAATGAACATGGCCGCCAACGTGGTTGCAGGCTTTCTTTTAGTGGCCGAGAGCAATAATTGAGAATGCACGGGATAGGCCCATTGTACAGCGCTGTGGAATATGATGGTGCTATAGAAAACCATAAATAATAATAGGCATATGTACACCTGGGAATGGCCAGATGGGCCAAATGGGCATACCTGGGAACCCTTTGAGTACGGTTGAAGGCCACTTCTCCTGGTTGCCGGGTCATCACTGACCAATGACTGGGACACGACCCACTCCTGCCCCACTTCCCCTCCAGCCTCACCAGTTTTCCACCGTGTGGCCCCGCACTCAACATCAGTGGGCCCACACATTGACATCAGCGGACTGCCCGCCAACTTCAGCAGACCTCCCACCGACGTCAGAAGGACCACACACCCTCATCCCAACTGTATCTCCCAACAGGTCATGGTTTTCATAAGGAACTATCTTTGATGGCACCATTAGAGAGTTATTACAACCCGGGCTATTATCATATGTGGGCCATCTCTGGCCAGACGGGCTCAGACGTAATGACCGGGCTTCCAATATTTAATTTTAATCTGCAATTTCACTAATTTAAAAGAAATGCGAAAATGTGCAGGTTTTTTACCATCCATGACCTCCGCCAGCCTCTTATAATGTAAGAGTTACAGCCCAGGTGAGATGTTACCTGTTACCGTTCAGAAACCACCTAAACTAAACAATACAAAAAAAGAACCAACCCGGGATTCTATTTGCTTAACAAACCCTTTCGTGTTTTGAATGTGGCACGTTTAGAGGTTGATTTTATCTTCATCAGGAAGTCTTTTGTTCTATTTGGTGAAAACATTTTTTGTTTCAATTTTTATGATCCCATAAAGTCCCATAAAGTCGTCGAAGAAAAAGAAAGAGTTCGTAAATATTTGGCAATTTTTTGTTGACATGACGAAACTTAATTTTTATTATTTTTAGCGTCTCTTTCAAAAAGGTGACTTTCATTTGGTAATTAGATTTTTATTAATGTCTACCCCACCCTGTCCAAAGTAAAATAAACTTAGCTGAGGACACAGAGGGGGCAAGTACACAAGCCGCCCCAATCTAGGGCATTTCGAGACCTCTTAAGGTGAACCTGTCACATTGAACAGCGCTGAGAACTCACTCCTAGCTTCACTCAATGCCGAGTGCTCGCTCCTAGCTTTAATCAATGCAGAGTGCTCGCTCCTAGCATTACTCAATGCCGAGTGCTCAATCCTGACCTGAACCTGTAACGTTTTTCTGTTGTCTACAAAGATGTTCCTCTTCTGTTTTGGAGCAAAACCACCAATCGTTTCATGGAGAGACTCCGTCTCCTCGAGATTTACTGCCGGGAATTGCTACAGACAGACTCCAAGATATCTCAGTGCGAGGAACTCATCCAGTTCTTTAGTCCAAAGAAGGAAGATCTCAGCCCTTCATTCCCTGAAAACAGGTAGGGTGGCCACCTCTTGTCAAGGTTATGTTTGTGACATCTAGAGCCAACATGTGGGCTTCTAAACCTGTCAACGTAAGATAAATAATCATGATGTGAGGATTCTAAAGGAGTTTTCTCATGTGTCTCACCAGCCTTGTGATAATGCCGTCAGAGAATGACACGAATTGTAAGCGTAAGGAAGTAACGGGTGGTCCACAGCCACACGGTCAGCCGATCACTCAACCAGTTCTAGCCCAGAAATATGTCTGCGTCGACAGCTTCGAAACCAAAGACACGAAAAACAGACCATTCAAAGTCAAGAAGGATGAGTGTGTTGATGTTTGGATTAAGGACACGAGTGGTAGGTGGACCAAATCTCTCATTCAGAATTCTGAGACAAGCAGCTAAAGTAGGCCTGGTCTGTCTTTGTATCTCTCCCCTCGACTCTAAGAATACGAGCCCGGCACAGGCACGGTGGATTCAATGTCCCGTCTCTTCAGAATCTCTTCGCTTTCAAGAGTATAATGTCTATAATGTCTATATTCTATTTATTTTTTGGGGTGGAAATGACCCATTCTTCGGATGGCAATAAATGTTTAAGGAGTGTACAAAAAAAAAAGATATAATCCTTATAACGATGTTGACTTTGGTAAATACTCTTACTAGTGTTGAATGGAATAAGAGCCTCGGTCAAGGCAATGTTCCCTGAAAGTGAGGACAACCGGTCACTCTAGTGTAGCACAAGATTGGTGCGCTAAGACATTTAGTCCACATTGACGTGAGCCACCATAGAACAACTATGGCCGACCAAATGTTTTAGGACTGGGTGAATCAGAAATGGGTTCTGCGTTTGTAAAACCTTCTGATTCCCCTTCAGGTTGGTGGCTTGTGGAGAATGAAGAACAATACCTTGCGTGGTTTCCTGCCCCCTATCTCAGAAAGCCAGGAGATGCACACAAAGAACGCTCAACCACAAAGCCTTTCACTAATGGTGAGTAATTAAGGATGTGCGCCATCCAGGTGGTAAATCAACGGACATTTTAAATCGACGAAGTACTTGGATGTTTCTTTCTTTGAGCTAATTCCAGTTGCATGTTGTCCAGGGATGGCCTACTTCGCGGTGAAGGCTTTTGAAGCCCAAAACACCGATGAACTTTCTCTACCTCTTGGCGCTGTCGTGGAAGTCCTTGAACAATCTGAAATTGGTTGGTGGCTTATTTAGTGAGTATCATTTTCTGTACAAATAAAAGGGAACCTATGCCCTTATCTGCTCTGTTTCATGGACCAGTAGCATTTCTTGGGTCAGCTTGCAATTCCACATAAGACCACAAGGGGCGCTTACCATTCTTAATGAAGAATTTACCCTGATACATTTGAAACAAAGCTCGGAATTGCATTAAGCTATATATTATTGGGTGCAAATATGGCACTTTGTGAATTTCATATGTTGTTAATTTTCAGGCAATATGTGTAGTTTTTGATTATCTTACAGATATTTAATTTTTTTTTAATGGTTTGGTTTTTCTTCCTCTCTTTACCAGTTATAATGGGAAATTTGGATATGTCCCAGCTATGTTCCTCAAACCGTACAATAATCCTCACCAGAAGTTACAGGTCAAGTTCAGAGAGGACATGTTTGGCTCCACTCCCACCCTCTCCAAGCTGGAGAGCACTAAAAATCTCAGCAAAGAGCTGAGGTCCGAGCCCAAGGGAATAATATGGTCCAGCGAGGAAGAGAACGGACGTCAACATCTGGCCAGGAGAAAGTCTCGATCATTGGATGGTCTCGCCAACACATTGGAAGAGTCTTGGAGCTGGAGAACGGATGAGACAAGTAGAAGGATAAACATCACTTTAGGGCATCAGATAAGGAAGGATTCTGGCTTTGATGAGGATCCTTCACCCAGATGTCCCATCTCGCCTATTCCTTCACCAGATTGTGTCTTCAAGGTCGCGCAACCAACGATCCCCACAAGGCCTTCAAGCCAAGAAATCCACAGCAGATGCACCACCATCACCAGGAATGCAGCTCTAAGGCCAGATTTGTGAAAAGGTGGAATCCATACACTCATTTTTTTTCCCCAAGAAAACCTAAAAAACTGATTATGGAACCATTTAACGCTATTAAGGTTGCAATGATGGTCAAAATAAGTGAAATTCTCAACGTACATATTTTTTCTTGGCTTTTATGCCTTTTTTGCAGCCTTTTTTCTCTTTTGTAGTCAGTTTCTTGCTGTAATAGTTCACATTGTGTATTTTTTTTATTTTAAATGTTTTTTTTTCTGCCAATTTCTAGAAACCAATCTTACCAAATGTAATGTTTTTTTTTATATCAACGCCAGGAGAATTATTTGATTGAAGTGATATATTAGTTCACTTGGGCTACACTTTAGTTATTGAGTAAGATCGCTGCACACTCACCCCGGCTTTCTATTGTATTTAAGATATATATACGGAGTTGGATATGATGTCATATTTTGATCGATGATAGATGATGTCATATTTTGCCGCCAGCACACGTTCTGGACTGCGTGGCATTAAATAACAATGAAAATCATTACAAAATAAAATTTAAAAAAACTATCCCTCCCACTAGAAATATTAATTAAAAATAACCCCTTCTTTGACCCCAATCCAAACCATTTTGCTCCCTTATACAATTTTGCTCCTTTATAAAATTAAAAAGCTATCCACCTGGGATATTATTCTACTCAGGGGTTGTTGCCGGACAATAATTGGGGATATTTTTGTCGGTGGCACCTAACTTGTGGAAAAAATCCTAAATAAAATTTTAAAAAACATTATATTTTGCTGCTTTTTGACATATTATTCAAGCTAAATGAAAGACTATACAAAAAAAGTGGTATAAAGGTCACCCAACTATATTTAACCCCTTAATGACAAAGCCCGTACATGTACAGGCTCAAAATGCATTGTTTTCAATGGGTTTAGGGACCGCCCATTGTCTTTAAGGGGTTAAAGGCATCCAATGAATTTGCATCGGTGGGATGCTGTGGATCCTATATGGCACCATCGAGCAAAGAGGTCCACATCTGGACTCAACCTTCACACTCGGGGTGAAGCCCCTAGAGATCTCTCTGAGGGGAGTAATTGGATACAAAAACTTGGAGGCGCTCCAGACATGGAACGCACCATGGGGGGCAGGCTACTAAGTTTGGTTGAGTTTTTCTCGTATGTCCTGGTATACAATCTCTTCCCAAGATGAGTCCAGACGTGGTCCTCCTTGCTCATTGTGCCCAGAGGGGAATCTATGTCTGGGGTCGTTGGTTCTTTCACGTAGAGGACATTTGATCTCCTACAAGCCGGATCTCTAGGAGTGCTCGGTTCTCTGAAGTTACTGGGTCAATGTCTATAAGGAAATACCGTATGGATTGAAACAGGTACGTCAAGGACAAGCAGGTGATTAGGATTCTACCTGTCTGACTCCTCCACGAAGCATCTAGGGAGGAGCAGGCTTTCCAAAAACGCAGACTAAGGGAAACGTCGTTTGGGATCACTTCCTGGTATAAAATACCCAACAGGAGAGAAACACTGAGCGATGGGCAGAGCAGGGAACTTTCCACACGGCCCGACCTTGGGACTCGTACTTGTCCTCGTGGAAACCTTGACTCGGCATTGTTTCAAGATACACTTAATTAAGTCACCTGCATTCAAGCAGGGATATCAACCATAGCATACCGGGAGCAAAAGCACAAACTGGGAGTCTCATCTCATAACGTTCTCTCCCTTTTCCTCCTCCATGCTTACAATGGCTGAGTGATCCAATCAGCAGCAATCAGCAACTTAACAATAGGGGAGAGATAACGCAACGGCAGGTTTCTAAAAAAAAAAATATAGATATATTTATATATATTTGCTTATTTTTGAGGTTATATATAATTCAGATTTGGGAAAAGGGGGCAGATCCAGTTTGGATTATCAGACAATCACCATGAGCTGGAAAAATTATAGTACTTAAAACTGCTTTTTTAATAGTATGAATGAATGTTTAACCATTCCAGTGCCGGTAGCATATACCACGCAGGATATCCAGTATTAGCGTCTAAGAACGTTATGTATGGAACATTATTAATATATTACTATTTACAGCAACAATTAGTGGAGACAATTACAACATGTGAATAATCAAAGCATAAAAAAATCCCCGCTTCATTAACCATCTATTGGAATTGTCTTTGTATTTAACAGAAGCTTTCCTTTCCCCTGAAATGAATCATATGTAAGCATTCCAATTGTATCACAGCTGAAATCCCTGCTTGAGTACAGGTGACTCCACTCAGAATATCTTTACCACGTGATTTTTTTTAGAACCATGTGGTTGCCACCTTTAGAAAGTCTGTACGATAGAATGTTTGTGATAGGGTTTGGAAGAGCTTTGGGGGTCAGTTCATATACAAAGTTGGCAGGTGTGGTTTCCTGGTACGCATTAGATCGCCCGTTGGGGCATTTCATCGCGAGCATCCCGGGAGCTGCCCAGGTTTCGCCCCAGAGACTCCGGGTGAAGAGCGGCTATTCTGGTTCTCCAGGTCACGGTGCTCAATCTCTGGGTCGCGGGAGCGCCGTTTAGGCAGCCCAATGCCGCCCTATTCACCTCCCGCCGCTATACAAATTGAAGGTGTCTCACCCCTCATGAAGCCTCTCCCCCCAAAACTCCGGGTCACGACCCTACTCCCCGTCCATTTCCCCCCTTAAACAGTGATTTATCCCGCCATGTCAGCGGGACCGCCCACCTAAATCAGCGGGACCGCCCACCGACATCAGTCAGACCGCCCACCGACATCAGCGGCACTTCCTGCTCGCATCCCACAAGGGGGCCTCCGGGTAGCCGGAGCAATAAAGTTCCAAGGTGTGGCCATGTTTCTCATAGGTCTAGAACATTGTTGAGCAGCCATTTTTTGGGGGGGTTCCACTGGAGGCCAGTCAGCCCAATTAAATTGACCTTTTCTCCACCTAATCTGGATCATACCATTGCAGTATGCCCTACCTGCATACCTTTTTCCTTGATGCCCCTCGTTTCTCCCCCGATGCCCCTCGTTTCTCCCCCGATGCCCCTCTCCCCTCCCCTGATGCCCCTCTCCCCTCCCCTGATGCCCCTCTTTTCTAGGAGGTCGGAGTGTTTGCTGGTATGAGGGGATCGCAGGGTTCTACAGCCCTAAAAGCCCCGATAATGTGTATAGAAACAGCAGGAAACGGCTTTATAAATTAAACGGGGTGAATAAATCCCATTATTCTTCTTCTAAATGCCCCAATCAGTTACACAAATACCCCAAAGATTACCACCCCTCTAACTACCCCTCTTAAACCAAATTTCCCCTCTTCAACCGTTCCAAACGTTGGCAGCACAAACCAAAATTAAAAAAGTTACCCGTCCAATTAAAGATCAAACCTCTATATTTTATCTTTTATTTTATTATTTTATTTTTTGTGTGTATTTACCCTTCGTCAGATTCCAAATCGGAATGCGCTTATATATACATTCAAAAATGTTTGGGTTGGGTAAAGTCCAAAATTAGTCGCGTGAATTTTAGATCCTAAAATAGATTTTAAAGAATGATGCAATTATCTCGCTTGCAACACAATGAAAATAATGTCGATATTTATTTAACCAAATCTCCAAGCACAATAGGTCAAAAAGTTAGTGTTTATTGAACCCATTACCGGGTCTCGGGGTCACTGCGGGGAGGCGAGTCAGGGTTACCACGAGGGCCGGTATTAAAGCCGTTTGGGTCACACATTTGGCGTGTCAGTACATTGAAGCTTTAAAATTGGCTATTAAAGGGTTAATATTTCAAGACTCCCCGGGTCGGCTCATTTATCAGGTACATGGGGGGGGGGGTGCGCTTTTTGCACAAAATATGTAGGGGGTTTAGTCCAAAAAATTTACTCCTAATGCAAAGTTGGAAATGGGGTCTTATCACCATAGCAACAGTCGTCAGGATCACTCCATCGATTCCTAACTCTTCAAATATTCCGTGCGTGTTCCATGTATGTATGATATATGTTATAATATATATATATATATATATATATATATATATATATATATATATATATATATATATATTATAAAGTTACTTTCTGTGCCTATTTGAGAGATTAGGGTTTTTTAAAAAAAAAATAAATATTGGCAATAATTAAAAAAAATTATAAAAATAATTTAAAAAAAAAATTATAAAAATAATAATAATAATAATAATAATAATAAAACCCCAATAAAAACTATTTATAGAGTGAGGTTAAAATGACGAGATTTGGATCAGGAGGGAAATGTGAAAAATAAATATTATGGATGATAGAGCGATTGGATCATACGGGGAAAAACCTCCGAGTGACTGCAGGGGAGGACGGCGCTTCCTTGTTCTCCGAACGAGGAGTGGAGGACGGGTACGGCCCGTAGTGATTGATCGTCGTGATTCGATGAACGTGATTGGAGGATTATTTCGCAACCCTGATCCTCGTTCCTTATAAATAGAAGCCGTCAGGATCTTAGCTCGTAAAAACATATTATCTCCACGGTCTCAAGATGCCCCAGAGGGGTAGGAGTGGAAGCGGCCGTTATCCTCTGGAGGTTAAAGCTGTTGGAGTCCTTCAACATGGGAAATTCAAGGTATTGTAACTCCCATCACCTCGAGCTGGGAATATATTAACTTTTATGTGCCTGGGATTACACGTGCGCATGCCTTCGATAGTTGATGCCGCCATGCATGACGCCTGTCCTCGCTGAAACGTGATTCCTGCTTATTTTTAAGTCCATTGCCTTTCCAGAGATAATGATTTAACATTTTTCGTAATTTTCCGGGAATGCTTAATTGTCATGTGACTTATAAGCAGCTACCGATTGGCTGTTTCTGTAAAAACTTTAAAGCCTTAGAGTTTTTTTTAATCTGATTATTCAGATTTATATACATTAAGAGGCAAAAATAAAATGACAGATCTGCTAAGGTTTGTTTGCTTAAGATGCTGCTGACGTGCTGATTTTGTGTCACGTGACAATTAAGCATTCCCTGAAAAATTAAGGAAATTGTTTAATTAAAAGCCTGACATTGATCAGCGGTTCATCTGAATGTGTATCCCGCGACAACTAAGGCTCTCACATCAAAATCTGTAGGCAATCTGTAGGAAAAGGGCATTCCAAACAGCCTGTATTTTAAGGTGTGAATAGTAAACAGAAAATGTGCTTTAGTGATCACGAACCGGTGAAATTAAAAGTAAAAATATTCTCTTTTGCTATCATAACTAATTTAAAAACATATGACATCACTACCTGATTCGATGGATTTGATAGTAAATCTTTGTTCTTTTCGCAGCATAATATGTTTACGGTCTTGTGGTCGGACCGTAACGATATTCTGATTTACCGAATGTTTGAAGACTTCAAGAAGTTAAACGTAAGTCTGGCAAAGAACGACCTTACTGTTTGTTAACTAGACTGTGATAAAAACGCAATGTTTTTTTAACCCCAAATAAATTATTTTCTATGACTTTTAACCTTAAAATGATTACAACAGATATATGTTTTTGGGGGAAGAAATGTTTATGTTTAAAGGTCATACCTGGGTTTTTGCCCCAAACTCAGGGTCTCGGGGGCAGATTCTCCGGATCACACAGTCTGGAGCCGACTCCTTCCTATTCCCCCCCCCCGCTGTGATCATATATAAGACTCCCGATTGGTGCTTTTGCACGCAGTTTGTTTTGGTTGATATCCCTGCTTGAATGCAGGTGACTCAATTAAGTGTATCTTTAAATAACGACAAGCCAAGGTTTCCATGACGACCTGTATTAGAGCCATTTGGGGAGTCACTACATAGAATCTTCATAATGGGCTATGAAAGGGTTAATAATCCTGCCGTATTTTTGTCATAATGATGTAGAAACATGACTCAAACCTTAATCAGTTGATCCTTCGATTCAGGAGCCGTATGCCGATCCCATGCATGTTTAATACCCTCACTGTATTACCCTCTACCACCTCTGCTGGGAGACTGTTCCACTTATCTACCACCCCCTCAGTAAAGTAAAACTTTATCACATTACATAGCCCACATAAATGTATACAGTGTTATTCTTAGCTCTTGGGGTACGTCGTCTAAACGTTGTATAACCAGTCGTTGAGGAGGAGTGAAACAAGTCATTTCAATTTCATTTCCATTCATTTTACAGCGACAGCTGAAGAAGAAATTCCCTCTGGAGTCCGGATTCTTCAAAAAGTCCGAGTGTGTCCTCCCTAAACTGAAAGGTAGTTTAACCTAAATCCTCCACCCAGAGTCCGCCGCCAGAAACACTGCCGACAAATCTTTTTTAATTCTTAAAATCTATTAAATATATATATATATATTTGTTTTATTTTTATTATTAAAATATGATTATAAATAACTTCAATATTTTTAAATCATGTTTTATAATTATTGTTAAAAAATTATTTAAAATAGTTATTTTTAACCATATGTTAATATTTTTTAAAAAAAAAGAATTATATATATATAAATATATTTTATCATATATATTATTATTATTATTATTAAAAGATGATTATAAATAATGTCAATATTTTTAAATAATTTTTATAATTCTTGTTAAAAAATAATTTAAAATAATTATTTTAAATCATGTTAATATTTAAAAAAAATGATTAAGAATTATTATATATATATAAAGTTTTTTAATAATCAGGATAAAAAACTATTTCAATCCAACAGCTCTCCACTCATCTGCCTTTAGCTGGAAGGACTGAAATATTGTGCCCGATGGTTTATAATTAAGATTTGCGCCATTCTTATCTTAACTTCCTTATTTTTAATTCCCAAGGCATCGTAGAAAGATCTGGACACTCCGGTGATACATTGTATCTCGGGCTTTCCCTGTAGCTCCGCCCATTCACGTTGTCAGTTAGAGTAGAACCTGTTGTGACATCCTTATAATTGCTTTTGGGGACATCGCCCCGAGAAATTCCACCCCTGTTAGTCACGCTAATGATCGCCTTCGTCCGCAGACGTTCCAATCTTTCGACGGAACAGAAACACGAACCGTTTCATCGAGAGGCTCCGGCTTCTTGAGGTCTACTCCTCGGACCTTCTGAAAACCGACGGGAAAATCTCACAGTCCGAAGAAGTCTTCAAGTTCTTCGCCCCGAGCAATTATGACCTTAATCCAACCTTTCCAGAAAACAGGTCCGTTTCCTCTTTCGTATTCCTTTCTTGATACTTTTTATGGGAAAACACTTGGGTCGGGCTTTGTGTAGGACACACACTTGGTTCTTGGGGTCATGCTCTACGTGTCTTTTCCCCCACCCAAGAAAGTGTCCCGTGTTAACTTGGAAGCTCAGAAGCTGCTTAATTTCACCTTATGGTCTGGCCAACCTTGAACGATCAACGATGGTTCCAAAAGCGAGCGGTCGTGACGGTTAGCAAGACCCTGTTACACCGATGACCCATCTGCTCAGGACTCGTATAGGATTTTAATGCTCATTAATGTTACTTTCCTGATTGCAGCTTGGTGATCATGCCATCAGATGCAAGGGAGCAGAACAAAGAACCCCCGAAACCGCTGCCGGAACCCCCGGCCAAGGGACCCATCATCTCCCAGCAGTATGTGTGTATAGAAGACTATGAGACCAAAGACACCAAGAACAGGCCCTTCAAGGTGAAACGCAACGAGCTTCTGGGTGTGTTGATCAAGGAAAGCTCAGGTAACGTTCTAGAATATCTATTCTACATCCAGCTGGAATCGGCGCTTGCGCTTTTTTAACGTTCCTTTCCGACTCCTAAATATATCTTATTCTTTTAGGCTGGTGGTTGGTGGAGAATGAGGAGAAGAGGGTTGCTTGGTTTCCCGCTCCTTTTCTCAAAGACCTTGAAAGCAACGAGGATTCAAATTCAGGAGCAGATTCTGACTATGATGGCAAGTACAGGAAACATCCAGAATAGTAATTATTTGTACCATAGTTTCCATGAAGGACAGAATTATCAGAATTAAGCAATAAAAGTATATATTTTTTTAATCTAGAAGAAATCTAGAACATACATGACTGTGTTCTTCATTCATCGTGTATTTATTATATATTCATAAAAGGGTGCAGTGTGCTGTAAGACTTAAAAATTAGGTTTTTCCCCTTTTTATTGTTAGACTAAACTACTAAAAAGATTTTACAAATCAATAAAAGAACATTATTTAAAAAAAAAAAAACAAACTTACTTCTGTACCCACAGGAGTCGTTTACTACGCATCGAAAGGGTATGAAGCCATGAGCTCTGATGAGCTGACCATCAGCATCGGAGTCATTGTGGAAGTCATGGAGAAATCCATCAACGGCTGGTGGCTGGTCAGGTAAGAAGAGCTGCGAGTCCTCAATGAGGGTTATAATTAAACAACGTGTATCAGCAACTCAATTCCACAACATGAAGAGCGCATTTACAAACCATTCCCAAATGTATCACTGCTATGATGGTCTCTCCTCAGAATAAGAAAAGGCACAAAATGACTAAGACCCCTTGTGTCCAGCCGGTGATGTCCATAACTCGGACAAACATAGTAATATAGAATGGAACTTGGAGACTGATACTATTTCCATGGAATGCTCTAACCATGTGCCTTCTATCAAATGTCTCCAGTAGCCATAATACTCTGGTGACTACTTCAGCCATAGCTCGGCCTCCCATGGTGAATGTTACTGGGAAACACTAAACAAATCAGTGGGTCAACCTTAACCGCTCTTCGCTTTGTCTTCAGGTATAACGGAAGAACCGGATACGTCCCTTCAATGTATCTAAAACCTTACAACACTTACCAGCAACTTCAAAGCATGATCACTCAGGGCAAATGTACGTCCACCCTTAACCTTTCCAAAGCCACCAGTTCCTTGGCCTTGAACGCATTAGCGGGAGGCTGGAGGTCTCAGGATGACCATCACGTGACCTCCACCAACGACGATGACAGAAGGAACATCCAGAAACTGGACAGAAGGAAGTCCCGGTCTCTCTACGGTTTGTCGACGAACATGCAGCGTGAATTGGCTTCACCAGTGACCGCTAACCCAGACTGGACGCCTATCCCAAAGCAGAGGAAAAACTATAAGGAACCCGAGGCGATAGCCAAGCCACAAAAAAGTTACGATGTGATTACAACCGACGCTTCCCGGAAGCCTGTGCCTTCCCCCCAACCTCAACACCCTCAGGCAGCAATGCAGACGCCCAAACCAAAGAGAGATGAAGACTCCCGATCCAAGACACCGGCACAGCACACGTACGACAGGATTTTAACCAACGCGTCTCCAACGCCCACCTCTTACCCTCAACCACAGCGCCCTCAGGTCCCCAAACGGCCCAAACCGCACGAGATTTTGCACAAGTGCACGACTGTGACAAAGACTGCCCTGCAAGCTCAGGCAGAACCCTACCTCTCCAGCGCTAATTAATTAGTAATTAGTGAAAAAAAAATCTATTCGGAAAAAAAAAAACTATTTCATGCTTATGTATTTTATTTATTTTACCAATGTCCTGTGTATTCACTAAGTGAACGGTTGCCTACATCCAAGTACTTCCTACTTTTTTATTGTTAAATAAATATTTTCATATAAAGTGAATGTTTATTGTGCGTCTCTAATAACGACACATTTAATCCCAATTTACATATTATCTGCCTTGAATAGTTTGCAAAAAGTGTTACCCTAAGTCATTGTGGGGGAGGGGGTACAACCAGTAACAGGGGCCCGGGAAAGCTCCCTGACCTGTCACGGGCCACCTCATTGGGCATCGGCCTGGTGGCCCATTGCGAGTGTAGGGCAGCATCGCGAGGTGGGGTGGTGGTCCCTATTTGTGGGTTTTTACTGGGGCCCCCAAGATTTCCATTGTTGGCCCCAACTGCAAGCCCGGAATAAAGCATGCGACTCAATGACTTCAAATCTCATCATAAAAACTAGAAAGAAACGTAAAGAAAAGCCTATGATAAAACCCGATTCACACCGACATTTTACAGCAAAACGTTAGTTGGAATTTCTTTATTGCTGAGGAGCGGCTGCCGAGTTGGTGTCGGAATCGGTTAAATAAACGGGATCCCGAGAGAGCAAAAAAATAGAAATGTTTACAAAAAGTCCAGTAAAAGGCATCACAACTGGTGGAGAAATCCTGTCTCCTGACGGGGAGATCTACTAATCGGCTAATGCAATGTCCATTAGCACGTCAGGTAACACAGGAGGTCTTCCCGTCAGCCAATGAAACGCCTGGTTACATCGTGGCCGACATCTGGGATGAGGTCCTTATACCGCCACGTCCGCTGGTTTATTCCCGGTTTGATTGGCAGCCGCGGGAAGCGACACGGACATCTTTTCCTCTTGCTGCGGTATGTCCGTCAGCCTCATATGCTGCCACATGAAGTCCACAAACATGGAGGCTTGGAGCAACTTCCCCATTCTCTGCATGTGTCGCTCTGAGAACAAGAACGACATGGTCAGTACCGCTAGCCTCGTGAGCTTTAGCTCTCTCCTTAAATTACATTTAGGTGATGAATCACTGAACGAAACATTTCAAAGATGTCTGCTTTATTGTGCTTTCTACTTAAATAGCCTTAGATCCTCAAACAAGAACCGAAACATCCCCCACAGGATCCACGTAGGTCATCCTGAGAAACTCTGCCCCACAACTCACCGGTGTAGGGTATGAGAGCCTCCACGCTGCCACGGATCCCGTTGTATTGCAGCAGGGTTTCGGGAGACTCGTGGGTTAAAAGAACGTTCAGCACGGACTGAGCCTCGGGGCAGTTGCGGGAGTTTGTGTTCCACACACTGCAGTAGCGGAGTATGGCCTCTGCAGCGACGGCGGGAGAAGAACAAGAGAACATGGGGGAGAGACGTTATTACTGGGACATTCAAAACATTTGCAATAAATAAATATTATATATATATATGTAGTTTTTATGGCAGCAACGAATCAGTGACTGGTTTTGCATCACGTGATAATTAAGTCCAGGCAAAAAACTTCTTAATTATTCGTAGAGGCGGTTTAGACACCCAATGGGAATGTTTTTAAACAGCACTTTAAGCGGAACAGCACCGTTAAAATACATTGTTACAAGCATCCTAAAGAGTTAAACCCGTTCTGTTCTCTGACGGCAGCCACGTACCTTTCTGATCCTGACGCAGTCTTAGAATGTTTGTCTCTAGATCGTCTCTTCCCTGAGGCTCTCGTAGGACAGCTGAGATGGAAAAAGATCACCGCCGTTATATATTTCTTCCCGGAGGAAATCAAACAGTACGGCAACTACTATAACGGCAAATTCCTAAACGTATTTGATCACATCGCTCATTGGCCCAGGGATGAAGAACGGTCGCCAAAAGCTGGAAACTTACAAAACCAGAAGATAATGGGGGGGTAAAGCGGGGCTCCTCTACTAAACGCTCACCTTTAATGACTGTTAGCACCGTGTGGGGCTGGTCTAAGGAGATGGCCAGACCCAGCGCCTTCAGGAATCTCTTCTCGTGTAGAAGGTTGGACAACTCTTGCTGCCTACGATTAATAAATACAAAATGTGTGAGAAGATGGGCATTTTAAGAAGCATAAAGCTCTATTTTTTTAAATATCCTTGTTCTTTTAAAGAAAAGCTAATTTCGTCCATTAAATTAACATTAAATGGATCAAAAATCCAGCGCAGACGGGTTAATGTGGTAAATGACTATTATAGCTGGAAACGGCAGATTTTTAATGGATTTTCTTCATAGGCGTACAGAGGCCTTTATCACTCCCATCACTCCTGTGTTCCAATGGCCCTTTATCACTCCCATCACTCCTGTGTTCCAATGGCCCTTTATCACTCCCTGCTGCTGCTTCTGCAGAGCTCAGGGTCGCCACCTGGTGGCACCAAATGGAATTCCCTCCGCTTTACACAAAACAGCTGGGAAAAAACTTAAAACCAGAACATGGAAGCTGGTGGCTGTAGGTTCTATATACATTCTGTGCTAAAAGCTTTAACGAGCCTCAGTAAAGCGTCACCATTTAACAATCAGTAACTCACTTTAGGATCTCCTCCTCCTGCTTTGCCTGGACTTCGGCCAATTCGGTCTCTGTGACGTCCTATAAAATCAAAAGCAAACGGGAGTCTCTACGTAAGCCGTGGCACTTGATACTGAATAAGCCCCTTCCGCGATACTTCCCTCTGACTCAGAGCAGTGAAATAGTTTGTACCTTCCACAGGACGATGGTGGAGTCTGCGGACGCGGTCACGACGGCATCATCCTGTCTGTTGCTGTGCAGACCCCACACCTTATCCTCGTGGGAATCCAAGGTTTTAACACACTCGTTGGTTTTAATGGTCCAAAGCTTCAGAAGCCCATCCGACCCGCTGCAGGAAAAAAATAAATGAAATAAATGAATCTATCCTGTATAGAAAGCTGAATAGAGAACAGGAGGGAGCGGCTGGATAATTACCTCGAAAGCATCTGCGTGCCTCTGCTGACGAATATCACCTTCAGCACCGAGGCATCGTGACCCTCGAATGTCTGCGAGAGAGAAACGCAGCGTATAAATAATCTTCACATAGATGCACAGAAATCACGGAGATGTGCAACGCTAATACAGTATAATGTTTTTTATCAGTAATTATCTCCAACCGCCAGGGACAGCAAGCTCCCCAACAGGAGGTAGAAGCACACAAGAGGGTTTATCTGCTAAATAAAGCGAGAACTCCGTGAAACATGTCCTCTTTTGATGAATTGGTTTCAATCACCTTCAGGCAGCTGAAATCTTGCAGACCCCAAAGCTTAAGCGATCCATCTGCTGACGTTGTTGCTAAAACCTGGTCCACAGGGGAAAACTGCACACACCAGATGCCTCTCTTGTGTCCTCGGAAGACACCCAGCAGCGAACAGTCAGCGGCTGCCCAAAGCTTGGCCGTCCGATCCTGAGACCCCGAGGCGATGAGCTTGTCGTTGGGTGACACCGCAACGCTGTTAATGTCCTGCACAGGGAACATACAGACAATTTCCCCGTCAGAGAGACAGAAAACGGGTTCGCCCTTTGCGATAACCGCGTTCTTCGGGTCACCTCACCTTGTCGTGTGCCTTTTCCGTGACACACGCATGCAAAGTTTCAAGCTCAGGGAGCTTGCCGTCCGTGTTCTTGGAAGAGATGGATTCTGGGAGCTTCCATAACTTCATGGTGAAGTCCTGACTGCCGCTTACGAGAAAGGATTCCTTCATTCTGCAGAAAGATGGGACAGGAGGTCAGAGAAGAAGACCACCCGCTCCCACAGCCAACAGCAAATATTTCTTTCCCCACAAACCCGACGATCCAGAAGAAACACAAAGATATCGGAGGAAGGATCCCCTCCAGATAAAGATAAAAAAAACAATACCGGGTTCTCCCGACGAGCTTTACCTTGAACATGAGATTGCTCCCACGCCATTCGTGTGGCCAATGCCCTGTGCCACGCACGCCACCTTCCCGGAGACCTTATTCATTTGCCAAATTCTGACGGTGTTGTCCTGTGACAGAGAAAGAACGCAGAATGTTATAATCTACTCAGCCAATGCGTGGAAAAGGACAAAACCAACTTTGAGAGGGTCTGCAGGGTTCCCGTCCCCCCGGCACCAGTTCCGCTCTAAAAGATGCCAGACTAAGTCGGAAGACGGAAAGTCGGCTCATACCTTAGCGCAGCTGGCAAACAGGAGGCCTTTCTTAAACACGTCCAGGGCAAGAACGGTCTCTAAAAGGAGAAAATCATCAAGACGCGTGATTACAAACATTCTCCTCCAAATGGCAGCGATATTACTGGTTGCGGCTATGATCGGACAGGCTGATCCGGACCCCATCAGACCCTGTGTGTACTCGAGGTTCTAGTGCGAGAGGAGAGCCCTACGGCTCAATGATATCTTTTTTTCCTGCTTTAACAATTCTGTACCTAATGCAGCATTAGAAACCTTTCCTCGTACTGCTGAATGTCCAAACCCTTCCCAGAACCAATTCTTTAATCAACTATAAATTTGCCAGGAACACTTATTTGTCATGCGGCACAAAGCTTCTTTAAATTTTACGTAATTACTCCTTTAGAGTAAATTTATTTCCACTAAAGTTTATTTGCCTAACGGACCAGGCATAATATCATTTTTCCTAGTGGAACCGCACCTTAAGAGACTCAGAACCCACCACTTTGAGTCTTCTCACGCGCTACGCTGCATGGGAAAGGAACCCCGTTATCTGTGTTGGCGTCATACTATACTCCTAGACAGTATATGCAGGAGCCTTGGATCCACACGAGCTCACCTGTATGTCCGTAGAGTATCTGGCAGTCTGACGTGGCCAGCTCAAACACTTTCAATTGGGGGCTGTTGGTGGCAACCACAATATGGGAGTCGGATGGACCCAGGAACTTCACATCCAGAACCTCATCATTGTAGCCCGCAAACTGGACAAGAGAGGAGGAGGACAAAGTGAGATCCGTGAAATGACTGAAGAAGCCAGACAAAGCTTCAGACATGATCAGCCCTTCCCCAGAGCTCACTGAGAATGATGGGATTTGTCATTCAGGACGAGGTCGGGAACACTGGCCCGCTTGCGGCTTGTTGTGTTCCAAGCGTCGGTGGATTACGAGACCTACCTGCTTTTCCAGATGGAGATTCTGGAGATCGTAGATGGCTATGTTGTGTTCCGCCGTCACTGTGAGAACCTCCTGCTGGTTCGGGAGAAGCAGGCAGTAGGTGAGGCTGTGCTCGCTGGTCTCATCCTCTGAGATTTTTGCTGTCGCGTGCGGCAAGGTCTGGCTGCGCACGCACTTCGCCGATGCCGCATCCCACACCCGCAACATACCTGCCCGGACAAAGCAAGGTGTCCGCTCAGACGCAACAAGAAAAAACCCACACAGAGGGTTTCTTCCAGAGATCAATGGACAGCAGCAAAAAATACTGAAACGATCTTAAGATCACGTTGTGATTTATATTTTTCAGCATTTTTCCTGAATTCCCTTACCTTTGCTGCCGGCCGTCAGGAAGTGAAGAGGTTTTGTATCCTTTTCTTGGTCAGTAGTTTCAGGGGAGTCGGGGAGAAGGAGGACAAACTCAACACTCTGTCAGATAAAGAGAAAGTATTAAAGTAATTCACGTCCCGCAGTATAAGGGTACGTTTAGGGACGCTCCTTATATCGATCTCTCTATAGTCACCTCATACACAGGCACTGTCCTCTTAGAGCTTCTGGTCTTCAAGTCCCATACGGTACAGATCTTATCTCTGCCTGAACTGTTCGTTTGGAGAAAGGAAAAAAAAAATGTCAGCACTGAAGATGTCCATTCATGAGCTATTGCTAGAATATAAAGGGCTGTCAGATGTAATGTAAGGAAATTTTACTTTACCCAGAGGGCGGTAGATAAATGGAACAGCCTCCTATCAGAAGTGGTAGAGGCTAATACAGTGAGGAAATTTAAACATGCATGGGATATGCAAAAAGCTATCTTGACTGATTAAGGTTGAGTCTTTACATCAGGAAAAAAAAGGGGCAGACTAGATGGGTCGAAGGGCTCTTATCTGCCAACAAATTCTATGTTTTGTACATGACAGATCTCTGAAATCGAACCTTTAGGCAGTCAATGTGCCGAATAGCTGAGATTAACTCATGAATGGCCAGAGATGCTGATTAGGAGGGTGTTCTTAAAAAAAGGGGTTAACGACAGGGTAGATTAAAACCTGCATTTTAACCACCAACCTTATCATTGTATCGCCATCAGGTGAGAAGCAGAGCGAGGTCACGGCGCTGTAGTGGGTTTCCAGCACACACAGGCATCGGCTGGATTTTAAATCCCACATCCGTATCGTGTAATCCATGGAGGATGAGAAGAGCTGCAGGCGGGACATGTCCGGGTGAAACTGTACCAGGCTGCGGGAAGAGAACACGGGCGATCGCTGTATGAAGAATGTAATAAACACAGCGCAAAAGAATCTCCACAACTCAATAAACCCGTGTATTTGAATCCATGCGTGCGCGGGGGGGATGAAGTGTCTTACTGTACGACTCCGGAGGATCCCTTTAGGTTGTGGGTGCAATACTGCTTGATAACATCCCAGATCTTAATGGTGCTGTCGCAGCCTCCTGCAATCACAGACGCAGTTTGTATAGAATTAGTATTAGCCAAATCCAATATATTGTGGGAAAAATCAATAGAATTAAGACAAATTAAAGAAAAAACATTAACGACAGCAGGACCATTTATCAAAGGCTATCAATTCCAATACAAACATGGAAAGAGTAGGTTATCGTTTATGAAAACTTGGAAGGCACGAAGGAAAGTCTGTAACTACCTGTGGCCAGGAGTGTGGAGGTGGAATCGAAGGTCATGCTGGCAACCGGGGCCGTATGGATGGCTTTCCAGGTTCGGGAACAGACGCCTTCTTTCCATTCCCATTGCTTCAGCAGAAGAGCCCGGCTTCCGGTTACCAGGACCTACGGAGGAAGCAGGCGACGAGCCATGTCAGACAAACGCGGCTGGCTACACATGGATCTACCTGCCCTCGCTTAATAAAGAAATAGGTTATATATATATATATATATATATTCTGTATGTTTACCTGATCATCTGGGCTGAGTGCAAATGACGATATATCTTCTTGGTCCTCCTAAGAAAAAAACCAAAAATATATTTAAAAACAAAAACATGGCAAAAGTCTAGACCATTGTCTGCAGTTCTGCATACTAAAAACAAAAACGAATGTTTTACCTGCTCAATGGAATAAGCGACAGTCCCTGTTGCAATGTCCAGTATGTTGAGTTTATTTCCACAGGTACAGAACAGATACGTCCCATCTTTATTTATCTAATAAGGGAAAAATATTTAGAATGAATACATCAGGGAATAAAATTAACATCATTATTTTATAATGAGTGCAACATCTTATATAGAAGTGCTATCTCAGCATCCTGGCCAATTTGACAGGTGTAGCCGAACACTCCCCTAAATTACGATAGGTACACTCTCTATCCACCCTTTCCTCGTCACAAAAACTACGGTTTATTCACGTATTATTTCCCGCCTCGACTACTGCAACACCCTTCTGGTTGGCGTTCCTCTGTCCCGACTCTCTCCATCCAAAATGCAGCCGCTGGGCTTATCTTCTGTACTCTACGCTCTTCTTCTGCTTCTTCTTCCTACAATCAATTCGGCTAGAACTTATCTGCCACTAATACAACCTCCACATCCATCTATGGAACTTTGTCTACAACCCATTCCCGTCTAGATCGTAAGCTTGCGAGCCGAGCCTCTCCACCTAATGTATCGGTCCGTCGTAGTCTGTCAAGTTCTAATTTTGTCAGACCCTTTGAATGTATGGGCTGTAAGAGGCGCTGCGGAAATCAGGGGCGCTATATAAATAAAATATAATATTATTATTAATTATAATAATAATAAAAGACTATGTCCCTGTCAAACTAACAAGATACCCTGCTAACAAACACACAAATGTGTCTGCCGATAACTAGAGGTCCCCCACCGACAATCAGTGTGAAATTCTTTGCAGACAGTAAAAAAAATCCTTAAAGATGAGCGTCATCACCTGGACTTTTCCTCCTTTGTAAAAAGCTTCAATTTTTCTGGTGACGGCGTAACTGGAAAGAATTTAAAAGGAGTTAGAGTAGAAGAAGGAAATGTTACATCATTAGAACGCCACAAATAACATGATATACATTTTTAAAATTATTATTTAGTGATTTTTATAGCACCGTCACATTCTGCAGCGCCGTACACATCCTCAAACTTTGCTAGCAAGTCACGTGAAGTATAAACACTGTGAGAGCAAGTACCGGGAGGTGCAGGGGTATTGGGGGGTACTTTATAGAACATTTAAAAAGCAGCCATGTAACCATAGCAACAACCAATTGAGTGTTTCCAATGATTGCACCATTCCATTGGTTGCTATGGTTATAAGACCACACTTGAAACGTTGTATCAGTACCACTCACACTCAATGGGTGCTTTGCATTGCGCTGCATATGTCGTTTTGGGGTTGTAAGGGTTAACAGTGTTGAGTTTCATTTTGACTTTTGAATAAGTCTAATTATAAAGAGTTAATTTCTTACTTAGTCTTGAACTGCAACCCGGAGTAGGCCATGTTTCTTTAAACAGTCGAGTTTCCTATGCCATTAAGACTTTACACACGCGGATACCGACAATCCATGTGTTTCCTCCAGCAGCACTGCACTTCCGGCGCTGCAGTGTGACGTCGTTCGACCTGATTACTGATAGCCGCCATTTTGCTACACCCAGCATTCTAGCTATCGTACTTTCGTCGCCATCTTTGTACACCCAAGTGCTTTTATTCACGGTCCCTTTAGTAGGGTGACTATAAAAGATACGCATCTTTCTATCAATTATTTTTTATTGAGAGGTATTGTGAAGATTTTAATTAACGTACTTTAAAGAAAGTAACACAATTTTTTTTTCACCGCCTCCAAGGTGTGGAGATTTTTCACCTACATAATAGTTGTAATTTTCATGAAATATATGGGGTGAGGTATACGGGGATCATAAAGACACAATAGGCACAATGCTTTAAATGGCCCTTGTGACGTAACCCTATGTATTAACATAACCAACAGTTTTAATTTTTTTTCGTGGGTTGCACCACATTTTGTGGCGGATTGTCACAAATCTCATTTTTGGAGTGACTGACGCATTCAGGAGCAACATTCATTGATTAGGACCCAAATCCCTGTCGCTTATTCTTCCCCCGATGCCTCTGTTTCCTTACCTGATTGCCCCTCTGTCCTCCCCTGATGTCCCTCTTTCATCCCCCTCTTTCCTCCCCTGATGCCCCTCTTTCCTAGGAGCTCGGAATGTTTGCTGGGTATGAGGGTATCTCAGGGTTCTACAGCCCTAAAAGCCCCGATAATGTGTATAGAAACAGCAGAAAAAGTGTGAGGAATCAAGAGGAAGTATTTCTTTTTTTTTTTACACAATTTTACACAAAACGCTGCAAATTACATTAAATCACATTATTTGTTATAATTTTTTTTATTTTTTTTTTCTGAAACACTACATTAAAAGCCCAGGCAAATAAAAGAAAAGGCCCAGGGCAATTAAAAATTAATAAAAAAAAATGCCCAGGGTAATTAAAAAATTAATTAAAAAAAAAAGCCCGGGGCAAATAAACTTTTTTAAAAGCCCAAGGAAATAAGTAGGAGTTAATATTTTCTGAACAGTGGGTAAATTATTATTATTTTCTAAGATCATTTTCCGGATTAATAAATATTTATTAATTATAAACACGACATCACCGCACAGTTCATCTGTTACACCAGTCTAATTATATAAATCATACAAATTGGAGAAATTTTACACCACGCAAGTTATAAATAAAAATGTAATATATTTGGAGCCGGTGGGCGTCAGTTAGGGTGTCACGTTGAGTGGCGTTGAGACCCAAGCCATCACTCTGCCCCCGCCGAGGGCATCTCTGGTTGCCCGTCCCCCAGGCTCTCGCTGAGCAGCTGGATGTGCCGGTTCATCTGGGAGGAGAGGCTCTCCATGCGCCGGGCTTTCTGCTTTAACTTATTGAGCTGCGTGACGTAATTCTCTTTGAGTTCCATGTAGCAGTTGTGTGCGTCTCTATTTTCGGGGTTCAGTAAAGTCCCGCACCCCATATGACACATCGCGCTCCAGTAGTCGCAGTTCTGACTGTGCTCGCAAATGTCCTTCCTTAAGACTTTGAGTTGGCAGCCCTCGTTGGGACAGCCGACCAACCCATACGCGCAGGACTCGGTGTGTTCTTCACTCCGCAGTAACGGGAAGAGTGCAGGACAGCCATTCTGCTCATTAGGGCACTAGGGAACCAAAACACACACATAGGGCCATGCGTTATATACGATAGAGTATTTAAATCTGTATGTGGTCAATGGAAGCATCTTATTGGACTCATCATTGTGTGTATGCATATATATATATATATATATATATATATATATATATATATACACACGTATATATACAGACATTTCTGGCTGTAACATAATTGCAAAAGGGTTTTCTAACCATCAATTAGCCTTTTAAACTTAAACTTGGATCAGCGAACACCACGTGCCATTGGAGCACAGAAGTGATGGGAGTGATAAAGGGTCATTGGAACACAGGAGTGATGGGAGTGATAAAGGGCCATTGGAACACAGGAGTGATGGGAGTGATAAAGGGCCATTGGAACACAGGAGTGATGGGAGTGATAAAGAGCCATTGGAAAACAGGAGTGATGGGAGTGATAAAGGGCCGTTGGAAAACAGGAGTGATGGGAGTGATAAAGGGCCATTGGAACACAGGAGTGATGGGAGTGATAAAGGGCCATTGGGACACAGGAGTGATGGGAGTGATAAAGGGCAATTGGAACACAGGAGTGATGCCCACCCCTAGAAAGTTGACAGCACACTTTCCAAGTAAGGATAAATAACGAGGTAGGTCCCGAGTACCGAGTGTTTCATCCGTGGACCCAGGCAGCGTAATGTGTCGGGCCGGCCCTGTGCGGTGCTGAGCCGTCCCAGGTCATGGAGCAGAAACTTTACCTTTACTTGAAGGCGGCTGATTTTCCTCTTCAGCTTGTGCATCAGGACATACAGTTTGCCTTTCACCTCCGTCCTGCAACATGGACATGTTTGCTGCCTGTAGAAACAAAGATAATTAGTTACCTAAAAGCACGGGGTATATGGAAAGGGCTTTTTCAACATGAAAAATGTGGATCTATTCCTGGACCTGAAGGACTAAAATTGTTGCAACTGCCAACTGTCTCTATTTCATCAGGACTGTCCCTCTTGCTGGATTTCATGTCTAGTCTATACCGTTTCTTCTGCAGGGCCGACATTGCGCATGTGCAAAAGTGGACAGAACAGGTTAATTCGACGGGGAGAGCTTGATCCAATGTTACTGTTAACACTTTGACACAATAAATGGGGACAAAACAGTGGAAACTACAATTCTCATAGACTGGTCAGGTCAGGAAACCAACGTAGGACAGCGATGTCCTCTACAAATCATTAAAGGTAGTAACGTTTGTGTCCGGGGGTTTATCTTCTTTTTACTTACCCCCATTACACGCCACTTACCTCTTCAGCCATTGCAATATGCATTTGCGGCAGAAGATATGGCCGCAGGAGATCATTACGGGACATTTCATAACCCCTCGGCAGATGGAGCACAGCAAATCATGGTCAGGTCTTTCCGTAAAGATATCAAGGTCATATCCTCCTCCCTGGGAACAAAACCAAGTTAACAACGGGGTGTGAAGGTGGAGGCAAAGCACCGAGAACCCCCCCCCCGTGAAGGGGAATGCCTATGTGTGAAACGCGTGGGGAGGAGGTCTGTGTCTTTTCCTGCCGCATACCTCGGTTCATGGATCTCGATTGGAGCTGATATTTAAATGTCCTACACTTTTGAATGGAGCCTTAAGGAATCTTGCTCGAGATCCAAATAATGATAGCCAAAGACTATTACCCTGGGGCAGTTGGGGGTTGTATTTTAATTATTTAGGGGCCTTCTGCAATTGAAGAGCGGAGGGGCAATGTTTATATGATGCCAGATATCTCATAGTATCCTTGGTGGTCTCAACACGAGATCAGTAACATACAGAGCGGCAAAGAAGCTCCCCACCGGTCCGCTAGTCCACCAGGTCCTTGAGGGTCGGTGCCACCGGAGTAAACGGAGTACCGCAGCAAACAACCATGTTTGAGAATCCAGCAGCAGAAACTACAGATGGAACCTCCAGAGCTGGGTGATCATCTACGTATGATTTTGTCACTAATTACCCCCCCCCAAAAAAAAGAACAAATAGCATTTACTTTTTAAAAGAGACTATGTCTACTCTTGGTAGCGTCCGGTAGTTTCCGAGGATCTGCTTAGTTTTCAGTAACAATACAAGCTTGAGCTGACATTAAACCCAAACCCACCACAGAAGTTTGAAAGCGGTGCTAACCTGTGGGTCACAGATCATGATGAGCATTAAACACCCCGAAACTAGTTTAGAACCGACGCATACCAACAGCTGCCGTGCGAATGCTCGCTGGTTGTAACTGGAACTTTAGTTAACCCTCATTCTGCCAGAGAGGGGTTTCCTCAGTGATTGGCCACTGAATTAGCTTCTCTGTTACAATGTAGAACTTTAAAGTGTCCAAGATGTGTCTAAATGTAAAGAAACAGAGGTTGTAGAGCCCGTGGGTACTCACCATCATCCCACCTCCCCAGCGATCTGCTGCCGCTTCTAGATACACACACCATTCACCGGACAGAGATCATGTGCCGCTGCGTCCAGTGACCAATCAGCGCCTGTTCTATACCCTTCCAGCTGATCAGCAGCTAATCCCCCACCGCATACCGGCAAAACAACATCTAGATCAGGAGCGTCCAACCTGTGGCCCTCCAGCTGCTGCAGGACTACATCTCCCATCCTCCTCAGCCAGCCCAGCTAGAGGGCTGCAGGTTGGAAACCCCTGATTGCAAGCTCCTATGAGCAGGACCTTCCCCGCCTATTATTTCTGGAAGTCAGATTGTTAAATTATATACGGCTCGTTATGTCCTGTCTACCCATTGTACAGCACTACGGAATATGACGGCACTAGATAAAACAATAAATGATCTACGTCGCTACAGGCTGTAGATCTGGGATTTAAACATCCAATTTAAGATCTGGGATTTAAATCATCCTTGCGGTTGAATATTTTTTACGATTCCCCAATTGTTAATGATCTCATCCCGTGTAAGTAAAGAACCTATAGATACGTAAATTCACCTAGCAATGTTCTAGAATAAGGGAAAATCAACATGTGGCCCTCCAGCTGCAGGACTACATTTCCCATTATCCTTAGCTCTCCTAGAAAAGGTGGCTAAGGATCTTGGGATATATAGTGTCACAGAGAGCCAGATGTCCGTTCTGTAAATGGAGATCTGGACTTGTATGTGCTAATGGTTTATAGGATCGCATGTGTATGAAAAATCATTTTACATATTAAGGCCCCATTCAAACAATGGATGCAGAGGGTTAATAGCCAATAATTATACAACAGATTTATCAAAAGGAACCCAAATGCATTACTTTACATTAAACAACCTGCGTACCTCAGTCTTCTTTACTCGGTACTAATTAGCTCTTGTTTAGTAACTCCTTTCTTCGTAGCCTCCGATATGCCGATCTAAATAGTACGAGAAGTGTTCTCTGAAGGTCAGCGCGACTACGTAAATTATTTCGATCGAACAGGGCCCTGGTTTTATTGGTTACCATCTTAACCGCAAAAAAAACAGAGCTGGTATTTAAAACATCTAATTTTATCATCTATAAAAATTGTATAAACAAATTACAGACACTCCACTTTCAGATAAACTTTATTGACATTTCGAATTACACAAAAAACATACAGTTAAGACATTTAGAGACACCAACCATGCAGATCCCGAAATTTATGTACAAACCAGTTACACCTTCCAGACAGGCCGCCCGGAGACACCGCCGCAAATATCATAAGCCCGTATGAGTAGGACCCTCCTTACACCTTGCTTCTGGAAATTGAAATGTTACATTCTAATGTCCTATTTACCCATTGTACGGCAGCGCATAATATGACAGCTATATAGAATAAATAACGGAAGGCTTTGAATCTACCTTGTAATACCTACATAGCCCAAATATAATATTACGAGACACCATAGCTGCCACCAGTCGCAGAGACTGGAAGCTCTAAACGCAAGTCAAGCACTGTGGCTCTAATGAGGTAATGGAAATTCCATGGGTGGGCCAACCCATGATGTCACCCTCTTAGGACCCCTCCACGCTAGTGTTTTAGATTGTTTTACACCAATAATCATATAGTTACATACACCAATTGGCCATAACATTACGACCACCAGTCTAATATCACATAGGTCCCCTTTTGCCACCAAAGCAGCCCTGACTCGTAGAGGCATGGACTCCACTAGACCTCTGAAGGCATGATATGATAACCGGTGCCAAGACGTTAGCAGCAGGTCCTTTAAGTCAGGTAAGTTGTGAAGTGCAGCCTCCATGGATGCACCCCGGTGCTATGTGCTGTCCAGGTAAGCGACACACGCTCCCTGCCATCCACGCGATGTAAAGGAAACCGTGACTCATCAGACCAGGCCAGCTGTCCCATTTTCCATGGTCCAGTTCTTATTCTTAAGCCCATTATAGGCACTTTTGGAAGCGGACAGGGGTCAGCATGAACACTGAGGGGTCTGCGCATACGCAGCCCCATACATAACACCTTTCTATTTGAACCAGCATTAACTATCAGAAACAGCCTTGGCAGCCCCCTGACCCCGTTGTTCATTTTCCGCTTTTCCTTCCTTGGACCACTTTTGATAGGTACTGACCACCGCATAGCGGGAACACCCCACAAGAGCTGCCGTTTTGGAGATGCTCTGACCCAGTTGTCTAGCCATAACTATTTGGCCCTTGTCAAAGTCGCTCAGCTCCTTCTGCTTGCCCATTTCTCCCACTTCTAACACATCAACTTTGAGGACAAAATGTTTACTTGCTGCCCAATCTATCCCACCCACCAACAGGTGCCATAAGATTATCAGCGTTCATAATGTTACAGCTGATCGGTGTGTATCCACCACCTTCTGCGAATCCATCATCCCTCCGAAGCGACGCTCCATGCCATGCTACACCTGGAAATAGAGATTAACAGTCAGGAAACCGCAGAATTATCCATTTTGAAGGTGATGAACGGGACATTCGTATCTCTAATGTCAATAAGCGTCACGATATTACTAGAAACGACAAAGAGCCAGCTGGCCGGTAATCTCAGCTGTCGGAACACGGGTCTCATCACACCACATTAGGAGCGGGCAATGAGCATAATGCTCCAGGACTATGTAGGCACAGGTATCTCACCAACAGTGACGGACAACACCAGAGGCAATTTTCAGTCTGTGCCACATATGACAAACAGCCCATCCCCCCATAGCTTTTGTCTGACTATAGAGAGAAAAAAAAAATCCCTCCAACCTATTTTACACTTTATGGTTAATGCGACACTAAAGCCTTATTTAGTTAAACATATTCAGGGGCATCAGAGCTTATGTGTTAAAAGCAACTGTGGCTCAGTGCTTGTATAAGCGGTATCTCCATAGCGACCAACTGGAACCCCCACTGGTTGCTAGGCCAAGAGCACCAAATTACATTTTATATCCCTCACAAAACACACAGGAAACGGTCATATAGAGTAGAGACTACACACGAACGTCAACAAATGTTTATTTTGTTTTTTTCCCAGCAAAATGGTTAATTATAACACAGCCCAAGGTTATGAAGGTCGGTCTGTGGACTTACGGCCTATACGTACTAGAATTAAGAGCGCCAAGAGTCAATACTATTAACTCTTCATAACGCAGCAATAAAATAATCCAATTAACTTTAAAATAAAGGTAGTAGTTCATTTTCGCACCCCACACTCACCCTTACTGCCCCAGCTCGAGCCAGCGTAGAAGAGAAAACCATCCTTCAGTGCACGGCTATTTATAGACAGCAGCCCACGGGCAGAAGCGCGCATGCTCACTACAAATCTCGCGACACTTCCTTGGGTATATCAGTCCGCTTCCGCCTCATTTCGGCCTTCTGAACTATCGAAATCACGTAAGTGATGGAGGCAGCGGGGATGGTTTGGGATGGGGGTTGCACGATAATCCACTGTCATCCGCCGGCTCTCACGGCTTGATAGCACTTTCGTGATTGCGATGCGAAGCTGGG
Source organism: Spea bombifrons (assembly GCF_027358695.1). Taxonomy (NCBI): domain Eukaryota; kingdom Metazoa; phylum Chordata; class Amphibia; order Anura; family Pelobatidae; genus Spea; species Spea bombifrons. Next base: position 43,382,678 of record NC_071093.1, read on the forward strand.
ATGTTTAGTGAAATCAGGGGCCGGGTATTGGAGGGATTCTGGCTAAAACTGAGGGGTTTATAGCGGTGCTAAAGATGAGGCCTGGCTTACGAATGCCTATTGCTGGGTGTAGATGTCACGTGATGTAATGTGAAATAACTGCTAATAATATCCTATTAAATTGACATTACCGCCCCAATAATATATCCGCGCCTCTCCCTGGTGGGGTTACGTTGCTGTTATACTGTATATTACGTCTACTCGAGCTTTGTGGCCCTTGATGCTCCTCGTTTTCTTATCTAGGGGCCTGAAGTCGATTGTGTATAGAGTGCGTCCTGTCATTTAAAACAATGGCCTCTCCTGTAACTAAAGGGGGTTAAATGTCTGATTGTCGGTGTGTCCTACGTGTCTGATGCCGGTTGCCTGTCAGTCTGTCTTCACTTGTAGTATATTTATTCTGTTAATAGAAACCTCGAATGCTATGGCAGATCAGACCCAGTCTGCCCCTTCTTGATCACGATCCATATGCCGATCTAATGCATGTTTAAATGTCCTCACTGTATTAACCTCTACCACTTCTACTGGATGTCTGTTCCACTTACCTACCACCCACTCAAGGGAAGAAAACCTTCCTTCCATTCCATCTCACCCCCTAGTTCTAGATTCTGCTCTCTTGTTCTAACACTTCTCCTTTGAGGTAAACTTCCCAACTGTACTTTAAACCCCTTTAAGTATTTAACTCTTTCCTACTTCCTTCCTCGAAGCCGAACTTATTGAGATCCTGTAGTTTTGTCTCAAATTAGTTCTGAGAATTGCGGTTTCACTGGGTGCCGGTCTAATATTAGATATATTTTGACCACTGTAGGTTAGGTGCTTATAGCGGTCACAATTTCACGCACCCTTTTTCTAATTTCCTTAAATAAAGCTAGAATTTGTATATTCCGCTCTGTATTTTCTACCTGGTCGCTCCGGAGCCTTATTTCTCATTCTTTTTTTGTCCTTTATTACAGCAAATGGCGGACGACGCCGGTGCAAACAGAGGAGGCTTCCGCGGGGGCTTTGGCAGTGGTGGCCGAGGCCGTGGTCGCGGAAGAGGCAGGGGACGCGGTAGAGGCCGCGGAGCCCGTGGTGGGAAGGCCGACGACAAGGAAGTGAGTATTCACAGAACTTGCGCTTTGGGCTCTTGAAAAGTTCTGAGTAAACCTGAAACATGTACTAAAACCAGAGGTCAAATGAGGTCACTGTCAGATTTATTTATATAGGTTTAGGGTGCAAGCGATGCAGTGCGGCTTTGCTTTTGAGCGTTCATGCGGGTCGTCTGTAACGTACCATCTGTCTTCCAGTGGGTTCCAGTGACCAAGCTTGGTCGTCTGGTGAAGGATATGAAGATCAAATCCCTGGAGGAGATCTACCTTTTCTCCCTTCCCATCAAGGTAAAGAGGCTTTATTACGTCTTTCTGCTTTGGCTCTTAAGCCGGTCGTGAACTGGCTGGTTCCTAGATTAAAGATTTTTTTTGTTTAATTCTGCTCGTTTTCCTTCTGCAGGAGTCTGAAATCATCGACTTCTTCCTGGGCTCATCTCTGAAGGACGAGGTCCTGAAGATCATGCCTGTGCAGAAGCAGACCCGTGCCGGTCAGCGAACAAGGTTCAAGGTACGGCTTCCTCGATGCAGAGTGTTATGAATGATGTTTGCTAACTGGGATCAGTACAATGGATTCTTAATGCCTGTTTTATTCATTCTAGGCTTTTGTGGCCATTGGTGACTACAACGGCCACGTGGGTCTTGGTGTGAAGTGCTCCAAGGAAGTTGCCACCGCCATCCGTGGAGCCATCATCCTGGCCAAACTGTCCATTGTACCCGTTCGCAGAGGCTACTGGGGTAACAAGATCGGCAAACCTCACACTGTACCCTGCAAGGTGTGTAGATGAGAACAGGGACTACCTGGGTAATGTAATGTCAGCGGGTAGACTATCTTCTGAGATGTCACAGGGGAAGGGACCTAGTGTGGTTACCTAAGTGCCGTGACATGCCTTAATGGCTGGTTGTTTGATGGTTCTAATGGGTTTCTTGTAGTTACTGCACCCAATTGTCAATCTTTTGATGCTCTGGACTGTAAAGTGGACTCACTTAATACCTTCTGCCCTTTCTAGGTGACTGGCCGCTGCGGCTCTGTGTTGGTGCGTCTCATCCCAGCCCCCAGAGGTACAGGCATTGTGTCCGCTCCCGTCCCCAAGAAACTGCTGATGATGGCTGGTATTGATGACTGCTATACATCAGCAAGGGGCTGCACTGCCACCCTGGGTAACTTTGGTGAGTGATCTGCCCTTCCATGCGCAATTACATGCTGGGTGTTAATGAAATACAAGCGCTGGGGTGTTTAAGTGGCTGAAGGCTTTTTCTTAAAGCATAATTTGTAAGATTAGATTTAACGTTAATCTCTCAGCTCTGCTCAGTTACACTCGGCACATAGTGTTACTGTCGTTACACGAGAGAGAAAGGAAATGCGCCCTTAATGCACGGCAAGGTGATCCTGTAACGTGATCACGTTGTTCCTTTTCTGAGGCTCTACAATGGACTCTGTTGGTAAATCAAAGCTGCCACTTTCCACGCGGCAAGGGAAAAACTCAATGGTGTTTATATTGTTCCTCCGCAGCTAAGGCTACCTTTGATGCCATCTCAAAGACCTACAGCTACCTGACTCCTGACCTGTGGAAGGAGACTGTGTTCACAAAGTCCCCATACCAGGTAATTATACCCTAATAAGTGTTCAGCACAGTGACTCTCATCACTCTGTGCCGGCATTAACACACCTCGTCTGTTCATCCCCAGGAGTACACCGATCATCTGGCGAAGACTCACACCAGAGTGTCCGTGCAGAGGACCCAGGCTGCGGCGGCCGCGGCTACCACTCCACCAACCTCCTAGACCTCTCTGCAAAAAAAATAAATAAAATGACATCGTTGTTTTGACAAAAGTATATTGTCTCTGTTACTTTTATTCAAAAGGGTGCTTTTTGGTTTTGTTTGGTACACTCCATGCATATATCGAGTTTCCTGAAGTTTTAGAATCCATTGAGCCTTCATGCCGGGTCTTAGGAACTTGGCTTCACAGCATGGGTCCGTTCCGTGTGAAACGCGTCGGCATTCTAGCTGTCAGGGGCCGGTTCTTGGCACTTGTTTAAACTGTTACAGCGTCTGACGCGCAGATGGTTTCAAGGATGTCGAGGCGCAAGGGTAGCAAAGCTGGGAGCGGAATTGTCAGACAAGCGTAAATTTAATGCGATTCCAAAAGATTGTGGGCATGTCTGTACAAATGTAAGTTATGGGCCAGGAAACATCTGATGCGTATAGAGTTTCTATATTGAGTCGATCTGCAGAAGTAGAAAGCATGCGATGCCACCTGAGCATTGCTACTTTACAGATTATGTTAAATGGCTCTAACTATCTGGGTATACTTTTAGAGCCCGCTTATGCTGCCCCAATCTGCAGCCTGGTTGCAACAGCAGATGGGTTATTGGGCAGCTTTTGGATGGCTGGGCTCCGGATTCCAGTACTTCTAGCCTTTAGTGTATTCCGTTAGCACTCTTCGGAGGACACTAGCTATCAAATAACTGGATTTTTTTTTTCTCCTGCATGAATCCTGGATTTCTGCAGAATCCCCAATACGCTTTTGTCCTCGGCTCGTCTGCATGTAGGAAACTTACTTGGCCCATTTCATCTGCCAGATGTAACGAACGGCCAGCTCCGGTACAAGCTTGGCAATTGTGGCTCCAATAACCTGTGCCATAAAACATCTGACCACGAAGGTGTTGGCTGGCGATGGAGCTTTTCTGACCCATCGTATACCTGAACTGATTTTGGAGACTGAGGTGTCTCCCTCCAAGAACCAGCTTCTTGGCATTAAACTATTTTATCCAGGGAGGGCAACAAGGCCTTTTAAAGGGTGGTAGAGGAACGTGGTGGCTTCCCTTCCGTACTCCACCGATCCTTCATCAACTGCCACCAAAGTACCACGTCCACAATCACCATCTCTATTGTCCTTTTATGAAGAGCCACCAGGACTCTATTTTTGTTGCTCCCTCATTACTTCTCCCCTTCTCCCAGGCAACTTTTCACCAACTCTTGCAGGGCTTCCCTACTCACACCCTGGACCTTACTTTTTCTAGCATGCACTCACTCAACTTATACTTCCCATCTCCACTTCATACCGTTCTCTCTTTGCCTCTTCCCTTTCCTCCAAACATCTTCACCTAACCAGAGACAACCTTCCTCTCCCATCTCAAACACGGCATTCCTCAACATCTGCTCTTGAGGATGTTGCCTCAAATACTACTTGCCCTCCACAACACTGACCCAGCACTTTAATCGTCCTCACGCTGCCAAACATAGTTGGCAGAAGTCATTCTATGTCTGATTTCCTGGACTCTAAGTTCAGAAAAAATCCCACCTCTTGACCGCAACGAGCATTTGTTACCCACCTATGGCTGTAGTTAAGGTGCAGCTTCCAGTCATTACTGTTCCTTGGAAGCCACTCGGTTGGGTGAACGGGCTCAGCTTTACGCCCGCAAACATTTGGCAATAGATCTAAAAGCCACCATTCCCAGCGCCAATAACACTCATACCCAACGTATAATATTTATTAGATTTTACAGTTTCCAGGATTACGACACAAGTGAAAACACACATGGGCTGGCTGACCGCCTCCGTCGCTTTCTTTCCGTTTATGAGGCAGCTGCTTCTTCTGCTGCCGCTGCAGCTTTCCTTTCTGCGATCATTCTGTGTTTCTGTTTCATGAGACATTTTCTAGCGTTACCGTACGCTCCGAGATCACCATCTAAACAGGAAGCAAAGAAATCGTCAGGCTCCGAGAGGCATCTATCCGGTTATATTCTCCTGGGCATCTCAATACGGATCTCGCCAAACTTTGGGAACATCAGAGCAAGAGACTCCTTTAAGGTCTACGCTGCTATCACTGCTGTATGCGGTTTGGACTTAAAAAGGTAAATATTCCTAGATATCCTACTTTTCTAGTTATTCTGCCCGCTAAAATAGACAACTTACATCTAGACTGGTAACCCTTTGCTGCCTCTGCGAATTGGGCCAGCTCCTTGGCACAGTTCTGGATGTAGCTATGGCCTTCCCTCTGCTGGCACGCTCTCAGCCTCTCCTGTATGATCTTCACTATTTCTTGATCAACTTTGCTAAAAAAAAAAAAAAAAAAAAAAAAAATAAAATACAGAGTTTATACAATAAGGGGCAGCCAGAAATGCAAGTTTTCCAAAGTTTGGGTATCTCTCCCCCACACCCCGACCATGTATTTTTCATACTGCATTAATAAAGATACTCACTGATCCCTCTTCCACTGCATTTCGGCTTCAAAGTAACACAAGTAGTCCCCGACTTCGCATTCCGACAGGTCCGGCACGCGGCGGAAGTTTCTATGGTAGTAATAATACTTATTCTTCGCTTGCTGGCGCTCAACCCAATCTGGCGGATAAAGCCGTCACATTACATCATCAATGCATTTTTTTACACATTTGGTACTTTTTCGTCAATCTGCTTAAATACAAAGACTTATCTCCAAGGTTCTTTAACCCCTTGTTTCCCATAAGCGTAACCACCATCTTCTCTATATTTACTTAGTTACTTTGGCCGGAGCCGATCGTTATCCCATCGGTTTGGCCCTAAATCCCCAGATTCTTCCGTATAACGTCTTCTCTCGCCCTTTTATCACCCAGCTGCCGATGTGTCCGTAAAAGTCCTAACGAATGACCTTTTGTCATATGGGGCATGTATTGAAGGGTACGGGGTTACATGCTAGAGGTATTTAAAGGCAGGGCAACAGGTTGGGGTACGGACTAAAGTGACAGGTTATGGGGGGATAAAGGGGCAAAATGGCAGGTTTGGGGGGGGCACACAATGGTGGATAAAGGGGCAAGATGACAGGTTGGGGGGCATACACTGGAGGATAAAGGGGCAAGGTGACAGGTTGGGGGCATACACTGGGGGACAAAGAGGCAAAATGAGAGGCTAGGGGGCATACACTGGGAAATGCTAGGCTTGAATAATGCTCTTATACCCTGCCCCACAGCCTGTCAGATTGCCCCTAGGCTCCCCTATCCTTCCCCACTCACCACGGAAGGAGGTAACCGGTAAATCCACCGCATAGTAGAAGACCTTCCCTAGGATGAGCGAGGGGTTGGGGAGGCCGCTCTGCCGGTCCGGGACCGGAGTGCGGTTGGAGGGCTCCGGGTACACGTCCTTATCATGGTCGGACGGCATCTCTCAGGTCACCCCGGCCCTGCACTTGCAAATATGGCGGACACAGGACGCGCGACGGCGGCTGGGAGGGCTCAAACCTGCACACAGCACAGGCGGGCTCTTTTTTTTTTTTTTTTTTTTCTCACAGGCGGTGAGAGATACAGCTAACACCCGCAAGCTAATACCCTCATCAACAGGATTATTAACAAACAAGAAGGGGTTGTAGACAGGCTTTGCCCGGGCAGCTAATATACAGTCAAATAATGAGAACAGCCAATGAGAGCGAGACTTGCGTTCCAAGCCTCGGTTACAAATAAAACCTCGCAGGTCCTCCCAGCAGTGATCAGTGATACGATGGGAGAGAAGTGGCGCGTAATCCAGCCAGCAGGGGGCGGTGTGGGGATACCATGTAGGGTTGGAAAAGGCATCATTTTAATAGATGGGCACTTCAGGGCTTCCTGCGCAAGTGTTTTTCCCAGGAGACCATTATTTATGCTGCCATTTTTAAGAAGGAATTAATTTACAATTTGCCAAAAACCTGTTTTTATCTAATTTTGTTCCAATAAACTCCCTTTATCTGCAGACCTGGAGGTGCCGTTGCTGGCAGTCATGTGATATTTTGGGTGACTTTCCCGGCTCAAACACCGCACTGAGCTGATGCTTTATGGCAATGCTAATGAAGTCTGTTTCTCCATAGACATTCATTAGTCAGAGAGTCTGGCTGGGTGATTAAGACTGAGCCATTCTGTGGGTTCCCCACAGGCAATACGTTAAGGAGTCGAGGTGTTTAGTAGATCGGGGCTCAGATAACAGAGCGAGAACTCTCTCTCTACAAACGGCTGATATGCAGCTTATTGAAAACATTATATTATGGGGCAAAAACTTCACCTGGTTTAAAATATAAAACAGCGCAATATTTTTGAAAACCTATTTTAATGATAGTAGTGATTATTAGTGAATTGTGAATAACGAGCAGTAGTTTCCAGCACTTTATTAAGGTTATTGAAGCCCCTGTTTTTGTTTGTTTGTTTTCATATGGAGGAAGGACAGGGAAGCGATATAGCTAATGGCAGGGGTGGGAAAAGCGTTGGATGGGGAGAAAATCGGCATAACTTGGTAGAGAATTTACTGGGTTTGGCCCCATCTTGGAAATCAAAGGATCACCCGGCTCCTGGCACCTGCCGCCATACACGGACCCCCTAGGATAAATCCAGTCATTGCTCTATGATACGGCTACTTATGGAGTGTCTGTCCCCTCATTCCTCACCCGGGGTACTAAATAAATTCGCAGATCCAGAGACTATAAATATTTGCCCTAAAACACCAAAACCGCCTTCTACAAACCAGCTTTCCGGTAACCAAAAGGTTCCTTGGCTACCCTTGGAAAACTTTCCTTAAGAAATCAGAAAGGTGTCTTCAATCGAGCTTCCTTTATTTTGGTATCTCAACTGCGGCATTGTAAATCAAACACATTGTGACTCGGCGGTGTAAATCACCGGGTGACCGTAAGGATCTGCCACGATCCATCCCATCCCCGAGGATTCTCCCTTGACACGCAGCGGCACCTAATCCTAGACTATGGCTGCCCCGGTGTCCATGGTATCATCGCGTTGCCACCTTCATAGGTTTAAGATCACCCAGGTAATAAATCAAAACAAGGACATGTGACCTTCCCCCATAGGACGGCCTGATTATTAATATCACCCTTCCGTCTTCCCCTGGGTTTGAAATGAATATCAAAAGGACGCCAAGCCAGAATCTAAATTTGTGTTGCCAAATTCTTAAGTATCAGAGTCGATCAACACTCGGCGAAGCCCTCTTTCCGAAGGCAGCCAGCGGCGGGGCGAGTGATATGGTCTGTATGCCTTTCTAAACTTTTAGATTTTTGCTCATTTTCATTAATTTTGTACAGGAAAGCATCGGTTAACCCTTGAGAAAAGAGATCACAAACAATTACCCCCACCAATCTTTTTTTTACTTATCTTTCTGTAATTAACTCGAAAAGGGATTCAGATCCTTTTCTTGGGGTGGAGGGGGGGTGATGGAGAATAAATGTATTGTTTTGTTAGGGGTTAAATATATATATTGTTTGTGGTTTTCTACATCTAGAGGGAAAAAGTAAAAGAAAATAATAAGTGAGAGCCTTAATCTGTATCTGTGTATTTATGTAAGGAAGTTTTATTTTACTGAGAGGGTGGTAGATAAGTGGAACAGCCTCCCAGCAGAGGTGGTAGAGGCTAATACAGTGAGGGGATTTAAACATGCGTGGGATAGGCATACAGCTCCTGACGGGACCAATGACTGATTAAGGTTTGAGTCTTTACAGCTGAATGGGGGCCGATCTGCCGGCAGGTTCTACGTTTCTATGTGTCCTAATTCTCCATTAATGGAAAAAAATGCATAATGTGTAATCTGAATTGTAAAACGTAACGGCAGATAGAAGCAGCGCGTGTCTGGGGGGCCGAGGGCCGGCTCGGAGAAGGTCCAAGTCCGCTGCGTTAGAGTAAATGTGTGAGAGAGAGTGATATTTAGAGGTGAGTGATCTCACAGAAGCACGAGGATCACTTTACAGTCGCGGTGAATCTCTCGCTGCCGTTCCTAACTCGCTCAGCAAGATGTTTAATAGGAAGCACGTGGGATGACTGCAGCCCTGGCCACTTCTAGATTTTAGGGGGAAAAAAGCAAAACGTTACGTTTCCCCAAATTGTATATAGGGAACGAAACCTAAATGTATCATCCACTTCTAGGCAACGGTGTTACTGAAGCTCTTTGTTTCTGGCTTTGTAATTAACTAAGTCATCCAGAAAAATGCCAAAGTTCTCTTTTTTCCCTCTATTTACAGGATTTTTTGGAGTCTAAACTTACTTTACATTAATTAACAAAACATTAAAAGTGTCTAAAAAGCTCGTTATGCATTTTTAAGATATTTTTAGACTCTTATGACACTTATTTAGTGGACCATCATTGGTGGAGGAAGACAAAGTGTCACGTAAGCACGTTAACACCACAGAGGTCTCTTCTTCAATAGCTCCTGGACTACACGACTACTATATATATATTTCCTTGATCATCAGTGATCTGGGGCTGTCATGGGTCAGGCTGCTTTTGAATTTACTCTTCTCTTGTCGTCTTTCGTAGTCTCATCGCAAGTTCTCGGCCCCCCGGCACGGACACCTTGGCTTCCTGAAGCACAAGCGTAGCCACCGCCACCGGGGCAAAGTCAAGACATGGCCCAAGGACGACCCAAGCAAGCCTGTCCACCTAGCAGCCTTCCTGGGATACAAGGCTGGGATGACCCACATACTTAGGGAAATCCACAGGCCGGGACTCAGTAAGTGGCCTCTATCCATAAATGAAGTCATCAGGGCAAATAGTAGGGTTATTATTATTATTCTCTCCTTTACTCAAGCGTTCCATAACCGTGTTCCATTAACACTCAGAGATTTCCAAGCGAGAGGAGGTGGAAGCGGTGACGATTATCGAGACGCCGCCGTTGGTTGTGGTGGGAATCGTGGGCTACGTGGAAACACCACGGGGCTTACGGAGTCTGAAGACCATCTTTGCAGAACACATCAGCGATGAATGCAAGAGACGCTTCTACAGAAACTGGTGAGGAGGAACCGATGAGAGTTATGGGTTAGAGTGACGGCACAACATACACTTTGACCCTCTGTCTACTCGTTCCCATAGGTACAAGAGCAAGAAGAAGTCTTTTACCAAATACTGCAAGAAATGGCAGGACGCGGAAGGCAAGAAACAGCTGGAGAAAGACTTTGAGGCAATGAAAAAGTACTGCAAGGTTATCCGGGTTATTGTCCACACTCAGGTGAGTATGGCTCACAGATCAAGACTGGACGCAAGAAATGCCTCCTCAATGCATTCATTATTATTCTGTTTGACTGTGTCTGCCCTGCGTAGATGAAGCTCCTTCCCTTGCGGCAAAAGAAAGCCCACGTTATGGAAATCCAGCTGAATGGTGGCACCGTGGCTGAGAAAGTGGACTGGGCCCACGAGAAGCTGGAGAAGCAGATCTCTGTGCACTCTGTTTTTAGCCAGGATGAGATGATTGATGTGATTGGAGTCACCAAAGGCAAAGGAGTGAAAGGTAAATGCTGAGTGTTATTCGTTCTCGATGTATTATATATGTTTTGGAAAGGGAATAGGTTGGTAGGGGTGATGATGGGGACTGGGTGAGGAACAGCAGGACCTAGGAACGGTCAACGTATATTACAGAGCTCTAGGAGCACCCCTAAGCAAATGCAGTGATAGCATTGCCAGAGGTGACAGGGTGCAAAGATAGTGGAGTAGTGTAGGGGAACGGACCAATGGCTCTGAAGGCCCACAATAAGAGAGACAGGACTGGGTTCTGATATTATCCAGAAATCCAGAACCCCACGGCTCCCTTTAGCTGGAACTCTTGTGAGTGTGCACTACCACCGTGCCCTGTGTACGCAAAGGCGGGCAGCTACATGGCCAACAATGCCCAAGGATGACCAACAATGCCCAAGGATGACCAACAATGCCCAAGGATGACCAAGTCCTCTACTGCACGGAATCACGGTGACTACCTCCATCGACCTGTAGCCGGCATTAACCAACAGCAACATCTTTGCGACTCATGCTTTAAGCGATATGGGCAGTTCTCATCTTTTTACATTTTTTTGTGTAAGGTGTCACCTCCCGCTGGCACACCAAAAAACTGCCACGCAAAACACACAAGGGTCTACGAAAAGTGGCCTGTATTGGAGCATGGCACCCGGCAAGAGTCTCCTATAGCATGGCCCGGGCTGGCCAGAAGGGCTATCACCATCGTACGGAGATCAACAAGAAGGTACTTGGGGGGGTGTGTGAAATGCCCCTTATTACTTTGTATTGTCTGTTCGCCTGCCCTGACAGTAATGGTGACTTACGGCTGTACTAAATGTTGAATGAGATACAGATATCGTGGCTTTATCATAGAAGCAACCTGTGGAACTACTGAGATCCCCCAGTTGTCCTTTTGGCCGATCTCTGCTTTAATTACTAATTGAATGATTTCTTCGTCACACAGATTTATCGCGTCGGACGAGGAATACATATGCAGGAAGGCAAAATTGTGAAGAATAACGCAGCAACGCAGTACGACATCACAGACAAATCCATTACACCACTGGTAAGGAGATTAGAATATCAACTGCTGCAGAATATGATGACATTAATCAATAAATAATGAGAAAAATAATTACATAATTAGTCGGTGACGCCTCGCGCGTGGCGTGCTGATAATTGCTTCCCTCCGCAGTTTGTCCATTTTAGTCTTCAAGAGAATTTGTCACGTTTGAGATCTTTATGTTTGTGTTTTGTATTTTGAATGGTGGGCTTTTCCTACTAACGGGACCCCAGGTATAGAGCATGACTCATATATCTGCATTGGGCTGCCATGGGTGAATAGCACCCAGGCGTTCTGGCAACGGAGTGTTTGTTGTTAGCCTGTGTGTGCGTCACTGTACGGTGTTAGAGTGCGTTTCAGTGTATGATGTTAGCATGAGCGTGTGTCAGCATATGGTGTTAGTGTGTGTGGATGTCAGTGCATGGTGTTAGCGTGTGTATGGCTGCTTATATAGTGTATGTGTTAGTTTATGGTGTTAGTATGAGTGTGTGTGTTAGCGTTTGGTGTCAGCGTGTGTGTCTCAGCGTATGTGTTAGAGTGACAGGGGTGAGCCTAGGGTTAGTGGTGCAGGGCAGAAGAGTAGAGGGAAGCAGAGGTGGAGGGGGGGTGTTTCTGTATGTGTAAGTATTTGATCGGGGGGGGGGGCTGGGGGGTTCCAAAGAAATGAGCCATTAACCCCAGGCTCACCCCTTTCTAAGTGAATAGCACCTTTAAAGCGGTCAGCACAATTAGGAGGTACCAAGAAAAATCCACGCAAGAACCCCCTGTAGTGACTCCTAGTCTGCGAATAAACTTTAGTATCACCGTAACAACCAAAATATGCTATTAATTGCATTTAAATGTCAAGAAACCCTTTTAATGAGACTTTGGATTTATGATTTCTTTTTAAGTACATTTTTTTAGTCTGTGGCCAGATGAAATATTAACCAGTCGCTCCCATGTTTTTTTTATTCCCTCTTCCTCATTTTTTTCTTTATATTGCGTACAGGGAGGATTCCCCCATTATGGGCCTGTCAACAACGACTTTGTGATGGTGAAGGGTTGTGTCGTGGGAACAAAAAAGAGAGTCCTGACCCTGAGAAAGGTGAGGCTGTCCCCATGTTACCATGTCACCCCCCCAACCCCCCCCAGTATTTCCTTGTAGAAACAACCAAATAAGAACAAAGCAAAAGAAAACAATTCCACTTGTGAGAAAAAATAATAAGTGGATTTTAAAAAAAATCTGTATTAAACAACGGCAGCTTAAAAACCCCAAATAACTATAGAGTGGGGCGAAAACATCTTCTGCGAACCAAAAAGTGAGCCTAGAAAGGTTCTAGTGATTAGCAGCTTGTTCTTGCTCCACATTTCTCCTGTTCTGTTTATTTCCCGCCAGTCCCTGTTGGTTCACACCAGCCGCAAAGCCCTGGACCCTGTTGAGCTGAAGTTTATTGACACCACGTCCAAGTTTGGCCACGGATGCTTCCAGACGCACCAGGAGAAAAGAGCCTTTATGGTATGTGTAATGTCCATCCAGGCCTTCCTTACTGCCGGTCTCCACTGTGCTATACGTTCCTAAGTGCCGTATACGTTCCTAGGACAATGCCTATACGTACCCACCTATCGCTCCAACGAAGGAAAGCTAAATATGTCACCCTTAAATATTCCATCAGAACCTGGTAGAATTCCAGATCAACAGACACGCCAATAACTCTACGCCATTCATTTCTTCCACGCGGCATCGGTGCTCTCTCTATAAACCAAGCGGTTAGAAGTATAAAAACTTAGGTCTAACTCTTTTTGTGCTGTTACAGGGTCCCCAGAAGAAACATCTGATAAAAGAAAAACAGGAGCCGGCTGAAGAATTATAAACGTCACGGAATTTCTGTCACTGTCCTCCTAATAAAACGACCTCATCGTATTAAGTCATTTCATGTTTTTCTTGTGAATGATCCGTTTGCGTGTGACCTTTAGTGACTCTTACAACCCATTTCATCTCACCTAAAGCCACTGTTTGGTGTAACTATAAACCCAAGAATGGGCCAGTATCTGTTTAGCCGATATAACTCAATGAGGGAAAGAAGGATACCTTTTTTTTTGTGTTAGAAATTAAGTATGTTACATGCGATAAAATACTTATTTAAAGCGACCTGATAATATTAGATGAACACTCCAGCAGTCATCGTACATACTGGTGAGAAGATTCCATCGTCTCCTGTGGCGACTGGTCTGAATGTAGGAGTTGGTCTGGAATTGCTCCAACCTTGCCTTGTTATATATGGACATTCAATATGGGGGGGGGGGTACTGAAATAAGGTCAGTTGGAAATCCATAAAAATCCCGAAAACCCCCGATCTATCCCGAGGAAATCCAGTTTCAAAGCACATAGAACGTGTCTCCATATCTGCAAATAACACTCAGACCGTGTTTGACACTTTATTCTGTTTCCATGACGGATTCTACATAAACTCGACATACCCAAAAGTAAAAAAAAAAAATAATAATAATCATAATATTAAATTAAATGATAACTCTTTCATTTATTGGATGTGGGGAGCGATGCTATGGATTAGCCGGACCTGGGTGATTATTTATTGCTTTACATCGTCAACATTCACGGGGGGGGGCAACGGACCAATGATTGTGAGGGTTCTACAACATTAGACCAATAAAGATTCTACAACATTACACCAATAAAGTTGGTTAACAAACTGTTAGGACTAATCTGACCCCAGTATATCGCAGAGAAGAATGTGTTGGGATTGTTCTGCTCTTTTTGCGTCTGGAAAAGTCATGCTCTGTGAAATCCATCTACGTTACATTCTAAGGTGCTTCCAAGTCATGTGCTGCAAATCCAATAATTCCCGGCGGTTCTAGAGTGCGGCTCGTGGAACGTATCCATGTATAGAACGCTTTCTCCCATTGCTCACACAATGGGTGGCTTTTCAGGTTCCACCTGGTGCTGTCTGGAGCTCTCCACAGCGGACTGCATGATCGGAAAGTACAAGTCGTCCATGTTTGGCATCACTAAAATTTTCTGTAGGAAAAAAAAACCCCCAACAAAACACAGTAAGCCTAAATCCAACAAAATGATAAATTCAACGTTACATCATAATGTTGCCGTAAATGTGCGACACTAAAAAGGGGGGGAAGAACCTGAAACTCGTCCTGCAGTTTCTTCTCGATCCATTCTGTCACGTGAATGAACGTCACCTCCCTGTCGCCGAGCTTCGGACGGACCTTCATCTCCACCCGTGGAGGAGTTTGGAAGCTGTACCTGGATGAGCAAAAAAAACAGTCAACAGCAAAAAAAAAGGCAATTTTCCAAGGAGGAGAATAAAAAACAGATTAAAAAACAATTAAAAATTATTTAAAAATTGAAAGATTTAATAATTTCCCATTTATACCCCCATCGTTCATATTAACTTTTTTTTAAGGGGGCTGAATGGCCGGAAGGATCCTGTAGACTTTGCATGCTAGAGTTCCTAGTCCAATTGATTAGTATTTTATGACGTTCTAGACAATTGATTAGCATTCTATGGTGTTCTAGGCAATTGGTTAGCATTCTATGGCGTTCTAGATAATTGATTAGCATTCTATGACGTTCTAGACTAAATCCCACACCCATAAGAAAGTATGTTGGTCTCTCCACGAAGAACGTAAAAGGAACTTAGGATGCCGAGTGATTTTACCATATTCTGTCGGTGGGTGGTGGGGGGATATTCACAGCCAGAGACCCCTCCAGTTCCTGGATCTCCACGGTAAGCAGCAGTGGGGTGTTTGACACCTCCTCAATCTTCCTCTTGATGTATTCGTTTTCGGTTGCTTTCTGGAAATACCTGGATTTCGTAATTTTATCCACAAAGCGTAGAATTTTGCGACTGGTGCTGTTTCCACCCGTAAAGCTGCAGGAAAGTCACCCAAAATATCACATGACTGACAGCAACGGTGGCTCCAGGTTTGCAGATAAAGGGAGTTTATTGGAACAAAATGCGATAAAACCAGGTTTTTGTCACCGACCGACATTACTGTATACAGCGCTGGGGGTTATTACTGTATACAGCGCTAGGGTTTGTGATCAAGCAGAAAATTATTTCTGATCAATAAGAAAAAATAAATAAATAATAATAATAAAAAAAAAATATATATATGAAAAAGTAAAATGCGGTACCCTTCAGCGTTAGCCGGGGTTAATCTCTCTCCCACAGCTCCTGGCGCCTCAGCAACAGAGATCTCTTCATCTTCAGAAGACCCGGCACTGGAAGACTCCTCGTCGCTGTCCGTGAATATCCGGGCTCTTGGATTAAGAGGTCTATGGATAGAAAAGAATAGGTTTTCTGACAATTAAACATTTCACCAGTTCCAGAACAATATTTTTTGGGGACTTTATGGAAAAATGACTTTTTATTTGGGTTTTTTTAATTTATTTTTAATTTGGGTGTTAGTTGAAAGGGGCTACCCGGGTCCCAAAGGTGCAGTGGGGTAAATTTACGATACAGAGGACCTGTAACGCCACCGTGCCAGGCCTCCCTATCGCGGCCTCCATCACCTAAATGAGTATCACTTTTTCAGCTGTTCTTATAATTATCCGTTTCCACAGAATCAGACACTTTCCCCATTTCTTGCATTGTTATTCCGCTTGACAAACAGCCGATAGCAGCCAACTTACGTCATTTTACACTTACGTCGCGGCTGTTTCTCACCTTCTGCCAATAAATCTGAATTAATTACTGAAAGAATAGTGTTTTCCTGAATGTGGAAGCCAAGATCCTCCAAAGATAGTAGGATTTAAAATATAATAATAATAACAATAACCGAACTGGAGATCACCCGCGATAGTTTATTATTATTATTATTATTATTATTAGTATTATTATTATAATGTTTTATAATGTACAGCACTGTAAGTGAGAAGAGCACATTAGTCTCCGGCACATCTGTGCTTCTTGCGTGTCCTAATTAGAAACGAGCTGAAGCAGAAGGTCTCATTAAGCCTCGAGGCAGCATCTAATTAATTCCAGAAAATTAAAAAAAAGAAAGAAAGATGGAACAATGTAGCGTTTAATACGCCTTTCTAGCAACCGGTTTTAGTAACTCATTTGAACTATGCTGCCGCCAAATGAAAGGAGGAGGCTGGTGAGGAACGGGTGAAGCCCACCACGTTCCTCTCATCGATGGTCTGGTGGGATGGACCCATCTGCGATCACATAGGGATATATTTCTCTGCAGCCTTGTATTGAGTTTCTCGTTCACAAACAACTATGTTTAACATAATAATTCCTATAATTAACGCACCGCCTGCCGCAACAACACTAAGACGCTTTCTATCTCCCATTCACAATGTGTTTAGCCTTTAGATCTTTTGATTTCTAAGCACCGAAGGTAAGCGGGGACATACAGAGCCGCTACGGCCAGTCATTACCCTTCGATCCCGTCTTCTGCTTGACCATCTTCGTCCATTGCTGTCTCTTTCCCCAGTTTGGATAAATTCATTTTGGTCTCTAACGTCACTTGGAAGGAGCCGCTGTAGTGAACGTCTAGATTGATCCATAGACCTGGAGAAAGAGCGCAAAGAATAACATATAAAATCTTATAAAACATATTAAAAATCTTTAAGAAACACAGAACCGGAGAATAATATTTTTTTTTTAAAGAAAATGCATTAAAATAATATTAATCTATTTATTTTTGTTAGCTCCGTGTAGAGCGTTGCTCCGGTGAGAGCAAAGGGTTAAAAGATTTTGAACGCGTTGGCTGATAATCCCCCGATTAAAGCCCTTGCATGCAATTTACAGCCGTACGCTGCAAAACAACTTATTTTGGGGCTGTGATTTCTAATTGCTGCTGTTAATCCCACACACAGGCTTATGTCCCTCGCCAGCTGGAGGCCGCGCTCACGAGGGAGCCGAGAACCAAACAGCTAGACTGGTGGAGAAACCAACAGAGTGACTTCTGGAGGGCGACATCGCCCAGTGGTGGAGTGGTGCCCTCTCTGTAGCTCCTCTCACTCACAGAGCTCTGATGATTTGGACCATGACATCATGCTATGACATCACGCTTCGCTGGCTTCTTGGGCAAAGGCACACGGTGGCCACACTACAGAGATCCCGAAGGACAGGTGTTTCGTTCTTCTTTTCTGAGCCAGATTTGTTGGGGGGAAATAGTTTAGCGCGGGGTATAGACATGGGTTTAAGAAAAGGCTGAGGATAGAGGTTAGGAAGAAAGGCCGGAGAACGAAGGGAAGAAAATATAAGCTGCATGATTTGAAGATGCGGTGATCGTTTGTGTGCGCTCTCGGTCTGAACGCTTCTCACTGTTCTGCATGAGCAAAGTTAATGAGTATTTAATGTGATCATTTGCTTGCCCAGTCTGGAGAAATGACAACGTGAAGCACGGAGCCGCTGTCTCGCTCTTTCAAATGTGCATCGTGGTAAACAAAAGCCTGTGCTGCCTTATTCCCCGAGAGGAGCCAACTATCTACTAGATACCTACAGACAAAGATCTTAACAAATGCCCCCATAGTACCACCATAATAACGTGGTTTACAGGGGGGCAGAACCCAAACATCACGCCATTGCCTACGATCAGAGTCAGACGGCCATATTGGCCGTAGGCCCGCTAGGCATTCCTGGTCCAGTCCAGCTGTTTTCTGTAAATTAGGCCTTATAACTCACTGCCAATCCTTGGCGCATAACTACGGCTGAAATTTCTGTCTGCACTTGGGTTCTGCCATCAGACGGGGCATTTTAAACAGTTGTAAATTTGTATGGTGTGATTTTGGAAGTAAGTGATAATTCCCTTGAGGGCATATCTTCTGTCTAGAACAGAATAATTTAATTACAACACGAAAACACTCTCAAATATTGTTGCAGGACAAGGCAACCCTTACAACCCAAGGGTTACACACCACGGCGTGGCCGCCATGCCGATGAGACGCTAATTGGGAATGATCCAACATGATCCTTGTGGGTTCTCCAAGCTCTTCGCACTTAAGAGGTCATTTGTATCAAAATCAAATACTCCTTCCTATAAGCTTTAAACATGATGTGCGCAACCAACACTAAGGCACTGATTTACTAAAGCAGGTGTTTAGTAAATAAGTGCCTGAGCCAATGCTTAGTCAACTGCCCCGACGATACTGTCATACAAACAGGAAGGCATCTCTTACCTCTCTCATTCATGGTGGGGGTCGAGGCAGAAAGTATTTCTGGCAGAGATGTCCCCATCTCCAAGGCCATAAGGGTCAGCTCATTCATAAAGTGAGGCAGCTGGGGAGACACGAGCAGGTTATCTTTATTATCTACTCATCTCACTGTTTTATGGTATAATAGAGTAAGTAAAGTAGACAGGAGTTCCAGGTAAGAAGATTCATGACTTGGCGTCAACACGCAATACTTTGGTATGACACGGTTGACCAACGTGTGGACTAAAATTCCCATTGTTCTTCTAAAAGTGAGATCCACACAGTCTAAACACTCAAAATAAAGTTGATCAAATAACCCTTCAAACCCTACCTTGATTTTACTCAGTTTCTTTTGAATCTTGTTGACCACCATATCTTCCCAGTACTTCTCCCTCAAGAAATCCCAAAAAATGCGTCCGATGAGCGCGTTTATCCAGCACACATGGGCGTTACACGGAGTAGGACGATCCCCAAGAGGCTTCTAGGTTGAGAATTAAGAATTCATGGTTACCTCTGAATTTTTGAGGTGAACATCTGATTCTTGTGCTCTCGCTTCCACTGTTCTAATAATCGATTTAGATCATTTCTATTTAAATCTGGAAAGTTCTAAATATAAAATAAAATGTGATGATTCCGTTACATTATTATAATGACCTTTCTCACGGGAGTGGGGCTGCTAGCAGCGCTCTGGCACGGGCTCAGCAGGGGGCTGGGTTGATCGGGTGGGATAAAGTGGGACATGTAGGCCGTGTAATCCAGGTGGATTTTCTGTTTGATGGTCCCTGCTGACTCCTTGGGTCTGGACAGGCAGGAGATGTCCTCGGTGGTCTCCCCAGTGCTGTTCCCAGATCCTCCCCTGCTGCTGCACGGGCTGCTCATGGGGGTTAGGAGTAAGCCTAGACAAAGACAAAGACCCCTGATGATAATAATAATAATAATAATAATGGCAAACTATCAAAAATAACAAGAATTACATGGTTGAAAAAGTCATAAATCCAACTGATCATCTCTACAGCTGTTGTAGAAGCCAAGAAACCCAATAATTTTGCTCAAAATAAGCCCAAAAAATCCCTCGACCACATACTTGCGTATTATAAAGTTGGACATTGGTGGCCTGATTTATTCACTCTTCATAGATGCCGCACAAACGTACGCGCATGCACACAACACATGAGCAGTTACCTGTTTTGCTCTCGCATCTTTGCTTCCCATTCGTGAAGCCCCGGGAAGCTCTCACCAGGTATTGGTACCATTCTTCCTTCTCTCTTCCTGTTCTTCCAAAGAGGAACAAGATGGAACCCTTGGAATCCCCAAATATTGCCTGAGGGTTATCATGGTCATGCCTCGGGGGTTCTTCCTCCAAAACATCTGTATCCCCCAATTCTAAGTCGGTGGAAGTTGGCTGTTCTGTGTCACAGAGCTGGATGCAGATTGGATATTTCTTATTCCATAATCTCTTTTTAGCCAATCCATACGGATAGAGAAATACCTGCAGAGACGGTCACGACCGTAAATGTACAGTCTCTATTTACTACCTCAAAGAAATCGTTGGAAATGATATTAAGAGCTGCAAATTGGGTGAAACATTATGTTTTAAAATGATAAAAAGAGGTTGTTAGTGAATAAACTAACCAAAATCAAAATAATCATAGCCATATTAATGGAATATGGGTTATTTTGGACATCACTGAGAAATGCTGTGCTGACCCAAAGCTATATGTAAGCAGAAATGGAGAGAAACCTCGTATCAAGGCCAAGTTGCTTGAAATAGTTTAACATTGTCAAGTATAAGTGCGCGCATCTGTGAGGATATGAAAGGCTTCTTCTACAAACTGGAAGACACAAACATGGACATCTTCAGCTTAATCTGTTCTTCAAACTAGTTCTACGTTCTGTTATTTAGCTTGGATTCATTTTTCTGGATGTGTGACAATAATTGGGGAAAATATCGCAAATATTTGTTAAATCATTGACAAAGAAATACTGAAGGTTTTATGGCAGGACAGAGAGCACAGGTCACGCGTACTCACTAAGGGGCACCTATGAGATGTCTAAGCAAGACGTCTCTGACAGAGGCGACCAGTAAAGACTACTGTTGACCAAACCCAACTTATGTTGGCCAACGTACGTCTCTTGGTTTAGTTTATTTACACCGTTTTACCTGCGCATTCGTCAAGTTATTGACCCGATGACTGAGAAAGACCACCTCGGGAATCTCCTCTCCGAACGTCGACCTGCGGGAAAGATTGCTTTTCGGGTAGGACCTCTTTATGGTGGGTCCCTCCAAGGTGACAAACACGGAGTGAGTGAGTGCTGGGTGGTAGGTTTCAGGGTCGTAGGAAAACATTTCATTCATCCAGCCCTGGAGGTTAAAACATTTTATATACATTAATTATAGGAGGACCCCATTGTACAGGGCTGTGGAATATGAAGGCGATATATAAAACAATAAATAATAATAATACTACATCATATGCTTATATAAAATAAGGTAAGTGTATAGAGCGGACAGGGAGTATGTCCTATATTAGAAGACTAAGCTAACACGGAACCATATGGTTCTAAAAAACTTCTAATGCTGATTCTCATTGGAACCCTAAGCTGTCCGGAGTTATCAGATATAATTAACTGAGTGACCTATATTCAAGCGGAGATTAAAACTATGAAACATACAATAAGAACCATTCTGACCATTTTACGTGCTGTAAAAACCTCATTGAGTTCTTGGTCTTGTCATCAACATACCAGGATAAGGATACATTTATCCATGTATGTTTAAATTCCCCCCCCGCTGTATTACCCTTTACCACTTCTGCTGGGAGGCGGTTCCTCTTAACATTACAGGCAAGAGAAATAAAATAAACGGAAGGTACAAAAATCGTTTAGAAATCTGGAATATGATGGAGCAAACCCCATGATGTTCTCACCTTGAGGATTTTCCTTTTCTTCATAATAACCAGAATATGTTAATTTACCCCAAAAATCTGTCCATTTACCCCAAAAATCTGTCCATTTACCCTAAAAATCTGCCCCTTCAAGCAGAGACCATAAAGATATCCCCATTCATACCAGGACCCTTCTGTTGAAGGATCAACCCCAATGAGCTTTTCCTCACGGTTGAGACGACCCTGCTTAATGCATACGGAATGTGGGTGTTTTCTTAAAACTCTCTTCACTAGTTTTTCTATACATTATACAGGGCCAGCTAAAATCTTCTTGCAGGATAAGCTCACTGGTGTTACCCCCCCTTATAATGCATAGTGATATCATGGAGTTGAAATGTTCTGTGTTCCTTCTACTCGCCTCTTTGGAGAATAACATAATTGCAAACTCTCTGGGTTTAACCCGGAGTCTCCAGGTGAAGCCCTGATTCCCGGAGTCTCCAGCTCAGTGTCTTCTTTTTCTGGGAAGGGGAATGTCATTTGGCCACGCCCACTCCTTGGCCCAGTTCTACTTACTCCCTACCCACTTCCCCTGCTGTCAGTGGCTAGCCACGCCCCTGTGTGTGGCTCACCCTCAAAGCCACTCCCACCCCAGAAAAGGTACTGCTCTGGGCAGCATACCCCAAGTATGCTAAATAGACCACGGATCTCCAGTACCACCACTAAACCATCGAGGAAGACCCAACCCCTGCAGTGAGGGAAATTAGGAAAGGGTGTGACCAAGATGAGAAATTAGGGTGCAATGGCATGCGGTAGGCATAGGGTCTTTGTCTGACCCATACCACTGGCCCTATTTATAATTACCTACTATGTACCACCAGGCTTTATCTACGAAGTGTTCAGATACAATGTCATTTATCTATATATTTTTAAATAAGAAATAAGCTATAGCTCACATTATTGTAGAATTCTTTGATCCTGCTAAATATTTCTGCCAGTAGAATTTTTTTTTTAAATTATTTATTTTATTAAAACCAAATTCCTCTTCCTCAAAGCTTTCTTTCTAATGTTCTTCACTCAAGAACGTTGACCAGAAGGTCATAAGATTTTATGACTGAGCAGATGTTCCTCTGGCATGATCACTAGGTAGACCACTTGATCTATACACATATTCCTGGATCAATACATTCCTTTTTTTTAATTACTGAGTATATAGTTACGTCGGTTTTCCTTACCCTCAGCACATCGGGCTCTTGGGATTTTAGTTCCATTAAAGAAGGTTGTAAATTGTCCTGTAGGACGCGTCTGTCTCTGCCGGAATAGTTGGGTTGGGGCACCATGAATAAAATCATAAAAAATCCCAGGATGAATCCACTGACCAAGCCCATTAAAAGCCCCGAAATGTACGCAGGAAGAGGCCAAATGAAAAAGTTGTAAGCCAAGATGGCTACACACACCAGAGCGCTGCATGGCACGTCGTTGTGAGACGGGGGATTTTGGCAGCGAGGAAGCGGCGTATCTGTGACTTCTTCTATGATGTCATTGGTTGCCAACTCTACTACTTGAATAACATCCCCATAGGAGCAAATTTTGTACTTGGAATATTTATTTAGAGGATCCATGTAGATTTGCTTATCCTCCTCTTCCACTCTTTCATAAATTGGCAAAGTGTTCTTTCCGTCGAAGAGTACTTGGTCCCTTAACTGGTTGCCCTGGGAGTCTTGAGTACAGAATACTGGTGACATAGTCCTATACTTTGGAGTAGTACTCGTGTCCTCCCCAATAATCTTACTGAGCATGCTCAAGGGTTCTTGCATGGCTTCTGATAACCTTCTCTTGGTGTCTTCAAACCTGGCTTCTACTTCCTGAACGTTAAAAAACATTCCTTTGTTCTCGGACGGGGACATGCTCGGGGACGATGGAGCAGTCCTGGAGTCTCCATTTTTGTTTTTCGTTTGAGTTATCTGCCTCCAGAGATGGACGTTGAGTTTGGAGTCTGACTTGGACTGAGTGACCTCTGGTTCCAGGCGGGTGATTTCCGTAGAGATGGACTTGACTAGACTAACCAGTGGATGAGCTTTTTGGGGGGAAGGGTTCTTGGAATCAATTTCAGTTGACACAGATTTCACTAAATTCATGAGAGGTTTGGATGTAGGTGAACTTGGCAACAGAGGGGAATTGGTTCCTTGGGTCTCGTTAGACAACAGCACATCCCCCACACACTCGTAGGCAGCTAATGCAAGCTCATTGACCGCAGTCCCACGGCCACTTGCTGAATTGGCATATAAAGCACATGTAGCCTTCTCAGGTGAACATTCTAAGGTTCCATCATCATTATCCTGATCCAGATTAAAGATCAGTTCACCTTCGTCCAAGTCCTCCCAATTGTCCTCACTTTGAACCTTGGTTAGCTGGATAGTTATCCCCTGCGTGACCGGTGGCACATTGTCCTCTGCTGGGGAACCTGACATAGAATGGATGGGTGCAAGAGTCCTGCCTTCGACCAGATCGACCTTGGATGTATAAGACATCTTTCAACATGTCCTTCTTCCTTAAAGAACAAACATATAGACATGTTCAATCAAATAATAATATCATAGAACTGGTCAATATGATGGACAATAACCACGGAACAATTTGACATTCAAGATGGCCAATCAGAAACATGGATACAGGTAACGCACAATCCTTTTTGTTAATCTTTTAATAAGTTTTAATCACGGAATGTTCCCCGAGTCTATTTTTGAGTAGTGTTGCATTCAGGTGGTCCGATCCCTTACTTTAAGTCTAATATTTGCTGGAACAGGATATCGTGTAACACGAGGGTCACCTGACCTGACCGTAAAACTGAGGCTTGGGGACTTATCTTTATCTTCATGCTTCAATACACAAAGGCACTAATTCTCTTACTATGAACTCCGAACTGCTTCTGTTGGCGATATCACGGCTCTGATTCAGTCTGTTACATCTTCATGAACAAGAGACCCCATCTCCAGAAGAAGGACATTGACCTATTGGGGAGACATCAGAGAAGAGCCACTAGACTGGGGAGAGTGACCAGGAAGGACTTAGGGATCTCAGTACGTACGGCTTGGGAGAGAGAAGAGAAAAGGAGATGGAAAAGAGACATTTAAATACTTAAAGCGGACCAGAGGCTTAGATGGAATGTACGGAAGTTTCACTTTACTGAGAGGGTGGCGGATAAGTGGAACTGCCTCCCAGCAGAAGTGGTAGAGGTTAATACAGCGAGGGGATTTAAACATGCATGGGATAGACATACGGCTCCTGAATCTAAGACGAGACCAACGAAAGGGCCGAATGTGTTTTATCTGCCGGCAAATTCTATGTTTCATAGAAACAAAGATGAGACCTGATGAGTGTTAATTAATCTTTCGCAGATAGCTTTGGTAATTTGTAATTATTCAACAGAAAATATTCCCTGTAAATGTCTTATCCTAAAAATCATTCCTAGCGCTTCTCTTTCTCCCTGGCAGTTAGCAATAAATATTTTTTATGGGTATTATACAAGAGTCTGGTAATACTTTGTATCGCTGTACAGCCGTGCAGCCCAGATCTAGAACTACAGCAAATCTATAACATAATAACACAATCACAATATTTATTAAACCCTTCTTTCTGCAAGTAACGCTGCAGATCGCTACTTACCGCTGGCACTGAATGGGTTACTGCCAAGGATATCTTTGTAACAGAGATTCTAAATTAATTGCAAGCTCTCTAGGCTCACGGTTTTAGTAAAAAATGACAACGCTCTGGCTACGTGTTTTTAGGCAGGGATGTGCAGTGCCCTTGAAATGCCGCCGCCCCCCCGGCATGCAAAGGGTTAACCCGTGTATCGAACAGCAATCAGCGGCAGGGAATTTCTTTCATTATAATGAATTAGCTATTGATCGGCTCCGTTAAACAGGACTCGCGCGTCCTCCCACCACATCCGTCGTCCTCACGTTGAAATAAATGCCCCGTGAGGTCCGCATGGAGGTCACGTACTAAGCGGGCTACCTGAAATTTAACCATTTGCATGCCCAGGTGGGTCCTCAAGCTTCTTTAACCCGGAGGCTTCGGTTCTGGAGGACTTGTCCGGATCCCGTAGCTCTGTGCGTTGCTGCGAAGCCAAAGGTTGGGCTTTGATCTTCATGTTTTGTAGGATGACCCCCATGCCCCCTACACTACAGTAAGTGCCCTTAAGACAGGTCGCAGCTTCCTCTGGCAAGTCCTTAGGATGCGTGGCCCCTCTCGCTGCAGATTTTAATTATAATGAGCATCCTAAAAAAAAAAGGTACTTACCAGGTTAGAAAGCGGCCGGGATGCCCTGGGACCCTTGCAGTCGGGGTAAGTGCTTTCCAGGCTGGCAGCCGGCAGCCGGCTCCTGGGTTCCTGCAGATTTTCTCTGTAGCAGCCAGACAGGCTGAGCCGAATGCAGCAAGCGCAGGGATCAGACTGGAGCGGCCCCCGTCTGACAGCAGCTGCTGCATGCCCACTGCCTCACCGAACCCACACCCAGCTCCCCCGGCCACTAGATGACACGCACAGCGAGCATTTCCACCGAAGACACAAGCACCCGAGAGGACGGTACAAGCCTGAGCTGCGATCTGCGCTCCGTAATCTCTGTGTTAATGCAGAACTGTACAGAAACCTCCATGCTCTGCAGTTCTGAACCCTCCCACCTAAAACTTGCATCGCAAACCCCCTCAAACCCCCTTCTTTGCAGCTCCGTGGAGACCCCCTTTATAATTTTTCATTAAATTTTCATTAATACCGCATCGCCCTGCACAATCTTATTTTATGAGAACAAATTCCCAGATCTCTAATCTAAACCTGCAGAGATATAAACATAAAACATGAGATTTATGGCCAAAGGGCATAAGCCCGATGGCTACCTCAAGGGGTTAGAGGTCCCACCTGAGATACAATGTTACCAAGATAACCAAGCGACTCCATTGCTTGTAAAGTGTTCTTCTTTGTTTATTAAATATGGATACGTTTCATTATCCCTATAAACTTGGATTGAGCGAAGACGTCTTAGGTCCTTGTTGTAACTCGTAACTTGGGGTTCAGTGTCCAGAGCTGCTTCATTATGTTGGGGGGCTTTCACCAGAGACAGCCATGATGGGTGTCAGTAGCTTAGAGGGTACTATGAGGGATATTTGCCATACTGTAAGTTAGCAGGTGAGAAGAACATTTACTTCCCCGTCTTCCGGATGTATCGTGAAGGTGCAACCCCACCGAGGTCCTTCTGGAAGATCTCAGGAGGCCATGAAGAGTAACATGGGGTGGTTTCTAGAACGGTGTCCTACTGGTTTATCTAGACATTAAGACAGGACGAGGACTTCTCGCAGGAGACGCTCGTTAGGGCCGGATCTACAGAATGCAGAGCGATGTCGGTAAATCGATACATTAAAATGTCTTGCTACGGTTTAGTAATGATACCCGCTTGGTCTTCAGCTTGGTCTTCAGCTTGGTCTTCAGCTTGTCCTGACAACGTTATCTCTCATCCTTGACATGCGCTTATTATTAGCTCAGCTGACCACATCGCTGATAAACTCCCATCTCAATGTCAGACAGCAGAGAGAATTAAACCCTCGCACTCGTTGTGTACATAATGGTTAAAAAAAAAGTGGAAGGGCCACAGCGGAGACCAGATCCCAATTCTTCATCTCCCGGGGCTGCACTCCCCACAGCTCTTTCCTTAGTTCTTTGGCAGAGGACATTTAGGTGAAGAACACTTTTTATTTTCACATTTTAATTCATTTCCTGCTGTTTCTATATACATTATCGGGGCTTTTAGGGCAGTAGAACCCTGCGATACCCTCATACCCAGCAAACATTCTGAGCTCCTAGAAAAGAGGGGCATCAGGCGAGGAAAGGGGAACATCATAGGAGGGAGAAGAAAATGTGGGGGAAAAAGGGCATCAGGGAAGGAAAGAAGGACAACAGGGGACAAAAAAAGGATTCGGGGTCCAAAGAGGGACTAGCCAAAATGAACAGGGACACTAGGTATATAATGCATCATTTTAGTACGTGGTCCGGGCACATTACTGAGATCATGATGTTTTTGCATATAACAAGCCCCGTAATATTTTGGCATCCGATGAGAAGGTGTCCGATAAAGACGATAAAAGCCATAAGTTACATTTCGGACCCAAGAATTAGAATCGTTTCCCGATGGCGGCCACCAGTCCGAAGCGTCCGCTCTGTCACCAGCCGCCGGCCCCTGGGAAGCCGTGTCCTTTGGTCCAACTCCGCACTTTTGACTTCCAGCTTCTAAGATTTGGTGATCTGGTTTCAGACGGTTTATCTTTCCTTTCCGGATGCCGAAGACGCTTCTGCGGGTCAGCGGATTCGGGGTCTGAGCCAGGATGATCTAGTCTTGAATTTTTAATGTTCTGTAAGGACATGCCTGCCTTCCACGTAAACCTAGAGCCGGAGGACGCTGAGTAGCCAGATTTTATTAACCCTGTAAAGGAAGCGCGTAGTGCCTGCTTTATTTATTTAACAAATGTACTTTATAGGTTATTATTACTATTTATTGATTTATTTTTATGATTTAAGTGGCCATTATGGTATGTATCAGAAATGTGTATTTTATACGTTACATTAAAAAAATACAAACATTATTTTTGGTTAAGGGACGAGAGAGAGAGAATGGGTTTGCGGCTCTGTGTGTCAGAATTCCAAATGTCAGTTTCCCTTCAGTTTAAAAGGGAAATGACGCAGTCTCAGCTTTTAGCATTCGTTCAATAATATTAATAATACTAATAATACTAATAATATTCATTATTATCAAGGGAATTAATTTACTAAAACTACGTACAATCTGTGCTTTTTGTTTGTTAATCAGAATAATTGGTTTGCGGGTTTTTATTTTTACCGTTAGCCCCAATTTAAGCTGAGATCTGTGTCTTAACGTTTCCTGTTCTGGACCGTTCTCTCTTAACCTCAGCCTAGTTTAATGGGGAGGAATAATCATACAGATCATGAGAATAAGAAGTTAATGTGTCCGGTCCCACAAAGGCGCAGGAGGGTCCTCAGGCCTCTGAACTGGGACACTTTATTTGGAGGGAAGTACAGAGGAGTGGTTGGGGGGGGTTAGGGGAGGGGCCAAAGCAGTGGTGAGTAAAAATGCCAGGGCCCCTTAAAGATGTAAAGTTGGGGCCCCCAAATTCCTCCTATACACAGACACACACAGTAACATACTAACAAACATGTACCGTAACATATTTACACACACTAACATAATAATGCATACTGTAACATACCCACACACAGTAACACACCTTTACGCATAAACATACTAACATACACACATACTAATATACACACACACATACTAACACATACAGTACCTACTAATAAACACATACAGTAACGTATTTAAACACACTAACATACTAACACACACAAACATAGTAACGCATACTGTAACATATTTTCACACATGCTGACATATTTATGCAAACACACACCTACTAACACACACAGTAACATACTTGCACACACTAACATACTAACCCACACATAGCAGCACATACGGTGATATACCTACACACACATACTGATATACACACACACTATCATACTTACACCTACAGTAATAAACCTACACACTAACATACTTATCTGAGCATACTAACATACACAGCCATACAGTAACATACCTACACACACTTACATACTTACACACACACATACAGTAACATACCTACACACACTAACATACTTACACACACACATACAGTAACATACCTACACACACTAACATACTTACACACACATACAGTAGCATACCTACACACACTAACATACTTACACATACAGTAACATACCTACACACACTAACATACTTATCTGAACATACTAACATACACACACATACAGTAACATACCTACACACACTAACATACTTATCTGAACATACTAACATACACACACATGCAATAACATACCTACACAAACATACAGTAACATACCTATATGCACTAACATACTTACACACACATATGCTGACATACACATACATGCAGTAACACAGTTACACAGACATCTTTACTTTCACGCACTAAGGTAAGTTGAAGAAGTGTGAATAATAAGAGGAGAGACCGAGGAGGTTTTTAGGATCTTACGTTAGAAATTGGAGCGATTAATCCGGATTTACAGACTGAAAGGGATTGAGAGGCTGGAGTCGTCGGGGTCTCTGATCTTAATGCACAGACCTCCCCCGTCTGATGATAAGCGGCATTTACAGATACAGTCCGAGCTGTGAGATGGAGACCGAACTCATCAACTAAGCCTTTAGGTTTAAGGTAAAGACCCCAAGATAACGCCAGACCCCCGGGGGTTACATTGGAATTTTCAGGATCTCTGGCTTTGGTGAAGGCTGATGGGGAAGAATAAAGCAATAAAAGTATGGAGTCATATCTATAGCTTACAATGTATATAACCCCGGACCACACACTGATGGGGACCCTGTACTGGAATAACACAATAGCATACCTCCCAAGTGTCCTACTTTAAGAGTGCAAGTCCCTGTTTCCCTCTTTTCTCCCCAGATGCCCCTCTTTTCTAGGAGGTCAGAATGTTTGCTGGGTATGAGGGGATCGCAGGGTTCTACAGCCCTTAAAGCCCCGATAATGTGTATAGAAACAGCAGGAAACGGCTTTATAAATTAAACTGACAAATGTGGAGGAGAATGAGATATTATATTTGTTAATTATTTTTATTGGTTGCCTATTTATCTTGATATATACAAAACACAATATTTTGTCACTTTGTGGCTGATTTATTGGCCGACTCAATGGGGGGTAGGTCATTAAAAAATGATTCCCGCCATCTTGAAGGAACATTTCATCGGCTCTTATGGTGACTTTGAAAAGTTATCTTATTACATAACAACCGGTATAATGTTTCTGTCCATTAGACCGGTCCACTTGTTGCTATGGTGATAAGACGGTTTTCAAACTTTGTGGTGGAATTACCTATTTGTTCATAATTCTCAGCGTGTGATGCAAGAATACAAGCAAGATTGGCCCATCGAACCATGAATATAAATGGGAATTCCTGGCAATGCGTTATTTGATTGAGAGATATTGAGGCGCTATATTAAGTGATTACTAACGGGAAGGCTCAGAGGCGCAGATATCTTTGTAAAAAAACACCTGGGAAAGGTGATGCAATGAGTTATATAATAATGCACATAAATAAAACTAAATGCAGCAGCTGAAATTATCTGACCATAGGCCCTTAATTAATATCGAAGCATCCAATATGAACTAATAACTTTACTTTTCCACATTCTTTTCCCCTTCCAACATGGCTGCTATGACAGGACGTGAGAAATAGGGCGTAGATCATATGACGCAATTCTGTAATTCCACACCACTCACTAGAGATCTAAACATTTGAGTTAGAATTTCTAAATGCTAAGAGTCTGAAATATTTGACAAAGGCTTTTTGGCAATTGCATGGCGTGCAAGTGAACAAAAAATAGTTGGGTTCTACGGCAAACGCTCCGCCAGAATGTTCTCTGTATAGGAGACAGATGACATAGGCATGTGTTTGTGTCTCTTGGTGTTTGGAGCTCGTTGTCCCTCCTATCAGTTGTCCCCAGGCTTTACTGCGTGATATTTAGAACTCGCTGAAGTCGCTTGCTGGGTCAGTCGGTGCGGAGTGGTGGCCGGCGAGGGTCAGTTGTAGCCAGTGTCGCAGCGCCATGTCTTTCTGCTCGTTCTTTGGCGGGGAGGTCTATAAGGATCACTTCCAGAACGGTAATACCGAGAGTGTGATGGTCTGTGAGAGCTGGAGACACTGAAAGGGTTATGCACTACAACTCCCATCAGGCAAAGGGGAAGTCTGAGCATGATGGGTGTTGCAATCAGTGCCACAAATGTCCCTTTGGTGCGTGGATGAGTTTGCTTGTGTCTGAGATGTGTTATGAGGGTAACCGAGGCCAAAGAAATCAAAGTTCTGAGCGTGGGGCTGTCAGCATGAGCATCGGACTCATTGCCATGGTGATGGCTTCACATTTTTAATCATTTTCCACCAGAATTGCTGTATTTATCAGTATTTTGGCCCCTGGCCCGGGGTGGCAGGGAATCAGTGCTCCCAAAACAGCTCACACCCAGAGTTTGACAAGAGCTGCCGCTCATACCTGCCAACTGCCTTGCTTTCCAGGAACAGTGCCTGAACCCCGTGTGTGTCCCAGTCCTGCGTTTTTATCGTTAAAGTGCGAAGTGTTTGTGCCAGTGACGTTCTCGGGGTTTGTAAAGTCTTTACATAACCTGTTTATAGGGTTGTGTAACGCCCGCCGGCGGCTGCTTGTTTTGTAACAGCCGGTTAGGAGCAGGAACTTCGCTCTTACATCAGACAGGAATACATTATACAGCTCTGCGGGTTATGATGTCATTATGTTAATAAATAAATACTAACAAGATGCAGGTCTACTAATATATAATTTCAAACACAACCTTTTAGAGTTATAGAATGAAAAGAATGCGTTTAGGTTATATAACCCGTAACGCATTAACATGTGTTAGCCCTGGTTACCTTTTCCCTGATAATATTCCAATTGCATCATTTTTGGCCAAACCTGCGCAGCTCCTGAGATCGTTGATTCTTCCTCCTTTATTATCGATGATCTCGTTTGCGTAGGAAGCCCCCGCCGCTTTCTCCGGGTTCTACAAAGAATTGGGGGGGGTCCATAATCTCCTACAGGGTACCCCAGACACCCACCTGCTATGACAATGGGGGTGCAGTTAAGACAGTAAGTGCTGGGGGGAGGGGCGGATAGTAGTGTTGAGTGTTGTGCTGCTGGATGGCATTTTCTAGACTATATGCTGAAAATAGCCAACGAGGCTCTGGATTTTTGTGTTGAATTTGTGTTTTTATGGGTATTTATGATTAAGGACTCCCTGATTTGTTGCACACGGAGCTTTACACTGTGAGATCTGCCACCGAGCTGGGCGTCTTGATCCTGGCCGGTGGCTTGTGGTGGCCTTGCTGGCATTAAGAGGTGATTAACGTGGCTATGAAGTTGATTGAAGTTTTCTCTGTTCCAGGAATATATGTATGCTCCAAGTGCGGCTATGAGCTCTTCTCCAGCCGAACCAAATTCGAGCATTCTTCTCCGTGGCCGGCTTTCTCAGAACCCATCCACGAAGACAGCTTGTCGAAATACGTGGAGCGCCCGAACGCCCTGAAGGTGAGATACCGCCACTTCTTCCTACGGGTCCCAGGAGAGGTCAAACCTACCCCACTGTATCAACAGACCTTCACAAATGGGTTATTATGTCTTCTGGCAGCATTCGATGTCCAGTAGATTGGATTATCTTGTAGTCTGCCCGGGTGTCTAAATGTTAATGGGCATCCCGCTACGGATTGAACCTCGAACGAGGTCCGGTTCTAGATGTATGATCTCCTCGGTGCTGCTTCCTCCCCTAGGTCTCCTGCGGGAAGTGCGGGAATGGACTGGGCCATGAATTCCTAAACGACGGGCCGAAGAAGGGGCAATCCCGCTTCTGAATATTCAGCAGCTCGCTGAAATTCGTTCCCAAAGGTAACTTGCCTCTGTCTGGCACAAGCGGGAACACCTATGTGACACATTCGGGTGCGCTGTGAAGGCCATCTGCACGCCTGGCAGCACAATGTATGGGTCAAGTATGGCTGCCAGCCCATGGGTGTATGGGTGCCATTCCACTTCTTAATGGAGCCATGCACCTGGTGCAAATCCTGTCGCCCTGGGGCATGCAGTTCATCGGTATGAGGGGGGGGGTAGATCAATTGATGCCTTCTGAGAAAGTTCACTTTTTGAACTTAAGACTACAGCGCTTTCTGACTATTTAGCTCTTGGAGATTATTGGGTTCAATGAGCCAATAAAACCTCATTCTGCGCATATCTTTAGAGTAGCTAAAGGTTAAACACCTGCCATCAGCCTGTGTCCCTTCCTCCCGAATGTCGCGCAGGTTCAGGGATATCCTAAGTCAGCACCTTCATTTAGTTCACTTTGGTCTTAAGTCTAAAAAAAAAATCCTTGGACTGTAGAATTCCAGGCGAGAGCGTCGGCAGCGGCTCAAAGGTCCCTGTTCCGCCTGCGCTGCTGACTGTAACACTTTTGTTACCAAATGTAGCGTTTGAAACAATATCCGTAATACTATTAAATGTCCCAAAACCCCTCCGAGAAATAATTCTCCACTTAAAGTTCTGCCGGGCACACTTAATTGTCACATGACACAGAAAAGGTGAGTCTGAAATAATAACGCAATCTTTTCTCCTTCTGCCGGCGCAGACAAAGTCGACGGGAGCGCGAAGTGAGAGTAAAGACCGGGAGAATGTAAAGATCGCTTGGACCGCTGCGTAGTCTGACGCCGGATGAATTGCCCCGAGATAAAGCCTTTTCTGGACGTCTGGGGCGACGAGGATCACGCGTCGGACTGCGATGGGGTCCGGGGCTTTCTGCTGCTGCACGCTTGTAATTTCGATGGTTACGTTTCACGGTCCGCAGCGATCTCACACCTGAGGACGCCGGTACCACAATTTATTTTAATTTAATTTAAATGGATGAATGTTGGCTAATGACCTGGTTGAACTCAGGTGGATCCATTCTTGGTACATGCTGTTGTGATCATAATTCTTCTTGGGTTGCCGACTTGGCCGTATCTTCAGCCAACGAGCGATGGCTTTTTTTAACACTTCGCACTCCGCAGGAGTGGGCAGCGAGGGTCTCTGTAACGTGTCACCCCCCCCCCGAGATAATACCCCGTGAAGCGAGTCACCTGGTTACACAGCAGATTTCAGCTCTACCTCACAAGCGCTTCACATGATGGGTGTCCCTTTTTAATGTTTTAAGAGATCACGCGATACGGGAGCGGTGAGGGGACATACGCTGGGAAGTATATAATAATCTACAGAACCCCTCAAAGGCATTTGCCCCCTTTTCCCACCCCTCAGCTAAATGGCGTGCAGGAGGTGCATTCTTCAATAGTGGGGGTGTCGGGGACATTAATCTGTCCCCTTAGCAGACGGAAAGTACTCCTGTATTTCATACTTTAGTGCGTGTTTTTTTTTTTTTTGGACCTACAACTTCCATGATCCACACTGGCAAAGGATTGTGGGAGTTGTAGTTCATCTGTAGATGGGAAGTGTGACTGCCAAGATCTGTCATCTCCAAAATACAGATTCTTAACAAAATAATAAGATCCTCCTGTTCTGCCGCTTTCAGAAGTGTCTGGGAATGTATGGGTTAATTGTTCGTAACCCACAATGCGTGATTCATGATTCTGTAAGCACAAAATATAATTTGTAATTTTTAATAAATCATAAATTTGGCTTAAAATGTGTCACATTTTTTTTTTTTTTAACACAGTTCAGATGGTCTTTTTTGGGAGGGGGGGCATACTTTTATTTTGTAAGACTGGCGAAGGGTATCAAGGGGTTCTACAGCCCTAAAAGCCCCGATAATGTATATAGAAACAGTAGGAAACTTTATTCTTCAGTTATGTGCCTTACTCCGATACATAAGTAGCTATTAATAGATCAAAAGGTCTTGGGATGGCCCCGCCCCCAGCCACGCCCACCATTATAAGTGTCCATATTTGGGCATTTAAAATAATGGGCGGACTTTGGGGCTCCGTGCTTTTTAACCCATTACACTTTGTAAGTGGACGGAAGCGTCTAAATACTTTGATAGGAGAGAAGTTGGTTTCTTCCTTATTTACTACCTCGATTCCTCGACACTTTCCGCATCAAAACCGCTTCCTCATCTCGTGACGACTTTATATCCTTCAACGCATGCGACAGCTGACGGGTCTGTGATACAAACTTTCAAGAAAAATATGGATTTGTAAAAATAAAAGAATAATTACAGCGCACTCCGGTTCTAATGGCCGTAGGGGGGGCATCTTTTAGTGGACCCACCTTCAAAAGCCTTCAAGACCTCGCAGGTTACACCTGAAGGAGTAACATCTGGGGGTCTCAAAATCTTATGTGTCCTCCTACCTGGGTGAATGCATTGGCTCCATGACATCGGTTAGTGGGAGAACGACACAAAGATCCGAGGTCAATTCCCACGATTAAAGTACAATGCATCTTGGGATTTGGGGGTGACTTGAAATGGGCCCATAGTGGAGATTCTATGTAGTGGCTCGCCGCTCATGGTAACCTTTAAAGATACATTTAATCGAGTCACCTGCATTCAAGCAGGGATATCACCCATTGTCTTGTATATGACCACAGAGGGAGGGGGGGTTGGAAGGAGTCGGCTCCAGACTGTGTGACCCCCAGAATCTGCCCCCGAGACCCTGTGGTCATTCTGCAGCCTCGTATAACCCCCTTGTTCCTGAGGCGCTTTCTTTTCTCGCTTGATCTGCTCTAAAGGCAGCACTAGGGGGCGCTCTTGTATCGTCATAAATCTATAGCAGCGTCCCCAGTCCCGGGCCGTAGAATTCCTGTTTTTCTATCTCTATATCTTCGCAGATTATGGACCGTGCTTCGGCCAATGTTTTTAACATTCCTGTAAATCGCTGATTGATATGCCGGGTATTACCCAGTCAATGGGGTGTCCAGGCTGTCCGCAGGGGCCGGAGTGTCAGTTTTGGGCTTCTTCACGGGAGAGATCAGAAAGTCTTGGTTCCATTTTTCCTCTATAGACCTTCACGAGTTCTGATTCATTCTACTGTCTGATGGTTAAACACGCTATAATGAGCTATAATAAATGTTAGAAAAAGAGGCCATAGTCTAAATCTAGAGGGTCAGAAGCTTAGAGTGAATGGAAGGAAGTTTTACTTTACTGAGAGTGTGGTAGATAAGTGGAACAGCCTCCCGGCAGAAGTGGTAGAACGTAATACAGCGAAGGTATTAAACATGCATGGGATAGACATACGGCTCCTGAATCTAAGACGAGACCAACAACTGATTACGGTTTGAGTCTTTACAGCAGGAGAAATGGGCGACAAGACGGGGTCCGACTGGCAGATTCTAGGTTTCTATGAATATTTTAAGCCCCAAAAAAGGGTTAAAGAGCCCGGTGCTGTGACATGTGGCGTCACTCCTGCCTCTGTCACATACTGACAGGCTGCGAGATCGTGAGCCGTAAATCCTGCCAGACGCGGGGGTCCGGGGGGGGGGCGTTCATCTGAAAATATAATTGCTGACAGGTTGAGGCAGCATAATTTGGGATTAGTTTAAACTGTTACTGATTTCCTGAAGTGATCGTGTCGGGAGAGCTTGGGGTTTTTGTTTCTTGTCTGAGTTCATTAGGATTAGTTAGAGCTACGTTCAAAAGACTCGCCCGCTACTGACAATCGCTGCCAAAACCAACTAGTTATCTAACGCTGACAGTATCTGCATCAGTGCGTTAGTTTTACTTTACTGAGAGGGTGGTGGATACACAGAACAGCCTCCCAGCAGAAGTGGTAGAGGGTGATACAGGGAGGGTATTAAACATGCATGGGATAGACATACGGCTCCTGAATCTAAGACGAGACCAGCGGCGGATTAAGGTTTGAGTCTACGGCAGGAGAAACGGGCGACTAGACGGGGGCCGAATGGGGCCGATCCGGCAGATAATATATTATTTAATATAATGTAACTTTTAGGGTTTATAATGATACTTCTGGAAGTCTATTTCTAGAAGCAAAGTTAACTTTTTTCGATTTCTTTCTCTACACCCTTTGGAATATTTGGGGTTAATTTACAACACGCAGGAGGCCACAAAAAAAAAAGAAGCAATTTCCTTATTTATTTATTTTTAACCCCGGATCTAGGATCCTAGATTAAATCCCTCAGCGCAGGACATTAAAGAGGCCGGTCCGTGTAGATCCAGCTCTCTCCGCTGGTGGTCAGAATCCGGCTTTTCATCCAAACGCTTGTTTTCTTCTCGATCTGAACTTTTAACCGATGACCTTTACCTCATCGAGCCCAGACGATGTTTTCCTGGGGCGAAAGACGTAAAATAATCCACCCTCCCTTCCTCGGAACACGAGGGGCTTCTGCGTCCAGATAGCAGAATGATCTCGTTATTTTAATTCTATTACACTAAACGGGCGTCACGCGCTGGTTTTTCTTGCTTTCGACGTGATATGGCAATACACGATTTTTGTTTTGCTTGCGCAGTCGGTCGGGGGTTAAACGCGGGACGTTTGCACCGCTGGCCGACGGGTGACAGTAACATCGAAGCTACAGGTGGGCTTTGGGCTGATATGTCTCATTTTGGGCTGAGCTGGCGTCAGACTTATTGGCACAGACCTGAAATATCAGCCATGCCCGCCATGATAAGGCCCCAGGGCCGGACTGGAGATGACTATGGCCCCCAGCACTTTAAGGCCAGCAGCTGCTTCATGATGTTAGCGCATCCGACGGCTCTATATGTGCTGCTCATGTAGCGAGCGTCCGTCACTAGACTGTCCCTTTACGTTTAGCTCATTTTCCACACCCCCCCAAACCCTGGATTGATGGGGGGCATTGCTTCCTCAGAAGGGTCCAGTGAACAGACCCCTTAATGTCGTTGGGAGATGTTGCTGATCCCAGTAGCAGCAGCCGCAGAATTCTTGGTTAGGACTGTCCCAGTGAATTCAGGATTTTCGGCAGCTATGTCACTTATCGGGAGATCCCAATTGGTATGCGATGTCATCCAATGGAATGCCGGCTCAGATCATGAGGGCTACTCACACAGTACCTTAAAATGCATCTGTCATTATCGGGGGGCGTCGGAGACATTAATCTGTCCCTTTAATTAAAGAGGAAAAGAAACATCATCAACGAGAATTAGGATCGGGGATAATCTGCGGGAATTTATATTTAAATGGACTTTAAAGCATAAAATCACACTGTATATTATTTTCAATATCACTCAAAAAATCTATTTAACGGCTTTCTTTAGCTGTCAATCAACATAATCCATCATCTAAACGGCGCGGGCTGATTACAGACCATGTGTCTTAAATATTACAGGGGGGGGACCTTCATCTCCTTCCGCTGATAGAGGCCGGAATAAAAGATTTGTTTTCTAATAACCCGTCCGTCCGTTAGTATCCTGCATACGGCAGCAGAGGACAGCAGGGACCGGCGGGGCAGATAATATACAGAGTTAATATAAAGAGAACCCACCCGTTATTACCCCAGCAAGGATAACATCTAGAGCGCGGTATCAGCGGGTCAATTTAAAGCGGGATCTCGTAGTCTTTTAATCTCAATCTTCTGCGTATCGCAGCGGGGAGCGGGATATAATAACTGTCCATCTCCTAGATACGAAATGCAGAAGTTGCTTAAAACAATATAATTTGATTATATTTTTTTTCTTTTGTTAACTCTTTAAATTCTGGAGTGGTGTGCAAGGCGCTGCTCGTCTTTTCTTTGTCTGCGGCTCCTGCGTCTCTGAATAAATCCCTGAGATTTTCCCTGCTTCGTCGATAATGTCTCTAAGTAATATTACGGTTTTTGGGGGTTTTTTTTGGGGTGGTCTGGAGGCTCATAAACATACCTAGGAACTTCCCAGGGTAGGCTACCTGGCGCTGTCACTTCATGGGGGGTGGGACTAGCTGTGCATGGGGTGGGGCTAGCAGAACATAGAGGCGGGGCTAGCTCCAGACAGCCTTAAGTAGATAGGGAGTAGGAGGGTGAGTGGGCGTGGCCAAATGCCACGCCCCTGTCTGGATAAAGAGGAAACTGACCCGGAGACTCAGGTAAGCAGCGCTTCACCAGGAGACTCCAAGTCAAACCCATAGAAAGCTCCCACGGATGCTCATGAATAATTTATTGGTGTTATTAATGGTATATAATGGGTTAATCCCATTAGCTGAGCTGTGATTGGTAGCCACAGACAGAGTTATATTAAAGGAACAGTATTGTGTAAATGAAGGCAGCTTCTACTATAGGCCTAATATTGTATTAAAAAGACATCAGAAAAGGTTTGGCCCTCACAGGCATCCTTAGAATCGCTGGTAGTGACACGCGGACATCTTGAGACCGCGAGGTACATTCCAGCAGCCTTTTTCTTCATTTAAATTGATCGCATTCTTTTCCTCGCCGGCCTAATTGCTAAAATTGATTGGAAATGGTCAATAATTCAGTACAAGGGCGAGAGCTCGGCTAATACCTTATCAATACGTCACCCAAGGCTAACACGCAAGAAGGTAATTGAACGGCTCGATACAGCGCCGGCCCCGTCCTGGAAATGTGCCGATGGCCAGCGCTGTCCTTAAAGCTCATGGCCCGCTGCCCAGGCTTGGTGTTGATCCCTGACCTATAAATTAGTGCAGTTTACACTCACGCTGAATACAGTCAGAGAGTCTGACTTGGTGATTGAGATTAAGCCATTCTAATGTTTACTGCAGTACGTATGATTTGATATTATTAACCGTTTGGCGGGAGTTCCTCTGTAAAAAATGTTATAGAGATGACAGCAGAATAGGGAACAGTTCACACACTTGCTTGTCTACCCTGAAGAGCTTGTAATCTTATCATAGAAACCAACTTTCAAGTCCTCACACTGGAACATCCGAGCACTGGGAATGCTAAGCTTCCCGGCCGGCCGATAAAATAGGACCTGCAACTCCATCTAATAGG
Organism: Spea bombifrons; assembly: GCF_027358695.1. Lineage (NCBI taxonomy): Eukaryota > Metazoa > Chordata > Amphibia > Anura > Pelobatidae > Spea > Spea bombifrons. The sequence continues at coordinate 43,422,683 of NC_071093.1, forward strand.
ACATAAACCCACATGCTGGACTTGTGCCTGGTTGTTAGAACTGTCCCAGAAAATTCAGGAGCTTTGGCAGCTATGTCACTTATCGGGAGATCCCAATAGGTATAAAATGTCATCCAATGGAATGCGGGCTCAGATCATTGGCGTAAAACACCCCGGGTTATTGCCCTGTAACGTGGGATTTGAGGGTCAGTTTTAATAAAGACTTTATATCATTTCTCTGCGAAGCGATAAAAACGAAATCAGACTCAACAGAGAGCGACCCCGGCAGACGTTATTAAATCCACCGACTCCAATGCTAAATTACCCGCCACCCCAGACCCGCTTTATGATCCCGGTGCGTCCAGCGGCCTCGTCACAGTCCTTACATCGCTAGAAGGACTCGCACGGCGTACGGGGCCGAGGTGCAGATATCAGATAACATTTCAGAGGACTGCATGTGAAGAGCCGCGGGAAACAAGCGGAGGAAAGGAACGCTCACGGTTAGATTGGTCTGAAAGATATCAGTCTGGATTTAAACCGGAGTATGATACTAGCTTTTTAATGATCGTGTCCCTTTAAGGCGGTAATATTCTGGTGATCGTGTCCCTTTAAGGCGGTAATATTTTGGTGATTCTGTCCCTTTAAGGTGGTAATGTTTTGGTGATCGTGTCCCCTTATTGCGGTAATATTTTTTCCATAGTGTCCCTTTAAGGTGGTAATATTTTGGTGATTGTGTCCCTTTAAGGTAGTAATATTTTGGTGATCGTGTCCCTTTAAGGCGGTAATATTTTGGTGATCGTGTCTCTTTAAGGTGGTAATGTTTTGGTGATCGTGTCCCTTTATGGCGGTAATATTTTTTCCATAGTGTCCCTTTAAGGCGGTAGTTTTTTTCCATAGTGTCCCTTTAAGCATTTTTCATGGGTTCACGAGGGCCGAACGTAGAATAGGAAGCGCACAGGAATACCAGACGGAGGGAGAGTCCTCGGGAGTAAATCCCCCCCCCCCCCCGGTCAGGTGCAAATTTCCTCTCACCTCGAGCTTTTGGAAGAGACAGGTGTCCGGCGCTGAGCATTAATCAGGGGGATCAGGACAGGCTGAAAGAGGAGCAGAAGGTCAGGGGATAGGAGAGCAGCTGTCAGGGCACCCAGGGGACCGAATTATCTTAGAGATTCAAAAGGATGAACAAGGAGGGACTCGTCGCCCGGTGCCCGCTGGCCATCGTAATTATTTCAAAGGAAATCAAGCAGATCTGCGAGGTCTTACAAGGCAGGCGTACAAATAATGTGACATCCGGCAGAAGGTGGCCGCGGGGCCCGGAATCGCCGCCAAAACTACAACTGCATAATATCACGCCCCAAAAGTATGCTTTTGGACAGTTTGTTCCCATAGCATTCTGAGACCCATGTATTAACTCTTTAATAGCCCACCGTGGAGGCTCCTTGTCAAAGTTTGCAGTCACTCACCAACTAATACCAGTCCTCCTTATTTAAAGCTAAAATTAATTGAGTCACCTGCATTCAAGCAGGGATATCAGCCATAGCATACTGGGAGCAAAAGCACCAATTAGGAAGCATAGCTGGGGACCTTCTGACTCCCGCTACCAGGAGCCCCCCTTTGTGGAATGCGGGTGGGAGGTCCTGCTGAGCTCAGTGGGCGGTCCCGCTGATGTTGCAGGGCACATGTGATTGATGGAGGGGAAGTGGGCGGGGCGCGGGGTGTGCCGTGAGGCCGCTCCTGTAACCCGGAGGCTCGGAGAAGCTGCATTTTACCCAAAGTCTCCGGATGAAACTTGGTCTGATAGAAAGGAGTCAACTCCAGACTGTGCGACCTTAAAAATCCTCCCCCTGAGACTCAGGTTTTCCCATGAATGTTTATTCCAAATTATAGTATCGATGTTTTTGGTTAAAAAAAAAAGTTTTTCATTTTGTTTTAAAAAAGTTTTTTTTTCATTAAAAATGTGGGCCATAAAAAAACATTAAAAAAATATAATATTAAAAATAAGAATGCGGTTCAGTTTTGATAGGAAAAAAAATTAAGTAAATATTTCACCAATTTCTAGTATTTTTGAATGGTTTAAATGAGGTGGCCGGGGGGCCCCTTTAACCGAGACACTTTGTAGGCCCGTCTTCTGGTTTATGTCCCCATATAGTCACTCGTACCTCTCCGATGTGTCCTAAGATTTCTAGGAAGCAGCTGCCCCCTGTAACCCGCGTCCTCCCCTCGGTGCGCATGATGTATGGAGGTCACCAAAAGTTTACTCTGCCCGGCCTTAATGGAGGTAAATGGCCGACTCTTATTGCAACAGCAAATCATGCGCCTTTAAGACGGGTGCCAACAGACGACGAATGTGCAGCTTCCCCGAGCCCTGCGCTAATGAGAATCGCTCGTTTATTACATGCGCGGCAGATGAGTCCCGCTAACCCTCAGCATGTGGTCTCTGAGCAGCACCTAGAGACACCGGCTTCACAATCATTTAAAGGGACATAGCCGCAGAAATACCCCCTTTTCCCAGTCATTAGTCATATAGAAACATAGAATGTTCCGCCAGATCGGCCCCATTCGGCCCATCTGTACAGACCCAAACCTTAATCAGTCGTTGGTCTCGTCTTAGATTCAGGAGCCGTAAATCTATCCCATGCATGTTTAAATCCCCCCCACTGTATTGACCTCTACCACTCCTGCTGGAAGGCTGTTCCACTTATCTACCACCCTCTCCATAGAGTAAAAGTGTGACCTGTTTCACAGTATAGGAAACCTATTCAACCCGACTCTTACAGCTTTGTATGCAAGTCCCTAAAGATTATTATAATATAAAATTGTTTGTAGGAGAGCTGGAAGTGGCGATGATGTCACACAATTACGCCAGAAGAAAAGAAGGATTTATAAAAAATAAGAAAACATATTTAAACACACAATGCCTTTTTCATGACAGCGTCTCTTTAAGAATACGAACGGGATTTCAGCGACACCTGTGTGAGTCTGTCTGGTCTTGCAAGAGTTAAGTGATTTTATTAAGGGCCCTCGATGACTTTCCACCGCTGCCTCTGCAGAACCTCTTGAAATATCGGTCATTCTTATTCTTTTGACCTTTGTGATGATTACTGTTAAATATGGATCCAGCTAACCACGGTGCATGCGCGTTATACTCCCTGACAGGTTCAGTGCTGGTTTACGTGAGATTTCCAGGGGGGGGGGCTAAAGAGACCCCCTCATGCATGCGCAGATAGCGCTCCTTTTGCTGCCACTGATTGCTCTTAGCAGCAACAACTGGAGCGAAAATCAGATAATGGTGGGGATGGTGGGCTACAGTGCTGGAGCTGCAGCTTCTTTAATAAGTGCTGTCTTTTTTGGTGGGGCTGTGTGGGACACATGGGGGGTCTCTTTAGATTTCTTGGGGTACCAAGGTTCACTTTCAGCAGGAATTTGTACATCCTATATTATTCTGCCCCAGCCAAGCCATCTAATCTTCAACAATCTTTATCAGTTTCCAGTTTCCTAAAATCGGCCGAAATTGGGCACAAAGATGAGTATTTTATCGTTATGATGCCTATAACGCAGACCAATAATGCATATTTTTCATCCAGAACTCCCGATCTCTTCCGCGAGATGAGAAATGGTTTTCAGATTCTTGAGTGGAATGTAAATGCGAAGTCTGGAAACCGCTAGAATACTAAACTGGGGCGGAATAATGAAACACACAGACCGCGCAGGGGCAAACACTTATACAAGAAAACAGTGCGGGGAAGCATAATAGAGTGCAAGCTTTCCGGACCATCTAGGTCTCTTCTTCGGGTATATTGGTAGAATACCCTTGAAGAACAGATGGTCTGGAAAGCTTGCACTCTATTAACGTATCATCTTTACCAAATTTGCTCTTTTTCAGCATTGTGTGAAGAATAATAGAAATGATCGTTTTTGGCTCCTTTTAATTCTTACAGCGTTTGGGGTCAAGAAGTTTTGAACTTTTTAATGTCAGAAGCGTCTTGATTTCGGAGAAAAAGGGTTATTTGATATAACGATCCTGCTTCTTGGATATACGGACGAGGTGTCGGGATAGGACAAAGGGTTTGCTCGGAGTGGGATCCGGCAGAAACCCCCCGGAAGGCGAAAGTGTCCATCGGGGGGGACTCCGGCGTCCGCGGCAAAGTTCGTGAAGGTCCATAGAACGTCATTAAATTGTCAGACCCCAGTCAATGTCCACCATGAGCGATGATGGTGCCCACCCCTGCTGGAAGGAAACTGATACCAGGAAAAGATCTCGACTTCCAGAAATCGAATCCCACCGATGGCCGACGAGAGCTGACATCCCACCCTGTCCCTTATCGGCTTCATCTCGGCCAACTCAATGCATCACTAAGAGACCCCTCAAAACAGCTGCTCTGCCGAGAAGACGTTCTGTCCTCCGCGACTGTCGCCTGCCCCTGCTGCACGTTGAAGGAAAGTAAGCCGTGGTGAGTAACGAGCGTTCTGCTCATTCCGGGGAGAAATCGACACAAATCGTCTACATGCAGATTTTTTTTTAATTCTCTCAGATTACCGAACGGACATCGCACCTGTTGTGACGGCTCCATCGGCGGCCATCGCGGACAGACCTCTGGTCTGAGTACTTAACGACCTGTAATTCATTTCACTAAAGAGTCCACTTTGTGACATTTGTTTTTTTGGGGGGCATCACTTTTTTTCTGCTATGCAGTTGACCTAAAAATCACGTTAATTGAACTACATGCAAAAAACATATAGATATAAAAAAACATTTTAATATAAAATACTTTTTTACATAAATGTTTTTTTTTGCCAGTTTTACGGTAATTTTTTTTTCCATTTCCTTCCCCGTACGTTTAGCCGAATCTCTCTATTCTTTCATTCCCCCCCTCCGTCTTCTCGTATCTCAGCGCTTCCTAATGGATGCCTCTACCTGTCAATTATTCCGCCTGATCGTCCGTTTGGGCAGCTGCAACCCGACCGAGTTCAGGTTCATGAAAGGTTTCCTTTATTTCTTTCGTGGTGGAAATGGACTCCTAAAATGTCAGTGTTTTGTTCCTTTTTTGATGGCCCTGCAGCTGTCATCCTGTAATTAACAGACGGGAAAGGGTTAATGCTGCTCGGAGGTAAAATATGAAACGTATTACGATACAAATGCCACATTTAGATCACATATCTAACACTTTCCTGAGTCCTGCACCAGTTATAAACATATGTGGAAACATCCCAGATTATTCTACCATTGAAGGAACATAGTAAGGACCCAGCCACGACAGGAGTGTTGTCTAAAGCCTCATATAGTGTTTCAGTAAGCCCCTCTAATTATGGTTGGAAATCGTAGGAAGGGTTAATGCACGCCTTTCCGGTTATCTTGTACTTTAGATTTGTTCGCCCCAGTTATTAGAATCGGACAAGGTCGTATAATACTCTGGTGCTAACGACCTGCGGGAGACGTGATAAATGTAAAGCGCTGATACATTTCATGCCGACGCAGCAGAAAAATAATCAGAAATCAGACTCTTTTAATACGTCTGCCGGCTACCTGTGGCCCTCCTGTCATTTATATACTACAGACAATGGCTGGCTGAGGGTGACGAGAGCAGCGACAACAAAAGCATGTTTGTCTTCTCAGCGGTATATTAAGATTCTAACTCGCAGTACCTTATTTTAAATCACTTTGGGGCTTTTTGGGATGAAAGTCTGTGTTTTATGTACAAAAACAAATAATTATTAAATATTTGAAAAGGTCAGTGGCAGCGCTCCATTGGTTGTTGGGTGGTTGGACCACATTCGCTTTTACGCTTTTTTCTTTAAAAAAATACCATTATTGGTAAAATCATAAAGGTTGGAGATTTGAAGACTCTCGTCTTTAACAATTTAATAATTATAAAGAAGACAATCTCTAAGTGGCGTTGAAAGTTTGCGAAGAAAGTATCATATTTCGTTATTTCCGTAAAATAATAATTTATGATGTTCTGCCGGAGACACAAACCCCACCGTCACCGGAGCAGTTGGGTGCACGGTCTGCGAAGGGAACAGATCTATAAATGTTGCGAAGTCCACATTCTTCTCACAGCTTCGGCCCCAACAGGTGCAGATCCTACAAATTCACTCCAAAACGAGAAGAACTGACACGGACGCCATCGAGCCAGGACCTTCGGCTGCCCCACCAAGCCCTGGATGAATACCTTGCTGCTAGAAAGGGAAAATGCTCCCTGGGAACAGGAGGAGATAGAGACGTTTCTAAGTCATTATCAGGTATTGTCTCTTTCCGGTGGGTAACGGAAGCGTAACACAAGACACAAACGGCAGCCGCTTTCACGCTACAATCTCCATCACACTTCTCAGCCGTGGCCGGTGGCTTGCGGAGGTCTAAATACTAAAATCGGCTGGATTTGGCCCAACTGAGTCCGAGTCCGAGGTCTCTGGGATTGTTGAGTTCTCAGTTATGTTGATTTCATCCAGCATGAGACCACAAAAGCTTTGATGGAGACGCAAAAACCTTGCATCTCAACCAAGTAGAAACCAAGAATCAAACTGGGTCCATTGTCGGTGGGGTTGCCATTGACCGTGGGTAGGACTGTTGCAGTTGTTGACGGACCTCGTCGGACCCGGCCGGGCTGAGCTGCATCAGGGTTCACTCAAAGAACAATAACTTTGAGGGATCATTCTCTGCCCCGACGGGTTGACTTGACACATCCGAGCCACCGGACATTGTATTTCCTTTCAATGTCACATATGGGGAGAAGATGATGCTAGAACAGTTTTCTTCCTATGCGATATACTTTATGTTCTTCATGGTTCCAGAGCAGTTCCGTGGATAGGACTCGTCACGGCGTTTGGTTGTAAGGCCTATGTGTGCCAACCATAATCTTGGTGGGTTCCACAACTGGGCACGGGGCTTGGGTTGTACGATGACAGCTTACCCGACTCCACACTTTGTGAAAACAATTTCCACGGCTGATAAATCAATCATTTCTCTCCGATAAACAAACTAATCAAGTAAAACTATCTCAAGGAGATATCTCAACAACAATCTTCCAACGTCTTACAGTAAGTTTGTTGATTGTGATCTGATTCTTACCAGCCATGGTGATCCTTTGGTGCCATAGGGTGAGAATACAGTTCTGTGCCCCAGGACGGGCCACCCCAGGGTTTTGGATTCATCAGGGGCACTTCTTTGCCCCTGAATAAAATACATTTGTTGCCTCCTGCTGGAATTAAAGTTACAGACGGTTCTGGCTCTATCTATAGTTCTGATTTGGATTTGGAAAGAGGGAAGCAGAATCGGTCCAAGTTGGGCTGGCGTGCTTAGAGAAACATGACATTACAAACCCTGTAGTAGTAGTAGCAGGGCAGAAGGTCCGCACAGAGTAAGTGGATATATGTATGCAGGGGCCAGGGGGCCACTAGGCATTAAGGCCCCCAATGCCAAATGCAAAAAGCAGCCATCCTTAGGTTGAAGGCAACCACCGGGGGAGCCCTTCTGGGAAGCTCTTGGAAATGACTATTAAAAAAAAGATTGTGGAATTCGCTTACAAAACATACATTTTTTAAAAAAATACCACAAATTAAACCATTTTTACTTTTTAAGGCACTCGACCATTAATTGTGATTCTGCTTCTTGATTCACCATTTTTAAGCACTACGACTTTTTTTACCAGCTTTTGAGAATTCTAACATTGAAGCCTCCCGTTTTAACTGTTTGATCGCCGGGGTACGCTTCATATTAACCCCTGACTGCCGCCGAATACCATCCGTTCTACAAGAAGGCGACCCATTAGCCGGAATGTTTTAGTGAGATTAATGAATGGAAATCCAAGTATTTTAATCTCCATTTTTTGCTTGTGGTAATTGAATTACTCGGAGCACAAGATAATTACGTGAATGCAGGGCTGAACAAACAAATGCTCGCTACAATACTTTATCTGCGTAATGTGTTGATCTTGTAATTGCTTCTTTATCTAATATTATACTGAATAAATCAGGCGTCTTATTTTATTTATTATTGGTTAAATAAAGGGAATTCTCTGGCTGGAAATAATTTATCTATTTATTAATTTATTTGTTAAAAATTTAAAAAAAAATAATAATAAAAAAAAAATTATAATAAAAAATAATAATAAAAAAAAAAAAATATATATATATATATAGATTTAAATATATATATATATATATATATATATATATATATATAGATAGATATAAATATATATATATATATATATATATATACCGGTATGTATGTATCTATATTAGAAGGTTTAGATTTGTCTTTTTTGAGAAAGGATTGCAGCGTTTAAAGCCATAAATGATAAAATTTACAATTGGCACCGTTTTGCCGTATTATAAATATTCATTCTTTTCTGCAGTAGTGAAAACCTGATACTCTCCATGGAATTATTTCCTTATATTTTTATTTGGGGAAAAAAAGTGTTTTTGTTCCACATTCCAAATGTCTTCTCCGTAATACTCTTTGGCTGAACACCAGTCTAAAAAACACAAAATAAATAAAATAAATTTAATATTTTGAAACCTTTCGTATTCCGAGGGATTGCAAAATTGGCAAAAAAAAGGGAAAAACAAGGAAAAGAATAATAAAAAAAACAAAACAGTATTCTTATGGTATTATTAAAACCTCCTACAGAGTTGCTCGTTAGTAAATTATTATTATTATTTTAAATCTACCCCTTCTAAATTGCCTGTCCCTCTAAGATGCAGTTATTTTTAACCCTTCGAGCGCCAGGTGTGGATTGTTAGCTTGTTAAAGGGTTACTATGTTTTTTTTTATAAGGAAATGCGGCTTATTGTATCTGATTTTTTTGTATTTCTGCAACTCATTAATCATAATAATTATCGTACAGCGAAGCAGTTAATTAGTTATAGACCGCTGTATGTATGACGGGCGACAGTGTGCTGTATGTATGACGGGCGACAGTGTTTCGGAGGCGGAGGAGGAGGGTTTTTTTTTTTTGGAGCTTTCTCCAGCATCTTGAGGGAGGGATTGACAAGTCTGAAACACACAGTCCGTCCCCTCACACTCCTCCTAGCCCAGCACAGTCCACGCTTGATTCCTAGCGTGGAAATAAAACGAATTGCTAGTCGGTCGCCCGGATGGAGAGAAGGACAGGCATCTTCACGCGTGGAGGACCTTCTGAAAGCCTCGGCCGGATCTCCCGCAGCAGAGTCCGCTGCTTAACCGAGACAACTTGCTGACAGCTCGGATTCGACTGACATCGGAGTTCCAGAAATGATGCCGATGTGTTCGCAATGTGCCTTGTGGGGCTTTCAAGCAGAGTACGCGCTTCGTGAGGGGGAAGCAGGCTGCGTCCTGCCCAGGATTAGGGATTTTGAGTCTTCTTCTTCCGTGACAAGGCACAAGGTGTAGAAGAAGCTGTGGGCAGAACACCGTGAAATGTCTGCCCCCTTGAGCCCTGGTCCTCAGCCCCACTCATGGGATGTGGATTCATAAAGCCTCGCATTGGATTCGGCCACTTGGGAACACTGAGGGTTCAGCCCAAAGTCTCGCTCTTCCTGACTATGATCTTCCTTTTCACCTACTTTTTCTACTGCCTGACCGGGTCCTGCTGTGAGTCTCAGCCGGGTAACCCCTCTCCGCGGGCAGGGCTGGCGGCAGCCCATGCGCCGTCTTCTTCCATGGGGACCTTGGCCAGTGGTGCCCAAGACCCGTTGCACTCCGGTTCTGCTTTGGGGGGACTCTTGCGCTCTAGGTCTGTTCTCGGAGACCCAGTACACTCTAGCGCTGTTTCTGTGGAGAAGTTGCAGCCTGACATGGTTCTTAAGGACTCCATAGAGTCCAACTCTTATCTTCAGCGCTCTTTGCACTCCGGCTCCGCTCCGAAGGACTCCTGGAGCTTCGGTTCCGCACAGGAGTACCCTGCACACACAAACTCCGCAGGTGCCGAGGAGGCACGGAACTCTATATCCAATGGCTCTGCGGGGAGATTGACGGGACCATCTCATCCCACCAAAGCCGTGCACAGACACACTCAAAGCCCCGGTGCTGTCTCCATTCACACCGGCGCTGGGAGTAAGAAGTTCCCCCAGGCTATAATTGTAGGTGTGAAGAAGGGTGGAACCCGGGCACTGCTGGAGTTCCTTAGAATTCACCCAGATGTCAGGGCGCTGGGGGCCGAACCCCACTTTTTTGACAGATGCTATGACAAGGGACTGGAATGGTACAGGTAAGGACATTAATATGAGAATATAGAATTTGACAGCAGATCAGACCCATTTTTTTTAGGCTGTAAATCATTCTTTGGTCTCATTTTACATCCAGGAGTCATATTCCTATCCCGTGCATGTTTAAATTCCTTCACTGTGTTAACCTCTACCACTTCTGCTGAGAGGCTGTTCCATTTGTCCACCACCCTTTCAGTAAAAGGAAAACATAATCTGGATGTGCCTCTGGCTGAAACCTATGGAGAAAATCCCATTAACGCCAGAGGGTTTCATGGAGCAGCAGAAGTAGCGTCAGGTCCATCAAGTAGGAGATGGGTGGCTTCAGGATGACTTCTAGACACTCAGCCTGAACCCTGATGGTTAGACCACAGATACAGACAGCTGTAACGGTTTTGTTCTGGGATTCTCTTATATCCAGGATTAATAAACACAAAATACTAAACTCCACATGATATTGGAATTTCCTACTGCTCAGACTAGTTTTAGATTGTAAGCTCACGAGGACCCCCCATTCTTGCCAGGAACTCTGTATGAAAGTGCCATAAGGCTAGATGGCAGCTCACGGACAGGGTCCTCAACTCCTGCTGTATCTGTAAATGGATCGGTGTTGTTTAACCAGTTAACTCCCATATTTACGCTACGGAATATGTCAGCACGTCATAAATGAATAATAATAATAGCAAACACGAGCTAGAAGGTAACCGCGTACCTCGTGTGACCTCGGAAACGCTCGCTCTCCTGTAAGTTTAGGGCTATTGAGTTAATCGAAGCAGATTTAAAGTCATTTATAGATAACGGATGTCCCCGTTAGCAGCCTAATTTTTTTTAACACTTTCAATACCATAAGCTCTGGAATTCCAAGGGAACTTGTCAAAGCAACTGTTAGTAGCCAGAGGGCAAGTTGTAAAGATGTATTTGGGTCTGAAACTTTTTTTTTGTGGATTTTCTAATAAATAAATAAATACATAAATAAAATAATTTCTTTTAATGTAAATGACCTGTTTTGATGTTTGCTGAGTATACTGTTTATCAGGGTCTTGTTTCGCATGTTTTTTTTTATATATATAGGACCTGATGGGTTTTTGAATGGTCCAAAGTTTCGAGATTCTTAGAGGAAATATTTTTTCACCCCCTGGAATGTTCAGTGGATTTTTGGAACAAGAAATCTATACCAAGATTTTATTTTTTATCTAAAAAAAATACATTATAGTCTCTAAACACATTTTTTATATATATATATAAAAAAATATTAAGTAATCTGACCTCTAGTTTGGGAAAGTTAAGTTCTTGCATTTACTTTTTGTAAATATTTGTAGAGAATAGATAATGACATCTGGCGATGACATCATTATATAATCCTCTATATAACAGAGGATTCATTTAATACATTTAGAACGTTGGGGTCAAGGAGCGTGGGAAATAAGATGGAAGGGTCCATAAAATACTCTAAATTGTTGAGGCTGGAAAGAGAAAGACTCCCAGAGAGGTTAAGTTCCCTCATTGTATGAGCCTCTACCACCTCTGCTGGGACGTTGTTCCACTTATCTACCATCCCACAGATACTGGCTAGGCAGTCTGTTTCTACTTTTCCATTTCCCAGCTGTCCTGTATTGAAAAGACATCTCGGTTTTAACATGTTTGGGAAATCGAATGTTTCCCATTGTACTGTAATAATTAATATTGTTTGAACTTGTTGCCAACGGGCTTATAAAAAAACCAACTTCTTTTCTTTTTGGAGAAAATTCCAATAGAAATGCGAGTGTTTAGTAAGAGCTGTAAGAGGAGGTTTTTATGCTCTGTGAGCAATTTTATTTGGGCATTTAATGGAAGGAGCGTTGCGTTTGATCTGTGTCTGGGGCACATACTGTCCGTATTTCCTAGCCCTCCTTTGCCAAAAATGTGATAACAATACACAGCTTTATGGTAGCATAAAACACGCATCTAATGTATGATTACATGGGCTGGATCACCCCTGGCTATCGTTCGGATCCAGACAGTTTCCTCTTTCACATTGCAAGGCTGTTGCCGGTGCAGTCGGGGAAAAAGAAACATATAATCTGCCGGCAGATCGGCCCCATTCGGCCCCCGTCTAGTCAGCTGTTTCTCCTGCTGTAACGACTCAGACCTTAATCAGTCGTTGGTCTCGTCTTAGATTCAGGAGCCGTATGCCTATCCCATGCATGTTTAATACCCTCACTGTATTACCCTCTACCGCTTCTGCTGGGAGACTGTTCAGTTTATCTACCACCCATGTCTCCAAATTAGCATCATCGTCATTCCTTAGAAGCTAATGCTATTAGAAAATTACCAAACCGCACTTTTTCCTATAAATGTAGAACGGCTTAAGGTGCAGCTAAGTAGCAGATTTGTCATTTTCTACATTCCACTGAAGCTTTAAATATATATAAAAACAACTTTAAAGAAACATTTTTAATTTCCATGTGAACATCCTATCAGCGCCACCGTCCGTGTCACATGATGTTTAAGCATTCCCTTAAAAAATGATGAATTATGATCTTAATGCTGCATTTGGTCCTAAAAGTGTAAAAATCAGAAGAGTAGCTGGAACTGCAGCTTTAAATAACTTTGTGAAAATCCAAATGAATCGCAAATGTTGGGTCCGTCCGGGTTATTATTCTTAGTTTGGGTGTTTAATTCATTCGTTGATGATTCTGCCGATGAGTTGGGAGTCCGGGGTCGCTTCTTATTAAGTTTCCGTATGATATCTTCCGCCCCGAGTTGTTCGGAATCTCGCTAACTCGTTTCCAGGCTGTTGTTATTTTGGGTAAAACTTACTAATAGCGCTAACAAGAGGGTCATGGCCTCCGCAACGTGATACTCGTAGGATACTAAACACTCGGTGTCATGACCCTCGCAGGGTGCCGTCCGCGATAACCTGTTCCTCTCTAAATATGTCGAACCCCTGCAGGTCTCAGCTGCACATTACCCAGAAGCCTCTTCTCGTTCCAAGACTGCCTTGAAGTATCAGGACTTGTTCTTCAGTCTCAGGGTTGATGATCAGTGTCACAAAAACTGGAGTTTTTTTTTAAATAAATTTTATATTAATTTTTAGATTTATTTATTTTTTGATGCCAGCGTTTTTGCATTGGGGACAAAGTAAGGTTGTGGGAAATCCTTTTGTACAGCACTGCGGAATAGGATGGCGTTATAAAACATTGAATAATAATAATCGTTGTATAAAATTCCAGATACAGGTTCACTAAACGCAGCGTTGCTCGTTGCCGCAGCTCTCTTAGACCGCGATCTACAGTGTTTATTATACGTCAGATACTCTCCAAACACTTCTAATGCTTTTGAGAGGCTCCCCTGCCTAATCCTGAGGAGATTAGCGGCTCTTTGTAACGGTGCCGGCGTCTTCACGCCCCAGAAGCCGGTTCCGATAATGTTCTTAGTGTCAAACTGTCTATAAAGGGAATTAGGCTTCTCTGATACAGCGTGCGCTCTCATTCCTCCTGTCTGTCTCAATCTCCATATCTCAGAGATGGGGAGGGGGGGGTCAATGATATTGGCAGTTCCAGATACTCCGTATCCCCCCAGGACCCCCGGGTGTCACCGCGTTGGAAATCTAATCCGTAACTTTAGAGAAATCGCCCGAGAGTTACGAACATGTAGCAACCAGAAGAGGAGGATCTGCGGGAAACCAAACCGTTCATATTCATGAACTTCTTGAAATGGTTCCCCCCCCCCCCCCTGTTTTTAACAAACTGAGTGACGTAAGAAGGCAGATTACGCGGAATCCTGTGATTTATCCGCACGGTCGGGGATGACGGCTGAATTGTAGTGACAGGGAATACTCGATCAGCTTTTGTGGAATTCTTTTTTTTTTAGAGCTGGAAGGTTTCCCCATAATGGAAAAATTATATTTAAAAATATATTCAAAAACAGCTTGGTTACAGACATTACGTATTTCTAAATTCACATCATATTTGAACAACTTAATTTAAAGGTTATATTCCAAAGTGTTTTTACTTAGTACCCCATAAACTGCCCGTAGCAATGCTAAATATTCGTTAAAAATAAAACTCCTCTTGATGGGGTGCCTGCGACTCTCAGCTATATCCGGGAGCCTTCTAAATGAGCCGACCCCGACACTCTTTAAATAATAAGCCCTTTAAGTGCCCGACATGCAGATTCTATGTAGCGACTCATCAGATTTGTTAATCAAGTGACCCTAATACCGGTCGTCATGGAGACCTTGACTTGTCATTATTTAAAGATACACTTAATCGGGTCACCTGCATTCAAGCAGGGATATCACCCATAACATACTGGGAACAAAAGCACCAACTGGGAGTCTCATAAATGATCACAGCGGGGAGAATAGGAAGGAGTCAGGCTGTGCGACCAGGAGAATCTGCCCCTTCACCCTGAGACTGGGGCAAAAACCCTGAGATTCGGGGCAAAGTCTGAGCATGCTCAGGGGAGCTGCTATTATAATGGGGTTTTTTTAAGCCAGGGACCCCCCAGCGCTGACGCTGGGGTTGGGGCGTCTTCTAAGCCTAGCCATTAAAATTATTGGAAACACAAAAGAGTCCAACTCAGACCTTCTCTGTGAATTAGCCGAGTGTTCCTACTCCAGTTCAAGTGAGTGATGATGGGTTACGAGTACTGCTTTCAATTGGTTTAATGTGCGGCATTGAAGTAGTCCTCTCCTACAGAAAAAAAGATGGCAGCCGTCAGCAATCATCATTGCTTAAGTTTTATGAAGTCATTAAACGTTCGAAAACAAAACACCATCGAGGGATACTATAGACGGAGGCGAGTTCGCGTGAAGAAGGTTTGACTAATTAGTTATAAGACGGGGCTCACGTTTCTCTCCTGCCATCCATTGGCTTCGCCTGCCAATAATTCCTTCGAGTAACCGGCGCTCCCGTCAATGCCTCGTCAATGCACTTCCCCATATCGACTTAAACAATGCTAAACGCAACGTCGGAGCTCCCTGTGGGGTTTCTAGATGGGTTTAACCCTTTGCTGACACAATACACGGTAAAATGATCCTTTTTTTGACTCATCAAAAATGATTTGTTGAGAAAGCATCAACATATCCCAATCATCGAGTTGCCAAACAACATTACTGGCAGTGAGGGCTTACAACCTAAACTCACCCAGGATTGAATTCCCTTATCTATTTTACTCATGATAACCCTGCATGCATTTCATATCTAGAAAAACATCCAAAAAAAGATCGCATATAAAAGACTTAAATAAAAAAACACTACCCAGTGCGTAAGGTAAAGATGGCTCTGCCTGTAAGATGACAATTTAGTGCATCGTCCTCGTGGCTGTCCATGCCCGTGTTCATAGTGTTGTCTATTAATATATTCTGTGTCACTGTGGTAGAGCTTCCCTTAGCTTTGTTATCAGTCGCGATCTTGGCCATGAAATGAGCTACCGGCTGGGCTATCGGAGATCTCCGTGCCCCGGGCGGTGTCTTGCTTGCCCTGGGTTTGTATGAACGGGCAGAGGATGCGCATCCGGTTTCCTTAGATCGGTTTAAATGATACCATATGGGCAGTGGAAGCACCGGGACAGCCCCGCACCGGATCTGTCAGATGTCACTGCTTCCCGGCCGCGCTGGCCTCTTTCTACATTGGGTAGTATCAGCCGTGTGCCTTTCACATTGGCCGTATCCATTCTTGTTTGGATAATTAAGCAGGCGGCCACAAAGATTTACGTTATTTCTTTCGCTCTCCTGGACGCTGCCCCATCACAGGGGAAGTATTAATAGTCCAGGTTCCGAAATATGTAAACTGCTAGAATGGTCGTTGGTCTTGTCTTAGATTCAGCAGCCATAGGCCTATCCCATGCATGTTTTAATCCCCTCACTGTATTAGCCTCTACCACTTCTGCTGGGAGGCTGTTCCGCTTATCTAGTATCATCTCAGGTGATAGAGTACTCTTACCAGTCTTACCAGGCTCTTGATTGCTCTGGAATTATCATGCTCCTGTTGAAATGGCTTGGAAATTGACCGGATCAGGCTCATAACAACAGAGAATTCCCAAAGCCACACTAAGTCCCTCTAAAAATACCATCCACAACAATCTCACTTTAGTGTGATTTTTATATACAACCCATCACGTGTGTATAGCATAGAAAATGAGTGTACTGAGCGTGTGCAAGACCTGTACAGGAGTATGCTTCCTGCTTTAGTAAAGGTAGGTGGGGGAGGAGTTAAATAAAATAGACAAATCCAATATCAATTTAAGATGAAAACAGGGCTGGAGCGGACCTGTAACACCCTATGAAGATGATTTTTTTTCCTTCCTTATGAGGCTGAACAAATTAAGTTGCCTGTAAGAGGGGAAACATTTGTTACATGCAGGGTTGGTTATGGCGAATGTACCTGACAAAGTAACCGTATCAAAGCAGATGGCGAAAGCTACAAGGCGAAACATTTTAACAAGGCTCACCTTTAAAGTTCACGTTTCTCTTTGACATATGAAGTTGAATTCGTATCTTACCGGTCGACTTCATGCTTTTGCAAACAAATGCACTGGAATGGTGGATTTCAAACAATACTAAAAGCCCAACGGCGGTAGTGGCTGCACCTAATTCAATAATAATAATAATTATATTAATAATATTACATAAAATACCATTGCGTAATAGTAAATAATGCAATCTAAGCAATTGAAAAATGTTTAATCTAAAAAATACATTTTAAAGCATAATTTAAGACGTTCTAGACTGCTCTGTTTCCAGGAAAGGGGAACTCATTTTCATTCGCACCTTTTCACAAGAAAACTTCCTGAACATAGGGATGTGAAAGGCACACCAGGAAGTTACTGAATCCATGTGAAAAATATATAAACAGAAATCAAAAAGCGTATTGGTTTATTTGGTAAATTTGCTTCTTTGGCAGAATCTGGTTGGTTTTGGGGTCCCTGAGAGGGAGGGGTTCAGGAGGCTGTGGGTATAAAATATTTTTATGGAACACACTTTTATGCCGTAAAAGCCGAGTACTATATTCATGCCTGGAGCGACTCCCCCGTTGCGGGATGTGGGTAGGCGGTCTCGCTCATGTTGGTGGGCGGACCCCATGGCGTCAGTGGGCGGCCCGATGACATCAGTGGGAAGTGGGCGAGGAGTGGGGCATCCCCCAATGCTGCTTCCCGGGCCCCGGAGTTTTCCTGTAGTGACTCAGAGACCCGGGGAAGCTGTGCTTCACCCGAAGACTCCGGCGAAACCCAGGAGAGTTGCCAGGTATGATCATATTGCTCTATCAATATTTACCCGTAGTTAAGGTAACGAGTTTAACACGCCGATAACTGGCCGAGGAAAGCCTCGCAGGCAGTTCATGTTGGGCTTTTTATACTGTGTGGCATGAAGGCAATCAGGGATAATTTGTCTAATTGAAGACATCTTGTGCATTTCCTATTTGTTTCTTTCCATGATGTCTGAAGCAAGGACATGGGAATGTTTACAGCACGCAAGGCATGAGGGTCCCAGCGTTTCGACCGCAGAGGCCGTTAACACCAGCGGAAGTGGAAAACAAACTACTTTGGTCTCATCTTCTGGCATATTAAGGGCATGGACCTCTTCTGCGCATCCCCCGTGGATCACAGAGGCTTCCATTGCTCTCCCAGCCGGCACCAGACCCCCTCCACACATCGGAGATGCTTTTCAGGTTGACAGCACCCCTCACCCCCGGTACCCCCGATATTTTCACTGTATAAAGAGGAAGAAATGTGAAAATTGAGAGAAAAGTCTTCTTTTTCAGCCACCGGGTATATCTGTCATTATACAAACCTTTACATCCTACGTGTTACTAACAGAACGTACCCTTAGGTGACATTTGTAATACAGGAAGGCAGTTATTGCAGGATAAGTACAAATATATTGCAAGAGAAAATACCGGCTGCTATCATTAACCGGCTGCTAAAAAAAGCCAAGCTGTCTCACGAGCGGGAGTAACGTTTTCTGCAGAATTGGGTTTCTGAGCAACAGGTTGGTAAATCGAGGCAGCGAAGACCCCGTGTCCCACCTGCCCCGGAATCTGCTGCTGAACTCCAAAGAGCGCAATGCTTTCCCTTGGGCAGGACAGAGAATGGCGTCCGTTCTTTTCAGGCAGATGTCATTCATTTGTGGTCCCTCGCAGCATTTTATGTAAACGGTACTGGTCTGAAGGTTTAAAGCTCATCCAAGGCATCGCTGGGCTCACAGATCGCATGAGCCAGCGTAAGCCACATTGTTCTGAATTGTTTCCATGAGACATTTTTAAGCCAGGCGAGGTGTCTGCTGGCAAATCCTGTGGCGCACGTCCCAAGTCAAAAGGATAGTCTCGTCTCATACAGCCCCCCCAAATAGAGAATGCATATTAAAGGGAGAATTGTAGTCCCTGACAGCCTCACCAAGAAAGAATGCCTATTAGAAACAGAATTAGACAGGCGATAGGAACCATTCGGCCTATCTAGTCTGGCCATATGTTGTAAGTAAAGCACAAAAAATAAACGTTATCCTAGGAAGAAGCTGCAGTTCCAGATCTGCAGCAGAACATCTCCTCCGTGGTCCAATGATTCTTGCCACCGACTGACTGCTTGTACATTTAAAGGGACTTCTTATCTGTCATTAAAGTGCACATGATGGCTGGAGTGCCCCTGTAATGTACTCTGCGAGTATTTAATATGCATACATTAACCTTCTACTTTAGTAGAAGCTGCAGCTCCAAGCCAAGGATCTGGGAGTGGGGGGGCTAAGAGCAAAGATCTGGATTCTGGGTCGGATAATCATGCGTTCTCCAGAAGCCAGTTGTAGAAAGTTACACATCGAGAGTTCAAAGATCACCTGCAACAAATGCGTCCCCCCCCTCGAACAAGCATTTCAAAGCCCCTCTAGGGTATCAGTGGGCTATTGTGCGCTCGGCTCGCATTTTTAGGCTGCACTTGAAACGTGTAAACTGCGGGGGTTCAAACAGCTTGGGTTTTTGTTACATTGCTTTTCCCCGGAGGGCACTTTATTTCACTGTTCTGTATAAACCTGCGGCTTCCCCTGACCAGGAATTCACTGGGAAACTTCATCGGTTTCATGGACCAACAACAGACCCTCTCTCTTTCCTTAGGTCCGGCTCTAGGGTTTCATTAGAGCTTGAAAGGCAGAGTTCTTTCTCATCTAGGCTAACGGTTAAGTTATCTGATCTTCTTTTAAGGCAACATCTGGCATGTTGGGAACTCTTGCAGGAATCCGGGGGTTATGTTCACTGTTCACATACCAACAAACACAATTCATTGGACTTCTTTCATTCCGTGTTCAGGTTTCCTGACGCGGAGACAGCATGGGGAATATACGTTACGGTTTGGAATCTAGTAAAGCAACATGGCGTGTAAGAGAATCCAGAAGCCCATATCAGAAGGTTAAAGGGTATGTTTGCCCCGGGAAGCTTACGATCGATAGGCATGTCTGGCGGGGAGGCAGGTATCTGCCGTCGGTTGTGTAAGATGTCTTGGCGTAGGCGGCTTTGGTTTGGTCCGGGATGGGAATCTGCTGACGAAAAGGAAGTTCCTGAGATATGGAGATGGAGATTCCCGTATGGAGCGCATGCCTTGACGTCATTCCCATTGTGTGTTATTCTGTGAGAGATAGCCAACAGGCAGCAGTCCAGATGTTGTGGAACAGTAACTCCCATAATGCTTTAAGCAACCAGCCAATACCTCCCAACAGTCCCGATTTCAGGGTATTGTCCTGTTTGTGTGGGCAGTGGGGATCATGAGCCAGTTGGGAAGATCCACTGATCAGCGGTGGTCTCCCGGGTTCTTAAGACGCTCTGAAGCTGAGCGCTGCCTGTTCACTTCGGCCACTTGCCCCTCTCCCCGTCTCTTGCCTCGGACCCCTGGAATGTTAGGGTGGAAAGCCGCCCCCTAAACAGAAAATGAATGTGTTTATAAATGTGTAAGGAAGGCACACTCCATGACGTTAATGCGCATGGTGGCTGGGAGTTATTAGCTCGTAATTAACACGTTTTCATCCAAATCGCTTACGGGGATTCAGTAAATAAATGGAATCTGATTTTTTAAGCCTCGTTTTTTTAAATCAATTAGATCGTATTTTGTTATTTACGTTCCACGTACGAATACCCCATCTACAAATGTGATATTAGACGTACTGTACGCACCCTATATAATTATGATAATGCTAATGTGGTTTTGAGGATAAGAAACCTTTTTTAATGCCTATAAATAGTTCAAAAGGGATTTTAACTAGACTTGGGCACCAGGGGGCTCTTCGTGTTCGTCTTCGTGCTCGTCTTCGGGGAAAAAAAAATCTTCGTATTCCGCGAATATTCGCCCGTTCCTGTCTTCTCTTCGGGCGAATATTCGCGGACATTCTTCGTGCTCGTTTAATCTTCGTTTTCCTCCTGGTTGCCTAGCAGGGGTTAATACGGGGTTAATAACACATCACAGCAGCAGCAGCTGCCGTGAAGGTACGTGTGTGCAGCTCTATTGGTCGTTTCGGCAGGGGGCTGGTCTGGCATCAACGAGTGAATTGCAGAACTGCAGAATGCACTTCATTCGTTGATGGCAGGCGAGCCCCCTGCCGAAACGACCAATAGAGTTGCACACACATACCGAGGTGTACTGTCCATAGATGTTTAATAAAAGAATAGGGAATATTTTACATTTTTAAATTGATTTTGGACCACTTTACATGCCTAACATTTGCTACCTATTTACAATGGCATACTTTGCAACAACCCAACTTACTTATTGGACAGGACTGGAAAATAGCAGGACTGTCCACCAAAATCTTGGGTGTGTTGGCAGGTATGCTGATGGAAAAATGTTGGACAAGAACTAAAAAATAGCTTAGGGTTAATGTACGGTTATGTTTAAGATTAGTAGCAGTGCACTGGTTTGGTTAAAGATGGATTATGTCTAAATAATAATAATTTAATTTTAATGTTTTTTTTTTAAAAAAAAATAGGGGTTTATTTAAATGTATTTTAAAGTTAGATTTATTATTTAGTACTTGATTATATTTATTAAATGTTTATAGTAGCGTTACCTACCAAGCTATAACTACCTATGTGTATTTGCATTTTGCATACCTAGTTTAGCTAAATTAGATGGGACAGGACTGGAAAAAAGCAGGACTGTCCCTGAAAAAGTTGGGTCTGTTGGCAGGTATGTGGATGGAAAAATGTTATAGGGTGAAGTGTGAGTTATAGTGTTAATGTAATGCTATTAGTGAGTGAAGGCCAGGGCAAATAACAAGGAAAACGTCCTTGTGTTTTGTGCATTGTAAGTGTGTGTGTATGTGTGTTATGTGTGATGTCACTGTGTGTTATATGTGTTATATGTGTTATTGTGTGTGTTATGTTTGGTTGGTTGTGTATCAGAAGGAAAATAATGAAATGGAAAAGGAAATGGGAAAGGCAAATGAGTGGGCAATTGGCGACCCGCTCACCTGTTTCACCCCAGGGCAAAGCACCCAAACACTGTCAGTCTTAGACGTTTGGCAGCAGACTTCCAGAGCTCAGACACAAGGCCCTAGCGTAAGCTGGCCACTCCGGCGGAGGTAGCAGGCGTTGCCACACCGCAAACAGAGGCAGCCAGGGGGGAGAAACTGCCCTTACCATTAGGGACATTTTGGGCATGACTCTAGCCAGGAAGCGAACTGGCAGAGAAGAGATGCTGGCACCACCACCAGCAGCAGCATTGAAAAGGCGAATGAGTGGGCAATTGGCGACCCACTCACCTGTTTCACCCCAGGGCAAAGCACCCAAACACTGTCAGTCTTAGACGTTTGGCAGCAGACTTCCAGAGCTCAGACACAAGGCCCTAGCGTAAGCTGGCCACTCCGGCGGAGGTAGCAGGCGTTGCCACACCGCAGACAGAGGCAGCCAGGGGGGAGAAACTGCCCTTACCATTAGGGACATTTGATTCATGACACTAGCCAGGAAGCGAACTGGCATCGAAGAGACACTGGCACCACCAGCAGCAGCAGCAGCAGCAGAATTGGGAAAGGCGAATGAGTGGGCAATTGGCGACCCACTCACCTGTTTCACCCCAGGGCAAAGCACCCAAACACTGTCAGTCTTAAACGTTTGGCAGCAGACTTCCAGAGCTCAGACACAAGGCCCTAGCGTAAGCTGGCCACTCCGGCGGAGGTAGCAGGCGTTGCCACACCGCAGACAGAGGCAGCCAGGGGGGAGAAACTGCCCTTACCATTAGGGACATTTGATTCATGACACTAGCCAGGAAGCGAACTGGCAGAGAAGAGACACTGGCACCACCACCAGCAGCAGAATTGGGAAAGGCGAATGAGTGGGCAATTGGCGACCCACTCACCTGTTTCACCCCAGGGCAAAGCACCCAAACACTGTCAGTCTTAGACGTTTGGCAGCAGACTTCCAGAGCTCAGACACAAGGCCCTAGCGTAAGCTGGCCACTCCGGCGGAGGTAGCAGGCGTTGCCACACCGCAAACAGAGGCAGCCAGGGGGGAGAAACTGCCCTTACCATTAGGGACATTTTGGGCATGACTCTAGCCAGGAAGCGAACTGGCAGAGAAGAGATGCTGGCACCACCACCAGCAGCAGCATTGAAAAGGCGAATGAGTGGGCAATTGGCGACCCACTCACCTGTTTCACCCCAGGGCAAAGCACCCAAACACTGTCAGTCTTAGACGTTTGGCAGCAGACTTCCAGAGCTCAGACACAAGGCCCTAGCGTAAGCTGGCCACTCCGGCGGAGGTAGCAGGCGTTGCCACACCGCAGACAGAGGCAGCCAGGGGGGAGAAACTGCCCTTACCATTAGGGACATTTGATTCATGACACTAGCCAGGAAGCGAACTGGCATCGAAGAGACACTGGCACCACCAGCAGCAGCAGCAGCAGCAGAATTGGGAAAGGCGAATGAGTGGGCAATTGGCGACCCACTCACCTGTTTCACCCCAGGGCAAAGCACCCAAACACTGTCAGTCTTAAACGTTTGGCAGCAGACTTCCAGAGCTCAGACACAAGGCCCTAGCGTAAGCTGGCCACTCCGGCGGAGGTAGCAGGCGTTGCCACACCGCAGACAGAGGCAGCCAGGGGGGAGAAACTGCCCTTACCATTAGGGACATTTGATTCATGACACTAGCCAGGAAGCGAACTGGCAGAGAAGAGACACTGGCACCACCACCAGCAGCAGAATTGGGAAAGGCGAATGAGTGGGCAATTGGCGACCCACTCACCTGTTTCACCCCAGGGCAAAGCACCCAAACACTGTCAGTCTTAGACGTTTGGCAGCAGACTTCCAGAGCTCAGACACAAGGCCCTAGCGTAAGCTGGCCACTCCGGCGGAGGTAGCAGGCGTTGCCACACCGCAGACAGAGGCAGCCAGGGGGGAGAAACTGCCCTTACAATTAGGGACATTTTGGGCATGACTCTAGCCAGGAAGCGAACTGGCAGAGAAGAGATGCTGGCACCACCACCACCACCACCACCACCACCAGCAGCATTGAAAAATTGGAAAGGCGAATGAGTGGGCAATTGGCGACCCACTCACCTGTTTCACCCCAGGGCAAAGCACCCAAACACTGTCAGTCTTAGACGTTTGGCAGCAGACTTCCAGAGCTCAGACACTAGGCCCTAGCGTAAGCTGGCCACTCCGGCGGAGGTAGCAGGCGTTGCCACACCGCAGACAGAGGCAGCCAGGGGGGAGAAACTGCCCTTACCATTAGGGACATTTGATTCATGACACTAGCCAGGAAGCGAACTGGCATCGAAGAGACACTGGCACCACCAGCAGCAGCAGCAGCAGCAGAATTGGGAAAGGCGAATGAGTGGGCAATTGGCGACCCACTCACCTGTTTCACCCCAGGGCAAAGCACCCAAACACTGTCAGTCTTAGACGTTTGGCAGCAGACTTCCAGAGCTCAGACACTAGGCCCTAGCGTAAGCTGGCCACTCCGGCGGAGGTAGCAGGCGTTGCCACACCGCAGACAGAGGCAGCCAGGGGGGAGAAACTGCCCTTACCATTAGGGACATTTGATTCATGACACTAGCCAGGAAGCGAACTGGCATCGAAGAGACACTGGCACCACCAGCAGCAGCAGCAGCAGCAGCAGAATTGGGAAAGGCGAATGAGTGGGCAATTGGCGACCCACTCACCTGTTTCACCCCAGGGCAAAGCACCCAAACACTGTCAGTCTTAGACGTTTGGCAGCAGACTTCCAGAGCTCAGACACAAGGCCCTAGCGTAAGCTGGCCACTCCGGCGGAGGTAGCAGGCGTTGCCACACCGCAAACAGACGCAGCCAGAGGGGAGAAACTGCCCTTACCACTAGGGACATTTTGGGCATGACTCTAGCCAGGAAGCGAACTGGCAGAGAAGAGATGCTGGCACCACCACCACCACCAGCAGCAGCATTGAAAAATGGGAAAGGCGAATGAGTGGGCAATTGGCGACCCACTCACCTGTTTCACCCCAGGGCAAAGCACCCAAACACTGTCAGTCTTAGACGTTTGGCAGCAGACTTCCAGAGCTCAGACACAAGGCCCTAGCGTAAGCTGGCCACTCCGGCGGAGGTAGCAGGCGTTGCCACACCGCAGACAGAGGCAGCCAGGGGGGAGAAACTGCCCTTACAATTAGGGACATTTTGGGCATGACTCTAGCCAGGAAGCGAACTGGCAGAGAAGAGATGCTGGCACCACCACCAGCAGCAGCATTGAAAAGGCGAATGAGTGGGCAATTGGCGACCCACTCACCTGTTTCACCCCAGGGCAAAGCATCCAAACACTGTCAGTCCTTGGCGTTTGGGAGCGGACTTCCAGAGCTCAGACACAAGGCCCTAGCGTAAGCTGGCTACATTGGCGGAGGTAGCAGGCGTTGCCACACCGCAGCAAGTGCAACCAGGGGGGAGAAACTGCCCTCACCATCAGGGACATTCGAGGCATGACACTAGCCAGGAAGCGAACTGGCATTGAAGAGAGACACTGGCACCACCACCAGCAGCAGCAGAATTGGGAAAGGCAAATGAGTGGGCAATTGACGACCCGCTCACCTGTTTCACCCCAGGGCAAAGCATCCAAACACTGTCAGTCCTTGGCGTTTGGGAGCGGACTTCCAGAGCTCAGACACAAGGCCCTAGCGTAAGCTGGCTACATTGGCGGAGGTAGCAGGCGTTGCCACACCGCAGCAAGTGCAACCAGGGGGGAGAAACTGCCCTTACCATAAGGGACAATTAAGGCATGACACTAGCCAGGAAGCGAACTGGCAGAGAAGAGATGCTGGCACCACCAGCAGCAGCAGCAGCAGCAGCAGCAGCAGCAGCAGCATTGGAAAAGGCAAATGAGTGGGCAATTGACGACCCGCTCACCTGTTTCACCCCAGGGCAAAGCATCCAAACACTGTCAGTCCTTGGCGTTTGGGAGCGGACTTCCAGAGCTCAGACACAAGGCCCTAGCGTAAGCTGGCTACATTGGCGGAGGTAGCAGGCGTTGCCACACCGCAGCAAGTGCAACCAGGGGGGAGAAACTGCCCTCACCATCAGGGACATTCGAGGCATGACACTAGCCAGGAAGCGAACTGGCATTGAAGAGAGACACTGGCACCACCACCAGCAGCAGCAGAATTGGGAAAGGCAAATGAGTGGGCAATTGACGACCCGCTCACCTGTTTCACCCCAGGGCAAAGCATCCAAACACTGTCAGTCCTTGGCGTTTGGGAGCGGACTTCCAGAGCTCAGACACAAGGCCCTAGCGTAAGCTGGCTACATTGGCGGAGGTAGCAGGCGTTGCCACACCGCAGCAAGTGCAACCAGGGGGGAGAAACTGCCCTTACCATAAGGGACAATTAAGGCATGACACTAGCCAGGAAGCGAACTGGCAGAGAAGAGATGCTGGCACCACCAGCAGCAGCAGCAGCAGCAGCAGCAGCATTGGAAAAGGCAAATGAGTGGGCAATTGACGACCCGCTCACCTGTTTCACCCCAGGGCAAAGCATCCAAACACTGTCAGTCCTTGGCGTTTGGGAGCGGACTTCCAGAGCTCAGACACAAGGCCCTAGCGTAAGCTGGCTACATTGGCGGAGGTAGCAGGCGTTGCCACACCGCAGCAAGTGCAACCAGGGGGGAGAAACTGCCCTTACCATAAGGGACAATTAAGGCATGACACTAGCCAGGAAGCGAACTGGCAGAGAAGAGATGCTGGCACCACCAGCAGCAGCAGCAGCAGCAGCAGCAGCAGCAGCAGCATTGGAAAAGGCAAATGAGTGGGCAATTGACGACCCGCTCACCTGTTTCACCCCAGGGCAAAGCATCCAAACACTGTCAGTCCTTGGCGTTTGGGAGCGGACTTCCAGAGCTCAGACACAAGGCCCTAGCGTAAGCTGGCTACATTGGCGGAGGTAGCAGGCGTTGCCACACCGCAGCAAGTGCAACCAGGGGGGAGAAACTACCCTCACCATCAGGGACATTCGAGGCATGACACTAGCCAGGAAGCGAACTGGCATTGAAGAGAGACACTGGCACCACCACCAGCAGCAGCAGAATTGGGAAAGGCGAATGAGTGGGCAATTGACGACCCGCTCACCTGTTTCACCCCAGGGCAAAGCATCCAAAAACTGTCAGTCCTTGGCGTTTGGGAGCGGACTTCCAGAACTCAGACACAAGGCCCTAGCGTAAGCTGGCTACACCGGCGGAGGTAGCAGGCGTTGCCACACCGCAGCAAGTGCAACCAGGGGGGAGAAACTACCCTCACCATCAGGGACATTCGAGGCATGACACTAGCCAGGAAGCGAACTGGCATTGAAGAGAGACACTGGCACCACCACCAGCAGCAGCAGAATTGGGAAAGGCGAATGAGTGGGCAATTGACGACCCGCTCACCTGTTTCACCCCAGGGCAAAGCATCCAAAAACTGTCAGTCCTTGGCGTTTGGGAGCGGACTTCCAGAACTCAGACACAAGGCCCTAGCGTAAGCTGGCTACACCGGCGGAGGTAGCAGGCGTTGCCACACCGCAGCAAGTGCAACCAGGGGGGAGAAACTACCCTCACCATCAGGGACATTCGAGGCATGACACTAGCCAGGAAGCGAACTGGCATTGAAGAGAGACACTGGCACCACCACCAGCAGCAGCAGAATTGGGAAAGGCGAATGAGTGGGCAATTGACGACCCGCTCACCTGTTTCACCCCAGGGCAAAGCATCCAAAAACTGTCAGTCCTTGGCGTTTGGGAGCGGACTTCCAGAACTCAGACACAAGGCCCTAGCGTAAGCTGGCTACACCGGCGGAGGTAGCAGGCGTTGCCACACCGCAGCAAGTGCAACCAGGGGGGAGAAACTACCCTCACCATCAGGGACATTCGAGGCATGACACTAGCCAGGAAGCGAACTGGCATTGAAGAGAGACACTGGCACCACCACCAGCAGCAGCAGAATTGGGAAAGGCGAATGAGTGGGCAATTGACGACCCGCTCACCTGTTTCACCCCAGGGCAAAGCATCCAAAAACTGTCAGTCCTTGGCGTTTGGGAGCGGACTTCCAGAGCTCAGACACAAGGCCCTAGCGTAAGCTGGCTACACCGGCGGAGGTAGCAGGCGTTGCCACACCACAGCAAGTGCAACCAGGGGGGAGAAACTACCCTTACCATCAGGGACATTCGAGGCATGACACTAGCCAGGAAGCGAACTGGCATTGAAGAGAGACACTGGCACCACCACCAGCAGCAGCAGAATTGGGAAAGGCAAATGAGTGGGCAATTGACGACCCGCTCACCTGTTTCACCCCAGGGCAAAGCATCCAAGCACTGTCAGTCCTTGGCGTTTGGGAGCAGACCTACAGAACTCAGACACAAGGCCCTAGCGTAAGCTGGCTACACCGGCGGAGGTAGCAGGCGTTGCCACACCGCAGCAAGTGCAACCAGGGGGGAGAAACTACCCTTACCATCAGGGACATTCGAGGCATGACACTAGCCAGGAAGCGAACTGGCATTGAAGAGAGACACTGGCACCACCACCAGCAGCAGCAGAATTGGGAAAGGCGAATGAGTGGGCAATTGACGACCCGCTCACCTGTTTCACCCCAGGGCAAAGCATCCAAGCACTGTCAGTCCTTGGCGTTTGGGAGCAGACCTACAGAACTCAGACACAAGGCCCTAGCATAAGCTAGCTACACCGGCGGAGGTAGCAGGCGTTGCCACACCGCAGCAAGTGCAACCAGGGGGGAGAAACTACCCTTTCCATTAGGGACATCTGAGGCATGATTTCAGCCAGGAAGCGAACTGGCAAAAGATACTGGCACCACCACCAGCAGCAGCGTTGGAAACGGAAAAAGGTGAATGAGTGGGCAATTGACGACCCACTCACCTGTTTCACCCCAGGGCAAAGCATCCAAAGACTGTCAGTCCTAGGCGTTTGGGAGCGGACTTACAGAGCTCAGACACTAGGCCCTAGCGTAAATTGGCTACACCAGCGGAGGTAGCAGGCATTGCCACACCGCAGCAAGTGCAACCAGGGGGAGAAACTACCTTAAACATTAGAGAGAAAAAATTTAACTTTCCAAGCTAAGAGCTGGGTAACCCAATTTGGGCAGATTGAATTTAAGAAAGGCAATCTGCTCCATCAGATGAGGTGCCATGCGTGAGCGCTGTGGACTCAGTATGTTTCCAGTCATAGAAAACACGCGCTCACTTTGAACAGTGGTTGGCGGACATGATAGAAGCTGCTGCGCAACCCATGAGAGTGCAGGCCACACACTCTTCTTTTCATCCCAGTAGCTAAGAGGATCAACATTAGGAGCAGAAGGAACTTCACAGAGGTAAAGTTTGACCATTTCAGCAGCACTACTCTCCTTTCTGCTGCTAGCTCTGTCAGATGGTCCAACTATACTGCCAAGTGCCTCTTCCCAAAACGCAGCTGCTCCACTCAGCTGTGTTGTGCTGCTTGTGGCACTGCTGCTGATGCTGCTGCTAGGGGTAGCAGACCACATCATCTCTTCCTCCTCCTGCACCTCACCCTCCTCGGACAGCATTCCCATTTTACGCTGCCAGTCACGCACCTTGTTGACCAATTGCTCCCGGTAGCTACTGAGAACATTGAATTTCAAAGCTAGCTTTCCCTTAATTCTTGGATCACAAAGGCACGCTAGCATCATTTCGGGACTCTCTTCCATTCGCTTGCGAAGGTGTACTTTTAGCAGATCCTTCAGCTTCCTGACTATGGCTGCTACGTCAGGATGTAGAGTGCCACCTTGAACAGCCTCACGGTTTCCAAGGAACACATCCATCTTGCTGCCTAGATGGGAGAACACTGGGATTACCTGGGCCAGACTGGCAGTGTTTGAGCTTAAATTTTCTGTGGCATCCCTGAATGGTTTAAGGACTGCCACTAGCTGGGCGATCACTGTCCAATCCTCCCTATTCAATGGAGAGGTAATCCCTATATTGTGCTCTGAGGCAAGATTATGGATTGCCCTCTGCTGCTCCAAAATCCTCTCTAGCATGTCTAACGTGGAGTTCCACCGTGTACTGACATCCTGACGTAGGCAGTGTACGGGAAGACCTGACCTCTCTTGCTCTTCCCTCAAAAGTTGGCTAGCCTTAACACTATGGTGAAAGTGCCCAGCGATCTTTCTGCAGCGGGACAGAACTACTGCTGCCACATTAGTTCCTTCTGACATTGCTGCCTTCACTACAAGATGGATGATGTGGGCTGCACAGCGCACACCAACAATATGACCATCTCGCAGCGCTTTCACCATATTGGCACCTCCGTCAGTTACCACAAAACCAACTTCAACATTGGTGCCCGCCTCTGCTCCCACCCAAAGGCTAAACATTTTCCTAATCGCATGCAGAATATTTTGGGAAGTGTGCTTTTCATCCATCACTTCTGCATGGAGAAGGAATGATCGGTAGCCTGCTGCAGCAACTTCCTTAGACACACCGGGCTGCCACCAGTGTGCTGTCAAAGAAAGAAAGGCATGCTGGGCGCTAGGTGCACTCCACAAATCTGTAGTGAAATGAACACACTGACCAGCAGCCTTGGAAAGCTCCTCTTTCACTGCTGCAACACAGGACCGATACAGCGAGGGGACAATGTTCCTGCTGAAAGTGGAACGTGACGGAACTGTGTATTGTGGAGCCACAGCCGCCATCAATTGTTTGAAAGGCTCCCCTTCAATCATGGAGAAGGATGCCCCTCCAACAGCAATGAACTGACCAATAAGTCGCGTTACTTTATTGGCCTGCTGTTTGGGCATCGTTCTCTTGGAGTGGAATGCCCCAAATTCTTCCAGGGTGGGCTGGGCATGCAGTGCTCCAACCTGCCTTGGTCTCTGGCTGCCAGCACTAGTTGCTGCTGCTGCTGCTGCTGCTGCTATTGGCTCAGAAGAAGAAGCTGTTGGGGTTTTTCCACGGCCACCAGCTATGCTGCCTGCACTAAGTTTTACCTCTGCATCTTTCCCCAATAGCACAGCGTTGTGTTGAGTGCTGAGGTGATGCTTCATGCTAGCACTGGTAAAATGGCCAGACACTTTCCCTCTGCTTATTAGCTTCCCACAATGTTTGCACTTTCCATAGCGCCCTTCTTCAACATTTTCAAAGTGCTCCCAAATTGGGGCGCGCATAGCCTTGGAGTGTGCCTTGGGTGCTGCTCTTACTGCTCGGGGTGGATGAACAGAGGCAGAACTAGTGGTGGTGGGACTGGTGGTAACAGTACTGGCCATAGTGGGACTGCTAATTGCTTTAGATTTGCTAGGTTTTGCTGCTGCTGCTGGTGGTGGTGATGGTGATGATCGTAGCGGAGAAGGTGGAGGCTCAGGGGAAAATTGTGCACTAGTCATTTGGACACTGCTCCCTGAGGAATCTGATTCCTGACCACTCATCTCCTCTACTTCCTCTGGCTCATAGTCTAGCTCTTCATTAGCCAGATCGAATGGAATTCCTGCTAGGCTGGAGCTAAGACTGATATCGTCGTGAGACTCGTGACTAGTAGTAGTGCGAGCAGGAAGAATAGACTCTGCACTTGGCCTCTCAGTCTCAGGCTCCTCTGCTACCTCGCTAGGTGGAGTTCCACTATGTGTAGCCCTCTCTCTAACTGTCTTTACAAAAATTTTGTAAGGACTTGGTGGCTTGCTAGAGGTACTAGGAGGACATGGCGTGGCGGTACCAGTGGGAACAGTAGGCGCAGCACTAGTGGTGGTAGAGGCGGTAGAGGTGGGGGTGGTGGTGGTGGTTTTCCCTACAAAGGAATGAGATCGCTTTGGTTTGGGACCCCTCTGAGTCTTGCTGCTAATTTGGCTCTGCTTGGTACCTTGCATGCTGCTGGTGGATGGGGAAGATGCTGCTTGGGGCAAAAGGCACTTCTTTTTAGTCACTGGGCTGGTACTACTTGTGCTACCCTTTAACTTTGAACGTGCTTCTGGTGCTTTAGGCTTTCCGTAAAAAACCATAGAGCTTGTGGGCCTAGCCGCACTACTACTGCCTGCTTTTGGTGCCTTTCCTTTACTTGATGATCCTTCAAGCAATGCTTCCCCAAATGATAAGCGAGAGCTTGGCCTACTTGGCCGACTAGACTGACGCAAAGGCTGCATCTTAGAACTGGTGGTGGTGCTGGTGGTGGTGCTGGTGGTGGTGGTGGTAGATGGAGCTTGTCCCTCCTTAGTCCCAAAAGGAGGATCCATTTCAAATTTTGTGTTGTGTGTGTAGTGTAGTGTAGTGTAGTGTAGTGTAGTGTTTAAAAAACTATAAAAAAAAAATAAAAAAATAAAAATAAAAAAAAGGAAAAACGAATTAAAGACAAAAAAATTAGAGGAAGTTCTCTTCAGTGCTACTGCTTAAAAAGTAAAACTATGCACTACTGCACTGTGCTGTGTGCAATCTGCCAAAATCCTAAAGTTATTTAAATTATTAACTCAAGATTAACTATTTAATAACTAGCAGTATTTTATTTTTAATTTGAATTTACACGGGCCTAAGAGCTTAGCCTACTACTATGCTAGCCTAAAGCTATATTTCCTTACTATAAGTCTACCTCTAGGCAGACGCTCTCAAACCCACTAAGCTAAAGTGAGGTTAAATCAGATTCAGTATATGATTTATTAATTAATATTAAGTTATATAATATTAATAGATTAGAACTAATTTACTTATATATTATGTATTATAGATAGAAGAATATAGATTATGAATTAGAATTTAGAATTAGAATTACTTATATTATAGATTATGAATTAGAATATTATTATTTATAATATATTATAGATTAAGATTAAAGAAGATTAGAATTATTTTAGTACTACAGCTAGTAGCTTGAAGCTTTGCTTAGTACAGCTCGTCACAGTCAATTTTTCTTGAAAAGAATTAGAAATAAAATAAAATGTCACAGCAAAACAGTTATCTTCACTGCTTGCTGCACTCACTAGCCCAACAAGTTCACTTCACTGATGGACTGAGGTGAGCAAAACACTAAGGGTACTTTTAATAAAATTGAAATAAAATGTAAAATAAATGAGAAAATCTTTGCAAAACAGTTAACGTCACTGCTTGCTGATCAAAAAAAAACACAGCACTTATGCGGCTGCACTCACTAGCCCAACAAGTTCACTTCACTGATGGACTGAGGTGAGCAAAACAAATGAAATAAAATGAAAGATTAATTAAGAAAAATTGACTTGGTCTCTTACTGTTGCTAAAACAAAGCACAAACTATAGAGCTGCAGCACCAGTACTAATAAGATTAGCTGAACTATACGCTAGTAGTAATTAATTAATATTATTACTTTTATTTATAGCTAATTTAATTAACTATTAAGATAAGAAAGAATTAGAGAATTATTGATATTACTGATTTTAGATTAGACACTAGTAGATGTTCTGAATGTCTACAGTACACTCTACACTAGTATACTATTACTAACTATAACTGACAAATATATATATTTTATAATGAATTCAATTATTAATTATATTAATTAATATTACTGATTTTAAATTAGACACTAGTAGATGAATGTCTACAGTACACTCTACACTAGTATACTATAGTATATATATATATATGACTGACAAATATATATATATATATATTATAATGAACTATTAAATTATAGATTCTATTAAATTGTAATTTATAAATTCTATTTAATTTATTTAAGCAGGACAGGCAATAGGCACTAGTGCCAGCCCAGGGCAAGGGCACCCCAGTGCCACTGAGGCACTGGGTGCACTGTCAACTCAACAGCACTTACACTAAAGTTGATGACAAATTAATTTTAAAAAAATTAAATTAATCAAATTATTATTATTAAATTAATTATATTAAGTAGCACTGAAGTGAGGATGAAGTACACTGTGAGAAAGGCTTACCAGTCTCACACAGAACAGAACAATCTCTCTCTGTAACGCTCGGATGCAGCACAGCAGTGTTGCCAAAGCAGTCACAGCGAAAAATGAATGGATCTCTCAGGCAAGCTCTGGTCTTATAAAGGCGCCTTCAGAATTCAAAAAACAGCAGCACAGGCATTGGACGAGACCCTTAGCGTTACGTCACAAGAGTGAGCTGATTGGACAGACGAGGATCAGCTCACTCCTGTTTGAAATTTTGGCGGTTGCGCGGCAAAAACGAAGACGATCACGAAGAATCTTCGATTCTTCGTGATTGTGAGTCTTCGTCTTCGCCTACGGTTTGCCGGCACTGTATTCTGTTCTACGTTCCTTCGGAACGAACAAAAAAACGGCCTCTTCGTGCTCGTTTTCATGTTCGCCCGAAGACGAATGCACAAGTCTAATTTTAACATGTGTCTGGCCTGGGGAGGAATAAATACCCGCACTTTAACGTATTTTGACAATTTTTGCACTAGACACAATACTTTGGCCCTTTGTCTTCATTCCTGGGATATCTGCACCACCTCCGTGCCTCCAAGTGATTACTTCTGCTGCAGCTTCGGCTTTGATAATTGGACTTTAAACAAATTTGTCGGAACCCACAAAAGAATGTTTGTTTGAAGAATAATTACAGTCTAAAGATCTGACTCTCTATACTGCATTTAACCCTCCCTATACAGAGAGTACAGAGCATGTTTCCCAAAATCCCTTGCTGTATTAACCCATACCGCTTATGCAGGGAGGCTCTTCCACTTATGTACAACCTTCTCAGAAAAGTAAAACTTCTTTCCATTCCATCTCAGCCTCTAATCCTCTAGTTTTAGATTCTGGTCTCTTGTTCTAACTTTCCTCCTCCTTTGGAATAAACTTCCCTCCTGTACTTGTTTCTATCACATCTCCTCTCTCTCCTCCAAATTATACATATTTAGATTCCTTTATTTTAATTTTTTATGAATTTCCTTTTCTGCCCAATACTGTACAGCGTACCAAGATACAACTTACTATAGAGGGGATAATATACGTCTGCCCTTTTATAAAATGATAGGAGGTCCCCTAAACATAGTCCTCCCTGAAGGTGGCACTTATGATACTTTATAAGGGGTTTGCAGGGTTCTTCAATAGCACCACATTATTATTATTTTCATTATTAGTAGTAATAATAATAACAGTGATAAAAATAATAACAATAATAATATTATTATTTTTATTATCACTGTTATTATCTATTTATATAACGCTAACAATTTACGCAGCGCTTCATACAATACATACACTCGAGGGGTATGATACATTAGGTGACCGATACATTAGGTGGAGAGGCTCGGCTCGCAAGCTTACAATCTTGAGATATTGGGAAAGGTGCGAGTATTAAGTTCCCTACACTAATTAGTAAAGGTGCTTGTTTTGGGACTTTAACGATACGACGGGAAGTTTGCCCGGCGTGAGAGATGGCCGGTCCGGGATTGGGTCGTGCGACCTGACGCTTGACCTGCAAAGATAAGGTCCTGCAGGACACGTCTCTGCTCTAATGTGACGTCCATGAGGAGCAGCACCAGTCTATTATAACAGCTCTGTAATTATTGTAACATCAGTTGCCCATCAGGAAGAATAAAAGGGTTCCATTTCTCATAAAAAGAGTCGGAATGCAAACCTCAAAAGGGATTCCGTGCTACTGAAGGCTTTTAGCAGATACAGCCACTTTAAAGCGAGATTAAGGAGCGGAACAGACATTAAACCTCAACCTTCCTCTAAAGAGCAAACTGTAAGCTCTGCAAAACTGGAAAGAAACTTTCCGACTCGACAGAAAACAAAGTATCTTTTCATCTCATTAATGCTTCCCATGCACAGAAATCCGTTTTTTTTTTGTTTGTTTTATGCCATCGAGTCATTCAGATTCTGATTGAAAGGGAACGTCGACTAAACCGCCTGTAATTCCCAAACATATAAAAATCATTAGTTTTATTATTGGGATTAAATGAAAATTGCTATGAACGTCTGGTTCAAAAGTTGAGAGGTTCTACAAGTCGGCACGAAACATCCTTGCCGGGATTTAAATCCTTTTTCCTCCCCATAAAGGTTTTTCATCCCAAATGCATGTCCTGTATTACTGATGATGCCTCGCCAATGCTTCATTTTCCCCCCTCTGGAAGCCATGTCTGTTGGGATCACATATATATAAACGGAGTAAAATTATTCATCTCTCCGGGGGTTTATGTCAGTGCTTTCATAGCATCTGCCGATTGAGGAAGAGACGGGAATTATTGCTGCTGTCAGCATGTTTGATTACATATTACCCAAGCCAAGAGACCTGCGGAGGACCAGCGTAAATCTGTATTTAAAGAAAGGCTCCAGCGTTACTTGGGGGGGGGGATCTAATAATCCAGGTTACATCTGCCAAACCCAATTCCCATTTAGGTCTGGGGGGTACCTGGATCTTATTAACTCAGTTTGCTTGTCTGAACACTAATAAATCAGGTGTTGGAAGTAGTATCCATTTGTAATGCTCGGAGTTTTTGAAGCTTGTCATACAATGCGCTATGGACTATGATGGTGCTATATAAATCTTAATAAGTGATATACATCCTAGACCTTAAGATCCATTGAGAAGGGCCCTCCTTACCTTTTGTCCCTGTAAGTCCAAATTGTTATGTCCTGTTTTCCAAGTGTACATCGCTGGGGAACATGACGGCGCTATATAAATCAATAAAAAATATTAATAAATTGCAAATGCCAAAAATGTTTAAATGATGTTTATAAGGCACACAAAAAAAAATTAAGTTTTTGCCTAATGTGACTGCATCTAAAGTTTGTAGGGTATTGGATAAATCAGATGGGGCCAACACCATGTTAAGGTTTTTATTACGCTGCGGCCGATGGTAATCTATTTTTGTTTAAAAAATAAATAAAAATCCGAAACTATCCTTTGCTCTACGACCGCATAAATAGCTGATCATGCAGTATATCTGTCCTAAATGTTCTAGTTTTAAATGTTGTATTTTATAATCGAGTGTATTGTATAACTCTATATATTATTTGAGGGCAATTTCTAAGTTTATAGTTATTATTAATGATTTCGGATTAAGTATATAGCGCTGGTAAACGGTGTCTCTTACAGCGAGATGTCACCAAGAGACCCCTCCTCCCCCATTAAATATTCCAAAATTAACGCAAAATAACAGAATGAACTAAAAGTTTTAAGGAATTCCGACCCTGGGTCGTACCAGAGAGACGTACCGCGCGTGCTTGTAATACTGCGACAAGGAATGACGTTTTAAGTAGATATCCGTTTAATGCGATAATTTCATTCCTGCATCTAGTGGGAATAATTGATTTTAGATTGGGGTGGGGGAGTCCTGGCCGCAGGCTCACAACCTCGGCTAATTTTATTTTAGCTGTTTATTAGCCTGTCTCGGTCCCAGGAGAGGCTATAAACGTGGGCCATGTTGATGATGGAGAATGCGTCCGTCTTTACAACTTCGCAGACATTGAGCAAAGTCATTTGAGTTCGTTATTTAGTGCAAAGAATCAAATAATCGCAGGAAAAGGGGCATGCTTAGAATGGAGTTATTCTTCAAGATGAATGAATTTACACGATCCAGATTATAAACGTAAAAGAACAGAAATAATGAAGCCATGTAAGATGCAGAACTTGTGGCCTCATCCTTTTCATATTAGAAAAATACTTTCCGCCCCACCGATACACAGACAGTATGAGTCAACTCTGCCGGTCGACAAAGCCACCTAACAACCGGAAAAAAAACTCTGTCTGACTGCTCCCCCATAAAGTGTGCACATTGTCACCATACCTGGGAACTCCCAGGATTTGCCCCTGAGTCTTTTGAGTCTTTTGAAGGGGCAAATTCTCAGGGTCCTCTTCTCCGATCTCTGATCATATATAAGACTCCCAGTTGTTACTTTTTTCTCCCAGTATGTTATGGTTGATATCTCTGCTTGAATGCAGGTGATTCAGTTAAGTGTATCTATAATAAATGACAAGTCAAGGTTACCATTTGGGGTAACCTTGTCTCAGGGTCGGCTCATTTGGAAAGTTTGCAGATATACTCGTCACATATCTCCAGGCTCACCTATTTACCATGGTGGACCCCCGCTATGGTCAGGTCCCACCCTACTTTAGGCTTACCAGTCACTATAGTGAAGAGGTGAAGACCCCCAGATGCCCATATGATTCCTGGTGTTTCCCATGCGTTCTTCAGTCATGGAATTATGCGCATCAGAAACATTTACGAACTTCTGTTCCCATACCTGATCCAAACATCCGCCACTCCTTCCACTCTTCACCTTGAAATATCTGTTTAAAATATTGAGAATTAGGTTTTTTACATCATTGGCCTTTTTTTTGTTTCCACAAACCAGTAATACGTTAATAAGTGAAATATGCACCGGAACTTGGTTTAAAAAAATATCCCAGCCATCTTCTAAAGACCGGGATGCAGTAATAATGCCCAGATGCTTCGCACATGCGTGGCCAGGGACCCTGCCTTAAGCAGCGTTAGAACTTTAAAGGCAACGCGAAGCATTAGCGTGGATTAACTATATGTCTCGCTGCTCATTTATTAGAATATGTCCTGCTAGAGGCGCGTAATCCCGCTAAGTGTCTTCGCGCAGGACAATGTTCTGTGATTAGAACGAGCTTTATGGTCCTCTGGTGAAGAATAGAACATCCGTCTATGCCTGGGAGAAAAGCCACTTGAAACGCTTCCAGTCTACCTGGCGCAGTCCTCTCCATCAGTGCCGTAATTAGGCAGTTGGGGCAAAGGGCAAATGTTATGGAAATTATTTAAACCAGCCCCCCCCCCCCCCGATGCTAAGTGAAACTGCCTTGAAGTCAGCGGGAACAATTTTGATCCCAGACGGATCATTTCCTCATTAAGCGAGGATATTAGCATATGCATCTCCAGCTTAAAGGCAATTAAATTTCAACCTCGCTGGAGTGCGAGCGGGGAGGCAGACTCGAAAGTTGGCTGGCGGCCTCCGCACATACACAGCAAACAAATGCACAAACGGACAGAGAAAGGGGTACCGTTTACAGGAGGACCTCTGAAGCCCCCCTGCTGTGTTTTTAAGTGCCCTAAAAAAAAAAAAAAAACCATTGAAGCCATTAAAAGTTTAGACGGAGATTTCCTGTAGCCAGTCTCCAAAGATCTTGGCCGTGCTTTCCGGTTAAGACATTGGCACATGGTGCATTTGTTCGAACAGGGGGCAGAAGATATGTAACAGATGCCCCTTCCTACCTCTCAGGGTGAGACGTCGAATCTGGCAGGCAGTACAGGCTCCATCAGGAGTAGCCCTTATGGCTGGCATCAGGGTGGCTCTGTGCAGATAATTGACAAAAGCCTGGCTGACCCATCTGAGGTTAATTTTCTTATTAGCACTTGTTTGTGCGCGGTGGGCGACTGTTGGATGTATAATGCAGAGAAGCGAACATCGGCTTCGTGGAAGAAAGGGTACATCGCCAACGTGGAAGGTCGTCAGTCCTACGTGCAGAAGAATGCGTTGTTAATAACAAACAAAGGCACATGCGCTGCAAAGAAACATACTCGTTACCCACATGTATTAAACATTATAAATTTATAGCTACCTCCTACTCTAACAATAAAGGCTTCTACAATCAGCCTACAGAGAGTTCAGAGCTTACATTCTCCTGGAAGGCTGCTTATACAGAATGACCTTTACTGTACAATAAAAATAGATCTAAAGACGACGGACATAGAACTATAGAAACACAGAATTTTCCGGCAGATCGGCCCCCGTCTAGTCTCCCGTTTCTCCTACTGTAAAGACTTGAACCTTAATCAGTCGTTGGTCTCGTCTTAGATTCAGGAGCCATATGCCTATCCCATGCATGTTTAAATTTCCTTAAGGTATGAACCTCTACCTCTTCTCCTGGGAGGCTGTTCCACTTATCTACCACCCTTCCAGTAAAGCAGAACTCCCTTACATCGGGCAAAAACACTGGGGTCACTGGGAGAGTTGGCAGCAGAGGCTACAAGAAAGCTTTAACTCCTTGATTCACTGTACATTATGAAGGGCCAACACCAGCAGGTTCCTACCAGCAAGAAGGGCTGAGCTGGCCCTGTATAATGGAGAAATGACCCTGATTTAACTATACATTATACAGGGCCAGCCAAACGCTTCCTGCAGCAGAAGCTCGCTGGCGTTATTGGATCAGTAAAGACGTTATTGCTTTTAGTCTTAGCTTGTAAGCTGGTAATAAAACCCTTTTCCCATCAAACCGCATTACTGGTTTTAAAGATCATAAAGGTATATATTTAGGGGAGCCTGGCAAAAAAAACCCATATATTAAATAAGCCGTTTTTTCCCCCAAATACTATTTCATTTTGGGGAATTATTTCAGGCGGTTTCCGATCCCTTTTTTATATCTTTTCCCCGGATATTCTGGTAGCGGGGAGAGTAATTGTTACATTCAGAAAAGCTTCTGCTGCCATCAGCCCATTAAGAATCATTAGAACAGAGACCAGCGTTCAAGCAGTAATGAGACTTTGTGATGAGAAATCAATTTTTGCGTGTAATGGGATAAAAATGTAGTCTTGGAAAATCTATTCAGGTGCATTTTCAATATTGGATATATTTTTAATAATTAATAGTTTATATTTTTGCAAAAAAAAAAATAAAAAAAAAAGAAGCTACATAGACATAAATCAGCTTTTAACGATGTTTTAATATCTGCATGTTCGTCAAATTGGTTTCCTGTTCATGGCTGGGCATCAATTGACCAAATATAATATTTTCACACATATAAAATTACATTTTTTTGTAAACTTAGCTGTTTTTTTCTGTGTTGTATCTGATTTAGGATTTAGTGAGCACTCAACTCGTTAAGAGTAGTTAACTTTAAATTTGACTCCAAGTGCCACAAGCAGCCAAAGCTGGCATCGGGCTATGCTTCTCATCTGATGGCTAGAAGAATCTCCGGTGGAATAAGCAGAGACCAAGCTCTGTAGCGTAGCGAAGAGCTAGAAGGCCAAATCTCGGGACCAAACAGTCTGGAGCGGACTCCTTAGTACACATTTGATGATATATATAAGACTCCCAGTTGGTGCTTTTGCTCCCAGTATGTTATGGTTTGATATCCCTGCTTAAACGCAGGTGACTCAATGAAGTGTATCTTTAAACAGTGACGAGTTTCCATGACCGGTATTAGAGCCATTTGGGTCACACACATTTGGCGAGTCACTGCGTTCGTATCTTCCCGATGGGCTGTTAAAGGGTTAATATTTCAAGTGTCGCCGGGGCGGCTTATTTAGAAAAATTCCCAGGTATGACCATGAGCTGGCCTTGTCACCGCTGTCAACAGGTGCCACCACCCCCTGGGTCTGATGAAAAGATCTGTGGGAGAATTCATTTCTAATCTTTGATAATGTCTGTCGGAATTGCCTTGAATTTCACTCCAATGCAGTTTAGTACATAAGGTCTTGTAGATCACGACAATCCTGTTAGATCCTTAAAACATTCTGCGCCCGAGTCTTGAACCTTCTGTAGCAATCATTTCATATTAATGTATCAATGAGGTTAAAAGTGACTTTGCTGTCACGTAACAGAGATGTAAACATTTATAATGTTCCATCCTTAGATGAAACGTCTGAGTATCAACTGCGGCTAACAGGGGTCCTTTCCATTTCTCTTATCGATGTGTCCCACACACAGCCAAACTATGGACGTTTCCAAGTTGTTGAATGTTCCCTCTACCTGTCGGTTGACCCGTCTGTTTACCTGACAAGACATTACAAATTGATCTTTGTGATATAAGGCTGAATGTCTGCTGGCTTTACTGCAGATCGTACACCGCTCTTTGAATTGGCTTTAAATACCTCGAGGCTCTGTTTAGCATTCCAAAGATAGGATTCCCATAAGGTCACCCGGTATTAGCTGTAACTTTAATTAAAGTTACGAGAATACACAGAAAAGTGGAGCCTAATGCATGCTCGGCGTTCGGTGCCCAGTGCAAATCAGATACAAATGGGCGTTATCAATAATTAAGCAATGCAATTTAGTGAAAAGCATGGCAGACGTTAATGAAAATTGGTCTCGGAAAGGTTACGAGGCAGTAGAAGCAGCTGTTCTGCGAGGTAGGAATAGAATCAGTGATGGGGTCTGTAACGGAGGTACCGTCCGGTCTGCACTCCCTGTACAGGGGGTCTAGCAGACTCTGAGCTCAGATTCCTTCCCTTTTGTTCCCTGAGACTCTATGTATTGTTAAGGCATGTGGGGTGATGACATCATATTCCAGTATAGTCTCTATACTTGAGGACCACTGAAGATCTGTTCCTACAGATAGGGTTAGACTAAGGATTTTAATTGCCCCCGGCACTTTAAGGCCAGGGGCTACTACACGGCGTATGTATGGCCACCTGTTGGATACACGCAGCCGCACGCTATGTTCTTACACTTGCCCGGCTGCGTGTATCCAGTCCAAAGCTGTACAATATAGGGATGGGAATGGTCATTTGCCCAGCTGGTACGGTAGATGGCCAGTCCATGCCTGCCCAACGAACACAGATCTCCTCTCTCCTCACTTAGACTGCCAGGGCCACTCTCCTCCTTGCATTAACATCAGGAACCCCAAGATTATAGGACATGCACCTCTTATGCCAAAAAATGACCTGGAAATATAAGTCAGCCATAACCATGTGACAATACATATATATAAAGGTTCTATGCTTTATGCTGAAGACAACTGATAAAGGAGTAGAAATGCAACAAAAACCCCCCAAAAACACTGCATTTCCCCACAAACTTTCAGGGCACAAGAGGTTGGTAAGCGCTGCAGGTAATCGCTCAATAATCCTCCTTCCTCATCACATCACAGGGGACATTTTTTATTAGCTTATAATGAACATGATATGGAGGGCAGTTTCAGAGCGAGTCGCCGCGGATTATGAGTTCATCCAATGCGCTTCTTGTCTTGGAAAAAAGTTGGTTCTTATTTCAGCAAATATTATGACCCCTTTCTCTCTCTAATCCCCGGAGTCGCGAAGAGTGAAAAACATAGCTTCCCGTTTTAACCTTTAAACAAAGAGCAGCTATTGGTCTCCTCTGTTTCGGGTCAAACGAAACATTCTTTGTATTCAGCCCGTTTGTAACCGAATATTAGCGAAATGAACCGATGTAGGTTTATGTGGTTAAGCGCACCCTTGGGTAACATTATAACGTAAGCTGATGGCTATATTTAAAATGCATCCATTTACGTTTCTTCTTTTCTCTCTTCAGGAACTTAATGCCTAGGACTTCCGAGGGGCAGATAACCATGGAGAAGACACCAAGCTACTTTGTTACTTCGGAGGTTCCAAAAAGGATCTATAACATGTCCAGGGACACCAAGCTCATAGTGGTCGTTAGAAACCCAGTGACCAGGGCTATCTCTGACTACACGCAGACGTTGTCTAAAACGCCATCCCTTTCCAGCTTCCAAGCGCTGGCCTTCAAAAATTTCAGCACGGGAATGATTGACACGTCCTGGAGTGCCATCCGCATTGGGATTTATGCAAAGCACCTGGACAATTGGCTCCAATACTTCCCACTTTCCAAATTCCTATTTGTTAGCGGGGAGAGACTGGTCAGTGACCCGGCGGGAGAGATGAGCCGCGTTCAGGATTTCCTGGGACTCAGGAGGGTCGTCACGGATAAACATTTCCACTTCAACGAGACCAAGGGATTCCCTTGCCTGAAGAAGCCCGAAGGAAGCAGCAGGCCAAGATGCCTGGGCAAATCCAAGGGCCGGCCACATCCCAACATCGATAAGAACGTGTTGAAGCGTCTTCAAGAATTCTATAGGCCGTACAACATGAAGTTTTACCAAATGACCGGTCAGAACTTTGGTTGGGACTGATACTAATCCTGAGAGGCGAGGTGGAGGATGGACTGGGCCATATTGAAGGGTTCTTTTACATGTTTAGATCTTTTTTGCCTTGCCAATAACACAATGCCATGGAACTGAATCGAGAACCCGACTTAATGCTTCATTCCTTCCTATAGATAGAGACTTGCCTTAGCCTT
Organism: Spea bombifrons; assembly: GCF_027358695.1. Classification (NCBI taxonomy): domain Eukaryota; kingdom Metazoa; phylum Chordata; class Amphibia; order Anura; family Pelobatidae; genus Spea; species Spea bombifrons. Next base: position 43,466,203 of record NC_071093.1, read on the forward strand.
TTTTTTAATGTATGTATATAATTACCTGTTGGAAATGCACCCAACAAGAGGATCCGTTCTCTGTAATCTTACCGCTCTCGTCAGTGGACATGTAAAGCTCAGATTTCTGGGAAAACATTATTAGCTTTTTATTATTGTAATAATTATTTATATCAGAGAGCACGGTCATTATGTATACTGAATGAGTAGAGCTCAACATTTGAAGCACAAGGGGAATAATAAACGCAATTATTAAAAAAAAAAGGTCTTTGACTTAACGTATTTGCTTCATTTTAATATGAATATAAGTTTTAATGTAATTTATGCTTAATTGGGATTGAACTGGTAGAGAATGTACAATAATATTACAAAGACACTGCTCGACAGTGACAGAACAGAGGTTTCTACATCAAAATTAAATTAAAACTGGGTGTATGACCTCACTACACTACTCTGATGTCATACTCTACCATTAAGAGTTTTACAGCCCGCCGTGTTAGGAAAGTTGGCCGCCAATCGATTAAGTTCTTAATTAATTATCTAAATATATAGGTTTTATAAAAATGTAGCTAGAATCAGATGAACAAAATATGACACCTTACAAAAAAGGGTTAAACAAATGATCTGCCCCTGCTTATGGTTTCTTTGGCTCATGAAACACGAACAGTAGGAGGGCATCCGTATTAATGAGGCTGTTTGTGTAATGAAAGGGGAGACAGGTCATTAACTTCTAAAGATTAGGATCTGATTAGGAACTTTATGTCGTAGTTCCCATTAGCCAATCATCTGTCTCGGAAAGGCTCTCACAGATGCCGTTGTTATTGAATTCCCTTCACTGCTAATTAATGGTTAAAAAGTACTGCGTGAAACAGCTATTTTGAAGTGAATGAGATGGAAAAAGTTCCCTTTTTTTGTCTAAATATAAAAAAATATTACAATCAAATAGGGCAATGAGTTAAAAGTGGTGTTCAGGCTGGGTAGACGTTTCATAGATGCAGAACGTGTCTTTTTTGGACAAGAAGTAGATGGTTTACTGTGAGATAAAGGGCGCGCATGACACAAAATCAATCGGACTAATAAACACAACACCTACTGTCTGCTTCGCGTGTTAACACTTTGAGGGTATCGGTGAAAGGTTCGTTTCACGAAGTAGTAGTTAGTAGTATGAAGACACTTCCCATCGGGTAAAATGGGTAGATTAGAAGGGGCGAATGGTTCTTTTCTGCTGTCAGATTTTATGTTTCCACGGAGATGTGTGTTAACATTAGCAATTTCTCCAAATTCCATGGAATTGTTGGGGAAGTAATTAGCGTAATTGCTGGATTAAAGTTGGGGAAATTCTGTATTTTATTGGTTTGATTTGGAGCCCTGTGGCTTAGATCGCATTTCACAGTTAGTATGTGAACTGTAGTTTGGGGAGACCTCGTTAGTTTATACAGCCAGCTCCACACCGGAGTCCCGCGACCCCGTGTGCGACGGCCTGATCTGTGTCGCTGCTGCCATATGGAAAGAGGAAACGTAACAACGGTGCTATTAATTCCCTGTTACAGGTGGGTTTCTTGAGCGAAAATGAGGTGAGATATGATTTTCTCAAGAAACGACCGCAGAGGCATTAAAACAGAACTTTTTTTCCCACATGGTCAGAATTTTGGGGGGGTTCACTGTGAAAACATGCTGTTTTACAAAAGGCTTTTTAGGATCTCGGTGCCCTTTGGTCGGTGACCCTTCGGGTGTGGGATGTTGGCCTCAATGTGTTGTCACACTTGTTGGCTTCCCTGAGTAATGGACTGTGTTACTCTTTCTGTTTTGTCTCTAGGCAAAGACATCCGACCAAATTATTCTTGCCTCGGTTTCCCAAGTACCCATAAAACTCTGGAAATACAGATAGTGATCCTATTTATCAGCTGAGTGACCACATTCAGACACATAGCCATTCATATGTAAAATCCCTGGGTCCAGCTTCCAAACAGCTTGTGAATGGAAGCTACACTAGTATCTTAGCAGGGACCTTTTCTATTGCCGCACAATACCATATAGACTATGCTATTAAAAGCATGTGAAACTACCCCCCCCTCCAAAAAAAAACACTGAAAGGCTCTCTTTGCTCTCATTAAAGAGGCTCAATAGGCTCCGGCACAGAATGGACCTAAGTACGGTAGCAGGGATTAAGACTTTTGAAGTGTTACACAAACTCTTCGCTGAAAACTAATTGCTGCCCTTGGCTCAGGCTGGTCAAGTATTGGTATTCATTGCATTAGAGCGGAATCACTTATTGGATTGTTCGGCTTTGCTGCCTGCTTCATTAAACCAGGACAAAGAAAAGAAATCTTACAAGGAAATAAACGAGTGAAAGGAGGAAATCGAGTATTGACTTCTTTATCATTATTTTTTTTTCAGTTTTCAGAGCTGATATTGAGGCTTATTAGATCAGGATAGACGCCAATTTAAGAAAACATGTCTGAGAAAAAGCTCTTTGGAAGGATTTTTTATTCCAGACATGGACCCATCACAGCCCATCATGTTAATACTCATGATGCCTCGCATCGTACTGTCTACCCCAATGTGGCATTACGGCACTAATGTGGCTTTCCAGCTATCCTTGAAGTGTTTCTATACTGCAGTAGACATGGTGTATTTCTTTTAAATGAGCGTAAGAGATATATGAGATATAAGTTGTACCCACGTGAGGTATTGATTTTATTATCCATATAATATTCCTCAATAACAAGAAAGAATATAAATGTTGTTCCCATGATACCTTTGCTTCATCACTAAGCTTTTGTGCAAGTAACATACACACACACATATATATATATATATATACACACAGATCAGAAATACATCACAGACTTTGTTACTGTTGTAATTGACTATTGTATTTTAATGGAATATCTTTATAGGTGTCCAGAGGGCCTTTATCACTCCCATCACTGCTGTGTTCCAATGGCACTTTGTTTTCGCTGAACCAAGTTTAAGTTTAAAAGGCTAATTGATCATGAGAAAAATGTTACAACTAGAAATTTTTTGTCTTCCTTGTTTTACAAAAAAACAGCTAAGTAACCCCAATGAATGGTCATTTATATATATATTTATATATATATATATGTGTGTATTATATACCTCTATGTATATATAAATATATAAACATATATATATATAAACATATATATATATATATATATAAACCTTATAAATGTATTTTTTGGACCACTATGCCAAAGCAGTGTTTTATTTAGGCTCGTTAGAAATCTCATCTAGCATTTTACGGGACGGATAAAGAAAATATACTTTACCCTGTAATTATGTGACACATTTTCTGTTGACAAATGATTGATCGTAGGGAATTACCATTAACGCTGTGCATTAGGGCAATCTATGTGACGTTTCATACTCGGCCTCTCGGACGTTTTGTTTTGTTAAATAATAAAAGTACGTAGTGAGCACTGAGCTCTGGGTGGTTCTGTAAGCATCACCTTTTTGCGACTTGTCAATTACAGTCAGCACGTATGGCAGGGTCATCCAGTCACGTCATTCTCACAGCCTATTACCAGTCTCTGCCTTTCTACACATGTGACCTTGTCAAACTTTTAGACAGAGGGCAACAATCACATGCTCGGAAGCATTAGTCCAGGGACAACTGTCCGTTGGGTCTGTGGAGCTACCTGCCACTGTAGGGGACTCTGTTCCACTAATGTCAATTTAATGTTCGTGAGAAATGATTCACTAACAGCCAAGATCAAATCGGATGGGTCTTGTAATGACAAGGCGGCTGTTTAGACAGCAAGTGATTGAGCGGTGACATCACCACAGGATATATAATATCAAACAAGACGACATTGGCTGTTTAATTATTATTATTATCTTTTATTTATATAGGGCCAACAGTTTCCGCAAGCACTTTTTACACTCCATACATTCAGACAGACTATGACAACTTGATACGTTAGGGAAAGAGGGCCCGGCTCGCAAGAGCTTACAATTAGATTCATTTGAATACATAATAGTTGATGGCGCAGCTAAGACTAACATTAGACTAAATGCAGCTAAACTATCCCTAGTTTATCATTCCATAAACAAAAATATGTATGTGACGCATAGGATTGCATTCCATTGACCGTTTTATACTTGTAAATTATATTTACGACCCAAGACTATATTTACAACAAGAAATTCCATCATTCCTGATGGAAATGTGGAATTTGAAAGGTCAAAGTAAATGTCAATGACTATTGAACAACAATTTCAGGAAGTTTCAGCAAATTGGTTTTAGCAAATTTATAAACATTCAATCAAAACTATTCATTTTAGCAGATATTCTGTACTTAATCGTTACTTCTTCCTTTAATGGGAAGTATTAAGGTACTTTTTTTTTATTTTTGAAAATTAAATCTTGACTATTAAAATGTATACAAATAGATTGTAAGCCTCTGAGCCGGGCCTTCTTTACCTAATGTATCGGTTTGTCTGTCAGTTCTAGTTTTTTCAGACCCTTTGAATGTACGGACTGTACGAAGTGCCCCGGAAATTGTTGGCGAAATATAAATAAAGGATAATAATAGTAATAATAACAATAATAATCCTCATTATCATTTTGGTCAATTTTTGGTTTTTTTTAGACAAGAAGTTCGTTTTCCTGCATTTTCAGATTCGGACCATCTTAATATTTCTCTAGAATATTTGTATGATCATCTCCATGGTGTTTGCAGCAAATCTAACACTGTGTCAAAGCTTTAAATGTAGACAGAAAAAAAAGCAACACATGGCACAATTAAAAAAATAAATAAATAAATTCACATATTTACGGAGTTCTGCTCAGTATATGTTTTTTTTTTGCCAGGGGTGTTCAGCTTGTGTTGTGATCCTGAAAAAAAAAAAAAAAAGATTTGCATTTGTGAAGCAGATGCTTTTTCCACGCTAATGCAGACCACCCATTCGTTCTATTTTTACAGTATGTTAGGAAGTAGCTAAAATTATCCAGGATATTGAAAGAAAAAAAAAATGAAAGAAGAAAAGGAGAGTCTGGTTTTCTGCATGATTACATTCCTACTCTGTAGAAAAGCCTCATGGATTCCCACATCGTGTACATGTTGTTTCAATCATTTCATTCATATGTGTCTGGCAGAGGTCAAAAACTCTCCATTTCACATAACAGCAAACAAATTCATTACTCAACAATAAAACAGGTCCCACACTGCTTACAAATACCACGGTTCTCAGAGGAACTGGGTATGAATTTACAAGCACACACTGAAAGTTCAAATTTTGTTTGAAAAAGAAGAAGATGGGAAAACTCGAAGCAGGAATTACTTTTTTTTAATAAGATTTGCATGGACGTCAGACGTCAAGGTATTGTAAGGGAGAAATATCGGTAAACACCAATCTGTTCTTCCACTAACGACTGGACTTGGAATAAAGCATCTATGTTGGATTTAATGACAGGAAGACTGAATAGAATAATGAAAGAATCGTGTAACCTCATTATAGTTAAGGTACTCCTGTTTCTAGTGGTGCCTTCTTCATATGCACTGATGTTTTGAAGCTAAAACCACTTTGTCCAACTTTTTAGCCTTTGAAGAAGTCACTACCTGCCACCAGGTGACCCAGCCCTGTATGTCCTTGTAAACTAGGGTCTAAACTAAGTGGCAACTAGCAGCCCCAGACTGGCCATCTGGCACACTGGGCAGATACCCGGTGAGCCACTGGTCAAGAGCGCCACACACCTAACCCAATTTGACACGGCTGGATAGGCCCGGTTACATACTGTACTACATGAGCATACAAAGTAGCATGCAGCCAGCATATCCAGCCGTCGGCTGCACTTACTTCTTATGGTGTGGCTAAGGACTATGAATAGTCCTAACATTATGTGTTGAGGGTTCTCTTGATAAAAGCCCCAGTACTATTTTGCTTTTATATATATATATATATATGACAGCTCCCTTTTCAGTTTTTTAATGTCCTCCTTGATTTATCTTTGCTTTCTGTGCTTATCGTTATGTTGACAGGATAGTTAATTCCACTAATACCCCATTAGATCGCTAAGGCTTAAGGTTAAAATAATTCATGAAATAGCGGTTCTGCCTTGCGTGGCCTATGAAGGCATGAATCAATGATTTGCTTTTCCTAAATGTGCTTTAATCTTATTCCTGATTGCGATAAATAGATTGATACTGTGACTTTTCAGGAGAAAGTGTAGCTGATAATGTGTACACGACTAAGCGGCGCTGGACAAGAACTATCAAAAAAAATCAATAGGAAACGACAATAAAATACTGGTGCAGTCAAGCATAAAATGACACCCTAGGCACCTTTATGTTATAGTCCATTTTTTATCAACAGAAATCATTTTTGCAAATCAAATGCGTTACGTATGCAGATACACAGCTTAGCTTATGTCATGGGATCCCCCAAAAAAGTATTTTAAGTGAAACGGGGTAAGCGTGTTAATTAGTTAATTGCTAAGTCATAGATATGTAATTGAATTTGTTTGTGGAAGTGCTAAAAATGGAAAATACTATTCATTTATGAGCAACACGCATATGCAGTGGCCCTTCCTACCTCAGGTAGCATTAATTACCCCCTGTATCTTTTGCTGAGCCATTTCCTTGACAATCTTGAAGGCTTGCTGCCAGGGGCGTGGTCAGGGGTGTGGCAGGGGGCGTGGTTTTATAATTTAGAGATTTTTTTTTTTTTGATCATCAGAGAGAAGAAACAAATGAAAGACGTTTGAGAAGAAGGAGTGAGACAATAGAAGCAAACAGACAAAGACAGATAGAAAAGGAGAGGAACATGAGAAAAGAACACGGAAGAGAGAAAAGAAATAAACGAGGAAGAAGAAAGGAGAGAAGGGAAATAAGGAGGGTGGGAGGAGTAAAAATTAGAACGAAGGAAAGAGAGAAAAACAGAATTGAGAAAATTGTGAGGAGAAACACAGACTCTGACACTCACAAATACACCCAAACACTCACACCAACAGACACTGACACTAAGACACATCTCACCCTGCGCAAAGCTCCAGCCCGTCTTCTATGCAGCTCGCACAGTGTGAGCTAGTGTGTTACTACCACTTCTATTTGAAAACTGCTTCCCGGACTTACCCTCTTTATTCCGGGATTGTCCCAGACCAACCCTGCTGTGTTTCAGGTTATAGTTACCTGTGGAAAGCAGGTCCCACCTTTTTGAACGCCAATGTTCTTTCTAACCACGTATAACCTCTCACTGTAAAAATGACATGCCATATGTTAGCAAAAGATCGCTTAGCTGAGGACGGGCTTACTTCCCCTAAAGAGTAGAATCACCACTGTTTGTTTCTGCCAAATAAGTAAACAATTCCTAAAAACAAAACATTTACTCATTGATTTTGTTTAAATATAGTACATTTGCAATTTTAGCCTTGCCTCACAAAATGTTTTTCTCTTCTTTTATACTAGTCCATAGCTTACCTAAAAGTGTTTAGACGTTGCCCAGGATACATATACATTGCATTCAAAGCCTGAATGTTTTTAGCCCATAAAACAAGAATTAGAATTCAACTCAATGTGTATACGTTACATTTCACCTGTGATATATATACATATATATATATCAGATTAATGCAGTTCTAAAACACATTTCTCATGTTGTATGTATATATTTTTGCACGACTATCGTCCTTTTTTAAATAAATGTAGACGTTTAAAAGCTAAGCCATTTTTCCCCTTTCTCTCTTATTTGCTGTTTGCAGTTTCTTGTCAGTTCAAAGGTATTGTCATCATAACATCTTTGCCCTGGGGTTGATTTGTTGTTCTGCGGCTCTCCGTGGTTGATTGTTGTTCCCTTACAATAAATAATACTCTTTCTCTACACATGTGAAACATCTGCACAATTGCTGCACTTCAGAGGCACAAAACATCTGTCACTTTAGTTTTGCTGTATAATTAGAGAAATGACTTTGGAATACTTCAAAAGTCACAAGGTTTTTAAAAGATGTTGTCAGCCAGCTGATCACTGGCCAGCTTGTTGCAAGAGCAGTTCACTTGGCGTAAAGGATTCTGCCCTTTTTGTCCAAAGGGCTTTTGTAGAACTTGCTTTTTTGTTATGAAACTTTATGTTTAGATGTTGCCGTTTCCTGTAATTTCACACAAACAAGTGCTGGCTTTTCCTGTAGATACTTGTTTTATGAGCATCTAAGACTATCTTGTGGACTTTTTTTAAACCTACTGGAATTATTGCTGTTAAGCTAAAATACTCCTTGCTTTTAAAAGAACAAATGTACGGTTTGAGTCACCCTCAAATGTGCTGTGCGGCAAACATGTTACGGCAGAATTGGCGCTTAAATTGCTCCCTTTAAATTTTCATGGTGTTCCCAGAATCTAATTTGGGTTGCAATTATTCATTTTTCCCCAAACACATCTTCCTGCATGTCATTTTCAAATCCGGTCAGCTCCAGCACTGATTGGCTGCTTCAAGAAGCCAATCGGTAGCAAGAATCGTCGGACCATGGAGGAAGAGGGCATCTGTAGGGCTGCAGTTTTTACCTCGGGTGTTATTTTTATTTTGAAGAAAGCATTGCAAAGTACTCCTTCTTTGAAGCCTATGGAGCCTAGTTATTGAATCATATTCCCTAAATATATAAACCCAATCCTTAGATCTTTTAGGCCATGGTCTTCATGCTTTGTGTAATGGCTTATTCATTACATAGACAAGACTGTTTATATAAAATAATTGATAGACTTTTTCCATGGGGAACATGCTAAACCATTCATAGAGCAAACAACCTAATTCAGCTCGCTAAGTTCATTCATTAACACTATTCAGTTTATTACACGTTCTCAACCATGTACGCTGAACACAGGCGACTCAAGGTCATTAACTGAGCGACATGTACTGCAGAAAAATCAAACGTTTGTACATCTGCCCAGAAAACGAGTTCATAAATAATGTGCATGTGATGAATAATGGGTATTTACATTATTCTTCTTAAAGCAAATAATCCAACGGAAACAAAGTATCCCTGGCCATCTGTGCAAGGCAATCAGCCATGATCATCAAGTGAGCTGTTACGGAAAGGTCATCCCTTAGTGCACCTCTTGTCAAATCGTAGTAATTATTACCAGGCTGCAAGTGGATGAGTGAAGATGAATGAATGATACATCTTAGTGTCCTACCCATTCATTTCACTTTCATTTTCTGGTATTTTGTATTTATTTATTTTTTTATTTACACAGATCAACAAAAATATTGCATAGGACAGACTGCAGAGGCCCATCAAATCAGAAAGAACAGAAGGTGTAATGACAGAATGATCGTCCTTACTGGCAGCATATAATGAGTGGTCCATGTATCAAGCTAATGAATGCCACATCGAGATGATTTAAAGAGCCTGGTCACAACAATGTCTAATCAGCAATCTTGATGGTTATTGACCTAACACATATTATATTCTGTTAACAGCATCTTCCCCATCCAAGAAAAGATTTCTAACTTGTAATTACTCGTATGGAACATAGTGATATAAATGGATTCTAGAAAGCACTTTGGAGAAGCTACCGTCAATGGTTGATTATTAAGAAAAGGCTTTTACATAATTATGAAGCCAAAAAATCAAAGGGGAAGTCTGTAGGATGTAGAAGCCAGATGAACTATTCTAGGAACATTTTTTTTATGATAGATATAACCATGTAGGGTTATATCTATCAAGATAAATGGTGTTAGAATACTGTAACCTGTATAAGAACATTTTGATCAAGAACAGGGATTTCTTTTCCTTACCAATGCAAATTGGTGCATGAGTTCATCATGACCTCAATTGACTTAAACCGGCCTTACCCAGCCATGCCCAGGTTTGTACGAGCATCTAGAGGCTGACAGTATACTGAGGAGCTCATTTCCATCTAGTCTATTGGCCTCCAAGTTCTATCTTTGAAATCAGTAAAACTCTGGAAAGCAATACCATGAACAATAAAGATGTACAAATACAGGAAACTTTGTATATGATTTGTGTAATGTTAAGAATTAAACTCTAACACATATTTTTGGGAGGATCGAAAAATAGAATTATAGTGCAATAAACAAGATATGGCAATATTCATGCATGCTAGTTATGCGGCTTTGAAATATAAAATGCTTTTGCTACTTTTCCATTTTAACTTAATACATACATATTTTTTGTTGAAGGTTTAATTTGTCAGAATTGTATTAACGATATTATCATCTGTGTCTTTGTTCTGAGAAAATGTTCATGAAAAAATAGCAAATTCTGGGAACTGCTTAATTTCCATTTTCACATATGGTTGAAGAAGTCAACAGTATGAACCATAGTCAGTTGCTTTTGATAAATTACTTTTGACAAATTACTTACGGACCATTTACAAAAGTTTTCAAATAATTAGGATTATTAATAAAATTATGATCAGTTTATAAAGCGCCAGCCTATCCAGAGCTACAGAGGGTAAAAATCCACATTTTAAACATAAGATCCTACAATACTAAGTTATTACATTACATTTATTTATGAAGCGCCGGCAGATTCTGCAGCGCTGTATACTCTGTATATATATTATATATATATGTAGAAAACGTAGGTACGTGACAAAAAGTACACATATTTTCAGTACCAGTATTCAGAATATACTATTTTCGGTACCACAGCAATGGGTTACATACCTGTCTTGCACATAAATGATTAAACAGCTTTCTATCAATTCATTTTGATTATTCACTGGACAAGGTCATCTGTGGAAAATAAAAAGGTTAAAGCATATATTGGTGTAGCAGATTTGTGAAAGGTCATCCCTTCATTTTCAAATGTCAGTTTGCTTACTGACCAGTAAAGCAGTATTGCCAGTTTAATAAGTCTTTTTTGACAGAAATGAATGTTTAAGTTGAATTCCATTTATCCTTTTTTTTGTAAATGTATTTTATTTCTTTTGGGACATAATACCATTTAAAGTTAAACTAAAACGAAAATGATAAAAGCAACAAATATCATTTGCCTGGAAATATAAATATTGTGCTATATTTTAAGATAAGTGTATATCTTTCAGCAGCGGCATTTATTTAAAAAAGTAATTTACAGGAACCAAACAAATCCAAGTACCTATTCATCCTCTCCAGCTGCCAATTTAAAGCAAAAGGCGTTTTGAACGCGTGAGGTTAAGTGACCAATTTGCAAGCGATGGGATTACGAGCACCTGAATTTTCACGTCGGCTCATGCTTTATCCTGAAACAGAACTTTCGTGCCTATACTTGGACTTACTATTAGTAATTAATATGTTTTTCTTGGTATGAAATCAGGCATGCACGCTCATTTCTGCTTGTGTCTGGGGAAGACTAGACAGAGGTCTTGTCGCAATCCGGTTATCAGTACTACGGAAAAAAGAATTAGTGCAATGTAAATGAAACCATATATTTTATCAGTAGTACAACGGGAAATAACTTTTCTGCTCCCAGACAAGGAGCTAAAAGGAGTAACTGTGAATTCTCCTGGTTTCAATATTTTTAGACATAGCTTAACCAAGAAGAGAGGACTATTAAGAGGTTCCTAGTATCTGAAATTTATTCTGGGGTATAATATTCTGAGTTTATAGCTTTGTATATCACAAAACAAAAGCTGCTTTATAGTATGCCAGCCAGGTCTTAACTTATAAAAAAACAATATGAAATAAAGTATGGTTCCTTTTGATCAAAGTGAGGAATATGTGGTATGAAGAATGAATGCCTGTCTTCTCTAAGTCACTGCTTGTGTATCCTGAGATCCTGAGGGTCACTCAGTCTGGAGCTGACCCCTTTCTATTCTACACTGCTGTGATCATATATGACTCCCAATTGGTGCTCTTGCTATGACTATGTTTTGGATGATATCCCTGCTTGAATACAGGTGCTTCAAACAAGTGTATCTTTAAATAATGACATGTGAAGGTATCCATGGGGACCTGTATTAGGCTCACTTAATTAACACATTTGATGGGCAATTAAATGGTTAATATTTAAAGAGTCTCTGGATAGGCTCATTTAGAAAGTTCCCAGATATAGGAATTAGGTGGCCTACACACAATATGATGCACTTAAAATGAAAACATTCACACAGCAAATAGCAATAGGTTAGTGATGGTCACAGTGAGGATTACATTTTTATCAATATAAAAGTTTTATGCTGAGACTAAATACCAAAATATATATAAAGAAACCCACATTAGCATGGAAAATGTGTTTCGGTTACACATCCTCTAAGGCTTTGTTGCATTGAAGTGTAATAGACACATCACTTTGTGAACCCCTCTACAGCTCAACTATAATTAATGCTTTGATTGTGTTTTAAATTAACAACAAGGTTTTTTCCCTTAAAGTAGCTCAGTATTTGCAGAGGAGCAACCAAGGCATAAGAAAAAAATGGATAAGATAAACTAAACAAAATCAGAATTGAAGAGTTATGCCAAGAACTTGTTGTTTTTAAATATGTCGCCCATCTGGGACTTTCCATCATTATTTCAGTTACACTGGTTACAGGGTCTTTGCTCAAACCTTTCACAGATTTGGTTTGCCCCTGAGTCTCACACAGTATAGAACTGACTCCTTCATATTCCACACACATCTGATAAACGGGTGTTAGATGTTGCCGGTCAGATCCGCACATCTTATTTGTGGTTCTAAGGTTGACCTCTAGTGGTCAGACTTTTCTTAACAGCCATGAGTGATTGCGGGAGAATCAGAGTGAAACTACATGGAATAAGGGAATTGGTCACATACTGGTTTGTGTAAAAAATAACATTTAGTAATGCAATGAATATTTAACATGCGCTGGAACATAGTATTGGTCTGATCTTATACTGACTTTATATAGAAACATGGGCTCATGAATCTAAACTAGATGGGGGCCGAATGGGGCAGATCTGCCAGAAAATTCTATGTTTCTGTGTTTAAATGTTACTAAACGCATAAAACAGCCATAAACTTTGTGTGGAAAATTCCTGGTCCCTTGAAGTATTCATACGTCCAATGTCTCCCTATCCTTTTTCTGATCTAAGTTTTACATCGTATGAAACTTGCAATATTCCATCATAAAAGCCTTTACCACCGATATGTTCATACAAACCTTACAGCTTAGCTTGTGAGCCTGCAACGTTTGCAATACCGGCCGTATTTAATTGTTCAGAAAGCCGAACAATGGCTTACTCACTGGGTCAGTAAAAAGCCTCCTGAAACGGAATAGCCTCAAACACAATGTGGCCGTCTGTCGCTGCCTCGGCACCTGTAACGCCGCTGCCTGAAATATCTCCAGCGCTCAGTCATCACTGTTTATTTCCCACCGAGCTTGTGTGTCAGCGGTGGGCATTAAATGCCTGCAACATTTGAATAGCTTGTGTCAGGTTAATGAAATAAAATTGCAGTGCTGTACGAGTAACTTAGCCATTCAGCTGACTATAATTAAGAAGAGATAGAAGGCAGTTACATTCTACTCAAAGGATTGAACAACTTGATACCGTGGCAGGCTATCTACGGCACAAAGACTGTGATGGCCAACAGTGTATCTTAACCCATGGTACGGGGACACCTTATGGGCCACCTAATGGGACTATGAAAAAATCCCATGGGGGGCTTTTTGTTGCTTGTGTAATCAGTAGGGTACCTAGGGTCTGGGTTTAGAAGGCTCTCATTTCAGCTTCACCTCTTTCAGCCAGACCACAGACCAAACAGGGCAATGACATCATCTGATGACATAAGGTGCCTCTTGAGTGAAGCTGTATATTTTCCGAAAATAAAACTGCAATTTGCAGCCTCTTTGGAAATATCCAGCTTCCATTTGGAACGTCGCCATTTGTGGCCAATGATGTCATGAGGGCCTGTACTGCCAAAAATAAGGTTGCCTTTGCAGCAATACGTGATACTCACGCAATGATGTTGCACGATGTGATGTCATCAACGTAGTGTTCTGAGCTCCAAGAGGTTTCCAGGTTCCATAAATTAAAAACACAAAGCATTAAGTATGTATTGTTAAAAAAATATACCATTATATGGGTACTTTCTAAGAAAGAAGCCCAAAAATGCTAATGTACATTTAACTAACCCTTAAACAATATCATTGTGAATTAAAAAATAATAAGAATAAGAATACTATCATTGTTATTGATTGTAAGAACAATTCTTTATAGTATATATATATATATATATGTATATATATATGTTTATTGTTTCAGCTTTATTTATTATAGATACGTCAATGTCTCGCGTTGCTTCTCCTTTATATATTCATATTAAAAGAAATATTTTACGTTTATAGATTTCACTGTAAAAATCCAGTCACTTTATAATGAATGACGCAAACCAACCTAACATTAATGAATTAAAATAAATCAGAGGCAGAGCTTCACTGCTAAGAAAGGGGGAAATTACATTTCTTTTCTTAAAAAATGTATCTAAAAATGAGCATTTATATCTTTAGTAGGTATTAGTATTCTTTTAAATTCTCTCAATTACCCAAAATGTTAAATATGTACTTTTGAGTATTTTGAATACGAGAATCCTGTGTTTCAGGAAAGATTTCCTTTTCCCCAAAAAAAGAAAAAAATGAATTAGTAAATCCAGAAGAAATCTTGACTAATAATCCAAGAATATATATATATATATAATTTAGGCAATTTGGATAAAATTTATATTTATGCACATATTTAACGTGGGATATGAAAATACCTGTCAGCGCATTAGCCATTTGTCATCATTGAAATAATTAAAAATGACTTTTTATTAAAATCACGACGTGCAGGTGGTAACAATTTTCTGTGTTTTAAGTGAAGTAATAAAAGGTCCGCACCGAGGAGCTGAAAGCACAATAACCTTCTAATCAGCCTCCTCTAGAGGTCAAAATAATTATTTTTCTTTAGGAAAAAAATTTCTTTGTTGAGGTAATTTTTTAAAATTAAAAATACATAGTGAATCAGTTTTAAGATTTTAACAATGAACTATTTAAACAAATTACCTCTTTTTTCCTATTAACGCTATTGTAAGGTTTTAGTGTTACTTTAATTCCATGTCTAGCCAGGTATAGTCTGAAATAAAACCAATAAATAAAAATCAAAAGAAAGTCTTTGTAATTAACAACTTTATTAAGCTTTGTAGACAAACATTAAGGCTTTTTCCCCTTTTTTTTATGAGGTTCACTTAAATGGCTTCTTTCAAAACGCACACCGAGTCTTTTTTACCCCAAGGCTGTAGTTAGATGGTATATTTTTAGTGACGCCATGACAGTCTCTCGGTTTTTCGTGAGGTAAGTCAGAGATTGAGGAAGGGAAGCTTCCCGCGCTCGGATCCCGTGACGCAGAAGAGCGGTGGGCGGGGGATTCATCTACGTACGAGGCGCGCGGGGGGCTGCTGGGAAAAGAGCGGGGAATACAAAGCACGAGCATTGCCATGCGTGACAGGGAGAAGGTTAACCCTTCAGACGGACGGTGCAAATACTCTCATTCCTTGTACAGTATTATGGCGCCAAATCTCGTCTGGCTCTATTTAACCCTTTCATTTTAATGGAATTCGGTGTTTTTGAGGTGGCCTGAAGCAATTTAGATATTAAAACTTTTGGAACTTCCCTTATCATTCATTGTACAAATAGCACCAAAAAAGGGAACATAAGACTGTCTGTATCTCTATGCAATAACCAAAGAAACAATGTATTTATATGTAACACAAATGTATAGACATTATTTTATTTTTAGACACAATGTAATATTTTTCATAGCAGTTCTGCATTTACCTGAAATTTAATGGGCGCTTTCATATTAATTAGCCCTTAAAGCCCTTGGTATGGAGATTAATACAAGATATAAGCAAAAGCTTGGCAAATGTAGAGGTTGTTTGAAAAACATTATTTTATATACGTAGGTTACCCCGGTTTAGCCATATTAAGCATTTTTAGGAACTTGGTGCCAGTGCATTGGAGAGCGCATTACATCATAACGCATGGGGATGACCTGATGTCAACAGATGATCCATACGCAAAACTTTCCATCTCTCCCCCTGATTATAAGCATTAAGGCACTGCATGTGTTAATTTAGCATTAAGGCACTGCACATGTTAAGCTGCATTAAGCCACTGTGCATGTTATGCTGCATTAAGGCACTGCGCATGTTAAGCTGCATTTAGGCACTGAGCATGGTAGGCTGCATTCAGGCACTGCGCATGTTAAGCTGCATTTAGGCACTGCTCATGCTCCTCACCTGGGGCAACTGCCCCTCTTGCCCCACAGGCAGTACCGGACTAGTCATCTGGCCAACAAGGGCAAATCTTCAGTGGGCCTCTGGCTGACTTCAGTCCATATACACGTTCAGCGTGCAGCCACCGGCTGAATATACCCGTATGCACGCTGTGGGAGCTGTTGGCCACACTTACATCATCGGTGGCCGCTGGCCTTAAGGTGCCAGGGCCGCCTCGTTGTCCCCAGTCCAGCCTGCCCACAGAAGTTACGGCCCTGGTATGGCTTTAAATTGCTTCGCCATTGATTGCAAATACCATTAAATTACCCAAGTCACCTTGTGATATCATAGCCAACCCTTTACATTAAATACCCTCATCACTTTTTCACTGAAGGTTTTCAATGTATTTTATTCATTTCTAGTGATTTAACCACTTATATGGAAACGAAAACCAAACCGAGAACTTCATCAGGCGCATCACTCATCCTATTCCTTTTTTGTCTTCTGTATCTTTGCAGGTTCAAAGATGGCGCAATCTAATTTCGATCAGAGATTTGTCAACATTTCAGACCTGCACCCTAATCTCTCCCGCCCAGTGGGTATCAGTAACGCTCTCTCTCCATTCCTGCGGTGTTCCATCTCATTGTCGCATTGTCACTGTGTTTCCCCCACAGCGGTACTAATGTTCCTCTGATCACAATTCTTTAATTGTTATCCCGTCTATACTTACACCGCGGGGGATGAAAACCGATGCTGGCGATGCTATCCAGAACTGTCATGGTACCCAGCCTCGCATCTAAGAGGCTCGCCAAGCCTTTGTCTGAGCGTATGAGAGAACCTTTTGTATCTTCCTAATTGCCGACTGAACAGATAATTGCTAAGACTCACCATAGTAAAAAAAAAAAAGTCATAATGCAGCGGGGGGGACGTCTGGTATTTTCCAGACTTGATGGCAAAATTTGAGCTGTTCTAGCTGTCCCTAGTAATTTTCCTCAACAGTTGTGTACAGCGGCACCATTAAATCCCCTTTGGCCTGTTTAAGATCCTCTGCTCAGTGAGGTTATATGGAGTGGCTTTAATCTTGACACTTTTGTCTCAAGCAATGGACGTGTTTATCATAAACAAGGCCAGTTTGTGCTCTTTTACACCCTCAATTCTACAGAATGTTTCCACAATCTTACATTTATGTATTTTAACTATTCTGTAATGGAGAATTATGACATCACAGGAAGTGATGTCATGGCCTCTTTGCGGGCAGAATCCCAAGCCGCCTAATATAATCAAGCGTTTTCTTTAGCAAGTTTGGTTCACATCAAAAAGTGATCATTTAAGAACCAGAAAAAAATGGGGAATTTGGGGGGGCATACGCACCTATTGTAGAATTTGATGGTGCTATATATATAATATTAAATAATAAAAATAATATAAAAAAGTGATAAGGCCACTTTAAATGTGAATCATATTTACACATAACCCCTTCATTTCTTTGTGAGCTGAATGCAATGAAATTGAGTTATTACCTGAGAAATTATATTTTTGGGGTATTAGAGGGGCGTGATGAATTTACCCCAAGGGAACCTAGATAAATACACATGGGCCCAATGCAGCCTGGGCACTCTGATGCACAACCCCAGCATCGTAGGAGGGTTCATTCTTACCACTGCCCCCCAATGCTTTGAATGAAATATCGGGGTGCAGGTAATGGAGCTCATTGAATGCCCACCTGTGCCCCAGTTAAATGCAAAACAGGTATTTCTTAAATATTATGTGCAAATTAGTTCGCTAATCTCTAGAACAGAGATAATTAGAGAATCGCTTTTAAATATGGTCACGACATTTGTTTTACTTTAAAGTCTCTTAGAGCAACAGCGGAAAACATTACAGGTAACTATAAATTTCAGGACTTACGCAGGAAATTAGATCAGGTTAGAAAACGACAACCATTAATATTTCCCTATTTTGTCCAAATTAATGGTTTCACAAAGCAGTAAAAAAATAAATGTCAGCAGCTCTGTACATTCTGCAAATACCAGCCTCTGTCTCCATAAAATCGAATAGTACAAGGTACAAATTTACAGGCTTCTGCGGAACAAACAGAGTTACATAATTGCTTTTCTGAAATACGTGTAACTTGTGGAGTCCGAGACCATGAAAGCTAATTTTCAAAGTACATCTGTGTTTTATTTGTGTATCACAAACCATTTTTATTTTTCAGCGCATAATAGGCATGGTAATTGGCAAAACAGATGTCAAAGGATTTCCAGACAGAAAAAGTTAAGCTTGTTTCATTAGTTTGGAGCGTTTTAAGAGCTGCATGCCACTGCGATTTTCTCTCTCTCTCTTTTTTTTAATGGCCATGGAGCAATGTATATGGTTACTTTTAATTTGTATCTACAAATCACTTAATTCGATGTGTCTTTAGATATATTTTGTAATTATGGGGGTTATACCATCTATTCGTAAGACAATAATTGGCCATTTTTTGTACAATGGTTGTGTCTTACTGGAATTAAGAAATAAAATCTTACTTTGGTTGATGTGTGTTTATATACACACTGTTGGAATCCCAGCTGTGTCATGGTTTCTAGGCTTATTTTGTTTTTTTGTGCAATCCATTCCATTTGTCGGCATGGTGATTGCCCTCTTTTTACTGCTCCATAATGGTTTTTTATACATTCATTAAACTCCATTAATTGGAAAAAGTTTTCTGTTGAACATATTGCTTTGGGCCAATGAAAAACGGGGTACAACAGGCAGATTACAGGAAAAGTGATAGGAACAAATGAATAGACCTATTAGTCAACAGCAAATTAAGTCTTAAATTGAAGTATATATATATGTAGACAAGGAAATTATTTTAAGGAAAATAAATTAGCTTTTCTTTTTTTTTTAAAAAAAGGGACCCTACACTTCTGAAAGGTTGTGTACTTCATCTAAGAAAGGGAGATGCACTTTTTGGGGGTCAGGATAAATCAGGATAAAGATTGATGGGTAACCGTAACCGTTTGTGGGGAAAACAAGGCTGAAAGAAGGCTAGGAGTAAAAGTAATGGAAATAAAGCATACAATATGATGAATATATAGGCAAGCAGACAAGAAAACAGAGAGGGCAGATGACAAGAGAGGAGGAATGAAGTGGAATATAAAAGCTGAGGGGGGACAAGAGGCTAAGAGGAGGACAGGGACATGTTTTATTTAAAAGAGCCCAGACAATTTTTTTATCTGAATTTTGTTTTATTTGGTTTGGGTATTTTTGTTTTTGTTATGTCCTTCTTCTGACCTCCTACTTTTTGCATATTCCAAAGTAGTCCATCAAATATTGTGATAAATGAAATTCATATACATTCTGAACTTGAACAAAATGGGAACATTCACCATACACTTTATGGCTGATATTATTATTATATTTATAATATTTATTATTTAGTATATTTTATTGCTATGCATACATGTTATTATTTTTTTTAATATATGTTATTATGTTTTATACTTTTATGTTATAGTCATCCCTATGATTTTCTTTCAACAATGTCTTCTTAGATATTGGATCTGAAAGGTACACATTTGGTTTCACCATAAGGGATTCTCCAGCATTCTTCATAAATGCATCGGCCTGGGGCAGAGAGGATTATATAAGATCTCTTTCTGGTAGCTTCCAGGTTGGAGACTGTGGTGAGTTTTGATATACCTCTTTTTTACTGTCCAGCCTTTTAAACCCACATTTTTGGGAACAGCAGGTAATAAGAGAGAGAAACACAGAAGAAAAAGACATTCACCTGCATTCTGGAAACTAGAGGGTCAGAGGCTTAGGGTTAATGTAAGGATTTTTTACTTTATTGAGAGGGTGGTAGATAAGTGTAGCAGCCTCGCAGCAGAAGTAGTAGCCATTAATACATTAAGGAAATTTAAAAATGCACGGGATAGGCATATGACTCCTGAATCTAAGACGACACCAACAATTGATTAGGATTCGAGTCATTACAGCAAGAAACATGGAATGATGGACTAGATGGAGTAAACAGTTCTTGTCTGCCATCACATTCAAAAGAGAGGACTTCCAGAATTCAAATTAAAGTCACTGGCCAGAAATGCAGAAAAAAATGGACACAAATGGTATCCATATTATTCTATACAATAAAGAAGAAACACTAAAAATATCACCTAAAAGGGTAAAAATCTATATAGATCATTAACGTGAGTATTTGAAGATAAAGTCCGTAAATTGTGTTTATATCTCCATAAACTAATTGCTAGAGTGCTGTTTGACTGCGTCCATAAACTGACACAATGCACATAAATATGGGAGCATGAATGAAAACAACGGCGACAATTACTTCTAAAGAGTAACTCATTTCTTCTCAGATTTGTTTGGTACACAAAGCCAACATGACATCGGGTAATTGAACCTCCCATCACATATCATATAAATGTTTCACAAACGGTTCAAAGACTGCGTGACAACCTGATTAGTGTTCTGCAACCCAATTGTACTTTGTTTAGACTGTAATAAGAACATATGTTTTATTTGTAAACATTGTAGTTGAAAGGCCTGCTTCATAAGTTGAAAACATGCAAGTTACGTGAGTGACATCCATTTGTTTCTCTCCCTTTTAGTTATTATTGAAAACCCCCTTGTGCAAACAAAAGATGTAGAGAAAGAAGAGAAATTCAATCCCTCAACACCAAGGTAAATTATATAGTCCTTTCTCCCAGCTCTCACGGGAACAATAAATATTTCCCTCCATTTAAATGCATTTAAAAAAATAGATTGAAAACACATGGCAATTGTCCATCGAATACTCAGCATCTCCTACAATGTTTACACAACATCAGGAGTGATAGATAGCATTTTGAATATGTTTATGAGTCTCATCGCGCTGCTTATGTAGCATTTTGATTGGATACAATGTACATGACAAGGCTGTTATGACAGAGACCCCTCTTTCAACGTAAAATAACTTTTTTCTTTTGTTTTAGTTATTACAGGTTGCTAATTAGCGAAGTTCATTCTTTGGTCAAGATTTGCTCCAAATTTGAAGTAGACAACGCTCTACTGTCCTTGGTGCACCTACCTACCAAAGATCCACAGGATTATTATTCCTTGGGTGACATTGTAGCCAACGGTCAGAGCCTAAATAGGAAAATCATTAATATTCTTGCAGCTGTGAGATCGGTAGGTTTATTGGGTCATTGCAAATTCTGTGTAAAATGAGATGTGGTGTAGAGAACCTGTGAGCTTGCTGTAAAGTTTCCAAGATTGTTTAGGTTAGAGTGTGCGGAGAAGCCTTTATCTGCAGACCTAGAGGCCACCATTGCTGTCATTCATGTGATATTTTGGGTGACTTTCCCGGGTCAAACACCACACTGAGTTGATGCTTTATGGCAATGCTAATAAAGTCTATTCCTCCATTGACTTTTATTAGTCCAACTGAGTGATTAAGACTGAGTCATTCTATTGTCAGGGTGTTTGTCTAGTAGTTTGGGATCCGGTAACAGAGTGAGAACTCATACAAGTGGCTAATATGCAGCTGCCTGAAAACACTATATTACATCTATCTATCTATCTATCTATCTATCTATCTATCTATCTATCTATCTATCTATCTGTCTGCCTGTCTATCCATTCACAGCACTATGTATGTGTGTTTATGGAACTTTAACTAAGCAGTAGTTTACCCTTCTATATAATTCATAATTCAGTTTGTTTTTTCCTCTTAAGGTTGGTGAAGTAAAAGGGTTTGTCACATCTGACAAAAGAAGAGGTCAGCGATGCGAAGTAAAGCTTTTTGATGATTTGGTTTCTTCTTTTGCAATGGTATGGTAAGTAGAGTCATTTATTTAAAATACAAATGTATTACAATCACATTTCAAGGCTGTGCAAGTAACAAGTAAACAAGTAAAAGCTGGCATTACATTTGTATTCCTTAAACTGACAATACCAAGCTCATAAAAGTTGCTTTTATATTCAAGTTAACGATTTTTAAATATTTTCCCAAAATTATGAACTGTCTGTCTTTGGCAATAATGCTGGTAGCGCGCTGTGTCAACCAACAATTTAAATACCCTAAGCTTTTACAAGGTGATATAAAATATTCCTGGTATTTCATTGCAATAAAAATAGTAGAATGCTCAATAAATATACATGCTAAAACAGCTAAAATGCTGTGCATGAGATAAATGCAGAGAGATAGGGGGGGTTTCCACTTCTATAATACCACAAGTACATTACCTTGCCCCAATAGTTTGTGTGGTTTGAAAGGGATCAGGAAGAAAAGAACTCAGTACACTTTGCATTATTGCCCATCCTTTGTAGAATAAAGTGGGTTACTTACAATGTTTTAAGATGATGCCTATATGTTACCCCGTGTTCTTTGTATATTTAGCTGGGACAACGAATCTATACAAATAGCACAGACCTGGATACCACGTGAAACAGGTATAATGTGTTTTCCATCACATGGATTATTTTGATCGCCGGATACATTTAGAATGTGATAAATGGGGTAATAATCTGCAAACCAGTTAACGGGAAAGCATAGTGGAAACCAAAATGGGGTGTGAGCAAGTTTACTGAACAGCAGGGACGGCCATGCACACCTCTGATGAGGTATGTTGGAACTCACATGTCAGTCATATCTCCTGGATCCCTGTTGATATAACAATAGTAAAGTAAATGCTATTACTGCGTACATGTGGGTAATAAATTTGAACAATAGTTATTCTTCTGGTAAAAAAAAAAGAGGGCAGAATAAAGAGATGTTTAAATGTCCATGTCTATTTGGATTTCATTCCCCTTTGTAAACAGGCTTCACTGTGTTTTCCAAGTTTATCGTTGCAGGTAAACATTGATTAACTATATAATCGATATTATGGACTCATTTTTTATATACATGTATATTTAGTTCTATTTGCTTCAGACATACGAATAAATTACGATGCCTTCCGAAATACTATGGTTGCAACAGTTGTGTCCAAAACTATATTTACAACCAATCCAGGTAAGCTAGCGCCAATATTATCTTATATTATTGATCTTTAGAGCGGGGCCCTCCTCAGCGTTTATTTCTGGAATTCCAAATTATTATGTGATGCACTGCTGTCCTGTGCTTCAGAATATAACAATGCTATATACATCAAGCAATAATAATTGTACATGTTTACTTTTGTATTCACACATACAAACTTGTCTTGAACTTTATTAACGTGTGTTTTATTCATGACATTTTATATATTAACTTATTAATTAACTTTTATGTAAAAAGAAACACAGAAAGATACAAATCATTACATCTTGTATTATTTTTTAACAAGACACACCAGAAGCACAAGCTTTGTTAAATTATGCAAGAGACTGCAATGAAACCGGATTGCTTGATGAGGAAAATGAAGATATTGCAAAAGATTCTGTTGACTGTAAGTGGAAACATTGCTACAGCTTTACACCTCAAGAGTTATTCTGCAAAAGTGTCACATGCTGAATCAGATGTGCAGAATTTCTGTTCTAGTCTAGTATATGAAAACCCTTTCTATAGAAACGCCTGCCAGCCTCTATCGGCTAATGGACAATAGCATAGTGCGACCTAGTGGCAAAGTGTGATTCTTACAGACATCATCTACTCTTCTTAAATACCTGTCGTACCCTAACTGTATTTTGAAATCCTTAGTACAGGCTATACGAGATGTATACACAGTGCAGCAAATAAAAGAGCGAGCCTCGCACAGCCTGGGAAAAAACGACCCCATCTACGGCATAGTGTTTGCTTACATATCTGCTCTGAATATCGATTGTGAAACTCACAAAGTAATTCGATATAGATGGTAAGTCAGTAAGTTATTTTCCCACCATAGAATTGTGTTGTAGTAAATATGTGATATATGGTATATATATACACCGATATACCGTAAACTGTACTAGATTGTAAGCTCTTTTGAGCAGGTGACCTCTTTACATTTTTGTTTCTGTATGTCCGAATTGTTATGTTATGCGCTGTTTAGCCATGTACAGTGCCGCAAAATATGATGGAGCTATAAAAACAAATAATAATAAATGATACCAACAGCCATTATGTTAGCAGTTGTCAAGCAATGAGGGAAGATTCTACATGAGAATGAAAGGCTTTGTTGTTATGAGCTCACAATGAAGTTGTATAAATATCGTGTCTATTTTCTGATTTACCAAGACCTTTTGTGCAGGAATTATTTGGGAGAAATTCAAAGAAGTATCTCTGGTGAGAATATTCTTTCCAGTTACTTTGTTATTTATCAGAGACAATTTTTCAAGTAAGGAACATAGAATTTGCCGGCAGATCAGACCATCTGCCAAGCCCTTTTTTCCTGCTGTAAAGACTGTAAAGATCAGTCGTCGGTCTCCAATTTAAGAGCCTTATGCCTATCCCATGTTGAAGAGATGTGAGCACATAGTATTCCTGACACAACAGAAGAGCTGTCACTGGACATACTTCTGTTTTGCTAGTGCACCTGGGTGCCTTGGGTCTATATGGGAAATTGTCATTGGTTGGTTGAAGTGTACCAGATTAACTTGAGCATGATGGGATTTGCTAGGTTTGCAATCTCTGATCTCGTTTGTAAATGTACAGCAATTATTGAAGAAGACCCCATGCATCTCAGTATACCAAATGTGATTCTGGATTATACATGCACAATGTCTGAGCTCCTTTGGTGACAGTTTATATGAAATATATTCACATCTCTAACGCCTCTCGCAGCTCTCAATGTCATTACATCATACCAGACCCCACAGCGGGCTGCACATATGCCTTCTGCAGCGACCTATCCCCCGACCCAAAAACCGTGATAACAAGCTTGGATTTAAAAGTGGACGTTACGGATCACACGGGTACGCTGTCCTGCATCTTATCTGGTAGCGTAGCTGAGGAAACGCTCTCGTGTAAGGTAAATATCAGTTTCCAACTTCCCACTCTTAATTTCATTCATACTTATTTATATGTGACTTCCACATCTTTACTGCTCTTACTGTAAAGAACACTTTTCGCTGCTTTAAGTGAAAATCCCCTTTTTTCACGTCTGAATGGATGACCTTATTTGCACCACCAATACGTGTTTACGTGTGTCCGTGTTTTTGATAATTTTGTATAGTGCCCATTCTGTCGTTGATTTCCACTCTTCTCTATTTGAATGTTGCTTCAGAGTCTACCAGCACTGTATCGATGTAATATCACAGCAGTGTATGTTCCATGCTTGCTGTATTCTGGGCATTTGATATATATAAGATACAATGTAGGGGCATCCTATACATCTCCTCCCTATCAATATTTTTTTCCCACCGGTCTAAGGAATAATGATTTTCTGAAGAAATTTCTTTATGTCTGATTTAGGTAGACAGGTTTTTCAATTTAACGGAAGACCAGAAAACCCTGCTGAAATGGAATTTTCTGTTGGAGCGTTGCAAAATCTATTTAAAGGTGGGAATGGCTGAATATATATTTGACAACATTACACTCAATTTCGGTTTCATTACTAAAGACCGTGCATTGAACCTAAACTAAGATTTAAACACAGTCGTATATTGCGGCTCCATGTTGCAAGTGCAACTAATATATTCTAGAAAGCTTCGGAATATACGCACCTGATTGAAATGCTGCTCCATCCTGCAGCGCTTTGTAAATTAATATCTAAAGCCAATCTACCAGCATATGTCAAGATGGGCAGAGGCGCATCAACAGATAACAACTAGATGATTCTAATTGTTTTATTATTGTGGGGTTTTTTTGTAATAAATTAGGTTTTTATGTTTCACAGGTATTTTTATCTACAAATTCCAGAAACGGAATGCGAGTTACAGCGCTTTCCTGCAAAATAGCAGATCCAGTCGAAGCGAGCAGACACTAGCAGGCAAAAGAAAATAAGTAAAACTTTTTTTCTCATGGATCCAAATGGTTTAATTTATTTATGAATTGGTTTCTTGGCACAATACAATGTTAATAATAAGTCATTTGCAATAAGTATGTATCAGCTGTTACACAAATTAGCTACGAATAGCACCCCAAAAATGTGTATTTGTTAATAATGCAGACAGCATTCTGTGTGTTTTCATTGTTAAAGTACAAACTTTATGTTATTTTCTTTGATTGCTTAGATGTTATGGTATAAAATTAATAAAAAATCTTCTTTGATGCATAAAACCTT
Organism: Spea bombifrons; assembly: GCF_027358695.1. NCBI lineage: Eukaryota > Metazoa > Chordata > Amphibia > Anura > Pelobatidae > Spea > Spea bombifrons. The sequence goes on from NC_071093.1 coordinate 43,492,513, forward strand.
TATAAATGAATGTTCCCACCTTAGAGAAGATCCTGAGACTTATGTAGTCTATGTGATAAATCAACAGAACTACTACTGGTCCACGTAAAAACCTTGAGATGCCACGATTTATCAGAATGGAGTCACCTGTTCTCAAGAAGTGATTTCAGCTACGTCTTACTAGTAAGAAAAGCACCAGATGAGAATCCGCTCAAGGCGGTGTGACCCTGAGAATCACCTCAAGGCCAAATTCATTACCACGTTAGTGGAGAACATTCTTTTTTTTTTTACATTCTCAAAAACGTGGCCACTCAAAAATAGACTGTTATTATTATATATATATTACATTATTATATATATATTACTAAAATCACACAGTCTGCCTTGTGGCCGAGTTCCATAATTACAAGCCGTGTTCCATATTTAACAGCACAATTGGTTATTCTAATAAATTTCATAAAACAATTACAAATAAAAGTGTTCCGATCATAACACCGATAACCGCATTGGATGCATTTAATTTTGCACCGCTTAATGCAATGCAGTTAACCCCGAGCAACCTTTACGGCTGTTTTTCGACTTTGAATTTCATACTAATAATATCATCGATTCCAGCCACCATCTCATCGTTCTCCTGCACTGAAGCCACCCCTTTTGGCGTTCCCGTTAGGATGAGATCTCCTTCTTCCAGAGATATGATCTTGCTGATATAGCTAATAAGAAACGGAATTGAGAAGATCATGGAAGACGTACTCCCTTCTTGCCTGAGGCTGTCATTAACCTTCAGCCATATTCTCAGATTATGGGGGTCTGGTATTTTGTCTTTGGGGATGAAGTCGCTGATAGGACAAGATGTATCGAATGCTTTTGCCAAAGTCCAAGGCAGCCCTTTCTCCTTGCACTTATCTTGTACATCTCTCGCCGTCATGTCCAGACACAAAGCGTAGCCCTCCACATGTTCCATCGCATGCGACTGAGAGATGTCTCTCCCACTCTTCCCAATCACAACCCCAAGTTCCACCTCGTGATGCAGGTTGCTGCTGTAGTAGGGCATGATCACTGCCGAGCCTTCCGTCACATAGGCCGTCGGCGATTTCAGAAAGAGGACCGGTTCTGTGGGGACCGCGTTTTTAAGTTCCTTGGCGTGTTCGGCGTAGTTTCTGCCGACGCAAATGATTTTCCGACCCCATTCCCAGAACCTGCTGAGATTCTTCGGTGAAGCCATGGCGGGTCAGGGGCTGTGGGGACCTCTTTGTGAAAATGGTTGCAAAAGAGAAGAAAAATGATAAATTAATGTTCATAAACCATTCTGGAGTCAATGAAATATTTAGGTTCCAAAGGGCCAAGCACAGTTATAAAAAATGATACCTACCTAGTGTCCCTGTTTAGTTTCTCCACTCTCTATTTTGGCCCAAACCCCTGATGCTCCTCTTTCCTCCCCTGATGCCCCTTTTTTCAAGGAGGTCAGAATGTTTGCTGGGTATGGGGGTATTGCAGGGTTCTACAGCCCTAAATGCCCTGGTAATGTGTGTAGAAACAGCAGGAAACGTCTCTATAAATTAAACAGGGGAAAATAAAACCCATTATTCTTCTTCTAAATGCCCCACTCAGATACACAAATAGCTACCAAAAGGGCACAGAGCCCCACCCAGTCATGCCTCTAACCACACCCCCTAAAAGAAAATAGTCCCTTTTTGGTAATTTGATATGTTGGGGGGTATGGCTGAACTAGGATTTGCTAGAGAGACCAGTACAATAACGAACACAAGCTGGGATGCTCAGTTCACTGGTGCTGAAAGGGTTACAGGCTTTTAACAGATCAGTGAACAGTCAGTGCTGATTGCACATTTCATATTGTTCACTACAACCCCTATCATCCTCAGCCACACCACGAATATCTGATGTGTTGCCAGGAGTAGCATTTCCTAACCTGCACACACTTCTGATATTCCATGTAACCGAGGTCCCTGCTGTAATGTTACAAAATAATCATTCCGTCTACAAAATAAAAGTAACATTTTCTGCAGCAACAAACACATGGATTCTAATACAATGTAACGGCTGATTGTAACCCAAGCTGATCATCAATACGAAAGAGCAGTCTCTGCTGCAGCTTACCTTGCAGGGCACTCTGAGGAACAGGAAGTAGTTCACATGGCGGTCACACGGGCAAAAGAAACACCCACTTGCCCTGGTGACAGAATCACTTTACAGCAGCTGCCTGTGGGTGTACTTGGGACGTGTATCCTATCACAAGGAGTATACTGTACTCTTTACACCTTTAACAACCCCCCTGAACATGTTAATTGGTACAATCCAGGAATACTTTATCCTTGAAGAAGTTATTTATTAAAACATAGAAGGTTTTTTATTAACCCGGTGAGCAGAACAGACTCTCAGGACCTTATTACTCAAACATTTATTATTATTTTCTCAATTATAGTTTCCGTCATGCTTTAAGAACATTAATGCGCGCGTGTTGGCTGAGCATCATGAGAGTTATTGCTTCACAACTGCTGGGTCCCAGTTACAGTGGTTTTTATAGCACTTCAGGGAGGTGGGAAAAGTCAGGCAGGGGGATACTTTTGTTTAAAGGGGTTTTATTGGGAGGGGGTGAGATTAGTGAGTTAAGGCACGATAAGAATTTGGGACCTATTGGTCATTTCTAAAAAAAAAATAAGGCATTAAAAAAAAAATATTCTATTGGCATAATCCATTTTCTAAATTTATTTTTACATTTCCTGCTGTTTCTATACACATTATTTAGGGGCTTTTAGGGCTGTAGAACCCTTCGATACCCTCATACCCAGCAGAAATTCCGAGCTCCTAGAAAAGAGGGGCATTGCATAATTTAGCATCTCGTGAATAAACTCCAGGCTCAGACCCCCCTGTGTGGCACCTGAGACGTTCGTACATGTTCCCGGAATGTGTCTTCCATTATTTATTCCTCCATTAAATCAGTTTTATATTCTGAGCAGATTAATTTATTTTCGAATACTGATCAATAACAAAAGACGGACAATCAGATCTTAGATTACTTCAAACATTTTATTTACAGATTATCGCGGCCACCAGGTTACCACCGAGATGTTGATCTTGGGTACGTAACGGAACACGGGATTTCATTTAAATACAAAATATATTCTTATGACTGCAGAAACACAGTTGGCTTCTTATGGCTGCAGGACCGTCAAAGATATCTTTATACCCAAAAGACAATCCTAGTCCAAAAACAAGTCTCGGAATGAATGAAAGCAAGTCCTCCGGCGGACGTCTGATCACGGTACATAATCTTCCAAATCATAGCAGGTGCCGAAAAATTTGGGAAGCACAGGAGCTTGCGCTCAGAGCCGAGATGACGACTTCTGCAAAAAGCGGTGGGTGTTTAAAACAAAAACGATGTAGAAGATGTATTTTGAAATCGAACCTTATTATTATTTAGATTGTTTATCTCTTTATTGCATTTCTTATCATCCGTATGTTGCTCTTTGATCGTCCCACCATTCCCTCTACCAAACACCTTGCGATATACAGCACACTAAGGCATAAATCACCCGTGGCACATTACAGAATAGTGTCTTATGTGTCAGGGGACCTTCATAACCTTGAATAAGCCACAAAAGCAAAATTAAAACATCAGTCAAATGTCTTTATTTACTGATGGAGATCACAATGAGACCTTCGAGAGCCCAGGAGATTTTTATTGCATACAAAGGAGACGGGGGGCCAGCAATGACGTTTCACAATGGCGGCTACAATAATCCTTGCATTTGTGGCCCTACACTATACAAAGTCTACTTACATTACAATATATTAACAATATATCTTTATACAGCAATCGTACCGACAGTTTTAGAGGCCTTTGCGTTGCTAACGGAAGTTAAACGATCACAGCGGACTCGGTAAAACAGGAATCCACGGGATTCTGGAGCGACGTATCGACGCGGGTTCGCTCAAATCGATTGATCAAAGGCTGAGATCTTATGGTTTAGCTTAAACAATATGGCAGCCCAATACCATAAAGCAATAGAACGTGACCGCGCATCCTCCGGCGAGATCATGCGTGTAATCAGTCCAGTCCAACGTCAAAGCCTCATTTCATCTTTATTAATAAACTCTACCTTATACTAAACTCAATAAACATATCAACAATACATGGTTAGTGGTTTTTGGCTTCTAGTGAATGAACTCCCTGAATTGTTAGAATGCACCAAACCCTCGCACCCTCAGATCTGTGATATCACGTAGGTGGCAGTGACGGTGCCACCAGGGTCACGAAGCGCTAAATGTGGGTCTAGGTTTATACTTGGGAACGTTGGGGAAGCAGTGGTTCTGAGTGTTCATCTTAGATGTCCCCCTGACGTCAACTAATGAGCGGGACCCCAAGCCCAATGGGTAGGATTGAGGGGGAAAAACTGTGTGGGGGGGGGACTGGGCAGGAATCGGAGGTATGGGGCAGGAAGACGTGCATTTAATTCCCCTACTGCCCAAAAAGGCACTGCTCCAGAGGGTCAGAGACCTCACCTCTAAGCCTCCGAAGAAGCGCCCAAGGGTTCCCAAGTACATTTATGTCACCCGCCTGGGCACATCCCTGGAATATATATACATTCATAATAAAACAAAAGACCCAAAGATCAGCGCTCATCAAGCTCGGTGCCACTGCTGGTAGTAATACGCTTTCAACACGTATGTCCAATGAATGCTTTAGATCCAATGAGCTGCAGCTTCAACTATCAAAACTATCCATTATTATTTGTCATATAAAACACGGCACCGGATTTAACACACAAGACATTTACAAGGTGAGGCTGTAGCGAGAGGAAGGTTGGGGAATATTCAGATTATAAGGCAAAGGGAATCTATTTCCAGTAGAAAAGCGAGTATTATATCCCAGAAATTACATATTACGTTTAAATATTTGTTTTATGGTACAACCAGGAAAGAAGGGTGTTAAATAGATTGTAAGCTCCCAAGAACAGAGCCCTCTTCTCCTTCCGTACTGGTACGTCTTAACATGCATTAATGTTAAATCACTTCAATTTGTGTTTGTTAAATTTTTTCACTATTCCCTACAGAAACAGCGGAATCTGCTGGTGTGTGATGTAAGTGTCTGTCCTAATCGTCCGTAACCTGGATACACTACTGTTCAAAAGTTTGGGGTCATTCAGCTGGTTTCAAGTTAAAGGAGGAAATTGCAAAAGGGCTTTCTAACCATCAATTATCCTTTTAAACTTACTTGGGTCAGCGAACACAACGTGCCACTGGAACACAGGAGTGATGGGAGTGATAAAGGGCCATTGGAACACAGGAGTGATGGGAGTGATAAAGGGCCTCTGTACACCTATAAAAAAATTAGCCGTTTCCAGCTACAACAGCCATTTACAACATTAACCCCGTCTGCGCTGGATTTCTGATCCATTTCATGTTATTGTAATAGAAAAAAATCTGCTTTTCTTTCAAAAACAAGGACATTTCTAAGTGACCCCAAACTTTTGCACAGTAGCGTGTGTTCCCAGGCAGGTGTGATGAATTTTATTATAAACATATCTTAAAGAAAAAGTTATTCCTTCTTGAAGAAAAGCATATTAAGTGATGAGAAGTACTCACAGAGTATTTGGGGTACTTGAATATGCATTCTTCTTTAGAATGTCCCTTTAACTCTTTTTGTGTGATAAAAAAAATAATGGTTACCATGATAAAAAAAACTCCACTTTGCCAGAAATCATGAAGATTAACCCCAATTTGAAAAAAAAAAGCAACATACTTTTAGTTCTTTTGGCAAATCATTTTCTTTACCCTTTCAGTGCCAGACAGTAGGGCTAAACCATGCATTTTTCATGGACTCTGTCCCCACACTGTCTTTCAAAACACTGAATACACTGGTATGTACACACAGACACACATATGTATTATATGTGCACCAAATAATAAATTACACTTTAATAAACCAACGTCCATGTAAGTACCCGCGCATGCAGATAGGTGCTTCAGAAAGCGTTTTTTTTTTTTCTTTTTTCAATATTTTGAGATTAGAAGGATGAAAATAATATGGTTAAAATAATTTGGAGGATCAGATGAACCCCTTTAAAAAGGAAAATAAAAGAAATGCGCAGAGCGCACACTCAGACACAGAAGGCGTATTTTGCAGACTTGCACTCAGTCTTTTGGCACCTTGAAATTATCTTTTTCTTTACGGATTGCACCCATGGTTGAAATCGGGTCATCTTTGCCGGCGTGGTGCTGCACGGACTTCTCTCTGTGTGAAAGACAGACTCGTATTTACTGCATTTACATGGACAGCCACGTCCCCTCGGTGCCCCATTCTGCCCCATCTAGTGCTTAAAACTGCCCACTAAGCCTTATAGAGCCTTCATGTCCCAAAAACCCACTTATGATTCTTCATGAACTTGGTTTTCATCCCGTCGAGGCCCAAACATACCTGCCTGATCTACGAAAATCCTCAACAAAAAGGGGTAAAAAATGTGTTTTCAGTGTCCCTGTGTATTTTTCTTATTTCTTACAAGAGATCAGAACCATAATACGGGGGACACGCGAATATAACATACCTCACTCTCATAAAGGGATTAAAAGTAAATTCTTCTGCAATGGTTGAAGGTATGGTGGGTTCTCCATTGTTGTAAGTCTCCTGAAAAAGGAAACAGAGACTCGAATCACTAAAACTCCATATTATATATATATACATACACATAAACATATACACACACACACACACACAACACACATATATATATACACACACAACACACACACATATATATATATATACACACACACACATACACACTGACGCCTAAAAGTTTGGGGTCACTGTAAGTTTGAGCCGGGCCCTCCTCACCTGTTGTCTCTGTAAGTCAAATTGTTATGTTTTATACTACTCGTTACGTTCTCTCCACCCATTGTACAGCGCTACGGAATTTGATGGCGCTATATAAAACAATAAATAATGTTTGTGTGTGTGTACACATATAACTGCATACCTATGGATTATTCATATCTTGCCTCCAATCTACAAACTCATTAACTGTGGAAACAGAAATCGGGAAACATGGAATACTGGCGGGTATTACCTTGGCCCACGATAACTTTTGTTTTATGGCCTCGTTGTTTGGTTCGACGTGACGTGCAAACTTTAAGTTGTTGATTGTGTATTCGTGTCCGCAGTAGACTCTCTATTTTTATGGAGGGGAAAAAAAAAGAGTAACTAGTTAAATAAAACAAATTACTGTTAGACGAAAAATAATTTTTATGGCATTTGCCGAAATAATTCCCACCTCGCGCAAGAGTTCTGGAGAGAAAAGGTTACACACCCCCCCCATTTCAGCTTTTATTAGTGAAATTTATACCGTTCAGAAAATAAGTAAAAATCAAACATTTAAAAAGGCAGAATTTAGTTCACCAGGTTCAGACAGACACAAAGAATTCTGGACTCGTTCTAAGATGAGCCGCTGAAACGGTAAGCGGTAAAGGAATTTAAGAAAGCTTACGGTGTGCAAAAAGCTATCCTTCAAAAAGGGCCAATATGTCGTTTTCTGCCATCATGATGTCAGAGGTTGACATCTTGTAGAAAGGGGCACAGCTTGCCTGAAAACAAACCTGACCCCGATTCACTTAAGAAGTAATGAAAAAACACTTCTGCTACTTGGGCAACCTACAGGAACTCATGATCCATTGTATGAGGAGAGATGATGTCATTTACCGTTTCGGGAGGAAGTTGACCTAATATCTCAACCAAGGCTTTGTACATCTCCTCCGCCGTCCCTTCAAAGAACTTCCCGCACCCAGCGACAAACAGGGTGTCACCTGCAGTGAGGAAGGACACCTGTTAAGGATAGATTTTTATTGTATCTACAATTACATTTCTGCAGGACTAACCGCCAAGGAGATTCACAGCAAGTAAATAATTTGGCCGCGGGTCGGAGTTAACCCTATATTAATTTTCTTAAAAAAAAAAAAAAAATCTCCATTAGACACGTTACTTTCCCAAGCAGATGTAATGAGCCCTACAGACACTAATAATAATGATAATAATAAATCTAACAATTATAATAAATATGATAATAAAATAAAAGCATTATTATTAATGAATATTAATATAATAGCAATAATAATAATAAATGTAATTATAAATACAATAAGAACAATAAGAAAAAATAATAAATAATATAATATCAATAATAAATATAATAACAATAATAATGAATATAATAATAATAATAATAAAAACATTAGGCTTGGGACTTTGCATGAAATTAAGAAGTAGAAAAATGATTGTCCGGGAAACCCTTTATCTCACAGATATAATTAGAGAAGCTGTGGAATCCGCACACAGCCGGAACCACATCGGGGACACGGTTCATATAATACGTGAACAATAAAACGGAGACGTTGCTCATTACGCTTTTATACAGAATATATCGGTGTTCCGTTTCTAGAGTCTAATCGAAGCAGAAAAAAAATGCTCGCTATTTGAATGAAAATTCTCCGCCGAAAGCAGAAGGATTCATTGGTCCCTACATGAGCTATAGAGAGCGACCCCTCTCTCCAGATCCAGACCCCCGGGCAACCGCGACGCACATCTTACCGGTGAATACCGCGGGGGGATCTGAGCTGTTCGGCTGCGTCACAAAGTAGCAGATATGGCCTGAGGTGTGACAGGGGGTGAAAAGGCATTTCACATGGAGAGACCCCACCTACAAAAAGGCAGAAAGACATACATTTATTCATATAGATCAGTTAGAACAATGTCATCAACTACAGTCCCTATCATCCAGAGTCAGAAGTCACCTGAGGATTATGGCAGCTATAGTCAGAAACCCGTGGGGCCCAAAATCTTCTTAAATAAACAAAACTCCTATTTATATTTACCTGAAATGAGGTCAGATGAGAGACTTTTTGGGTAAGCGCCCCAACTCTGCTATCTCCGCCGTACACCTTTAACCCAGAAACCAGCTTCACAAGTTTCTCGTTTCCGCCGGCATGATCCCTGAAAGCAACGAAGGCGACAATAATCCCTCTCTCTTGGCTTACTCTCAACACTCTCATCCACAACCAAACTTACACCGCCTAATGCTTAACATGCCACCACAATTTAAAAATAACTTTGGCCCCTCCTGAAGAAGCCTGATATTAATATCGTAATTTCTCAGGCCGTGTAACTGATAATTATAGGTTTAGGACATAATCATCATTCCATAACATGCCAACGGATTAGGACAGACCAGTGGTGGTGGGTTGTGAGGACGGTCGTCAGTTTCACTCCATGTTTCTTGACGGCATCAACCACCTAATGGAGAGAAAAAAAAAAAAAAGATAAGTTATGCTGTTTTGTTTTTTATATTGTAAAACTAGAGGAGAAAATAATCGCTGGATTTACAGCTAGAGGTGAAATTCCAAAAATGAATGATTTTCCAGTCTTGATTTATTTTTTATAATAGACAGATCCCTTCCTTACGTAGTACCCTATAGGGTAGTATTTTTAATACTTCTGGTTTAAGAGGTTTGGGGGTAGTGAACAGGTGTGGGGGGTTTATATTTTTTATATCTAGTGCTAGGGAAATGCGATACCAGGGCTTTATTTTTAAAAAAATATTAATATTTTATTTTTTGCTTTTTTCCTTTTGTGGGAAGAGGGAGAAACGTTTATCTTCCCTCTGATCACCTCTGCCCTGATCACACCGTGATCAGCAAGGCTCTGTAGACTTACATTGCTCATCGCAATGCATGCAATTAGCCAGCAGGTGGCGCAATCTGCAATCTCTCTTATCCTCCAGTGCTGAAGCTCACTGGAAAGGAATGCCCGATCATGTGATCAGGCACTCCTTATGTAACAGTTTAACAGGGCTCACTCCGATCACCGTGATGGCTTCTGCTGACAGGGGGAGTCCAGGTTGTCAATAGACAGCCTGACCTGCCATATAGTGAAGGGAGATGTCCTTCCCACTGCAAAAAAGTCAAGACGTACTGGTACTTCTCAACAGGCTTCTTAGCACAGCTTTTCAGTACGTAGCGGTACGTCTACATTGTTCTTACGGGATTAACCAATTTGGGGAAAAGTGATCCATCTGATTTAAGTGCGTTACTCAATTAAAGCATTGTTTGCGCATGTTACCTTTTGTGGCTGCACAGGGTCGACAATGGCCGCCTCTTTGGTCTCCTCATCGATGAGGAGGTACATGTAGTTGTCGGTTAGCGCCGGAAGAAGCTCAACTTTCATGTTGGCCTGAGAAACCACTTTGGAGTTTCTCAATTCGAAACTGGTTTGATCCTGCGCGCCGTTTCCAAAAAAAGCAGAGCCTGGCGGCACAGAAAAGGGGAGGAAGAACATATGAAGAGAATTAGAACAGGTTCATTTAATAGAAGTCATAGAACTATAGCCAGTCATTATGGCTAACTACTCTGCTGCTATGGCAACAAAATCTGGTTGGTTCTTAATCTGTTACATGAAGCAAAATGGGTTCAGCAGCATGTTGATAAAAGCCTCGGGCAGCAGGGATTATTTTTTGTGTGAAAATTAGGAAAATAAATTAAATTCAGTCAAAATGTCTAAACCGATACAAAAACAGTCTATTTTTAGTATATAGAACGGTTTTCAAATGTCTCTGGAATGCAAGGGGTTAAAATGGAATGTGGCTCCCATTTAGTGCAAGTTAACAATCCAGCAATCGTTAACCCCGGCCGCACGCGTGTTATGTTATGTACAACAAGCTGATCCTCCCCGGGGTGTCAGCGCGTAGTTTTCTGCCTCACTCTGACTCTGCAGTTTTGTTTGTTTGGATCGCGAACGTTCACCCCGAATCATCACACGAGAGCAGCAGCAACCTTGGGACGTCTCGAAAAACAGACCGAGCGACAAACACCTCCCTAAAAACAGCCTAAACCCCAGCGCTGTATACAGTAATATAACCCCCAGCGCTGTATACAGTAATATAACCCCCAGCGCTGTATACAGTAATATTACCCCCAGCGCTGTATACAGTAATATAACCCCCAGCACTGTATACAGTAATATAACCCCCAGCGCTGTATACAGTAATAACCCCCAGCGCTGTATACAGTAATATAACCCCCAGCGCTGTATACAGTAATAACCCCCAGCGCTGTATACAGTAACAACCCCCAGCGCTGTATACAGTAACAACCCCCAGCGCTGTATACAGTAACAACCCCCAGCGCTGTATACAGTAATATAACCCCCAGCGCTGTATACAGTGATATAACCCCAGCACTGTATACAGTAATATAACCCCCAGCGCTGTATACAGTAATATAACCCCCCAGCGCTGTATACAGTAATATAACCCCCAGCGCTGTATACAGTAATATTACCCCCCAGTGCTGTATACAGTAATATAATCCCCCCAGCGCTGTATACAGTAATATAACCCCCAGCGCTGTATACAGTAATATAACCCCCCAGCACTGTATACAGTAATATAACCCCCAGCACTGTATACAGTAATATACCCCCCCAGCGCTGTATACAGTAATAACCCCCCTAGCGCTGTATACAGTAATATACCCCCCCAGCGCTGTATACAGTAATATACCCCCCAGCACTGTATACAGTAATATACTCCTCCCCCCAGCGCTGTATACAGTAATATACCCCTCCCCCCAGCGCTGTATACAGTAATATAACCCCCCCAGCGCTGCAGACCGCCGTTGCTGTCAGTCATAGGATATTTTGGGTGATTTCCAGGCTCAAACACCACACTGACCTGACGCTTTATGGCGATGCTAATGAAGGTGCTGTTCCACTTAGATAAAACTTTAGCTAAACTCTCTAACACATTAAAACGCAACAGGCTGGTCATTTCTCTTCAATCTGAATTTTATATGACTAAAGTGTTATTCTGCACTTAACCGTGCCAGGAAGTACGTTTCTAACGCTGCATTTAGTTATAAAAGTATTTAGTTCACAATCAACAATCACAATATGTCATTGGGAAAAATTACTATAATTAACAGACCAGTTATGACAAACGCTATTTAGATTGTAAGCTCTTTGGGGCAAGTATCTCCTGGTACCTCATACGTCATCTGTATGGTTATAGGAACTGATGACACACACTAATATATATATATATATATATATATAAATAAAACTATAAATAAAAGTCTTGTTACACATTTATGAGTATTTTACATATATAAGAAAAAAGTTGTTCTGCTCCAGAAAACAAAACAAAAAAATAAAACTACAAAATATGTGTGAGTTGTAGTGAGACTATGGAATAAAAATAAATAGAAGATAAATCATAAATAAATACATAAAATAATATATGTATAACAATTTTTTTAATAAAATCATGTATTATAAAGTGATTTAAAAAAAACTAAAATGCTGCAGATCGACATCAACTGTCCGAGTTATTAGAGCCCCCAGTTTCTATTACATCATAGCCTTGTCTTATTTAACGTATATGGGAAATATCACTTGTATTTAGTATTTTAGAACTTTTCCCCGGCGGGACCAAAAAGTGAAATATGATCAGATACTAAATAAACTTGAAATAGTAAAGGGGGGGGGGTGTTTTTAGACAGTGATCAAGTTCTAAATGCCATGCAGTCACCATGGAAACCAAGCAAATGCTCCTACTGATTGCTCCACATTTAGCACCTGGCAGCAGTCACTTTATCTAAATTTACCCCAAACTTTCTGGGCCCTGCACTAAACGCCAGCTGTCATCTGACACCAACTGCTAGATTTTGCCCTGCAGCTTATAGAGTATTTCCAAGAGCTGACACTCGCCAATAACCTATTCGCTGCTGGACCGTGGCAGTGTGTGTGACCCTGACAGCCCCAGCCCTGCGCTCTGCATGTTGCATTATACGCTGTGCATGGTGGGGTCCTCCGGCCATATCCAGCCACATACCGACTCTGTAGCCAGCCCCAGCTCCCAGGAAGGACAGTGCGCACCACAGCCTCCTCCTGCACCCAGACAGCATCATCCTGAAGGGGGCCGGCTGCAAACTGCCCAACAGGAACTGCACTCGCTGCATGGGTGGATCCAGCGAGCGGAGCTTTACCTGCCTCGCCGCGCAGCCAATCGGCATGCAGGGCTGGGAGCTGCCAACCAGAAGGGTGCGACACGCCAGCGGGCGACGATGCCAACCACTGCGACGCCAATACAGAATTGGCCAATGAGAAATGAGACACGTCAGCCTTCAGCCAATGAAACCCACCGAGGCTACGAAAAGAACTAAGCGAGAGACCGGGGGACAGGTAGCCATGTCTGATGTGGGCAAATGCCAGTTAGAGCTAGAGTCAGGTGAATGAGCGTAAAGGAGAGTGACTTTCCACAGAGAATGGCTAATTATATCTATCTATCTATCTATCTATCTATACATACACATACCAAATATATATATATACATACAGTATATACTCACAAGACATGGGAAAAGCACTTAGAATAAAATTAACTTATTAAGCGATTATATTTTATTTTGCGTATCTCACTCCATTTTATTTAAAGAGCGCCAGCATATTCCATAGCGCTGTTACAATAGGGGTTCCCCCCCTACATATTAACCATAACATTAACACACGGTAAGGCATACTCATACCTGCAAACTCTCCAGATTTTTTAGGGGGAGGGGGGTATGTGCCTGGGGCTGACCGTCTTCACTAGGGATCATGGGGTATAAAGGATAATCTGCATGAGATCCCCTGGCTGTCAGTGTCAGCGCATAAACTGCAGCGCTGTACAATAGGATATATATATATATATATATATATATATATTACACACATATCCAGACATATTATAATAAAAAAGGGCACAGCAAATTTTTTATTGCATGTTTTTATTTGTTGAAGTGAAACGTTTTGACATTTATAACCATGTGAGACAGAAACACCTCACTTTAAACTCGCCCTGACCCACCCCTGACGCTCTCCCGCCCCGCCCGAGCCCTGACGCTCTCCCGCCCCGCCCGAGCCCTGACGCTCTCCCGACCCACCCCTGGCGCTCTCCCGCCCTGCCCGAGTCCTGACACTCTCCCGACCCACCCCTGGCGCTCTCCCACCCGAGCCCTGACGCTCTCCCGCCCCCGACCGAGCCCTGGCGCTCTTCCGCCCCTGACCCACCCCTGGCGCTCTTCCGCCCCTGACCCACCCCTGGCGCTCTTCCGCCCCCGACCCACCCCTGATGCTCTCCCGCCCCCGACCCACCCCTGACACTCCCCCGACCCCTTCTCCTTCTTGGTCCCCACTCACTTTATTCCTGTTTTTTCGCCCTTGGACTACTATTCACCCTCCCAGGCTGCCTCCTTAGCGATCAGAGAGCTTTTTCATGGTCTGCCCAACTCATTTAGAACAATATAAATTATCCAGGGCCAGACCTGGACCGCCTTGGCACTTTAAGGCCAGTGGCCTCCAAATGACGGCCGGTATGAGAGGCTGCTGGAGCAGCAGATATGGGGATACAGATTTATTGGTCCAGGAGAAGGCGGCATCTTTATTATGAATCCTTAGGCGTAGTTGCTTAGGCAGAGTCCAAAGAGGTCTCTCCTTCACATAGAGATTTATATAGCGCCATCATATTCTGTAGCGCTGTACGCCGTATAAACAGGACATAAGAAGTAGCACATAACATAATGTGAACTTTCAGAAACCCAAGGTGTGAGGGGCCCTGCTCACAGGAGCTTACAATCTAGTTACAGCATCCCATAAGATGCTGCCTATAAACTAACAGGGGACAGTAACCAAAGGGGCCTCCATACGACCCCCTTACATTAATTCCCCCAGTAGCCTCCCTTAGATAACTGCGTATCCCAAAGTGCGTGACTTCCCAGTTCTGGTACAGATCAGAGTGATGGGAGTTGGCAGTAAAGTTCTGCGCATGCGGGGTTGCCACTCACCGATGTTTCCCATCTCGCTTGCTCTTCCAGTCGGTACCGGGACGTTCTGCACGATGCTGATCAATCGCTATAGGGAGGCGGCTGCGCGCATGCGCAAAATTTAAAGCCCTGGCGCTGAAGCTCGAATCTTACGCACGCGCAGTCTGCTTCGAATTCCGCAAATGACAGCTGGTTCGAGGTCAGCCAATCATCGCAGAGAGGTGCAGCTTTACTAACCAATCAAAAGTGTTACACCTTGATCGCTTTGGCAGCCGCTAATGCTGAGCTTTGGCCCGGCCGCTACGGCATAGGCGGGCGCTGACAGCTTCACTGGTACAGGCTCAGCGGGGAACTGGGAGGAACTCGACAGGGTACTGGGAGGGACTGCGATCTAACTAACAGGAGACTGTGAGGGACTGGGATCTAACTAACAGGGGACTGGACAGGACTGGGATCCAACTAACAGGGAACTGGACAGGACTGGGATCCAACTAACAGGGGACTGGGGGGAACTTGACAGGACTGGGATCTGGCTGGTAGGGGAACTGGGGAGGACTATGAGGATCTGATGATGACTGGGATCCCACAAGTAGGGTATGGGGAGTGACTGGACAGGGATTGGCTGCTGACTGGAAGCAGAGAGGTGGCCCAAGTAACTGCCATGGGGTAATTATGTGCTCAGTGAGCATGGATCATGGGGCAAATCGTACTGCACAGGGGTGTAAGGGGTATGTGTACCTCCATAGCCTGCATAGCCCCTGGGGCAATTATACCCCGAGCTGGAGCAATGTACCAGGGGTATTTAATGCACAAACTGACAAATAAGATCTATTTTTTTTCTTCTTTAGAAATTTGTCCTTTGGGTTGATGAACGATGAAGGTGAAAGTGATCTCGGTTCTGGACGACAATTACATGTATCTGATCATCGAGGAGGAAACCAAAGAGGCTTTCGCGGTGGATGCTTCGGTTGCTAAAAAGGTGAAGTGTAGCGTGTGTCTTTCTTCAATCTAGATTGTAAGCTCCTGTGAGCAGAGCCCGCCTTACCGGTTGCTTCTGTAAGTCAAGTTGTTATGTTATAAATGACTTATTGTACGGCGCTACGGAATATGATGGCGCTATATAAAACAATAAATAATAATCTATATGATCATGTGCGTTTAATCCGAATTCTCTCCTCCAGTTAATCGAGATTGTGCGGAAAGAAGGCGCCAACCTAAAAGCGGTTCTGACGACGCACCATCACCTGTGAGTAGCCCCCGCCGCACGAAGGAACAGTCATGACTAAACCATATAGTGGGGTTTTTTTCCTGAAATTCCCAGAATTGTTTCTTTTCTGAAGGGATCACTGCAGGGGGAACCCGGATCTCACGCAGAGGTTTCCAGACTTACACATTTATGGAGCTGATGACCGTATAGGCGGACTGACTCACAAGCTTGTCCATAACCAGGAGCTGAAGGTAGATCGCCAACAGAGGGGGCTGGTACCTTCTGGCCCAGGGGGCAGGTAATGCTAAGTGGCCCCATCGGGCCCCCTGCCCCCACCAGGTAACTCACAAGTGCACTGACACACACTTATACATAAGTACACACTCACACACATACTAGCACACACTTGCACGCTCATGCTAACACATACTCCCTCTCGCACACACTTACACGAACACATTCATGCTCACACATATGTACTCACTCACCCCTGTCGCCCCCTTACCTCGCTCGCTGCTTTCTTTCTTTGTGAGAGTCTTTGTGAAAAATTTGGGATCGGCCCAGAGGGGCAATTGCCCCCCCCCGATCACCAGGGATCGGTAACCTATAGCCGAGCTGAGACCTCCGTTGCTATTACGCTCTTGTAACCGTTGTTAATTACCTTCGTGACTGCCGGTTTGCCTTCGCAGTTTGGAGGCATAAACGTGAGATGTCTCTTCACGCCGTGCCACACTTCTGGACACATGAGCTTCTTTGTGTGGGAGGATGGCTGCGCGGACGCCCCGGCTCTCTTTTCAGGTAACTGCCCCGGTTACAGACCTTACGGACCTGAACCCCCCCCCAAAAAAAATTCTCAGTGCTGTATGCAGTACTGGCCCCAGGGGCATTGAGAAAAACCTGGTTTTGTCTCTTTTTGTTCCAATAAACTCTTTATCTGCAGACCTGGAGCCGCGGTTGCTGTCAGTCATGTGATATTTTGGGTGACTCTCGCACCACACTGAGCTGATGCTTTATGGCAATGCTAATGAAGTCTGTTCGTCCATCAAAAAAATTGAAGAAAATTTTTAAGTGACCCCAAACGTTAGAGTGTGTTTTCTTACAGGGGACACCTTGTTTGTTGGAGGATGCGGGAGGTTTTTTGAAGGGACGGCGGAGCAGATGTACAAGAATCTGACGGAAACTTTGGGGACCCTGCCTAGCGACACTGTATGTAACCACTGGGATTTTTTTTAGCGTTTGTACATTTTTTAAAAATGTAACTTATTTAATTTTTTTTTTTTTAAAAACCCTGCACCTGCCTTCTTAATACACTACCCCAATACCACAAGCCATCTGCTAGCCGCCACGTCAAATGTATATTTGTTATGTGTGTTTAAACTGCCCCAATTAAATTTTACAGCGCTGCGTCATTTGCTGGCGCTTAATAAATAAACGCTAATAAGAATACATTCCCAATTTCTCCCTACGCCTCATGGAGACGCTTGCTTCCCTTAAACGTTTTGATTTCTGATTTTTATCTTTTACAGAAAATCTTTTGCGGCCACGAATACACCGTGAGGAACTTGAAGTTTGCGCTAAAGGTTGAGCCAGATAATGAGAGAGTGAAGGAAAAGCTTGCCTGGGCCAAGGTATGGATACCGGAGATAAGATACCAAGGTCAAGGGCTGGGTTCCTTGTTGGTTCTTTATTTATGTATCGAGAAACAGCCTCAAGTAGCATCTTTGCTGCTTTCATGAGAGCAAGGAAAGGGGCGGGGCCTTTAGCAGAAAAATGGCTCCCTACAGCCAAGAATACAGAAATTTGTCTCTCGATATGAGCAAAGCTGTAAAATCATTGAGGAAAATAAGTCCTTTGCTACAAACATAGTGTTAAAAGTTACAGCTGGTACCGATGGTCTCCTTTTCAGGCACGAGATGAGGATGACATTCCAACCGTTCCTTCTAGCCTCGAGGAAGAGTTTCATTACAACCCATTCATGAGACTAAAGTGAGTAGAACCATCTAGTACAAATCCATGAACGTTTCCTGATAAAGCTTAGATTGCGGCCATGGCAGTTAGGAAGAACTTTGTGGCGATTTGCTGGAGAACCATGACCAAAAAAAAGCGAATTCCACTTTTGTCCTTAGTGCCACATCTTCACTCTAACCTTTTCACGGTAGGGAAGAGGCTGTCCAGAAATTCACCGGTAAGATGGATCCAGTGGAAGTGATGAGGGTCCTGAGAAAAGAAAAAGACAATTTTAAAAAGAAGGAGCAACTGCCGATCCCAGCAATCCTGGCGTTTCAGCTGAGTCTTCTCAGTGAGTCGCGGCCGGCCAAGAAATGACCTCTTAAACATTACCTGCCAGAGCTTGTCGGAGGACGAAGTAATGGAGGAGCGCGCGTTATGGATTGGTGGCTAGAATAGGACTCATTTTTAAGAGAATAAATATCGGTGCAACTGAAAATTCTGAAGTCGTGGAACTATGCAAAATCTTATGAGCTGCCTGACCAGTTTAGTCCCCGTTCTCCATGAGCTCCTGAGGAACCCAGCGTCTGGCCGTACTGGTGAAAGGGTTCATCTAATTGGAGGCCACACCAGTGGCTGTCATTTCTTCTTGGTTCACTTGGAAGTCACTCATTAAGAACAATAGCTTTGTTAATCGGGATACCAAGGGTGGTCTTTGCACAAACTTCTGAGTTTTACCCCGGGAAGTCCTCCTGCCTTAATCAACTCCTCCGTAATCTGGCATGCTCTGGAGCTCCATGTTCGGATGGAGTTGTACTGCGGTACCAGTCATTCGGATCTGCATTTGCTTTGATATGATGCCCCGTGGAAAATGCCCCGATTTCACTGTGATTTGACTTGAGGATCTTTGTGAATGGGAGTTGAGAAAACTCAGTCTTCTGGTTGGATCAAAACAAACCAACGGGGGCTTTTAATTTGCACTTTCTGCTTTGCACACTGTGAATGTCGCAGGATCGTTATGCACTAAAGATTTGTGAGCTAGACGTCTCACGTCTATCCCCTGCACTCTTTGTAAATATAAATTTGTAAGGCTGGTATAAAAATAAAGGCTGACATCTATAGTTAGGATTGTTTGAAGGCTCTCGCCATCCAGGCAGAGCGAGGTTCTTATTGTCTATTTATTCCCTCATTTCGCGGTTGCTACATCTTGACCGGTGCTGGTGACATCCATTTCATTATCAAGCTAGTGTGAAGAGACGGTGCTACTCCGCATAGGGATCTTACAGCTCAGTCTCTCTAAATGGGGTCTGTCTTTGAGATTCCAAAAGGCGTTCTGGAGGAGACTGGGGGGGCTGCTGGAAGTGATACACGTCGCTTCGGCTGTGACGATGACGTATCTCAGCATCAAACCTTTTAATAAACCAGGAGAACGTCAGAGGTGGTTTGGGGTAAGTGGCGGAACGCTCGTATTATAAAGAAAGAAATATTTAAATATAAATAATGTTAAACATCTACAGCTGAGATTTTTTTCTTACTATGATATTAAACATTATCTAGTTAAAAGCAATAATCAGATCACATTTCAACAGTTGCACTAAAACATTCAATTTTCATTAACTTTTATTTGTTTTTTATTTCTTCTTTAAATGTACGCATGATCCAGAAAGAGGTAGAATTGAGCATCGAGGGAGATGTGTTTTAGGGGGGTCTAAATGAACAGGTCCTGTTTTGCAGTAAAGATATATATTATTTATATATACGGTACATTTATTTTCAGGTGTGACAGCGTGTTTATGTGCAGGACACCAATTCACTGCAAAGCCAACACCTATTGACTCTGGCGCGCGACTTAAAGGTTCAAAGGGCAGCGGCAGCCGTCAGATGTGGCGGCCAAATGCAGGTGAAGTTACAGGTAACCCCTTGCAGAACGTTGTCTAAACCCTATCTGCGTAGGCACAGTGTTGTAGTTATTAACCTAATGGAGGGTTCAGCAGAGCTGCTGGTTTAATTAACCCGTAGGGGGACACGAGGGGAGATTACAATTCAGAAAGCTGTGGTCCGAGGTATTTAAAGCCAAGGATATAGCTGAACTTGCACCATACCCGGTACATCTGTTCCTCCTCCCGCCCAGGCCCACGATAGGCGACCGGAATTAAACGGAAGACGAAATGAATTTTCACTATGAGAGAACGGGCAGAAGACCTGAACATTTAAACTCCCTCGTGCCCCTATACGTTATGAAGGGCCAGCTCAGCCCGTGTTGTAAGAGAAGCTCATTAGATTTGCCCCTTGTAATATTACTGATATTGTTCAAGTCTCCTATAGACCCCCTCTTTAGTAAGCTGACCCAAATAGATAAAGCGGTTCTCCCAGAGGACGGATGTTACAAGAGTCATTAACAAGCAGCCAATTCCCTTCGAATCATCTACGCCCCGGACCGTGGATATTGTAACTTTGTGACGATAAAAGAAGTTGACAAACAAAGGAGGGGAGAAAAAAAAATAATCAAACATCCTACAGTTACTGAATTAACAAAATCAATTTTGTTATGCAATCAAATCAACACTCATGACCTTCAGACGCGTTTAAATACATATTAGCACTGTCCCCACAAAGCGGGATCAGATCTTCAGACCAGAAGGCTCCAGGTGAGTACTACATTATTTGAGAATGTCCATCAGCGGTTTGTAAAAGGTGGTCTTCTGCTTCGTTATAGCCCCTACAGGCATTTGCCTTTTTAGATTCTGAGGACCGGCCCCTGCAGACTCAACGAAGCACGGCCCGATAACGTAGGTTTCCTGAGCTGTAGAACGGTCCTTCCGCGCCATGATGGCTGGCAAACCCTTTGAGGATCCTGGGTGTCCCAGACTCACCACTTAATGTTCAGACCCGTGTTTACTTTCTCCACCGCGTGGTACTGAGTGTGGAGAGTCTGTACGACCTGCGCAGAGTCACGGCCCCCAAGCCACCGCTCGTAGAGATGCTGAACAGCTCTGTTCTCCTCCGGAAGCTCAGGCCTCACCGTCTCGTAGAGCTGCTCTACCCGCTGCAGAAGATCCTTACTGGCTTCCCCTTCTGCTCTGATCTGCCCTCCACCATTTAAACAACCTGCAAGAGACCGATCGCAAGTCACAGACTGGACTTCTCAGCACTTCTAGCAGTAAACCACTCTGCTGACCCGCAGCCACATTACAGTAAAGTACCTGAGGGACACGCCATCACCTCCACGTAGTGATAAGTACAGCGGCCTCGTTTTAGCTTTTGGACGAGGTTCTGAATGTTTCGAAACCCGTAGGCCAACGCAAACTGCAAAACCACTTTCCCATCCTTCTCCAACGTCACCTCCTGGAAGTCTTTATTCCTAAAATTAAGAAACAAAATGCTTTTATTCATTAATAATTACACATTTCACATTTCAAGCTTGTGGTTGTTCATATACAGCCCTTGGCATTGAAGCCATTATATACTAACGTTTCACCGAGACAGCGGTCACCTGTGGAATTTGGGCTCTAATAAACTTCATGTAGTGCAACTCGTGTAGTGTGGCAGATAGATGAATACACAAGAACACAACCCAAAGTGAAATTTGTTTGGGTTCCAGCAAAATATGAACAAAAAATCCCCTTACTTTAAAGGCTTGTATGTAATGTGATCCACGCGGACGCCAAACAGTTCCTGGGCCGCGTGTTTAAAAATGTGCTCCAAGTATCCGCCTGATCCGCCGCCTCCGTGTCCGAGCGGCTCCTCGTCCACTGCGCTGCTGAACCTGTGACATAAAGGATCCTCATCAAATCACCAGCGAGGAGCTCTCGCTAGACCCAGCGGAGCTTTCCTGCGAGCCGCCACGGTAGCTGGTGGTAGCAGACTATCCCAGACATGGCCGACGGAACATAAAGTACAGAAGAATTGATTTCAATATTTATGAATTATTTTTAAGAAAAACGTATTTTAAAGTAATTGATTCATCCGGGAAATAAGACTATTTAGATGCTATAGATGCCGACGAAAAAAAAAAAAGGCTCTATAAGCAACTTGGTTTTCTGAACGATCGTCCTCTGCAGTCGGATGCTCCAGCGAGATAGGAATACGATTAGAGGCAAGTCTCACGGCTGTCAGACGCTAACGGTCTGCTGACTCATTATTCCTTATCGTATATGCTTTAAACACATTGCTACTGTATATTATATCCCCGAAAGGCTCATTTTGAGCAGCTTTGTGTCTGTTGGCTCCTTTCAATAACCTGCAGAGAAGTCCCCGTGTCAAACGAGCTCAAAAACCAGGATATTAATTCCCTGCAAGGCCGTTAAAGTGTTAACGCGCTAACAATATCACACAGCGATGTGTACAGCTTGGTGGATCAGTATCCAAATTTCTGGACCACAGCCGATTACCTTTACAACGACAGACGGGTACAATGCCACCGCATAGTTAAAAGGCTGAGATGCCCATGTGTCACGGCCACCAAAAGCCGCACGATCATTGGCCGCGGACGCGAGCGGGAATAAAATCATGATTTGTGGAAACATTTTGTAAAATGAAATTATCACTTCGCCTAAAACTCTATTTTTGCTTCCCAGAAAGTACGTGTCGTTAAGACTCAATACCTAAGACGTATTCCATCCACTGTTAAAAATCTTAAAAAAAAATAAAAAAATTAAAAAAAATAAAAACATTGGCCCTTTTGGTTTGTGAAAACCCAAGTGATTTTTAAGCTCATACAAGAGACATGTCGGATAACGTTAAATTAACCGCCAATACTTACAGTGTGTCTAGGGGCGAAGAACTGACCTCCGATAACGACACTCGCTCCTGCTCCAGCATCCGCATGACCTCGCCTTTAAAACACAATAGACGACTTAGTCTCTGAAAACGCACAAAATTCAGAAGTAACCGGGTTCCAGGAGACAGAGCGCTAAGAGACGCTTACCGGTCGTAATCACGCAGTCCACGTCGCGGGTCTCATACTCCTGGCTAAAGAAGTCTGGTCTGGAGGCTTCCAGCTTCTTGTCGTAACAGGGCATGACTGTGACGTGGTAGATCTGGTCGGGTTTTAAATTCTGCGACGAAAAGGTAAAAAAATGGTACAAAATGACAGCGATTGGCAAAAAAACAACAACAAAAAAAAGTTATGGTATTTCCATAAAAATCTAGCTTTAGACCAACAGGAGAGAAATGTTTACCTTTTCACGCGCAAAGTGACTCTTAACCAGGGACCCCATCACTTGCTGCGGGGACTTGGTGCTGCTGATGTACGGGATAATAAAACTTCCATGAGTTTTCTCTGCATAGCAGATCCATCCTGGAGAAAGAAGAAACGCTATGAATTCAGAGAACAAGGCTCATTAACATCCATCAGTGGCCAGTACGTCTGGTAATCTGTTCATAATCAAGTTCGAACGATCATAATCACATGACATCATGCACATTTTTGGCCCTGGTTTCTCCTGCCGTATAATAAACTCAGAGCCCATTCCAAAAGCTGTCCCTTTCCTCATTTTCAATGGTAGAAAAAGAATGAAAACACGTTAAAAACAGAGCTCTAATCGTTATCGAAACATAACAGCCCACCGGTATTACGATACCGCTATTCTAAACCTCCTAATTCCCAGACTCGGCAATGAAAGAATTTCATCGAGGCGCTTTGATGACATCACACAGGTCCGTGGCGGGTCACTGGCGTACCTGGACAGGCTGAAGCCAGCATGGGGAGAGTCTTTTCCTCCTTCTGTCGCTTGAAGCGCTTTATGAATTCTTCTTGGTTCTCCAGGAGGCTGAAGTTCCTCGAGAAAGTGGTGTCGAAAACATGATGGACTCCTAGCCAAAATAAAAGGTTTTTATGACCCCAAAAGTTCACACAGTATTGTCCAAATTCCAATGTTTCTCACAAAAAACAACTTCTAGCGTTATTAGGGTAAGGATGGACCCTCACCCAGCTGCTTGAAGAAGGCAGTCAGCTTGTGCGCCGTGTCCGAGACGCTCAGGTTAAACTTGGCCGCGAGGGACGCCCGAGACTGCGGAGACACAGAAACGACAACCAGCTTGTGTTGGGAGGAATCTTCCGTCTGGGGAGAAACAAAGAGACATCAGCGCTATATGCGGAGGCTACATGAACGTCACATGAGTTTCCCATAACATGATGGGGCCGAGTCTTGTGAAAATATTTCAGCTTCCAGAACATTCCAAATGATTTAAACTTTGACTTTCACGTTAAAATGAACTTTGGAACGTAAAGAAAAAATTATTTATTTATATATATATATATAATGATCTTATGGGGGGGGGCTTTGTGTACAGTAGTGTGGGGGTAGAATTGGGGGTCATTAAATCAGCGTACATCTTTAGGAACATGTCTCATGATGCTCAGTGAGCCTTAAAGCAGTATGGGATATGTAGTCCACAAAGATGTGCCCCATTGGAACCAGTTCCTCTTCACAACTTGCGCAACACAAGCACTGTACTTTTTAAAGCTCTTCTGATCGATATTTGCTTTTACACGACGCACGTAGCCCAGGTACTGAATACATTTATAATGAATTAAAAATTCTGTTGAAAAATCATAGAATGGGGCATTGCACTTGTTGCTATGGGAACTGCTCCACATCCACCTCCATGCAGCAGAACCCAGACAGAATCTCTCAAAGTAGTCTGGATGTCTAAACACAATGAATGGTTAACAGGAATATTCCATCGGTTGACACGGCGATTACTCCTAACTTGGCAACTTTGCTCCAGATCTGCTCCGGTTTCGCCTTCATAAATACGTCTCTAAACGCATTAATATAAGTCCGTCATGCGCAGGTTCGGAAACCCGCAGGCGGCGCACAAACCTCGTTCAGACGCAGGACTTTGTATAACTCCTCGTGGCTCTGCTGCGAGATCAGAACGCTTTCCGCAGACGTGACGCAGCCGCTGCAGGCCAGGCAGTCGTTAAGCGTAATCTTTGCCTTTTCCAGTTTTTCTGAGGTTCCGTCCTGCGCGGAAACCAAGCAAAAAAATAAAAAATAAAAAAAAAAGGCAAATAAATAAAGCAAAGAAAATACAGAATTAAAAATAAAAATAGAAATAAGTTTAGCATAAAGATATTCAGTCATTGTTATCCAGTCTATCCCGTTCGCTGTCCATGATGAATGTATATGAATAACGGATTTCGGGGAGAATGTAAGCGTTTTTGATCCTCACGTCAGCTGACCCGGATCTCAGGGTCTCAGATGCCCGGGGGCCGCTCTGTGATGAAGCTCGTGTTGAGAATTAAAGCAACAGCCTCAGAATCCCTGAAACGGGGGTAATACGCTGCGAAAGCAGAACTCTCCAAAATCAGGAAAAACCCACAAAAATAGAACATCAGCCCAAACTTATATATATTAAAGTTCTGTAATTTGTGGGGTCAATTCCCAGCATTTTAGTCATTGACACGGAGTGACTGACAGGTGTCACCGGCCACCCGACGCCCTCCTGTAATTAAAAGCTGTGACCGTCCCTTTAATTGGTTGTTTTACATTAAATTACCCCCAAAAGGGCTTTTAGACAACTTCTCACCTGAGTGATTTGAAAATAACTTCCGTCATCTTCAATTCGGATCTTGGCTGCCGCCTTCCCCGGCTTCTTCTCAACCTTAACGGGCTTGATGCAGTCCTGCAGATGGGACACCGCAACAAAAAGAACTTTATTAACAACGACAAACAGCGAGGCCCCACAAGGGGTTAATGCTAAATCCCGAATAAACCGAGACCAGTAAAGAAGAACACAAAGCGAGGCAACGATTACGAGATTTTAATACAGAGGGCAAAAGGGGAAGAATCAGCAGCATTAGATAAACACGGAGTGATGCCTGCTGCGGCAGTGAACAGGTTAAAAGGCGCGCAGACCCCAGTTACGGTAGAAGTGCTGGACATTAACTACTTGAATGCCAGGGGGCATGGAAGCGGGTCAGGTCTCCACAGGACGGAGTTTCGTTACCCGGGGTAACCCTTACCGGGAATCTCTCACCCACCCCTAGCAATAAACAGACCCGCTCCTCCACCGAAACCCCGGACTAACTGACCTGCGAGGGCCCGATGAAGTCATCCAGGTCAGTGAGCTGCAGCACACCGGAGAAGTGAGACGCCATTTCCGCCACACTACCGCAAAGCGCGTGATAAAGTGGCAGGCCGCGTCGCGAAATTGACGTACTAAAGCCACACCGCCTTAAAGTGCAGTGAAATGCGCATGCGCTTTATTAGCAGATGCCATTTCTTACGATGGCATCAATATAGTTGTAATTACGGCTAATACCTACTTTATTCAGCTGACTGATTTACGTTTTAACGGTAGCCATAAAGATTACTTGATGTAACGTGGCTGCAGTGACGCCCGTACGGTGAACCGACTTTACGCATGGGCGTCTAAACCGGGACGCCTGTGTCGGGGGCGTGGTAATGGGTGGGCCCTGCAACTGAAATGGGCGGTTGAGGGGTGTGGCCACCTGTCCATCTTACAGGGGGCTGCCAGAGAGGTCTGTGTTAGAAGAACACTATCTCTGGTTGTGACTGGATGAGTTTGTTGTGGAAGAACCTGACCTGCCGGCCCAGGTCTCTAAGTGCTCTAAGGGGTCTGTTGGGGCCAATAGAGGGACGGGCCCTGTCAGTTACAACCCTTGCAGTTACGCCAACAGCTAAGCAACAGCCAGTTACACTCTGAGCTCATGGACCACTGAGTGCGCTGAGCCCACAGACTCGTGGCCTCTGGTGTGGTGGGGCCCACACTCACAATCAAGTTCACTTTAGAGGAAATCAGAATGTTATCCAATAGATTCACTGCTTACAACTTCACAAAACGTGTTAGAAAATCTTTTATTTCTGTTACAAGGTAACAGTCATCGTTTTCCAAGATGGCGACAGGTGGACCAACATCCAAGAAGTTGTCAGTCACGTCACTTCCTGTCTCTGATTGGGGATGAATGACCTCATAGTGCACGTCATAGATGTGTTCCGTGCGGTGGCTTCAGACTGGCAGAAACCAGCTAGGTAAGCGTTTAGCTGGAAGAAGGAGAGAGTGCTGCAGCAGAGCAGAAGCGAGAGTCGTTACAGACGTGCTTTTCATTTATTTGTCCCACATTTTGAGGAGACATTCATTACTGAATAAGGTAACAGGAACAATGGAAATAATAAATGAAAGTAATAATAAACTGCATCTTAATCTTCTCTCCGCTCTACTTACTGGTGTTTGTAAAATGCGTTGGGGTCATTAATTGATGTTTCCTGAGTGGAGAGAAAAGACGTTTAGATTTGGGTAATTGTCTGGCTTATGTGGGGCAGATTTTCACTTGTTGCCAAAATTGTTCTCCAACTTGTCTTATTATTCTATAGGTGACAGAAAGATGGAGGAAGCTCCGCGGCCACTTCGGCCCGTTGTCAGATTTGATCATGACGCCCTGGAGTTCCAGGTGTTCAGAGGGTAAGTCTCTAATTTGGGTATCGGTAGGTGCGAAAAGCTCTGCTTGGGGGTAATTTACATTTAAAGCCCAACTGGCCTTATATTTAGATATGAATGAGGTTACAAGGAAATAGGCGGGGGTTGGCTGTCTCTAAGTGGGGGCTGGGACAGGGTGTGGCTTTAATGTGGCCACTCCCATTTGCTTCCCACGATTCCACTATAAACGTGTGAGTGTGGACCCTTTCCTGAGTGCAGCACCGCATCGATCATGGCAGCCGACACACTGCGTGCGATTCTAACTCTGTTTTATTGTCTCAATACAGATACAGATGGACAAAATTGTCCTGGAAGGGATGGAAAAAGAGCGAGGGGCTCTGGATCCCAAAACGGCAGAGGAACGCTCTGAAATTCAAACGCCAACCAGCCAAGCCACGGCCCGCTGGACGGAGAGTCTACTGAGTTCCTCCTGATTGACATCTGATATAACTGGAACTGTTTTCCAGAATATTGCGTTTAAATATAATCTCTTAAAAAGCCAAAGAAATGTATTTTTTCACAATAACCTTGGGTTCATTCGGTATGAAGTGGAGATCAGAATCCCAATCAAAGGCTGGAAGTTCTACGTCTCAATAAACGATTCATTAAAATTAAAAACATATTGATATATAGTGTAGTATTTAAATACAACAAAATGTGTGTTTTTTTATTGATTGTGCTCACAGATGTAAAATAAAAGCAATCTCTTTTTTATTTGTAGTGTTTATAATTTTGTGTGAAAGGGAAGTCACACTGATTGGCTTGCGTCCGGTATAGGGTTAAGCGCTAGGTATTTTCTTTTATATTTTAATATAAACCCCGTTACGTTACTCATGCTGTTGTTCCCAGAAATGCACCGTCGGGGTGCAGAGAGTTTAAATGTCCAATGGGTTTCGTGACGCACCTCCCGAGTGGACAAGCTCAGGCACGAGGCGAGAAGACTACACGAGTGACACGGAGCCTTCAGAAACCTCCTCCGAGACGCTCAGACATTCTGTATCTCCCAGCACTTGTCCCAAGGGTACCTGCGAATGACTCTTCGATAATCTTCCTTATCTTCAGCCCGCCTCGACCTCTGACCTGCCTGACCACATTTCCCCCCCTACTCTTTTGTATTTGACATTTGGGGGGACACCGATTATTATTACTCTTGGGTGATGTCCCCTTAAACTCTGGGAATCGACAAATACCCAAAACATTTACTTTATAAAGCATGTCGGACAAACAAGTGAACGGGCAGATTTCTTCTTGCATGGATTCATCCTTATTTTTTTTTTATTAAAAAAAAACCTCATTTTGCAAAACAACTCATTCCTTTGCCATCATCTCTGAGGTCCGGGAACCTTACCTTCCCATGTCCCACCATAAATCTATTGGCCGCAAAAAAGTAACATCTCCAGCCTCTTATTGGTGGAACGTATTACGGCAGGACACACCGAGGCACTCGATAATGGTCAGCCAATGTGAAAAAGAAAGACACAAAATTTACAAAAAAAACCAACCTTTTTATATATTCAAATGCATTTTATTAATGGAAAATATATTAAAAGCATTTCTGATCATGTAAACATAGTTTGATTAGGCATAATTATCATAAAACGTTATTTTGTAACATCTGATTATGTAAACATATTTTAATTGTAGGTTAGGTGAATTTCTGATAGGACCAGTGATCGTTTAACCTTTCTGCATGAAATTTATATCTCCTTCAGCTGGTGGGGTCGTGGCCCAAGGGCAGATGGCGGCGGACGTGTTGGCCGCATCTCCTGGTGAAATGCCGTAAGGTGGCAAGACTGGTGAAAGCCTTGGTCATAGATGTTGAAATGTTTCATTTCTTGCTTGGATGACACTAGTAGATGTTCAGGGAGACATCTGTGTCCTCCAGAAATGTATTCAGTGAATAAAACGTGTGAAATGTGTTTGTTACGGAAGGAACTAGGCGGAAGAGTGGCTTGTTGGAAAACTATCAGTACGTAGAATGCATTCTGCTTTATTTAATGGGAAAAAAACGATATTTCCATACTGGTCCTGAAGAAGGTAGTCCAAACACGTTTAGAATGTTGGTCTACTGGAAGGTATAGGAACCTTTCTATGGATTAATGTTACCTGTAAAAATTTGGGATTTAGGGAAATTTGTTACATTAATCTGCTGACATTTCTGGATCTGGACATTTTTCTGGATACTAGTTCTAACAACAATTCTGAGATGTCAATTTGTTTCAATTTCTCCGATGAAAATTACGTAATAAAATCATGTGATTTTTTTTGTCTATATAAATAGAAATACGAGTTCAATTTTAATTGAAGAATTTGTGCATTTTAGAAAGCAGAGAATAATTTTAGTGTGCAAACATATAGCTGTAGTGCAAATCTTTAGAGGTATATGTATCAGAAGCAGGCACGTGTGGTGTTTTCACCGTCATATTTTCTCAATGCATTTATATTTCAGATGGGTCCTCGGTGAGGGCCACAGTAGTAAGTGCTGCATGGCTTTGAATTCCTAATATAATTATTCCACAAAGCCGGAATTGGAGGTAGGAATGTTGCTAAGACAAATAATTTTTTTCTAAAATGAAATATTAACAACTCTTCATGAAATAGTGGTGAAATATCTTGATATTTTTGTTATTGAGGTATTGTGGTGTAAGGAATGAAAATATTTGGCTAAAACCCCCCGAAATGGTCGGAAGTTTATCTGCACTCACAACAATGCTGAATTTTGTCTTCGTAAACATCAGTGCCTTCATAGACTTTTCATGAAGTCTCGATCACTGAAGTACTTCGCTGCCGTTGGAAGACAAGATTTGTAGGATATTTGCAGATATGTGCGTTGATGTGCGAATAGGACGAGCGATTATAAGAAAGGACTGATCATTTGAACCACGAAGGCCGCTGTGCTAAACAGTAGAATGGATGAAATATGACACGGTGCGGCTCCTGACGGTTGAGTTGCTGAAAAGCGGACAAAAAAGAAACACGTGACTTAATCTAGAAAAGAACGGCCAAACAGCACCCATAACTTAACAAAACACATGCTAAAATTTAATAAAACAATGAAAATGTCCCAATTGTCTTTTTTTTGCTACATTGTTCAACAATGTATCGTAAATAGATCTGGTAAAAATAGCAATTTGAGAGAAGACCAAAAAGATAATGTTTTTTAGGCCTTTATTGCCACAAAAAGATAGATTTGAAGATAATTCTAGAAGAGAGAACGGAGGTCCCTATCCATAAAAATACACAGGCCCTGTAACACCTGTATCTAATGTGCTAAAGTGTTATCTTTCATATCGCTTGGACTTAAATATCTCTTTAGAAAGTTTTGGGTGGTTCACTTACCTAGATCGAGAACAATGAAGCCATTTGGAGTGGGTTCTTTTACTCCGGCCGGTAGGTTGAGGCCCAAGAGGTTGACCGCGGTCTGTGTGTTCATCGCGACCCAGCCTTTAATGAGATCGCTGCTGGCTATTGAGCTCAGGTCAGCCACGTTCTGTCCTAGGAGGTCTTTTATAGTGCTGGCAGCCAGATTCTGCATTGTTTGTGAAAAAAAGAAAGGTTCGGGTCAAATTCATGCAGGCTCAAGGGGCAACAGCAACGTCAACCGAACAATAAATCATATCCAGACACTCAAACTAACGCAAAAAGACACACACATTAACATACCTAGACACTCAAACTAACACAAAGACACACACACACTAACATACCCAGACAAAGACACATGGTCACACACTAACATACTCAGACAGACACACTGACATACCCAAATACACATGTCGCACACTAAAATGGCCACACACAAACATACCCAGAGATAGACACATGTTTATACACTGACACACACACACACACACACACATACTAAAATACCCAAAGACACATGTTCACATACTAAGATACCCGCCACACACATATTAACATACTCAGACAGACACACTGACATACCCAAAGACGCATGTCGCACACT
Organism: Spea bombifrons; assembly: GCF_027358695.1. Classification (NCBI taxonomy): domain Eukaryota; kingdom Metazoa; phylum Chordata; class Amphibia; order Anura; family Pelobatidae; genus Spea; species Spea bombifrons. The sequence continues at coordinate 43,523,925 of NC_071093.1, forward strand.
AAAATGGCCGCACACAAACATACCCAGACGCACACACACACATACCCAGAGATAGAGACATGTTTATACACTGACACACACACATACTAAAATACCCAAAGACACATGTTCACATACTAAGATACCCGCCACACACATATTAACATACCCAGACACACACATAGTCCCATGCCGTCACGTACTGCGATGTTACATGACCCTGCTCAACTCAAAGAGCTGGAAACTTCCGTAGTAATAATACAAATACAATTTAAGCAAAAAAAATCATTTTTTGTATTACATACTATTGTATGTCGGAGAATTTGCTGGGCGATAGCAGCAGATCAGTGAGATTTATATAAATTCTCTGGAGGATTTGCTGGATAACAATGAGATGCACTTACCTTCACTTCCTCTGGATTCAGCCCGGCAAATACATTGATATCCATGTTCGGGGAATCCTTTGACAACTGAATTAAATCAGCAGCCCTCGCCCCACCTGCAACAGAAATGGTGTTCAAACTTAAGACCCTCTTGACCGCACCTCAATAAATAATAATTGAATTCTATTTTTTCTTCTGTTTGTACACTACTCAACACCATACTGCACTATATTTAAAGGAATAGTTTTATTCCCACGTTTACCCCAAAACCCATGCCAGCATGTTTTTGTAAAGCATTAATTGCAAACATTTAAATCTCATATTACTTTGCAGTTAATACATAGTCCAAGTTTAACTACAAAGTCTTTATAAGTTATGAGTGTAAAAATAAGTTATGAGTGTCTTATCATAAACTGAGACGTTTCCGTGTATTTGTAGGGACATGACTATGAATGGTCTACAAGAAAAAGAGTAAACATTTCGCTCTGATGATAGTGTTTCTATAAATCTAAATGGGACAGCATCCCAGCAGAGGTGGTAGAGGTCCATATAGTAAGGGAATTTAAACATGAATGTGATAGGCATATGGTTTTGAATCTAAGACACGACCAATGACTGATTAAGGTTTGAGGAATAATGAACTGACTAAGTTTGAATGGTCCCTTGATTTGTTATTTGTGGTTCCTGGAACCTCCGGCACCGTGTCTCTTACCTATAGCAGGCTGAAGAAGCAGGTAGTAGGCATATTTGGAGTCAGCAAATGATTGGTAGGCAGATTTGAGTTTGCTAAATAAGATATTCTTGTTGGTTTGAGAACAGGTGGATGTATCCATTGGCACCGTGCTGCTTCTGAAATAGAGAATGTTTTTCATTGAAATAGATTACCAGGAACAATGCCTTAAATGACTCTGTGTACATTGTTGGCACTATATACATAAAAGGTAATGATAAAAATAACAATGGCCATGCCATGTGTTGGGGGACTGGGGATCTTATCAACCCCAGCCTAGCTCTGACCTGAAATATTGCCAACTGTCCAAATAATTATTCCTAAAAATCACATATTATTATTATTGATCAGCTGGCTTTATTATTTATCTGATTATTTATCAGTTATTATTTATCAGGTGGGTTTCCTAAAGTGTAAAAAAAGGGCAAATAAATGAGTTCTAATCACTATGGAAACTCTTATTTGCTCAATTTGCATGCTAGCCTACCAGCAAAGCTAATGCTGATGGTACATCGATGACATACCGACAGAAGACTATTTTTATCAAGTGATAAGATGTAGAAGCATAAAGGGCTTGGGAATTCTTTAAAATACTACTAGTATTAAAAATGAATGATCTATAAACATAAGTGTTAGTCAAATTAAGAGTGAACAAATGTTAGATCTCTCAGAAGGAAACAATTCATATGCACAATACGGACCAATCTATCAATAAAAGGTCTTACCCTATAGCATCACTGCTAATTCTTCCAATGTTGTCCCCACTTAAGCTGCAGACCTTTGGTGCCAGGATGGTTAGAGTGGTACCATCTAAACTGGCCCTAGGTTGTTGTAGGTAACGAGAGACCAAAGCATTGACCTGCAAATTCCAGAAAAAAAAGACTGTTACAATGTTTAGGTAAATTTGCTCCGTGCACAGATATAAGGGGCACGTGATCATCAGCCCATATGCAAATGAGCACCCATATGCAAATAAGCACATATGAGTCAGAGGAACATCATATGTTCAGTGAATCATATTTAGATAGAACAATAGTTCCATAATTAGTTCATAAAGTTCTAAATGAGGAACGGTTGTCATGGAAACCTATGGAATATCGCTATTGATTGTTCCACATGTGCAACGAGATTGCTCTAAATATGATTGACGTGTGCTGTTATGAACACTATGTGGGTGCCCACATATTGCATAACCACATTAGTGTTACCTTTGTATCGTTACTTTCCCAGGACCCCTTTTCGATCAGAGATGATAAGGTCTGGAGTCTTGTAATGTTCCACTTGGCAATTTCATCAGTGCTATACATCCTAGCGATATTACCGAGCTGGAGGAGATAATCCTCTGGGATACCATTAGTGAACGCCTGTGTGAGGAAAAGCAAGGTGAAAACCATTTATTTTATATCCTTTTGCAGGACACACACGGCAGAACCCGATCTGCTAGTCCAGCGGCATGGAAAGTTGTCTTCTAGTGACCCACTGGGCATCTGCTCGGTGTGCCAGATGGCCAGTCCAGCCCTGCTGCCTATACCTTGGTATATCCCGGCTCCAGCTACCCGGAGGCGTCCCTTCTCGGGATGCGGGTAGGTAGGCAGTCACGGTGACGTTGGTGACCCCATTGGCGCCGGTGGGTGCTCCTGCTGACTTTGCAGGCAGTCCGCTAATGTTAATGGGCAGTTCAGCTGACATAGTGTGCGGGGCTAGTCCCACACGCATTGAATTGCCGAGGTTGGAAGGGAAGTTGGCGAAGAGTGCTCCCATGACCCGGAGAAGCGGCACTTCATCTGGAGAGCTCCCAGGTATGCTGCTGCCCACTCACTTTCTGTCATGCTTTGAGTGTGCCTGCTCTGGCTCTGAATGTCAACGTCGCAGCAAATATTAAAGATGCTCTTCCACTTGCTCAAAAAATAACCGAGCACTAGAATATGCTCATTTTATTATTTCCTTAATTCTTTTTCAATCACATAGACACCAAACAGTAATTTTTAAGATATATATATATATATATATATATATATATATATATGTCAAGAATTATGTGAAAAGTAATTAAATAGGAAAAGACCAATATATTTTTTGGTGGTGAGGCTGCATAGGAATTAGTAAGTGGAACAGCACCTTTAAATCCCTTTTTTTATCTCCAGACTTACCACATCCAGTTTTTTCCTCAATACAAGAAGCTGGCTGTCATCAAAAGCCAGTGATCCAAGAGTGTCCAGGTTATCGACCATTACGCTGGCGTCCAGACAGGTCTCCAAGGCACTGCTTGGGTAGCTGACGGCGATGAAATCTTTTTGTTTGACTATTATGTCTGTAGTGAGGTTGGTACAAGATGCTGTATGAAGGCATCAGAGAAACATTGATTAGTATTTAAAACCATGACCTCCAATGCTTTTAAAAGACAAAAAGTCACATATTGTTCGCAGTAATATAAATGTTTTTGGTTTTACGTCGGAAATAGATTTTCGGCTCATCTTATTTTTGCAAAAAGGTTTAACAGTCAACTCACGCAGTGCTCGTGTGCTAATCGGCGACTCCTTCAGCTGTTTCATGATATACGAGAACGACGTCTTATATTTAATTTTAATGTTGCCCAGGAAATTCGGGAAGAATTCTATCTTCAAAGCCTGTTAAGCAGAAAAATCATTAAATTATGGAAACAAAGAAGAATTACGGTATTCTTTAAACAGGGAATGTATGTATATTCAACAACAATTACATGCATTTTATTTTAGTAGCCCTCTTCATATGTGGAATTAAGTAAACATTCTTTCTTCTTCTGAACAGCATAGTAAAGAACATAAAGAACATGAAGATAGTTAAAGCTCTTCTTTGTTTCTTAAAGGTTGTGAGATCTGTGGTCAACGAGCCACGATTTAAAGGAATCTCTAGGCATTGATATGCACTGATATGTATATATAGTCGCTGCGTAGTCCCTGCATAGGCTCCACGAACGCTGCGGACAGAGGTTTGTTCGTTTCTTTCAATGAAAGCTCTTTCTTCAAGCAGTCAATCAGAGGCAGCAATTATCAGACCATGGTCGAGGAGGGCATCTGCAGCAGCAGGGCTGCAGCTTGGATGCCAGTTAAATGCTTTATTTATTTCTATTTTTTTCATTTTTGAGAGTACTTTAATATACATTCTTCTGTACTGGGGTGTCAGGGACAGTAAATGTTCCTTTAAGCACAAGTGTATCAGGCATCATTTTTGTGGATGTATGTGCTGTAACAGGGAGACCCCAAGCGTTATGAAGCAGTTATAAGTGACATTGTAGTACCATGGGGAGCTGCTGGAGAGTAGAGGTACTCAGGATACTAGCAAGATTTCCAATTTCTTTCAAGGTGGAGATTGTCCAGTTGCCTGGGTTCCTGAAAACAAACAAACCATAAAAAGTTGGTTAATTAGAGATGTTCTAGCGCATGGACCATAGTAGACCTACTATTCATACGGCACGCTGGGAGTTATGGGCCTTTCTGGTGAAAAGAGATAAAGGACGTTAACCCATTAATATAAAATTAAAAGAAAAACACAAATTATGCCTCTGCCTGGAAATGTTGCCCCCTTGATGAGTATAACTATTTACCACAGACAACAAGAATGCATACCCATTTATGTTAATAATCTTGCTGTTTATGGCTGGTTTTTGCAAGTCGGTAAAGGAGGAGCAGGACCTCAGAACCGTTAATATATAGGGGTCTGCTGCAATGATTTCAGATGCTGTCAGATCACAGGCCAGGAAGCCCAAAGTCTCCAAATTGTCCTTAGTAAGCGTGCCGGAAATTTTCTGGAGAAAAAATAAATTAATTAAAAATGATGTCATCCATACAGTTTTTATGACAGTTTGAATGTGGAAAAAAATAAGGTTATTACTATAAGAACTGTAACATAGGGTGCGCACAAATTGATCACTAATTATACTGATCACCCCCCTCAAATAAAATAAAAAAAATACATGTAGGTATCTGTAGTACAACAATGGCATAATCTAAAAGTTTTTTTTAAATAAATAAAAATGTCATGTTAACAACCAAAGGGTTTAGTAAATGAACTATTTTTTTTAATTCGTTAGCGTATGATGTCATTTCTACTTGTCCACATTTGCTGTGATGAGTTGTACAACTTAGCAAACCCACCTACTGTCCCAACCATACTAGGAGCTTATTATTCAAGCCGTGATGAAGAAGGCTGGGGGCTCTAAAATTATCAATATGCCCTATATTTGCACCAGTGAAGGAAACCTATGAAAAAAAGGAGTCTTACCAGACAGGTCTTTGCATTGGTGAGATGGGTTGTACGTATTGGAGATGTTCTTGGCAGCAGGTCAATATTAGACTTTCCCAGAAGACTGAAATAATCCTTACAATCTGGTAAAAATGTGTTGGAACTGGAACTATAGGAATTGAGAAAAATAATTCAATGTCCAGGATTTTGGTTAACCAAGGAACACTTTGAATTTGCTTTCAAGATTCTGGATTTGGAAGCTTACTAACTCTATCTACTTCAACCCAGGCAGCAACCCTTCTCATGTGCAAGTAGAAGACTCCAAGCCACACCATCAATAAACCTCCCCAGTATGATTAAATAAATATCCCGTAATACCAGTTTAAAATATTTATCCGGCTATTTAACATGTGTGGTACTGATTTCAAACACAACTTGAGTATTTAATAAAAGAACATTACCCAATGAAGAGAAGGACATCACTTGGATAACTTTTAAAGTCTGTTGAAACATCTGTGTTTGTGAGTCGCTTTGTGGCGCAGCTTAGCTAAATAAAGAAAACAAATGGCTCTGTAAATATTACATTTCTTTAAATCCAGAAATGAGAGTTTATTGGTGGTAACTGGTCATCTGTTTTGTTTTGGATTTACAGTGTCGGAGGATTTGACTTCTACCTAACTCCAGACACTTCAGTAGTGGACCATGTCACACGAAGGTCGGTAGGACAATCGTAGACAATCGTGGACAATGTTATCTGTCCAATCTGTGTTTAGTATATTTTAAACCAAATTAAAATTACACAAAATAGCCAAATCATATTCCCACTCTTCTGTTTTCTAATTATTGAGGAACCATCCTATAATGATGGAACATGATTGTACTAAACTTAAGAAGGGCACTGGACTGAGATGAAAAAGAAGAAGAAACCACCAGTTACGCTAGAGAAGTCTGGGTTCTGACTAAAAAAGAGACATGATTCTTCACAGTGAGGGTAGTAAAGTTCCGGAATACACTATCAATAGAGTTGATTTTACCTACTATGTAGGGTTTTAAGAATGAACAGGTTTCCTTTGTGGCAAAAAGGAGTTTTTATTGTAAGTGTATTAATGTAAATAATGTTTAGTTATTACTCATGGAGAATTTTTTCCTCCTTTCTGGGTGAATTTGGCATGGACGTAAGAAGTCATTTGGATCAATGCAGTTTTGGAAAGGTTCAGTCACCTACCTGGCTGCTTTGTAATGTCACATTTTTCATGGATTTTATGAGACTCTGAAACTGACTGTTGTTTAAACTATTAGTAGCGCCGCAGGTGAATCCTTGTAGGATGTTGACGGAGAGGCTACAACAGACAAAAAATAGATTCTTTGAAATAATATCAGAATATATGTATCCTGTATGCCACAGAAGCAGGACACCATGGGACATTCAATTGTGGGCTATTCAATAACTTGGGCATATAGAAAAGGCACCTATGTGTATTCTAGTTTCTCCTACATTATGGAGCCTCTTAGGGTAGACTCACAGAACCTGCTTTGTTGGAAGCCCCACATGACATCTGCTAACAATTTACAACCAGCCCACGTCGACCTGGATGGAGCCAGCCAATACCAAACACCCGGCATGGCCTCCTCATCATAATCTTCCCGGTCTAATCGTAGAGGCCATTAAATCGAGTGTTGTGTCCCATGGCCCAAGCCATATGGGATCTACTGTGCTCATTACTTCTTGGGCAACAGGTCACCTTCCACTATGGCTATTAGGCCTCATTCTAGGGGGGGACATCAATGTCATTGCCTTGGTATCCTGTATTGTTTTGACATAGACACCATTTTCACGGGCTGTTGTTATGGAAAATCTCCTAGAATGTAATATTTTGTGTTTAAGTCTATTTGCTATGAGATGAGTACCGAACTTGTATGTTGTGCTGGTTAATTACAGGATTCAAATTGTAGCAAGGATATATTGCTAAAGGACTGTCTGCACACTCTTTAGGACTTACTTGGAGTAGTCTGTAACATTATCCATTACTTTCTGGAAAAAAACTTGAGCCTAAAAAATATATATAACAAAAAAATAATATAAAAATGTATACATTCCTCAATTATGATCAATGATAAATTGTTCAAAATCCATTTACTGATCTGTGAGCATGAAATTCATACAGAAATGTCAGTCCTATGCTAACTGTTATTATTATTATAATTATTATTATTATCTTTTATTTATGCAGTTCTTCTTACAATACATTTATTCAAGGGGTATGACAGGACTAGAATTGACAGACTAAGACAAACCGATACATGAGGTGGAGAGAGCCCTGCTCGCAAGCTTACAATCTTGAGATCAAATCATAAACAATTCTGCATTGAAAACAAAATCATTTGCTCTCTGGAAGGAAACATCTTAACTGACAAAATAAGCAAAGTCTAGATACCTATCAGTCAGCGAAATGCATCAGCTAAAACACAGCCACTAAAATCATGTTATTCCTATGCTGCTTAGATTTTCAATGCTGGATTATTATATACCTGATGTTTAATGAAGACCTCGATACTTTGAAGGGATGGCTTTATTGTTTATGTGTGAGAATCATGATACATGACATCCAGGCTCATCCTCACCTGTTTGGACTTTGTCATATTTGTTCCCTACCCGGCTATTAGTTTCATTAGCATTACCTGGCTGGTTGTCCATTTCATCTGGCCAAGTTCTTGCACGTTGTTGATGGACATGATTAACCTCGATACAGGGATTTCACTTGCCAGGTTAGCAGGTACCACCTGGAATATGTTTTTTTTGGAGGCCAAAGCAACCTGTATCACCTAAAGGAGAAGGGGGTAGGAAAAGCAAAATGTCAACATTTTTGTTCCTGTGGTACTTTCATATTGTATAGTTTCATAATTGTGAGTGAAGACTGTTAGGTTCTTGATAGTCTTTTTCAATTATGAGTGATTTTAATCATTATACCCCCCTGATCCCCCTAACTGGAGCATGATTACCCGAAAAAGCAGGGCAAAATGGCAAATTGGTATGACAGCTTCTGAAAATCTGGATTGTTTTGCTTAAAATGGTACACTTAGGAGGTATGTATGTAGGTTCTTGTCAGTAGCATAACAACTAGGGTCGCAAGGATTGCAAGTGCGATGGGGCTTGCCTTTGTAGGGGGGCCCGGACAACCCCAGCGACCATTTGTCTGTCATTTCCAAAATGATTAAGATGGGGGCACCTAAGGGCAATTTTGGCACCGGGCCCTGTGGTCTCTAGTTATGCCCTAGACTCTTCTCAAACACCTACTCTGCTTGCATTAGCAAATAGTATCACAATGTATTTCTATAGATACCAACCTGTTGCACAAATCTCTGTCTTAATGTCGTTGTTGCCTGCTCCATGTAACTAACAAATCTCGTGTTATTAGCCAGAGCTGAAATGTCTGCACTTGTTAGATTGTCCATTGTATTGGCCTCAAGACCAATCACCAAACTACCGAGAGATCCTAGAGAAGTGGCATTAATCTAGAAAAGAAGAAAAAAGTTGGCAAGGAGAACATTTTTTCTAATTCAAAATATTATTTTCATTGATCTTTTCTACACCTAAAAACCAATATCCTTGTTTTACCGTAAATCCGACTTCTGTTATCTTCTTGACCACAGAAGACGCTTGAGCAACGCTCCAGGTCTCAATCTTGGACAAGGTTGGTAAACTCTGCTGCAGAGCGCTCCCAGTGGTTTTCTCTATTATTGCAGTGGGTGACAGTGCACCAGCTAATGAACCGAGCGTCCCCAGGGTCTCTGCTGTGAATGTACTCACTGAAGAAAGCAGAGATGCCAAAACCTGAAAAAATAAAGAAATGAGAAGTTTTCTAGATATTATACCCTTACACTATGTATACTATGTATATTGTATATATATATATATATATATATATATATATATATATATATATCCAAACCTCCTGCACTCAGTCCATCAGTGACATCTTATAACACAAACCCAGGTCCTGTGCTGATTGGCTATATATATATATATATATATATATATATACACTATATGACCAAAAGTATGTGGACACCTAACCATCACCCCTATATAAACTTGCTGCTTCACTGTCCAGTAGAAACTGAGAGACTGGACAGTGAAGTGCTGAAGTAAGTAGCGCGTAGTACACACACACATATATATATATATATATATATATATATATATATATATATATAAAATGTTTGATAATAGTAATTATAATAATAATAAATATTAATGATAATAAATACGAAAAATACTTACATCATTTCCTAGGGTGATGTTGGATATACTACAGTTCTTTAGGATATTTGCTGTTGCCAAAGCCTGACTTTCACCGACTGAGCCGATGTTTAGTTTACCAATTATGTAACATAAAATTTTTCTGGGAACTCTGTGAAGAAAATAATCACAAAAAGTCACGTAAAATATATTACTAAAGCTCCTCAGATGCCACGCCTCTTAGGCCATTTCAGATGTTAAAAGTGAAAATGCTTTGTTTTGTTTGCAGCTCTTTGCTTTTTTAACTGAAATGAATTCCACCACAGGGAGAAATAATGCTGTAAATATTCTTACACAACATGGAGGGAAAAGAAAGGAATAGGAAGGAGCCAATCAGAGCAGACTCTGTGACCTAAAGCCACTCCCACTCTTCCTGCCTGGCTGCAGAAGGATGCTAGAAGCTGTTCTGACTGGATTTTTCAGGTAATGTACATGCCTTCTGTAGAGCGGCTATTTTGCTGGGGTCTGACAGCCCCTCATATTACCTCAGAGCACGCAGGCCACACAGGTTATGAGAGGAGCAGCTCAGGCTAACACAAATCAAATAGGCCTACTGAGGAAGGTGCACCACCTGGGGGCAAAACACAGTATATTGGGAACCAGGCAAGCAGTGGGGCCCAGCCTACCTGATCTGTAACATATCTCCTCATTGGACCTAATGTTCAGTACCTGGGACTTGGGGCCTCATGGCCTGCTATCCATGTCTAGGGCCCTGCAGGCTTCCTGGGAATTTGTGCCCCCTTTTCTCCTGGATATTGGGGCCTGTAGCCCTATTGCAAGCTAAAGGTGAGTAGTGTGAGAAGCACGGGGCAGGGTAGTGGGGGAAGCATGGTGTGGAATGGTAGTTGGGTCTTGGAATGGAATGGGGCAAGGGGACTTTGTTTTTAAGTTTGATCAGGCCCACAGATTTCTGACAGCAGCCATAAATACAAGATGGGGGGATGAGGGCCTCATACCTTCCTGGTGCCCTGGAGCAAACTTGTGATAATCATTTTTTTTTGTATTGACAATAACACAAAGAAAACTTTCTTTTTGTAAATAATTATGCTAGTTTTGTCGCTCTGGCGAAGTCAAACACTCCATAATACTCGGTGACTCTGACTGGACGTACTTTGTTAACGATATAGATGGATCTTTCGATGCTATTAATTCTGAGAAGAATATCTTTAGCTCTTCAGAAAGGTTCAAACGTTCTATCAAAGCCAAGCAGGTCTGATCCACTGAAAAATCTTGAAGCTGTCAAACACAAAATGATGCTCTATAATTCAAAGTAATCCTCGCCACCATTCAATGAAAGAGTTAAGGGTTAACATTAAATATTAACCCTGTAATGGGTACATTAAAGTTATCGCTACTTAAATAAGCATAATGTACAGTATAGTTGCCCTAATACCGTATGTAAATTTACCTAAAAAACTCACAACAAAATGAAAAATATTAAAAATAAAAAGCCTTTCCCGATGTATGCTAGGAATAATTCTTTACAAATGGGGGTTATGTAAATAGTAATGTAACATTAAACATTTATTAAAATATCTAAAAAATGTTCTATTCAGTAATATTTTTAGCTTTTAATTTTTTTTTTAAATTCAATAATTTCTTTTTCCGGGATAATTAGTTTAAACTAGTCTTCTATGTAGCTTTAAAGATTTCTAAGTGGAAGTCAAATAGTTACCAGAGTCACATTATTAGTAAATAATCTTAGGTCCTCAGGCGTGCTATGGGTCAAATAGTCTCCGAGGTAGGTGAAAATCCAGGAAGCGGCACCTTCATCAGAGCTCACATAACACCTTGGCTTTGTATCTGATAAGAAAAAAAAATGATATTCGTGACATTTGCATATTATACTAGTATCTAGTGCACAGGGCCACCGCTGGCCACCTTTCTCAGATATGTCAGATTCCCACAAACAATACAACAAGTGCATAGACGAATAATGTAAAATATACCAGCTAGACTACTGGACCCAAGAGGAATCTTACAATGTAATGTATAAATGTCCAGATGCATTTGGCGTTGAGAACACTCTCACCTGAACGCAGTAGATATGTCTTGAAGACACTGTAGATATCTTGATGAGTGCTGGTGGTATAATTCCAATAGTGTATGGACAAGGCGTTGACCCTAATGCAGAATAGAAACAACAGTTTAATCCGTTCATTTATAAGAAAAGAAAGCTAGCATTTATTTCTTCTTTACGATTATAGAAAAGAGTGATTTTCAGAGACTCACAGATTCTTGTAGAAACTGCAGCTTGCGTTGAGAACCACCTCAACATTCAGGAGTTTCTTAGATATTAGGTGCAGATAGTCAGAGAATCGTTTGCTAAGCCATGTATCTAGTTCTGATCCACTGAGAGACTCCAAAGAATTCAGGAATGTTGGCCACACAGCCCTCAATACAGCCTCTGTGGTTGCGGAGCTCATGTTGACCTGGTAAGAATTCACAATTGTTCATAGATGTGATCTAAGTGATTTCTAATTACAAGCCAATTCAAGACACCCATGATGTATGCTATTGAGGGGTGGTTGTTACATAATATCAGCTACTCATGACCCTAGATCACCTTTCTTTAGGGGCATCATCAGAGGCAAAAAAGGAGAGGGGATAACTTTGTTCCTTATATACCCTAACCTTTTAACAGCTACCCAACTGACTGGTGAATGGGGTATTATACCCCTACTAGTTGTTTTTATTTTTTTGTAATGGCGAGTTATAATTAACTAGTATTTCTTTCAAATCCAATAAAGAATTCCTACATTATTAAAGACATTCTTATACTTTTCCTGGCCAAAGTCTCTGATTCCTGTAATGAATATGCCCATAACAGTATATACTTCAGCACGACTAGTTTGTGGCAAATTTCCACCACCTTGTTTATTTATCAAAGTATACTTACTGTCTTCAAAAGGTCCATTAATACTGACAAGTTACTGATTTCAGTGTAGTGTGACAATATAATTTCCCAGTGAATACTGCTTGTGTCTTGGTTGAGATAGCGTAACAGCTCATTTGGTAGCAACGTGTTTAGTTTCTGCAGTAAAGAAAAAAGTGGTTCTTTGTTAGATATGGAGATACAGAAGTTAGCGTCAAGATGGTGCCTTCAGGACAACATGCTGGGTTTGCTTCTATATCTGTATTTAACTATAAAAATGTTACAGTTAGCAGAATTGTTGGAACAGCACATTTTTGATAGTTTTTGGAGGCATAGCTACAATAGAGGTTTGTTCTGAATGGAACATCAGTGGAGCTGCTTAAAGAACCTCCTTGTGGCGGTCAGCTACAGAGCATCACTAGGTGGCCACACGGGAGCTGGAATGGAGCTCTGTGCTACAACACACAAAGGCTAACACTAAATTCTAACACATACTTTTGCTAATACCATACACTAACACACTCACACTAACTCCATATAACACTGTAACTCCAGTAACACTGTACAGTAGCACCAGGGGAAAATTAGCAATGGGGCATTTAACCCAGGTTCCCTGGTGGCAAGTGTCCCTCACTTGCTGCTAACTTGCAGAGCAATTGATGTATTTGTTTTCACTGTACATGGCTCTTTACTTGTAAGGTAAAGGTAAAGGTTCAAGTCACTGTGTAAGGTTCCCTCTCCAAGGAAGCTACAATAGAAATATTCTGCAGATAGGAAATGGAGTGTCTGTGTTTATGACACTGTGTATGCATGAGTGTATATTTATGTAGTGATATCTCTGTATGAATGCATGTGGTTGGGGCTATTAAGCCTATTAAGCACATCTGTGCATCTGTGTGAATGCATGTCTTGTATGTCTATTCATATTAACGTAACAATACAAACAAACGGAAATAGCTTCCAGGACAGTTGTAAAGATTTCTTTTTATACTGCATAATTTGGTGTCTTGGTTATTTTTTCACATTCAGTAGCTGTCATAACATTCATGAAGCTTTGTGAAAACAAATTTTTTTTTGCATGATGGCCCCCTTGCATTGACATATCCTGGCCTAGGTTAACTAGGCCGGCAGATACAGGGATGGCAGTCCCCCTGCTACAAAACTGGGGAGAAGATCGGCCTCTTGGGTGATGAAGCCCCCTGTGTCCCACTGCACAATGGGCCAGTTACAAGGACGATATTTGATCTCCTCAACTAGCCTATTTACACGATGGAGGCTGTGCCGTCTCAGCACAGCCTCCATGGACTACGTTAAAAGGTGCTGCACGCTGGAGTACATATACATACTTATGCAAACTTACTCTAACACCATACATATACTGTATATATATATATATATATATATACACACTTACTTCCATGCCCAGTGCAGGTCTCCTTCCCTACCTGCCGCTATTTACCCACTAAATAAACATAATGAAAAGATACCTGTGAGAGCAGCCCAGATTGAATCAGTGACACCAGCTTTTCTGAATCCAGAATGGCAGAAAAAGCCATTAAATAGTTGTCAACGAAAGTTTGAAAAGTTTCATTTTTGCCACACATTAACATTGAATCTGTAACAAGAAAAACATGAGAATGCTTTGTCTTTTTAAATAAATACATTTACACATAACAGTTAAAATTAAAGTAAATGTCTTACAAATAAAAAATATTATCCAGAAATTGCTCATAGGCATCAATTGAACATTACAGGGTAGGATGCCCAGAACTTTCCTTTTTAGTTTTGCATGTCATAAATAATCATATTCAATGTTATTTTAAAAACCCACTCTAAATAATTAAATGAATACCCAAGGACTTGAGAAAACACCTACATCCCTTGCATAGTGAAAAAAAGTAAAAACAATACAGTAGCAGACCACATATCTCCTGTATCATTCCGACAATTAGAATCTGGTGTCTTGCACTAATTTGCTTTTTCACCCAAAAATGCTGCAAAAAGTTTTTGGGATTACTTAAAAGATTGTTTAAAAACTATGTTAACAGCAAATTGAAGTTTCATTGGCAGCTGATTCTATATGTCTACTATTCAAGAGAGGACCTACCATTAGAAGATGCCTTCTTGCTTAAGTATATCTTAATGAAGTGATTGAAGATATCCTGTCTGGTGTCTGCTGAAAGTGATCCATAAACCAAAGAAAATCCCTTCACACTGTTGGAAAGAACACATACAGATAACGCTGGTAGATATCGCATTGTTACATAGTTTCCGGCAGTATGTTCTGGACGACCTTTTTGTCGTCCCTTCTGTAAAAAGCCACTTAAGGAGTAAGACTTACATTTCCTGGTAGGAGGAACAGGTGATGTTGGTTGGCAGAAGCTGAAGATGAGTTTCGTTGAAGTAAGGAAGCAAAACCACCAATTGATTTTGGAATAAGACTGCCCAGTCTTGTGTTTCATAAGAAACAAATTTGGAATTCAGATTCTCAAGAGTGATAGTCAATAGGATCTCTTTCAATTTTGTTATTTTTTCCACTGATACGTTGGCCTAGAGAGAAAGTAGACATTCTTTAATTGTCTTTGCATCCAGAACACACTTCAGACTTTTTTTGAAATTGATACCTTCACAAAAAGATACTCATGAAATCAAAAAGCATTATGTTTGTTCAATCAACCAAGCTATTTGTCTTTTACCTCTGTTGAAGCAGACGTGATGGCTTGGACATATTTAGTAATATTTTGCAGTTCTATTTTACTTAAAATTGACACCAACAAAGTTGTGTTTTGGAGAACATCTTCCTTAATGAGTATGGACGCTGTGTCATTTGGTGAGTTAACATTCTGAGTAAAAGAAAGAAAAAATACCTGAAGGTTTCAAATACAGTGTTTTGGCTGACAAATTATTCAACTAAATTAATATTTTCTCAACATAAAATAAACATTTTTAAGAGATGTTGAGTGACTTACTACAACAAATTGTGGATAGAAAATCCTGAGTTCAGTGATGGTGGCGAAAACATAAAATTCATTTAAATTCAGCTTAATCCACTCAGTTTGGCTGGTTGTTTGAGAAACACAAGCTGAACCTGAATAATACGATGGAAGTAGAGAGAAAGAAAGCACATTGACTTAATGGGAACATTCTAAAAACGCATACTTTTAACAGCAAAAGAGAATATTTCTTTGCCAAGAAATTCTACCTGGTCATTTACCAGAGGACCTACCATTAGAAGATGCCTTCTTGCTTAAGTATATCTTAATGAAGTGATTGAAGATATCCTGTCTGGTGTCTGCTGAAAGTGATTCATAAACCGAAGAAAATCCCTTCACACTGTTGGAAAGAACACATACAGATAACGCTGGTAGATATCACATTGTTACATTGTTTCCGGCAGTATGTCCTGGCCGAACGTTTTGTTGGACAAGATCATTAATGAGAATGTTTCATCAAAAGGTCCGTTCAGTGAAAAGCCACTTAAGGAGTAAGACTTACATTTCCTGGTAGGAGGAACAGGTGATGTTGGTTGGGAGAAGCTGAAGATGAGTTTGGTTGAAGTAAGGAAGCAAAACCACCAATTGATTTTGGAACAAGACTGCCCAGTCTTGTGTTTCGTAAGAAACAAATTTGGATTTCAGATTCTCAAGAGTGATAGTCAATAGGATCTCCTTTACTTTTGTTATTTTTTCCACTGATACGTTGGCCTAGAGAGAAAGTAGACATTCTTTAATTGTCTTTGCATCCAGAACACACTTTAGACTATTTTGAAATTGATACCTTCACAAAAAGATACTCATAAAATGAAATAGCATTCTGTTTGTTCAATCAATCAAGCTATTTGTCTTTTACCTCTGTTGCAGCAGATGTAATGGCTTGGACATATTTAGTAATATTTTGCAGTTCTATTTTACTTAAAATTGACACCAACAAAGTTGTGTTCTGGAGAACATCTTCCTTAATGAGTATGGACGCTGTGTCATTTGGCGAGTTAACGTTCTGAGTAAAAGAAAGAAAAAATAGCTGAAGGTTTCAAATACTGTTTTTTTGGCTTACAAATTATTCAACTAAATGAATATTTTCTCAACATAAAATAAACATTTTTAAGAGATGTTGAGTGACTTACTACAACAAATTGTGGATAGAAAATCCTGAGTTCAGTGATGGTAGCGAAAACATAAAATTCATTTAAATTCAGCTTAATCCACTCAGTTTGGCTGGTTGTTTGAGAAACACAAGCTGAACCTGAATAATGGGATGGAAGGAGAGAGAAAAAACACATTGACTTAATGTGAAAATTCTAAAAATACACACTTTTAACAGCAAATGAGATTTTTTCTTTGCCAAACATGTCTACCCATGGGTCATTTGCCAGAAGACCTACCATTAGAAGATGCCTTCTTGCTTAAGTATATCTTAATGAAGTGATTGAAGATATCCTGTCTGGTGTCTGCTGAAAGTGATTCATAAACCGAAGAAAATCCCTTCACACTGTTGGAAAGAACACATACAGATAACGCTGGTAGATATCGCATTGTTACGTTGTTTCCGGCAGTATGTCCTGGCCGACCTTTTTGTTGGACAAGATCATTAATGAGAATGTTGCATCAAAAGGTCCGTTCAGTGAAAAGCCACTTAAGGAGTAAGACTTACATTTCCTGGTAGGAGGAACAGGTGATGTTGGTTGGGAGAAGCTGAAGAAGAGTTTCGTTGAAGTACGGAAGCAAAACCACCAATTGATTTTGGAATAAGACTGCCCAGTCTTGTGTTTCGTAAGAAACAAATTTGGATTTCAGATTCTCAAGAGTGATAGTCAACAGGATCTCTTTTACTTTTACTATTTTTTCCACTGATACGTTGGCCTAGAGAGAAAGTAGACATTCTTTAATTGTCTTTGCATCCAGAACACACTTCAGACTTTTTTGAAATTGATAACTGCACAAAAAGATACTCATGAAATGAAATAGCATTCTGTTTGTTCAATCAAGCAAGCTATTTGTATTTTACCTCTGTTGCAGCAGACGTGATGGCTTGGACATATTCAGTAATATTTTGCAGATCTATTTTACTTAAAATTGACACCAACAAAGTTGTGTTCTGGAGAACATCTTCCTTAATGAGTATGGACGCTGTGTCATTTGGTGAGTTCACGTTCTGAGTAAAAGAAAGAAAAAACAGCTGAAGGTTTCAAATACTGTGTTTTGGCTGACAAATTATTCAACGAAATGAATATTTTCTCAATGTAAAATAAACATTTCTAGAGACGTTTAGTGACTTACTACAACAGATTGCGGATAGAAAGACATGAGTTCAGTGACGGTGGCAAAAACATAAAATTCATCCAAATTCAGCTTAATCCACTCCGTTTGGCTGGTTGTTTGAGAAACACAAGCTGAACCTGAATAATGGGATGGAAGTAGAGAGAGAAAGCACATTGAATTAATGAGAAAATTCTAAAAATGCATTCTTTTAACAGCAAATGAGATTTTTTCTTTGCCAAACATGTCAACCCATGGGTCATTTGCCAGAAGACCTACCATTAGAAGATGCCTTCTTGCTTAAGTATATCTTAATGAAGTGATTGAAGATATCCTGTCTGGTGTCTGCTGAAAGTGATTCATAAACCGAAGAAAATCCCTTCACACTGTTGGAAAGAACACATACAGATAACGCTGGTAGATATCGCATTGTTACGTTGTTTCCGGCAGTATGTCCTGGCCGACCTTTTTGTTGGACAAGATCATTAATGAGAATGTTGCATCAAAAGGTCCGTTCAGTGAAAAGCCACTTAAGGAGTAAGACTTACATTTCCTGGTAGGAGGAACAGGTGATGTTGGTTGGGAGAAGCTGAAGAAGAGTTTCGTTGAAGTACGGAAGCAAAACCACCAATTGATTTTGGAATAAGACTGCCCAGTCTTGTGTTTCGTAAGAAACAAATTTGGATTTCAGATTCTCAAGAGTGATAGTCAACAGGATCTCTTTTACTTTTACTATTTTTTCCACTGATACTTTGGCCTAGAGAGAAAGTAGACATTCTTTAATTGTCTTTGCATCCAGAACACACTTCAGACTTTTTTGAAATTGATAACTGCACAAAAAGATACTCATAAAATGAAATAGCATTCTGTTTGTTCAATCAAGCAAGCTATTTGTATTTTACCTCTGTTGCAGCAGATGTAATGGCTTGGACATATTCAGTAATATTTTGCAGATCTATTTTACTTAAAATTGACACCAACAAAGTTGTGTTCTGGAGAACATCTTCCTTAATGAGTATGGACGCTGTGTCATTTGGTGAGTTCACGTTCTGAGTAAAAGAAAGAAAAAACAGCTGAAGGTTTCAAATACTGTGTTTTGGCTGACAAATTATTCAACGAAATGAATATTTTCTCAATGTAAAATAAACATTTCTAGAGACGTTGAGTGACTTACTACAACAAATTGTGGATAGAAAGACATGAGTTCAGTGACGGTGGCAAAAACATAAAATTCATCCAAATTCAGCTTAATCCACTCCGTTTGGCTGGTTGTTTGAGAAACACAAGCTGAACCTGAATAATACGATGGAAGTAGAGAGAGAAAGCACATTGAATTAATGGGAAAATTCTAAAAATGCATACTTTTAGCAGCAAATAAGATTTTTTCTTTGCCAAACATGTCTACCCATGGGTCATTTGCCAGAAGACCTACCATTAGAAGATGCCTTCTTGCTTAAGTATATCTTAATGAAGTGATTGAAGATATCCTGTCTGGTGTCTGCTGAAAGTGATTCATAAACCGAAGAAAATCCCTTCACGCTGTTGGAAAGAACACATACAGATAACGCTGGTAGATATCACATTGTTACATTGTTTCCGGCAGTATGTCCTGGCCGACCTTTTTGTTGGACAAGATCATTAATGAGAATGTTGCATCAAAAGGTCCGTTCAGTGAAAAGCCACTTAAGGAGTAAGACTTACATTTCCTGGTAGGAGGAACAGGTGATGTCGGTTGGCAGAAGCTGAAGATGAGTTTGGTTGAAGTAAGGAAGCAAAACCACCAATTGATTTTGGAATAAGACTGCCCAGTCTTGTGTTTCATAAGAAACAAATTTGGAATTCAGATTCTCAAGAGTGATAGTCAATAGGATCTCTTTTACTTTTGCTATTTTTTCCACTGATACGTTGGCCTAGAGAGAAAGTAGACATTCTTTAATTGTCTTTGCATCCAGAACACACTTCAGACATTTTTGAAATTGATACCTTCACAAAACGATACTCATGAAATCAAATAGCATTATGTTTGTTCAATCAAGCAAGCTATTTGTCTTTTACCTCTGTTGCAGTAGATGTAATGGCTTGGACATATTCAGTAATATTTTGCAGTTCTATTTTACTTAAAATTGACACCAACAAAGTTGTGTTCTGGAGAACATCTTCCTTAATGAGTATGGACGCTGTGTCATTTGGTGAGTTGACGTTCTGAGTAAAAGAAAGAAAAAATAGCTGAAGTTTTCAAATATTGACAAATTATTCAACTAAATGAATATTTTCTCAATGTAAAATAAACATTTCTAGAGACGTTGAGTGACTTACTACAACAGATTGCGGATAGAAAGACATGAGTTCAGTGACGGTGGCAAAAACATAAAATTCATCCAAATTCAGCTTAATCCACTCCGTTTGGCTGGTTGTTTGAGAAACACAAGCTGAACCTGAATAATACGATGGAAGTAGAGAGAGAAAATACATTGAATTAATGAGAAAATTCTAAAAATGCATTCTTTTAACAGCAAATGAGATTTTTTGTTTGCCAAACATGTCAACCCATGGGTCATTTGCCAGAAGACCTACCATTAGAAGATGCCTTCTTGCTTAAGTATATCTTAATGAAGTGATTGAAGATATCCTGTCTGGTGTCTGCTGAAAGTGATTCATAAACCGAAGAAAATCCCTTCACACTGTTGGAAAGAACACATACAGATAACGCTGGTGGATATCGCATTGTTACGTTGTTTCCGGCAGTATGTCCTGGCCGACCTTTTTGTTGGACAAGATCATTAATGAGAATGTTGCATCAAAAGGTCCGTTCAGTGAAAAGCCACTTAAGGAGTAAGACTTACATTTCCTGGTAGGAGGAACAGGTGATGTTGGTTGGGAGAAGCTGAAGAAGAGTTTCGTTGAAGTACGGAAGCAAAACCACCAATTGATTTTGGAATAAGACTGCCCAGTCTTGTGTTTCGTAAGAAACAAATTTGGATTTCAGATTCTCAAGAGTGATAGTCAACAGGATCTCTTTTACTTTTACTATTTTTTCCACTGATACGTTGGCCTAGAGAGAAAGTAGACATTCTTTAATTGTCTTTGCATCCAGAACACACTTCAGACTTTTTTGAAATTGATAACTGCACAAAAAGATACTCATGAAATGAAATAGCATTCTGTTTGTTCAATCAAGCAAGCTATTTGTATTTTACCTCTGTTGCAGCAGACGTGATGGCTTGGACATATTCAGTAATATTTTGCAGATCTATTTTACTTAAAATTGACACCAACAAAGTTGTGTTCTGGAGAACATCTTCCTTAATGAGTATGGACGCTGTGTCATTTGGTGAGTTCACGTTCTGAGTAAAAGAAAGAAAAAACAGCTGAAGGTTTCAAATACTGTGTTTTGGCTGACAAATTATTCAACGAAATGAATATTTTCTCAATGTAAAATAAACATTTCTAGAGACGTTGAGTGACTTACTACAACAAATTGTGGATAGAAAGACATGAGTTCAGTGACGGTGGCAAAAACATAAAATTCATCCAAATTCAGCTTAATCCACTCAGTTTGGCTGGTTGTTTGAGAAACACAAGCTGAACCTGAAAAATGGGATGGAAGTAGAGAGAGAAAGCAGATTGACTTAATGTGAAAATTCTAAAAATGCATACTTTTAGCAGCAAATAAGATTTTTTCTTTGCCAAACATGTCTACCCATGGGTCATTTGCCAGAAGACCTACCATTAGAAGATGCCTTCTTGCTTAAGTATATCTTAATGAAGTGATTGAAGATATCCTGTCTGGTGTCTGCTGAAAGTGATTCATAAACCGAAGAAAATCCCTTCACGCTGTTGGAAAGAACACATACAGATAACGCTGGTAGATATCGCATTGTTACATTGTTTCCGGCAGTATGTCCTGGCCGACCTTTTTGTTGGACAAGATCATTAATGAGAATGTTGCATCAAAAGGTCCCTTCTGTGAAAAGCCACTTAAGGAGTAAGACTTACATTTCCTGGTAGGAGGAACAGGTGATGTCGGTTGGCAGAAGCTGAAGATGAGTTTGGTTGAAGTAAGGAAGCAAAACAACCAATTGATTTTGGAATAAGACTGCCCAGTCTTGTGTTTCATAAGAAACAAATTTGGAATTCAGATTCTCAAGAGTGATAGTCAATAGGATCTCTTTTACTTTTGCTATTTTTTCCACTGATACGTTGGCCTAGAGAGAAAGTAGACATTCTTTAATTGTCTTTGCATCCAGAACACACTTCAGACTTTTTTGAAATTGATACCTTCACAAAAAGATACTCATCAAATAGCATTATGTTTGTTCAATCAAGCAAGCTTTTTGTCTTTTACCTCTGTTGCAGCAGATGTAATGGCTTGGACATATTTAGTAATATTTTGCAGTTCTATTTTACTTAAAATTGACACCAACAAAGTTGTGTTCTGGAGAACATCTTCTTTAATGAGTATGGTCGCTGTGTCATTTGGTGAGTTAACGTTCTGAGTAAAAGAAAGAAAAAATAGCTAAAGTTTTCAAATACTGACAAATTATTCAACTAAATGAATATTTTCTCAATGTAAAATAAACATTTCTAGAGACATTGAGTGACTTACTACAACAAATTGTGGATAGAAAGACATGAGTTCAGTGATGGTGGCGAAAACATAAAATTCATCCAAATTCAGCTTAATCCACTCAGTTTGGCTGGTTGTTTGAGAAACACAAGCTGAACCTGAATAATACGATGGAAGTAGAGAGAGAAAACACATTGAATTAATGGGAACATTCTAAAAATGTATACTTTTAACAGCAAAAGAGAATATTTCTTTGCCAAGCATTTCTACCTATTGGTCATTTGCCAGAAGACCTACCATTAGAAGATGCCTTCTTGCTTAAGTATATCTTAATGAAGTGATTGAAGATATCATGTCTGGTGTCTGCTGAAAGTGTTTCATAAACCGAAGAAAATCCCTTCACACTGTTGGAGAGAACACATACAAATAACGCTGGTAGATATCGCATTGTTACATTGTTTCCGGCAGTATGTCCTGGCCGACCTTTTTGTTGGACAAGATCATTAATGAGAATGTTGCATCAAAAGATCCCTTCAGTGAAAAGCCACTTAAGGAGTAAGACTTACATTTCCTGGTAGGAGGAGCAGGTGATGTCAGTTGGCAGAAGCTGAAGATGAGTTTCGTTGAAGTAAGGAAGCAAAACCACCAATTGATTTTGGAATAAAACTGCCCAGTCTTGTGTTTCATAAGAAACAAATTTGGAATTCAGATTCTCAAGAGTGATAGTCAATAGGATCTCTTTTACTTTTGCTATTTTTTCCACTGATACGTTGGCCTAGGGAGAAAGTAGACATTCTTTAATTGTCTTTGCATCCAAAACACACTTGAAACTTTTTTGAAATTGATACCTTCACAAAAAATGATACTCATGAAATCAAATAGCATTATGTTTGTTCAATCAAGCAAGCTATTTGTCTTTTACCTCTGTTGCAGCAGATGTAACGGCTTGGACATATTCAGTAATATTTTGCAGTTCTATTTTTCTTAATATTGACACCAACAAAGTTGTGTTCTGGAGAACATCTTCCTTAATGAGTATGGACGCTGTGTCATTTGGTGAGTTAACGTTCTGAGTAAAAGAAAGAAAAAATAGGTGAAGGTTTCAAATACTGTGTTTTGGCTTACAAATTATTCAACTAAATGAATATTTTCTCAACATAAAATAAACATTTTTAAGAGATGTTGAGTGACTTACTACAACAAATTGTGGATAGAAAATCCTGAGTTCAGTTATGGTAGCGAAAACATAAAATTCATTTAAATTCAGCTTAATCCACTCAGTTTGGCTGGTTGTTTGAGAAACACAAGCTGAACCTGAATAATGGGATGGAAGGAGAGAGAAAAAACACATTGACTTAATGTGAAAATTCTAAAAATGCACACTTTTAACAGCAAATGAGATTTTTTCTTTGCCAAACATGTCTACCCATGGGTCATTTGCCAGAAGACCTACCATTAGAAGATGCCTTCTTGCTTAAGTATATCTTAATGAAGTGATTGAAGATATCCTGTCTGGTGTCTGCTGAAAGTGTTTCATATACCGAAGAAAATCCCTTCACACTGTTGGAAAGAACACATACAGATAATGCTGGTAGATATCGCATTGTTACATTGTTTCCGGCAGTATGTTCTGGACGACCTTTTTGTTGGACAAGATCATTATTGAGAATGTTGCATCAAAAGGTCCCTTCTGTGAAAAGCCACTTAAGGAGTAAGACTTACATTTCCTGGTAGGAGGAACAGGTGATGTCAGTTGGCAGAAGCTGAAGATGAGTTTCGTTGAAGTAAGGAAGCAAAACGACCAATTGATTTTGGAATAAGACTGCCCAGTCTTGTGTTTCATAAGAAACAAATTTGGAATTCAGATTCTCAAGAGTGATAGTCAATAGGATCTCTTTTACTTTTGCTATTTTTTCCACTGATACGTTGGCCTAGAGAGAAAGTAGACATTCTTTAATTGTCTTTGCATCCAGAACACACTTCAGACTTTTTTGAAATTGATACCTTCACAAAACGATACTCATGAAATCAAATAGCATTATGTTTGTTCAATCAAGCAAGCTATTTGTCTTTTACCTCTGTTGCAGTAGATGTAATGGCTTGGACATATTCAGTAATATTTTGCAGTTCTATTTTACTTAAAATTGACACCAACAAAGTTGTGTTCTGGAGAACATCTTCCTTAATGAGTATGGACGCTGTGTCATTTGGTGAGTTGACGTTCTGAGTAAAAGAAAGAAAAAATAGCTGAAGTTTTCAAATATTGACAAATTATTCAACTAAATGAATATTTTCTCAATGTAAAATAAACATTTCTAGAGACGTTGAGTGACTTACTACAACAGATTGCGGATAGAAAGACATGAGTTCAGTGACGGTGGCAAAAACATAAAATTCATCCAAATTCAGCTTAATCCACTCCGTTTGGCTGGTTGTTTGAGAAACACAAGCTGAACCTGAATAATGGGATGGAAGTAGAGAGAGAAAGCACATTGAATTAATGAGAAAATTCTAAAAATGCATTCTTTTAACAGCAAATGAGATTTTTTCTTTGCCAAACATGTCAACCCATGGGTCATTTGCCAGAAGACCTACCATTAGAAGATGCCTTCTTGCTTAAGTATATCTTAATGAAGTGATTGAAGATATCCTGTCTGGTGTCTGCTGAAAGTGTTTCATATACTGAAGAAAATCCCTTCACACTGTTGGAAAGAACACATACAGATAACGCTGGTAGATATCGCATTGTTACGTTGTTTCCGGCAGTATGTCCTGGCCGACCTTTTTGTTGGACAAGATCATTAATGAGAATGTTGCATCAAAAGGTCCGTTCAGTGAAAAGCCACTTAAGGAGTAAGACTTACATTTCCTGGTAGGAGGAACAGGTGATGTTGGTTGGGAGAAGCTGAAGAAGAGTTTCGTTGAAGTACGGAAGCAAAACCACCAATTGATTTTGGAATAAGACTGCCCAGTCTTGTGTTTTGTAAGAAACAAATTTGGATTTCAGATTCTCAAGAGTGATAGTCAACAGGATCTCTTTTACTTTTACTATTTTTTCCACTGATACGTTGGCCTAGAGAGAAAGTAGACATTCTTTAATTGTCTTTCCATCCAGAACACACTTCAGACTTTTTTGAAATTGATAACTGCACAAAAAGATACTCATGAAATGAAATAGCATTCTGTTTGTTCAATCAAGCAAGCTATTTGTCTTTTACCTCTGTTGCAGTAGATGTAATGGCTTGGACATATTCAGTAATATTTTGCAGTTGTATTTTACTTAAAATTGACACCAACAAAGTTGTGTTCTGGAGAACATCTTCCTTAATGAGTATGGACGCTGTGTCATTTGGTGAGTTGACGTTCTGAGTAAAAGAAAGAAAAAATAGCTGAAGTTTTCAAATATTGACAAATTATTCAACTAAATGAATATTTTCTCAATGTAAAATAAACATTTCTAGAGACGTTGAGTGACTTACTACAACAGATTGCGGATAGAAAGACATGAGTTCAGTGACGGTGGCAAAAACATAAAATTCATCCAAATTCAGCTTAATCCACTCCGTTTGGCTGGTTGTTTGAGAAACACAAGCTGAACCTGAATAATGGGATGGAAGTAGAGAGAGAAAGCACATTGAATTAATGAGAAAATTCTAAAAATGCATTCTTTTAACAGCAAATGAGATTTCTTCTTTGCCAAACATGTCAACCCATGGGTCATTTGCCAGAAGACCTACCATTAGAAGATGCCTTCTTGCTTAAGTATATCTTAATGAAGTGATTGAAGATATCCTGTCTGGTGTCTGCTGAAAGTGATTCATAAACCGAAGAAAATCCCTTCACACTGTTGGAAAGAACACATACAGATAACGCTGGTAGATATCGCATTGTTACGTTGTTTCCGGCAGTATGTCCTGGCCGACCTTTTTGTTGGACAAGATCATTAATGAGAATGTTGCATCAAAAGGTCCGTTCAGTGAAAAGCCACTTAAGGAGTAAGACTTACATTTCCTGGTAGGAGGAACAGGTGATGTTGGTTGGGAGAAGCTGAAGAAGAGTTTCGTTGAAGTACGGAAGCAAAACCACCAATTGATTTTGGAATAAGACTGCCCAGTCTTGTGTTTCGTAAGAAACAAATTTGGATTTCAGATTCTCAAGAGTGATAGTCAACAGGATCTCTTTTACTTTTACTATTTTTTCCGCTGATACGTTGGCCTAGAGAGAAAGTAGACATTCTTTAATTGTATTTGCATCCAGAACACACTTCAGACTTTTTTGAAATTGATAACTGCACAAAAAGATACTCATGAAATGAAATAGCATTCTGTTTGTTCAATCAAGCAAGCTATTTGTATTTTACCTCTGTTGCAGCAGATGTAATGGCTTGGACATATTCAGTAATATTTTGCAGATCTATTTTACTTAAAATTGACACCAACAAAGTTGTGTTCTGGAGAACATCTTCCTTAATGAGTATGGACGCTGTGTCATTTGGTGAGTTCACGTTCTGAGTAAAAGAAAGAAAAAACAGCTGAAGTTTTCAAATACTGTGTTTTGGCTGACAAATTATTCAACGAAATGAATATTTTCTCAATGTAAAATAAACATTTCTAGAGACGTTGAGTGACTTACTACAACAAATTGTGGATAGAAAGACATGAGTTCAGTGACGGTGGCAAAAACATAAAATTCATCCAAATTCAGCTTAATCCACTCAGTTTGGCTGGTTGTTTGAGAAACACAAGCTGAACCTGAAAAATGGGATGGAAGTAGAGAGAGAAAGCAGATTGACTTAATGTGAAAATTCTAAAAATGCATACTTTTAGCAGCAAATAAGATTTTTTCTTTGCCAAACATGTCTACCCATGGGTCATTTGCCAGAAGACCTACCATTAGAAGATGCCTTCTTGCTTAAGTATATCTTAATGAAGTGATTGAAGATATCCTGTCTGGTGTCTGCTGAAAGTGATTCATAAACCGAAGAAAATCCCTTCACGCTGTTGGAAAGAACACATACAGATAACGCTGGTAGATATCACATTGTTACATTGTTTCCGGCAGTATGTCCTGGCCGACCTTTTTGTTGGACAAGATCATTAATGAGAATGTTGCATCAAAAGGTCCCTTCTGTGAAAAGCCACTTAAGGAGTAAGACTTACATTTCCTGGTAGGAGGAACAGGTGATGTCGGTTGGCAGAAGCTGAAGATGAGTTTGGTTGAAGTAAGGAAGCAAAACAACCAATTGATTTTGGAATAAGACTGCCCATTCTTGTGTTTCATAAGAAACAAATTTGGAATTCAGATTCTCAAGAGTGATAGTCAATAGGATCTCTTTTACTTTTGCTATTTTTTCCACTGATACGTTGGCCTAGAGAGAAAGTAGACATTCTTTAATTGTCTTTGCATCCAGAACACACTTCAGACATTTTTTAAATTGATACCTTCACAGAAAGATACTCATGAAAAAGCATTATGTTTGTTCAATCAAGCAAGCTTTTTGTCTTTTACCTCTGTTGCAGCAGATGTCATGGCTTGGACATATTCAGTAATATTTTGCAGTTCTATTTTACTTAAAATTGACACCAACAAAGTTGTGTTCTGGAGAACATCTTCCTTAATGAGTATGGACGCTGTGTCATTTGGTGAGTTGACGTTCTGAGTAAAAGAAAGAAAAAATAGCTGAAGTTTTCAAATATTGACAAATTATTCAACTAAATGAATATTTTCTCAATGTAAAATAAACATTTCTAGAGACGTTGAGTGACTTACTACAACAGATTGCGGATAGAAAGACATGAGTTCAGTGACGGTGGCAAAAACATAAAATTCATCCAAATTCAGCTTAATCCACTCCGTTTGGCTGGTTGTTTGAGAAACACAAGCTGAACCTGAATAATGGGATGGAAGTAGAGAGAGAAAGCACATAGAATTAATGAGAAAATTCTAAAAATGCATTCTTTTAACAGCAAATGAGATTTTTTCTTTGCCAAACATGTCTACCCATGGGTCATTTGCCAGAAGACCTACCATTAGAAGATGCCTTCTTGCTTAAGTATTTCTTAATGAAGTGATTGAAGATATCCTGTCTGGTGTCTGCTGAAAGTGTTTCATATACCGAAGAAAATCCCTTCACACTGTTGGAAAGAACACATACAGATAACGCTGGTAGATATCGCATTGTTACATTGTTTCCGGCAGTATGTCCTGGCCGACCGTTTTGTTGGACAAGATCATTAATGAGAATGTTTCATCAAAAGGTCCGTTCAGTGAAAAGCCACTTAAGGAGTAAGACTTACATTTCCTGGTAGGAGGAGCAGGTGATGTCGGTTGGCAGAAGCTGAAGATGAGTTTCGTTGAAGTAAGGAAGCAAAACCACCAATTGATTTTGGAACAAGACTGTCCAGTCTTGTGTTTCGTAAGAAACAAATTTGGAATTCAGATTCTCTAGAGTGATAGTCAATAGGATCTCTTTTACTTTTGCTATTTTTTCCACTGATACGTTGGCCTAGAGAGAAAGTAGACATTCTTTAATTGTCTTTGCATCCAGAACACACTTCAGACTTTTTTGAAATTGATACCTTCACAAAAAGATACTCATCAAATAGCATTATGTTTGTTCAATCAACCAAGCTATTTGTGTTTTACCTCTGTTGCAGCAGAT
The DNA here is from genome assembly GCF_027358695.1 of Spea bombifrons. Classification (NCBI taxonomy): domain Eukaryota; kingdom Metazoa; phylum Chordata; class Amphibia; order Anura; family Pelobatidae; genus Spea; species Spea bombifrons. Next base: position 43,552,896 of record NC_071093.1, read on the forward strand.
GTGATGGCTTGGACATATTTAGTAATATTTTGCAGTTCTATTTTACTTAAAATTGACACCAACAAAGTTGTGTTCTGGAGAACATCTTCTTTAATGAGTATGGTCGCTGTGTCATTTGGTGAGTTAACGTTCTGAGTAAAAGAAAGAAAAAATAGCTAAAGTTTTCAAATACTGACAAATTATTCAACTAAATGAATATTTTCTCAATGTAAAATAAACATTTCTAGAGACATTGAGTGACTTACTACAACAAATTGTGGATAGAAAGACATGAGTTCAGTGATGGTGGCGAAAACATAAAATTCATCCAAATTCAGCTTAATCCACTCAGTTTGGCTGGTTGTTTGAGAAACACAAGCTGAACCTGAATAATACGATGGAAGTAGAGAGAGAGAAAGCACATTGAATTAATGGGGAAATTCTAAAAATGCATACTTTTAACAGCAAAAGAGAATATTTCTTTGCCAAGCATTTCTACCTATTGGTCATTTGCCAGAAGACCTACCATTAGAAGATGCCTTCTTGCTTAAGTATATCTTAATGAAGTGATTGAAGATATCCTGTCTGGTGTCTGCTGAAAGTGTTTCATAAACCGAAGAAAATCCCTTCACACTGTTGGAAAGAACACATACAGGTAACGCTGGTAGATATCACATTGTTACATTGTTTCCGGCAGTATGTCCTGGCCGACCTTTTTGTTGGACAAGATCATTAATGAGAATCTTGCATCAAAAGGTCCCTTCAGTGAAAAGCCACTTAAGGAGTAAGACTTACATTTCTTGGTAGGAGGAACAGGTGATGTCGGTTGGCAGAAGCTGAAGATGAGTTTCGTTGAAGTAAGGAAGCAAAACCACCAATTGATTTTGGAATAAGACTGCCCAGTCTTGTGTTTCATAAGAAACAAATTTGGAATTCAGATTCTCAAGAGTGATAGTCAATAGGATCTCCTTTACTTTTGCTATTTTTTCCACTGATACGTTGGCCTAGAGAGAAAGTAAACATTCTTTAATTGTCTTTGCATCCAGAACACACTTCAGACTTTTTTGAAATTGATACCTTCACAAAAAGATACTCATGAAAAAGCATTATGTTTGTTCAATCAAGCAAGCTATTTGTCTTTTACCTCTGTTGCAGCAGATGTAATGGCTTGGACATATTCAGTAATATTTTGCAGTTCTATTTTTCTTAATATTGACACCAACAAAGTTGTGTTCTGGAGAACATCTTCCTTAATGAGTATGGAGGCTGTGTCATTTGGTGAGTTAACGTTCTGAGTAAAAGAAAGAAAAAATAGGTGAAGGTTTCAAATACTGTGTTTTGGCTTACAAATTATTCAACTAAATGAATATTTTCTCAACATAAAATAAACATTTTTAAGAGATGTTGAGTGACTTACTACAACAAATTGTGGATAGAAAATCCTGAGTTCAGTTATGGTAGCGAAAACATAAAATTCATTTAAATTCAGCTTTATCCACTCAGTTTGGCTGGTTGTTTGAGAAACACAAGCTGAACCTGAATAATGGGATGGAAGGAGAGAGAAAAAACACATTGACTTAATGTGAAAATTCTAAAAATGCACACTTTTAACAGCAAATTAGATTTTTTCTTTGCCAAACATGTCTACCCATGGGTCATTTGCCAGAAGACCTACCATTAGAAGATGCCTTCTTGCTTAGGTATATCTTAATGAAGTGATTGAAGATATCCTGTCTGGTGTCTGCTGAAAGTGATTCATAAACCGAAGAAAATCCCTTGACACTGTTGGAAAGAACACATACAGATAACGCTGGTAGATATCGCATTGTTACATTGTTTCCGGCAGTATGTCCTGGCCGACCTTTTTGTTGGACAAGATCATTAATGAGAATGTTGCATCAAAAGGTCCCTTCTGTGAAAAGCCACTTAAGGAGTAAGACTTACATTTCTTGGTAGGAGGAACAGGTGATGTCGGTTGGCAGAAGCTGAAGATGAGTTTCGTTGAAGTAAGGAAGCAAAACCACCAATTGATTTTGGAATAAGACTGCCCAGTCTTGTGTTTCATAAGAAACAAATTTGGAATTCAGATTCTCAAGAGTGATAGTCAATAGGATCTCTTTTACTTTTGCTATTTTTTCCACTGATACGTTGGCCTAGGGAGAAAGTAAACATTCTTTAATTGTCTTTGCATCCAAAACACACTTGAAACTTTTTTGAAATTGATACCTTCACAGAAAGATACTCATGAAAAAGCATTATGTTTGTTCAATCAAGCAAGCTTTTTGTCTTTTACCTCTGTTGCAGCAGATGTAATGGCTTGGACATATTCAGTAATATTTTGCAGTTCTATTTTACTTAAAATTGACACCAACAAAGTTGTGTTCTGGAGAACATCTTCCTTAATGAGTATGGACGCTGTGTCATTTGGTGAGTTGACGTTCTGAGTAAAAGAAAGAAAAAATAGCTGAAGTTTTCAAATATTGACAAATTATTCAACTAAATGAATATTTTCTCAATGTAAAATAAACATTTCTAGAGACGTTGAGTGACTTACTACAACAGATTGCGGATAGAAAGACATGAGTTCAGTGACGGTGGCAAAAACATAAAATTCATCCAAATTCAGCTTAATCCACTCCGTTTGGCTGGTTGTTTGAGAAACACAAGCTGAACCTGAATAATACGATGGAAGTAGAGAGAGAAAACACATTGAATTAATTTGAAAATTCTAAAAATGCATACTTTTAACAGCAAAAGAGAATATTTCTTTGCCAAGCATTTCTACCTATTGGTCATTTACCAGAAGACCTACCATTAGAAGATGCCTTCTTGCTTAAGTATATCTTAATGAAGTGATTGAAGATATTCTGTCTGGTGTCTGCTGAAAGTGTTTCATATACCGAAGAAAATCCCTTCACACTGTTGGAAAGAACACATACAGATAACGCTGGTAGATATCGCATTGTTACATTGTTTCCGGCAGTATGTCCTGGCCGACCTTTTTGTTGGACAAGATCATTAATGAGAATGTTGCATCAAAAGGTCCGTTCAGTGAAAAGCCACTTAAGGAGTAAGACTTACATTTCTTGGTAGGAGGAACAGGTGATGTCGGTTGGCAGAAGCTGAAGATGAGTTTCGTTGAAGTAAGGAAGCAAAACCACCAACTGATTTTGGAATAAGACTGCCCAGTCTTGTGTTTCGTAAGAAACAAATTTGGAATTCAGATTCTCTAGAGTGATAGTCAATAGGATCTCTTTTACTTTTGCTATTTTTTCCACTGATACGTTGGCCTAGAGAGAAAGTACACATTCTTTAATTGTCTTTGCATCCAGAACACACCTGAGACTTTTTTGAAATTGATACCTTCACAAAAAGATACTCATGAAATGAAAAAGCATTATGTTTGTTCAATCAAGCAAGCTTTTTGTCTTTTACCTCTGTTGCGGCACATGTAATGGCTTGGACATATTCAGTAATATTTTGCAGTTCTATTTTAGTTAAAATTGACACCAACAAAGTTGTGTTCTGGAGAACATCTTCCTTAATGAGTATGGACGCTGTGTCATTTGGTGAGTTGACGTTCTGAGTAAAAGAAAGAAAAATTAGCTGAAGTTTTCAAATACTGACAAATTATTCAACTAAATGAATATTTTCTCAATGTAAAATAAACATTTCTAGAGACATTGAGTGACTTACTACAACAAATTGTGGATAGAAAGACATGAGTTCAGTGACGGTGGCGAAAACATAAAATTCATTCAAATTCAGCTTAATCCACTCAGTTTGGCTGTTTGTTTGAGAAACACAAGCTGAACCTGAATAATACGATGGAAGTAGAGAGAGAAAACACATTGAATTAATGGGAAAATTCTAAAAATGCATACTTTTAACAGCAAAAGAGAATATTTCTTTGCCAAGCATTTCTACCTATTGGTCATTTACCAGAGGACCTACCATTAGAAGATTCCTTCTTGCTTAAGTATATCTTAATGAAGTGATTGAAGATATCCTGTCTGGTGTCTGCTGAAAGTGATTCATAAACCGAAGAAAATCCCTTCACACTGTTGGAAAGAACACATACAGAGAACGCTGGTAGATATCGCATTGTTACATTGTTTCCGGCAGTATGTCCTGGCCGACCTTTTTGTTGGACAAGATCATTAATGAGAATCTTGCATCAAAAGGTCCCTTCAGTGAAAAGCCACTTAAGGAGTAAGACTTACATTTCTTGGTAGGAGGAACAGGTGATGTCGGTTGGCAGAAGCTGAAGATGAGTTTCGTTGAAGTAAGGAAGCAAAACCACCAATTGATTTTGGAATAAGACTGCCCAGTCTTGTGTTTCATAAGAAACAAATTTGGAATTCAGATTCTCAAGAGTGATAGTCAATAGGATCTCCTTTACTTTTGCTATTTTTTCCACTGATACGTTGGCCTAGAGAGAAAGTAAACATTCTTTAATTGTCTTTGCATCCAGAACACACTTCAGACTTTTTTGAAATTGATACCTTCACAAAAAGATACTCATGAAAAAGCATTATGTTTGTTCAATCAAGCAAGCTATTTGTCTTTTACCTCTGTTGCAGCAGATGTAATGGCTTGGACATATTCAGTAATATTTTGCAGTTCTATTTTACTTAAAATTGACACCAACAAAGTTGTGTTCTGGAGAACATCTTCCTTAATGAGAATGGACGCTGTGTCATTTGGTGAGTTGACGTTCTGAGTAAAAGAAAGAAAAAATAGCTGAAGTTTTCAAATACTGTGTTTTGGCTAACAAATTATTCAACTAAATGAATATTTTCTCAATGTAAAATAAACATTTCTAGAGACGTTGAGTGACTTACTACAACAAATTGTGGATAGAAAGACATGAGTTCAGTGACGGTGGCGAAAACATAAAATTCATCCAAATTCAGCTTAATCCACTCGGTTTGGCTGGTTGTTTGAGAAACACAAGCTGAACCTGAATAATACGATGGAAGTAGAGAGAGAAAGCACATTGAATTAATGGGAACATTCTAAAAACGCATACTTTTAACAGCAAAAGAGAATATTTCTTTGCCAAGCATTTCTACCTATTGGTCATTTACCAGAAGACCTACCATTAGAAGATGCCTTCTTGCTTAAGTATATCTTAATGAAGTGATTGAAGATATCCTGTCTGGTGTCTGCTGAAAGTGATTCATAAACCGAAGAAAATCCCTTCACACTGTTGGAAAGAACACATACAGAGAACGCTGGTAGATATCGCATTGTTACATTGTTTCTGGCAGTATGTCCTGGCCGACCTTTTTGTTGGACAAGATCATTAATGAGAATGTTGCATCAAAAGGTCCCTTCTGTGAAAAGCCACTTAAGGAGTAAGACTTACATTTCCTGGTAGGAGGAACAGGTGATGTCGGTTGGCAGAAGCTGAAGATGAGTTTCGTTGAAGTAAGGAAGCAAAACCACCAATTGATTTTGGAATAAGACTGCCCAGTCTTGTGTTTCATAAGAAACAAATGTGGAATTCAGATTCTCAAGAGTGATAGTCAATAGGATCTCTTTTACTTTTGCTATTTTTTCCACTGATACGTTGGCCTAGAGAGAAAGTAGACATTCTTTAATTGTCTTTGCATCCAGAACACACTTCAGACTTTTTTGAAATTGATACCTTCACAAAAAGATACTCATGAAAAAGCATTATGTTTGTTCAATCAAGCAAGCTATTTGTCTTTTACCTCTGTTGCAGCAGATGTGATGGCTTGGACATATTCAGTAATATTTTGCAGTTCTATTTTACTTAAAATTGACACCAACAAAGTTGTGTTCTGGAGAACATCTTCCTTAATGAGTATGGACGCTGTGTCATTTGGTGAGTTGACGTTCTGAGTAAAAGAAAGAAAAAATAGCTGAAGTTTTCAAATATTGACAAATTATTCAACTAAATGAATATTTTCTCAATGTAAAATAAAAATTTCTAGAGACGTTGAGTGACTTACTACAACAAATTGTGGATAGAAAGACATGAGTTCAGTGACGGTGGCGAAAACATAAAATTCATCCAAATTCAGCTTAATCCACTCGGTTTGGCTGGTTGTTTGAGAAACACAAGCTGAACCTGAATAATACGATGGAAGTAGAGAGAAAGAAAGCACATTGAATTAATGGGAACATTCTAAAAATGCATACTTTTAACAGCAAAAGAGAATATTTCCTTGCCATGCATTTCTACCTATTGGTCATTTACCAGAGGACCTACCATTAGAAGATGCCTTCTTGCTTAAGTATATCTTAATGAAGTGATTGAAGATATCCTGTCTGGTGTCTGCTGAAAGTGATTCATATACCAAAGAAAATCCTTTCACACTGTTGGAAAGAACACATACAGATAAATCTGGTAGATATCGCATTGTTACATTGTTTCCGGCAGTATGTCCTGGCCGACCTTTTTGTTGGACAAGATCATTAATGAGAATGTTGCATCAAAAGGTCCCTTCTGTGAAAAGCCACTTAAGGAGTAAGACTTACATTTCCTGGTAGGAGGAACAGGTGATGTCGGTTGGCAGAAGCTGAAGATGAGTTTCGTTAAAGTAAGGAAGCAAAACCACCAATTGATATTGGAATAAGACTGCCCAGTCTTGTGTTTCATAAGAAACAAATTTGGAATTCAGATTCTCAAGAGTGATAGTCAAAAGGATCTCTTTTACTTTTGCTATTTTTTCCACTGATACGTTGGCCTAGAGAGAAAGTAGACATTCTTTAATTGTCTTTGCATCCAGAACACACTTCAGACTTTTTTGAAATTGATACCTTCACAAAAAGACACTCATGAAATCAAATAACATTATGTTTGTTCAATCAAGCAAGCTATTTGTCTTTTACCTCTGTTGCAGCAGATGTAATGGCTTGGACATATTTAGTAATTTTTTGCAGTTCTATTTTGCTTAAAATTGACACCAACAAAGTTGTGTTCTGGAGAACATCTTCCTTAATGAGTATGGACGCTGTGTCATTTGGTGAGTTGACGTTCTGAGTAAAAGAAAGAAAAAATAGCTGAAGTTTTCAAATACTGTGTTTTGGCTGACAAATTATTCAACTAAATGAATATTTTCTCAATGTAAAATAAACATTTCTAGAGACATTGAGTGACTTACTACAACAAATTGTGGATAGAAAGACATGAGTTCAGTGACGGTGGCGAAAACATAAAATTCATTCAAATTCAGCTTAATCCACTCAGTTTGGCTGTTTGTTTGAGAAACACAAGCTGAACCTGAATAATACGATGGAAGTAGAGAGAGAAAGCACATTGAATTAATGGGAAAATTCTAAAAATGCATACTTTTAACAGCAAAAGAGAATATTTCTTTGCCAAGCATTTCTACCTATTGGTCATTTACCAGAGGACCTACCATTAGAAGATGCCTTCTTGCTTAAGTATATCTTAATGAAGTGATTGAAGATATCCTGTCTGGTGTCTGCTGAAAGTGATTCATAAACCGAAGAAAATCCCTTCACACTGTTGGAAAGAACACATACAGAGAACGCTGGTAGATATCGCATTGTTACATTGTTTCCGGCAGTATGTCCTGGCCGACCTTTTTGTTGGACAAGATCATTAATGAGAATCTTGCATCAAAAGGTCCCTTCAGTGAAAAGCCACTTAAGGAGTAAGACTTACATTTCTTGGTAGGAGGAACAGGTGATGTCGGTTGGCAGAAGCTGAAGATGAGTTTTGTTGAAGTAAGGAAGCAAAACCACCAATTGATATTGGAATAAGACTGCCCAGTCTTGTGTTTCATAAGAAACAAATTTGGAATTCAGATTCTCAAGAGTGATAGTCAATAGGATCTCCTTTACTTTTGCTATTTTTTCCACTGATACGTTGGCCTAGAGAGAAAGTAAACATTCTTTAATTGTCTTTGCATCCAGAACACACTTCAGACTTTTTTGAAATTGATACCTTCACAAAAAGATACTCATGAAAAAGCATTATGTTTGTTCAATCAAGCAAGCTATTTGTCTTTTACCTCTGTTGCAGCAGATGTAATGGCTTGGACATATTCAGTAATATTTTGCAGTTCTATTTTACTTAAAATTGACACCAACAAAGTTGTGTTCTGGAGAACATCTTCCTTAATGAGAATGGACGCTGTGTCATTTGGTGAGTTGACGTTCTGAGTAAAAGAAAGAAAAAATAGCTGAAGTTTTCAAATACTGTGTTTTGGCTAACAAATTATTCAACTAAATGAATATTTTCTCAATGTAAAATAAACATTTCTAGAGACGTTGAGTGACTTACTACAACAAATTGTGGATAGAAAGACATGAGTTCAGTGACGGTGGCGAAAACATAAAATTCATCCAAATTCAGCTTAATCCACTCGGTTTGGCTGGTTGTTTGAGAAACACAAGCTGAACCTGAATAATACGATGGAAGTAGAGAGACAAAGCACATTGAATTAATGGGAACATTCTAAAAACGCATACTTTTAACAGCAAAAGAGAATATTTCCTTGCCATGCATTTCTACCTATTGGTCATTTACCAGAGGACCTACCATTAGAAGATGCCTTCTTGCTTAAGTATATCTTAATGAAGTGATTGAAGATATCCTGTCTGGTGTCTGCTGAAAGTGATTCATAAACCGAAGAAAATCCCTTCACACTGTTGGAAAGAACACATACAGATAACGCTGGTAGATATCGCATTGTTACATTGTTTCTGGCAGTATGTCCTGGCCGACCTTTTTGTTGGACAAGATCATTAATGAGAATGTTGCATCAAAAGGTCCCTTCTGTGAAAAGCCACTTAAGGAGTAAGACTTACATTTCTTGGTAGGAGGAACAGGTGATGTCGGTTGGCAGAAGCTGAAGATGAGTTTCGTTGAAGTAAGGAAGCAAAACCACCAATTGATTTTGGAATAAGACTGCCCAGTCTTGTGTTTCATAAGAAACAAATTTGGAATTCAGATTCTCAAGAGTGATAGTCAATAGGATCTCTTTTACTTTTGCTATTTTTTCTACTGATACGTTGGCCTAGAGAGAAAGTAGACATTCTTTAATTGTCTTTGCATCTAGAACACACTTCAGACTTTTTTGAAATTGATACTTTCACAAAAAGATACTCATGAAATCAAATAGCATTATGTTTGTTCGACCAATCAAGCTATTTGTCTTTTACCTCTGTTGCAGCAGATGTAATGGCTTGGACATATTCAGTAATATTTTGCAGTTCTATTTTACTTAAAATTGACACCAACAAAGTTGTGTTCTGGAGAACATCTTCCTTAATGAGTATGGACGCTGTGTCATTTGGTGAGTTGACGTTCTGAGTAAAAGAAAGAAAAAATAGCTGAAGTTTTCAAATATTGACAAATTATTCAACTAAATGAATATTTTCTCAATGTAAAATAAAAATTTCTAGAGACGTTGAGTGACTTACTACAACAAATTGTGGATAGAAAGACATGAGTTCAGTGACGGTGGCGAAAACATAAAATTCATCCAAATTCAGCTTAATCCACTCGGTTTGGCTGGTTGTTTGAGAAACACAAGCTGAACCTGAATAATACGATGGGAGTAGAGAGAAAGAAAGCACATTGAATTAATGGGAAAATTCTAAAAATGCATACTTTTAACAGCAAAAGAGAATATTTCCTTGCCATGCATTTCTACCTATTGGTCATTTACCAGAGGACCTACCATTAGAAGATGCCGTCTTGCTTAAGTATATCTTAATGAAGTGATTGAAGATATCCTGTCTGGTGTCTGCTGAAAGTGATTCATATACCAAAGAAAATCCTTTCACACTGTTGGAAAGAACACATACAGATAAATCTGGTAGATATCGCATTGTTACATTGTTTCCGGCAGTATGTCCTGGCCGACCTTTTTGTTGGACAAGATCATTAATGAGAATGTTGCATCAAAAGGTCCCTTCTGTGAAAAGCCACTTAAGGAGTAAGACTTACATTTCCTGGTAGGAGGAACAGGTGATGTCGGTTGGCAGAAGCTGAAGATGAGTTTCGTTAAAGTAAGGAAGCAAAACCACCAATTGATATTGGAATAAGACTGCCCAGTCTTGTGTTTCATAAGAAACAAATTTGGAATTCAGATTCTCAAGAGTGATAGTCAATAGGATCTCTTTTACTTTTGCTATTTTTTCCACTGATACGTTGGCCTAGAGAGAAAGTAGACATTCTTTAATTGTCTTTGCATCCAGAACACACTTCAGACTTTTTTGAAATTGATACCTTCACAAAAAGACACTCATGAAATCAAATAACATTATGTTTGTTCAATCAAGCAAGCTATTTGTCTTTTACCTCTGTTGCAGCAGATGTAATGGCTTGGACATATTTAGTAATTTTTTGCAGTTCTATTTTGCTTAAAATTGACACCAACAAAGTTGTGTTCTGGAGAACATCTTCCTTAATGAGTATGGACGCTGTGTCATTTGGTGAGTTGACGTTCTGAGTAAAAGAAAGAAAAAATAGCTGAAGTTTTCAAATACTGTGTTTTGGCTGACAAATTATTCAACTAAATGAATATTTTCTCAATGTAAAATAAACATTTCTAGAGACATTGAGTGACTTACTACAACAAATTGTGGATAGAAAGACATGAGTTCAGTGACGGTGGCGAAAACATAAAATTCATTCAAATTCAGCTTAATCCACTCAGTTTGGCTGTTTGTTTGAGAAACACAAGCTGAACCTGAATAATACGATGGAAGTAGAGAGAAAGAAAGCACATTGAATTAATGGGAAAATTCTAAAAATGCATACTTTTAACAGCAAAAGAGAATATTTCTTTGCCAAGCATTTCTACCTATTGGTCATTTACCAGAGGACCTACCATTAGAAGATGCCTTCTTGCTTAAGTATATCTTAATGAAGTGATTGAAGATATCCTGTCTGGTGTCTGCTGAAAGTGATTCATAAACCGAAGAAAATCCCTTCACACTGTTGGAAAGAACACATACAGAGAACGCTGGTAGATATCGCATTGTTACATTGTTTCCGGCAGTATGTCCTGGCCGACCTTTTTGTTGGACAAGATCATTAATGAGAATGTTGCATCAAAAGGTCCCTTCAGTGAAAAGCCACTTAAGGAGTAAGACTTACATTTCTTGGTAGGAGGAACAGGTGATGTCGGTTGGCAGAAGCTGAAGATGAGTTTTGTTGAAGTAAGGAAGCAAAACCACCAATTGATATTGGAATAAGACTGCCCAGTCTTGTGTTTCATAAGAAACAAATTTGGAATTCAGATTCTCAAGAGTGATAGTCAATAGGATCTCCTTTACTTTTGCTATTTTTTCCACTGATACGTTGGCCTAGAGAGAAAGTAAACATTCTTTAATTGTCTTTGCATCCAGAACACACTTCAGACTTTTTTGAAATTGATACCTTCACAAAAAGATACTCATGAAAAAGCATTATGTTTGTTCAATCAAGCAAGCTTTTTGTCTTTTACCTCTGTTGCAGCAGATGTAATGGCTTGGACATATTCAGTAATATTTTGCAGTTCTATTTTACTTAAAATTGACACCAACAAAGTTGTGTTCTGGAGAACATCTTCCTTAATTAGTATGGACGCTGTGTCATTTGGTGAGTTGACGTTCTGAGTAAAAGAAAGAAAAAATAGCTGAAGTTTTCAAATACTGTGTTTTGGCTAACAAATTATTCAACTAAATGAATATTTTCTCAATGTAAAATAAACATTTCTAGAGACGTTGAGTGACTTACTACAACAAATTGTGGATAGAAAGACATGAGTTCAGTGACGGTGGCGAAAACATAAAATTCATCCAAATTCAGCTTAATCCACTCGGTTTGGCTGGTTGTTTGAGAAACACAAGCTGAACCTGAATAATACGATGGAAGTAGAGAGAGAAAGCACATTGAATTAATGGGAACATTCTAAAAACGCATACTTTTAACAGCAAAAGAGAATATTTCCTTGCCATGCATTTCTACCTATTGGTCATTTACCAGAGGACCTACCATTAGAAGATGCCTTCTTGCTTAAGTATATCTTAATGAAGTGATTGAAGATATCCTGTCTGGTGTCTGCTGAAAGTGATTCATAAACCGAAGAAAATCCCTTCACACTGTTGGAAAGAACACATACAGAGAACGCTGGTAGATATCGCATTGTTACATTGTTTCCGGCAGTATGTCCTGGCCGACCTTTTTGTTGGACAAGATCATTAATGAGAATGTTGCATCAAAAGGTCCCTTCTGTGAAAAGCCACTTAAGGAGTAAGACTTACATTTCTTGGTAGGAGGAACAGGTGATGTCGGTTGGCAGAAGCTGAAGATGAGTTTCGTTGAAGTAAGGAAGCAAAACCACCAATTGATTTTGGAATAAGACTGCCCAGTCTTGTGTTTCATAAGAAACAAATTTGGAATTCAGATTCTCAAGAGTGATAGTCAATAGGATCTCTTTTACTTTTGCTATTTTTTCTACTGATACGTTGGCCTAGAGAGAAAGTAGACATTCTTTAATTGTCTTTGCATCCAGAACACACTTCAGACTTTTTTGAAATTGATACCTTCACAAAAAGATACTCATGAAAAAGCATTATGTTTGTTCAATCAAGCAAGCTATTTGTCTTTTACCTCTGTTGCAGCAGATGTGATGGCTTGGACATATTCAGTAATATTTTGCAGTTCTATTTTACTTAAAATTGACACCAACAAAGTTGTGTTCTGGAGAACATCTTCCTTAATGAGTATGGACGCTGTGTCATTTGGTGAGTTGACGTTCTGAGTAAAAGAAAGAAAAAATAGCTGAAGTTTTCAAATATTGACAAATTATTCAACTAAATGAATATTTTCTCAATGTAAAATAAAAATTTCTAGAGACGTTGAGTGACTTACTACAACAAATTGTGGATAGAAAGACATGAGTTCAGTGACGGTGGCGAAAACATAAAATTCATCCAAATTCAGCTTAATCCACTCGGTTTGGCTGGTTGTTTGAGAAACACAAGCTGAACCTGAATAATACGATGGAAGTAGAGAGAGAAAGCACATTGAATTAATGGGAACATTCTAAAAATGCATACTTTTAACAGCAAAAGAGAATATTTCCTTGCCATGCATTTCTACCTATTGGTCATTTACCAGAGGACCTACCATTAGAAGATGCCTTCTTGCTTAAGTATATCTTAATGAAGTGATTGAAGATATCCTGTCTGGTGTCTGCTGAAAGTGATTCATATACCAAAGAAAATCCTTTCACACTGTTGGAAAGAACACATACAGATAAATCTGGTAGATATCGCATTGTTACATTGTTTCCGGCAGTATGTCCTGGCCGACCTTTTTGTTGGACAAGATCATTAATGAGAATGTTGCATCAAAAGGTCCCTTCTGTGAAAAGCCACTTAAGGAGTAAGACTTACATTTCCTGGTAGGAGGAACAGGTGATGTCGGTTGGCAGAAGCTGAAGATGAGTTTCGTTAAAGTAAGGAAGCAAAACCACCAATTGATATTGGAATAAGACTGCCCAGTCTTGTGTTTCATAAGAAACAAATTTGGAATTCAGATTCTCAAGAGTGATAGTCAATAGGATCTCTTTTACTTTTGCTATTTTTTCCACTGATACGTTGGCCTAGAGAGAAAGTAGACATTCTTTAATTGTCTTTGCATCCAGAACACACTTCAGACTTTTTTGAAATTGATACTTTCACAAAAAGATACTCATGAAATCAAATAGCATTATGTTTGTTCGACCAATCAAGCTATTTGTCTTTTACCTCTGTTGCAGCAGATGTAATGGCTTGGACATATTCAGTAATATTTTGCAGTTCTATTTTACTTAAAATTGACACCAACAAAGTTGTGTTCTGGAGAACATCTTCCTTAATGAGTATGGACGCTGTGTCATTTGGTGAGTTGACGTTCTGAGTAAAAGAAAGAAAAAATAGCTGAAGTTTTCAAATATTGACAAATTATTCAACTAAATGAATATTTTCTCAATGTAAAATAAACATTTCTAGAGACGTTGAGTGACTTACTACAACAAATTGTGGATAGAAAGACATGAGTTCAGTGACGGTGGCGAAAACATAAAATTCATCCAAATTCAGCTTAATCCACTCGGTTTGGCTGGTTGTTTGAGAAACACAAGCTGAACCTGAATAATACGATGGAAGTAGAGAGAGAAAGCACATTGAATTAATGGGAACATTCTAAAAACGCATACTTTTAACAGCAAAAGAGAATATTTCCTTGCCATGCATTTCTACCTATTGGTCATTTACCAGAGGACCTACCATTAGAAGATGCCTTCTTGCTTAAGTATATCTTAATGAAGTGATTGAAGATATCCTGTCTGGTGTCTGCTGAAAGTGATTCATAAACCGAAGAAAATCCCTTCACACTGTTGGAAAGAACACATACAGATAACGCTGGTAGATATCGCATTGTTACATTGTTTCCGGCAGTATGTCCTGGCCGACCTTTTTGTTGGACAAGATCATTAATGAGAATGTTGCATCAAAAGGTCCCTTCTGTGAAAAGCCACTTAAGGAGTAAGACTTACATTTCTTGGTAGGAGGAACAGGTGATGTCGGTTGGCAGAAGCTGAAGATGAGTTTCGTTGAAGTAAGGAAGCAAAACCACCAATTGATTTTGGAATAAGACTGCCCAGTCTTGTGTTTCATAAGAAACAAATTTGGAATTCAGATTCTCAAGAGTGATAGTCAATAGGATCTCTTTTACTTTTGCTATTTTTTCTACTGATACGTTGGCCTAGAGAGAAAGTAGACATTCTTTAATTGTCTTTGCATCTAGAACACACTTCAGACTTTTTTGAAATTGATACTTTCACAAAAAGATACTCATGAAATCAAATAGCATTATGTTTGTTCGACCAATCAAGCTATTTGTCTTTTACCTCTGTTGCAGCAGATGTAATGGCTTGGACATATTCAGTAATATTTTGCAGTTCTATTTTACTTAAAATTGACACCAACAAAGTTGTGTTCTGGAGAACATCTTCCTTAATGAGTATGGACGCTGTGTCATTTGGTGAGTTGACGTTCTGAGTAAAAGAAAGAAAAAATAGCTGAAGTTTTCAAATATTGACAAATTATTCAACTAAATGAATATTTTCTCAATGTAAAATAAAAATTTCTAGAGACGTTGAGTGACTTACTACAACAAATTGTGGATAGAAAGACATGAGTTCAGTGACGGTGGCGAAAACATAAAATTCATCCAAATTCAGCTTAATCCACTCGGTTTGGCTGGTTGTTTGAGAAACACAAGCTGAACCTGAATAATACGATGGGAGTAGAGAGAGAAAGCACATTGAATTAATGGGAACATTCTAAAAATGCATACTTTTAACAGCAAAAGAGAATATTTCCTTGCCATGCATTTCTACCTATTGGTCATTTACCAGAGGACCTACCATTAGAAGATGCCTTCTTGCTTAAGTATATCTTAATGAAGTGATTGAAGATATCCTGTCTGGTGTCTGCTGAAAGTGATTCATATACCAAAGAAAATCCTTTCACACTGTTGGAAAGAACACATACAGATAAATCTGGTAGATATCGCATTGTTACATTGTTTCCGGCAGTATGTCCTGGCCGACCTTTTTGTTGGACAAGATCATTAATGAGAATGTTGCATCAAAAGGTCCCTTCTGTGAAAAGCCACTTAAGGAGTAAGACTTACATTTCCTGGTAGGAGGAACAGGTGATGTCGGTTGGCAGAAGCTGAAGATGAGTTTCGTTAAAGTAAGGAAGCAAAACCACCAATTGATATTGGAATAAGACTGCCCAGTCTTGTGTTTCATAAGAAACAAATTTGGAATTCAGATTCTCAAGAGTGATAGTCAATAGGATCTCTTTTACTTTTGCTATTTTTTCCACTGATACGTTGGCCTAGAGAGAAAGTAGACATTCTTTAATTGTCTTTGCATCCAGAACACACTTCAGACTTTTTTGAAATTGATACCTTCACAAAAAGATACTCATGAAAAAGCATTATGTTTGTTCAATCAAGCAAGCTATTTGTCTTTTACCTCTGTTGCAGCAGATGTAATGGCTTGGACATATTCAGTAATATTTTGCAGTTCTATTTTACTTAAAATTGACACCAACAAAGTTGTGTTCTGGAGAACATCTTCCTTAATGAGAATGGACGCTGTGTCATTTGGTGAGTTGACGTTCTGAGTAAAAGAAAGAAAAAATAGCTGAAGTTTTCAAATATTGACAAATTATTCAACTAAATGAATATTTTCTCAATGTAAAATAAAAATTTCTAGAGACGTTGAGTGACTTACTACAACAAATTGTGGATAGAAAGACATGAGTTCAGTGACGGTGGCGAAAACATAAAATTCATCCAAATTCAGCTTAATCCACTCGGTTTGGCTGGTTGTTTGAGAAACACAAGCTGAACCTGAATAATACGATGGAAGTAGAGAGAAAGAAAGCACATTGAATTAATGGGAACATTCTAAAAATGCATACTTTTAACAGCAAAAGAGAATATTTCCTTGCCATGCATTTCTACCTATTGGTCATTTACCAGAGGACCTACCATTAGAAGATGCCTTCTTGCTTAAGTATATCTTAATGAAGTGATTGAAGATATCCTGTCTGGTGTCTGCTGAAAGTGATTCATATACCAAAGAAAATCCTTTCACACTGTTGGAAAGAACACATACAGATAAATCTGGTAGATATCGCATTGTTACATTGTTTCCGGCAGTATGTCCTGGCCGACCTTTTTGTTGGACAAGATCATTAATGAGAATGTTGCATCAAAAGGTCCCTTCTGTGAAAAGCCACTTAAGGAGTAAGACTTACATTTCCTGGTAGGAGGAACAGGTGATGTCGGTTGGCAGAAGCTGAAGATGAGTTTCGTTAAAGTAAGGAAGCAAAACCACCAATTGATATTGGAATAAGACTGCCCAGTCTTGTGTTTCATAAGAAACAAATTTGGAATTCAGATTCTCAAGAGTGATAGTCAATAGGATCTCTTTTACTTTTGCTATTTTTTCCACTGATACGTTGGCCTAGAGAGAAAGTAGACATTCTTTAATTGTCTTTGCATCCAGAACACACTTCAGACTTTTTTGAAATTGATACTTTCACAAAAAGATACTCATGAAATCAAATAGCATTATGTTTGTTCGACCAATCAAGCTATTTGTCTTTTACCTCTGTTGCAGCAGATGTAATGGCTTGGACATATTCAGTAATATTTTGCAGTTCTATTTTACTTAAAATTGACACCAACAAAGTTGTGTTCTGGAGAACATCTTCCTTAATGAGTATGGACGCTGTGTCATTTGGTGAGTTGACGTTCTGAGTAAAAGAAAGAAAAAATAGCTGAAGTTTTCAAATACTGTGTTTTGGCTGACAAATTATTCAACTAAATGAATATTTTCTCAATGTAAAATAAACATTTCTAGAGACATTGAGTGACTTACTACAACAAATTGTGGATAGAAAGACATGAGTTCAGTGACGGTGGCGAAAACATAAAATTCATTCAAATTCAGCTTAATCCACTCAGTTTGGCTGTTTGTTTGAGAAACACAAGCTGAACCTGAATAATACGATGGAAGTAGAGAGAGAAAGCACATTGAATTAATGGGAAAATTCTAAAAATGCATACTTTTAACAGCAAAAGAGAATATTTCTTTGCCAAGCATTTCTACCTATTGGTCATTTACCAGAGGACCTACCATTAGAAGATGCCTTCTTGCTTAAGTATATCTTAATGAAGTGATTGAAGATATCCTGTCTGGTGTCTGCTGAAAGTGATTCATAAACCGAAGAAAATCCCTTCACACTGTTGGAAAGAACACATACAGAGAACGCTGGTAGATATCGCATTGTTACATTGTTTCCGGCAGTATGTCCTGGCCGACCTTTTTGTTGGACAAGATCATTAATGAGAATCTTGCATCAAAAGGTCCCTTCAGTGAAAAGCCACTTAAGGAGTAAGACTTACATTTCCTGGTAGGAGGAACAGGTGATGTCGGTTGGCAGAAGCTGAAGATGAGTTTTGTTGAAGTAAGGAAGCAAAACCACCAATTGATATTGGAATAAGACTGCCCAGTCTTGTGTTTCATAAGAAACAAATTTGGAATTCAGATTCTCAAGAGTGATAGTCAATAGGATCTCCTTTACTTTTGCTATTTTTTCCACTGATACGTTGGCCTAGAGAGAAAGTAGACATTCTTTAATTGTCTTTGCATCCAGAACACACTTCAGACTTTTTTGAAATTGATACCTTCACAAAAAGATACTCATGAAAAAGCATTATGTTTGTTCAATCAAGCAAGCTATTTGTCTTTTACCTCTGTTGCAGCAGATGTAATGGCTTGGACATATTCAGTAATATTTTGCAGTTCTATTTTACTTAAAATTGACACCAACAAAGTTGTGTTCTGGAGAACATCTTCCTTAATGAGAATGGACGCTGTGTCATTTGGTGAGTTGACGTTCTGAGTAAAAGAAAGAAAAAATAGCTGAAGTTTTCAAATATTGACAAATTATTCAACTAAATGAATATTTTCTCAATGTAAAATAAACATTTCTAGAGACGTTGAGTGACTTACTACAACAAATTGTGGATAGAAAGACATGAGTTCAGTGACGGTGGCGAAAACATAAAATTCATCCAAATTCAGCTTAATCCACTCGGTTTGGCTGGTTGTTTGAGAAACACAAGCTGAACCTGAATAATACGATGGAAGTAGAGAGAGAAAGCACATTGAATTAATGGGAACATTCTAAAAACGCATACTTTTAACAGCAAAAGAGAATATTTCCCTGCCATGCATTTCTACCTATTGGTCATTTACCAGAGGACCTACCATTAGAAGATGCCTTCTTGCTTAAGTATATCTTAATGAAGTGATTGAAGATATCCTGTCTGGTGTCTGCTGAAAGTGATTCATAAACCGAAGAAAATCCCTTCACACTGTTGGAAAGAACACATACAGATAACGCTGGTAGATATCGCATTGTTACATTGTTTCTGGCAGTATGTCCTGGCCGACCTTTTTGTTGGACAAGATCATTAATGAGAATGTTGCATCAAAAGGTCCCTTCTGTGAAAAGCCACTTAAGGAGTAAGACTTACATTTCTTGGTAGGAGGAACAGGTGATGTCGGTTGGCAGAAGCTGAAGATGAGTTTCGTTGAAGTAAGGAAGCAAAACCACCAATTGATATTGGAATAAGACTGCCCAGTCTTGTGTTTCATAAGAAACAAATTTGGAATTCAGATTCTCAAGAGTGATAGTCAATAGGATCTCCTTTACTTTTGCTATTTTTTCTACTGATACGTTGGCCTAGAGAGAAAGTAGACATTCTTTAATTGTCTTTGCATCTAGAACACACTTCAGACTTTTTTGAAATTGATACTTTCACAAAAAGATACTCATGAAATCAAATAGCATTATGTTTGTTCGACCAATCAAGCTATTTGTCTTTTACCTCTGTTGCAGCAGATGTCATGGCTTGGACATATTCAGTAATATTTTGCAGTTCTATTTTACTTAAAATTGACACCAACAAAGTTGTGTTCTGGAGAACATCTTCCTTAATGAGTATGGACGCTGTGTCATTTGGTGAGTTGACGTTCTGAGTAAAAGAAAGAAAAAATAGCTGAAGTTTTCAAATATTGACAAATTATTCAACTAAATGAATATTTTCTCAATGTAAAATAAAAATTTCTAGAGACGTTGAGTGACTTACTACAACAAATTGTGGATAGAAAGACATGAGTTCAGTGACGGTGGCGAAAACATAAAATTCATCCAAATTCAGCTTAATCCACTCGGTTTGGCTGGTTGTTTGAGAAACACAAGCTGAACCTGAATAATACGATGGGAGTAGAGAGAAAGAAAGCACATTGAATTAATGGGAAAATTCTAAAAATGCATACTTTTAACAGCAAAAGAGAATATTTCCTTGCCATGCATTTCTACCTATTGGTCATTAACCAGAGGACCTACCATTAGAAGATGCCTTCTTGCTTAAGTATATCTTAATGAAGTGATTGAAGATATCCTGTCTGGTGTCTGCTGAAAGTGATTCATATACCAAAGAAAATCCTTTCACACTGTTGGAAAGAACACATACAGATAACGCTGGTAGATATCGCATTGTTACATTGTTTCCGGCAGTATGTCCTGGCCGACCTTTTTGTTGGACAAGATCATTAATGAGAATGTTGCATCAAAAGGTCCCTTCTGTGAAAAGCCACTTAAGGAGTAAGACTTACATTTCCTGGTAGGAGGAACAGGTGATGTCGGTTGGCAGAAGCTGAAGATGAGTTTCGTTAAAGTAAGGAAGCAAAACCACCAATTGATATTGGAATAAGACTGCCCAGTCTTGTGTTTCATAAGAAACAAATTTGGAATTCAGATTCTCAAGAGTGATAGTCAATAGGATCTCTTTTACTTTTGCTATTTTTTCCACTGATACGTTGGCCTAGAGAGAAAGTAGACATTCTTTAATTGTCTTTGCATCCAGAACACACTTCAGACTTTTTTGAAATTGATACCTTCACAAAAAGACACTCATGAAATCAAATAACATTATGTTTGTTCAATCAAGCAAGCTATTTGTCTTTTACCTCTGTTGCAGCAGATGTAATGGCTTGGACATATTTAGTAATTTTTTGCAGTTCTATTTTGCTTAAAATTGACACCAACAAAGTTGTGTTCTGGAGAACATCTTCCTTAATGAGTATGGACGCTGTGTCATTTGGTGAGTTGACGTTCTGAGTAAAAGAAAGAAAAAATAGCTGAAGTTTTCAAATACTGTGTTTTGGCTGACAAATTATTCAACTAAATGAATATTTTCTCAATGTAAAATAAACATTTCTAGAGACGTTGAGTGACTTACTACAACAAATTGTGGATAGAAAGACATGAGTTCAGTGACGGTGGCGAAAACATAAAATTCATTCAAATTCAGCTTAATCCACTCAGTTTGGCTGTTTGTTTGAGACACACAAGCTGAACCTGAATAATGGGATGGAAGTAGAGAGAGAAAACACATTGAATTAATGGGAAAATTCTAAAAATGCATACTTTTAACAGCAAAAGAGAATATTTCTTTGCCAAGCATTTCTACCTATTGGTCATTTACCAGAGGACCTACCATTAGAAGATGCCTTCTTGCTTAAGTATATCTTAATGAAGTGATTGAAGATATCCTGTCTGGTGTCTGCTGAAAGTGATTCATAAACCGAAGAAAATCCTTTCACACTGTTGGAAAGAACACATACAGAGAACGCTGGTAGATATCGCATTGTTACATTGTTTCCGGCAGTATGTCCTGGCCGACCTTTTTGTTGGACAAGATCATTAATGAGAATGTTGCATCAAAAGGTCCCTTCAGTGAAAAGCCACTTAAGGAGTAAGACTTACATTTCCTGGTAGGAGGAACAGGTGATGTCGGTTGGCAGAAGCTGAAGATGAGTTTTGTTGAAGTAAGGAAGCAAAACCACCAATTGATTTTGGAATAAGACTGCCCAGTCTTGTGTTTCATAAGAAACAAATTTGGAATTCAGATTCTCAAGAGTGATAGTCAATAGGATCTCCTTTACTTTTGCTATTTTTTCCACTGATACGTTGGCCTAGAGAGAAAGTAGACATTCTTTAATTGTCTTTGCATCCAGAACACACTTCAGACTTTTTTGAAATTGATACCTTCACAAAAAGATACTCATGAAAAAGCATTATGTTTGTTCAATCAAGCAAGCTATTTGTCTTTTACCTCTGTTGCAGCAGATGTAATGGCTTGGACATATTCAGTAATATTTTGCAGTTCTATTTTACTTAAAATTGACACCAACAAAGTTGTGTTCTGGAGAACATCTTCCTTAATGAGAATGGACGCTGTGTCATTTGGTGAGTTGACGTTCTGAGTAAAAGAAAGAAAAAATAGCTGAAGTTTTCAAATACTGTGTTTTGGCTAACAAATTATTCAACTAAATGAATATTTTCTCAATGTAAAATAAACATTTCTAGAGACGTTGAGTGACTTACTACAACAAATTGTGGATAGAAAGACATGAGTTCAGTGACGGTGGCGAAAACATAAAATTCATCCAAATTCAGCTTAATCCACTCGGTTTGGCTGGTTGTTTGAGAAACACAAGCTGAACCTGAATAATACGATGGAAGTAGAGAGAGAAAGCACATTGAATTAATGGGAACATTCTAAAAACGCATACTTTTAACAGCAAAAGAGAATATTTCCTTGCCATGCATTTCTACCTATTGGTCATTTACCAGAGGACCTACCATTAGAAGATGCCTTCTTGCTTAAGTATATCTTAATGAAGTGATTGAAGATATCCTGTCTGGTGTCTGCTGAAAGTGATTCATAAACCGAAGAAAATCCCTTCACACTGTTGGAAAGAACACATACAGATAACGCTGGTAGATATCGCATTGTTACATTGTTTCCGGCAGTATGTCCTGGCCGACCTTTTTGTTGGACAAGATCATTAATGAGAATGTTGCATCAAAAGGTCCCTTCAGTGAAAAGCCACTTAAGGAGTAAGACTTACATTTCCTGGTAGGAGGAACAGGTGATGTCGGTTGGCAGAAGCTGAAGATGAGTTTCGTTGAAGTAAGGAAGCAAAACCACCAATTGATTTTGGAATAAGACTGCCCAGTCTTGTGTTTCGTAAGAAACAAATTTGGAATTCAGATTCTCAAGAGTGATAGTCAATAGGATCTCCTTTACTTTTGCTATTTTTTCCACTGATACGTTGGCCTAGAGTGAAAGTAGACATTCTTTAATTGTCTTTGCATCCAGAACACACTTTAGACTATTTTGAAATTGATACCTTCACAAAAAGATACTCATGAAATGAAATAGCATTCTGTTTGTTCAATCAAGCAAGCTATTTGTATTTTACCTCTGTTGCAGCAGATGTAATGGCTTGGACATATTTAGTAATATTTTGCAGTTCTATTTTACTTAAAATTGACACCAACAAAGTTGTGTTCTGGAGAACATCTTCCTTAATGAGTATGGACGCTGTGTCATTTGGCGAGTTAACGTTCTGAGTAAAAGAAAGAAAAAATAGCTGAAGGTTTCAAATACTGTGTTTTGGCTTACAAATTATTCAACTAAATGAATATTTTCTCAACATAAAATAAACATTTTTAAGAGATGTTGAGTGACTTACTACAACAAATTGTGGATAGAAAATCCTGAGTTCAGTGATGGTAGCGAAAACATAAAATTCATTTAAATTCAGCTTAATCCACTCAGTTTGGCTGGTTGTTTGAGAAACACAAGCTGAACCTGAATAATGGGATGGAAGGAGAGAGAAAAAACACATTGACTTAATGTGAAAATTCTAAAAATGCACACTTTTAACAGCAAATGAGATTTTTTCTTTGCCAAACATGTCTACCCATGGGTCATTTGCCAGAACACCTACCATTAGAAGATGCCTTCTTGCTTAAGTATTTTTTAATGAAGTGATTGAAGATATCCTGTCTGGTGTCTGCTGAAAGTGTTTCATATACCGAAGAAAATCCCTTCACACTGTTGGAAAGAACACATACAGATAACGCTGGTAGATATCGCATTGTTACATTGTTTCCGGCAGTATGTTCTGGACGACCTTTTTTTTGGACAAGATCATTAATGAGAATGTTGCATCAAAAGGTCCCTTCTGTGAAAAGCCACTTAAGGAGTAAGACTTACATTTCCTGGTAGGAGGAACAGGTGATGTCAGTTGGCAGAAGCTGAAGATGAGTTTCGTTGAAGTAAGGAAGCAAAACCACCAATTGATTTTGGAATAAGACTGCCCAGTCTTGTGTTTCATAAGAAACAAATTTGGAATTCAGATTCTCAAGAGTGATAGTCAATAGGATCTCTTTTACTTTTGCTATTTTTTCCACTGATACGTTGGCCTAGAGAGAAAGTAGACATTCTTTAATTGTCTTTGCATCCAGAACACACTTCAGACTTTTTTGAAATTGATACCTTCACAAAACGATACTCATGAAATCAAATAGCATTATGTTTGTTCAATCAATCAAGCTATTTGTCTTTTACCTCTGTTGCAGCAGATGTCATGGCTTGGACATATTCAGTAATATTTTGCAGTTCTATTTTACTTAAAATTGACACCAACAAAGTTGTGTTCTGGAGAACATCTTCCTTAATGAGTATGGACGCTGTGTCATTTGGTGAGTTGACGTTCTGAGTAAAAGAAAGAAAAAATAGCTGAAGTTTTCAAATACTGTGTTTTGGCTGACAAATTATTCAACTAAATGAATATTTTCTCAATGTAAAATAAACATTTCTAGAGATGTTGAGTGACTTACTACAACAAATTGTGGATAGAAAGACATGAGTTCAGTGACGGTGGCGAAAACATAAAATTCATTCAAATTCAGCTTAATCCACTCCGTCTGGCTGGTTGTTTGAGAAACACAAGCTGAACCTGAATAATACGATGGAAGTAGAGAGAGAAAACACATTGAATTAATGGGAAAATTCTAAAAATGCATACTTTTAACAGCAAAAGAGAATATTTATTTGCCAAGCATTTCTACCTATTGGTCATTTACCAGAGGACCTACCATTAGAAGATGCCTTCTTGCTTAAGTATATCTTAATGAAGTGATTGAAGATATCCTGTCTGGTGTCTGCTGAAAGTGATTCATATACCAAAGAAAATCCCTTCACACTGTTGGAAAGAACACATACAGAGAACGCTGGTAGATATCGCATTGTTACATTGTTTCCGGCAGTATGTCCAGCCGACCTTTTTGTTGGACAAGATCATTAATGAGAATGTTGCATCAAAAGGTCCCTTCTGTGAAAAGCCACTTAAGGAGTAAGACTTACATTTCCTGGTAGGAGGAACAGGTGATGTCGGTTGGCAGAAGCTGAAGATGAGTTTCGTTGAAGTAAGGAAGCAAAACCACCAATTGATATTGGAATAAGACTGCCCAGTCTTGTGTTTCATAAGAAACAAATTTGGAATTCAGATTCTCAAGAGTGATAGTCAATAGGATCTCTTTTACTTTTGCTATTTTTTCCACTGATACGTTGGCCTAGAGAGAAAGTAGACATTCTTTAATTGTCTTTGCATCCAGAACACACTTCAGACTTTTTTGAAATTGATACCTTCACAAAAAGACACTCATGAAATCAAATAACATTATGTTTGTTCAATCAAGCCAGCTATTTGTCTTTTACCTCTGTTGCAGCAGATGTGATGGCTTGGACATATTTAGTAATATTTTGCAGTTCTATTTTGCTTAAAATTGACACCAACAAAGTTGTGTTCTGGAGAACATCTTCCTTAATGAGTATGGACGCTGTGTCATTTGGTGAGTTGACGTTCTGAGTAAAAGAAAGAAAAAATAGCTGAAGTTTTCAAATACTGTGTTTTGGCTGACAAATTATTCAACTACATGAATATTTTCTCAATGTAAAATAAACATTTCTAGAGACGTTGAGTGACTTACTACAACAAATTGTGGATAGAAAGACATGAGTTCAGTGACGGTGGCGAAAACATAAAATTCATCCAAATTCAGCTTAATCCACTCCGTTTGGCTGGTTGTTTGAGAAACACAAGCTGAACCTGAATAATACGATGGAAGTAGAGAGAGAAAACACATTGAATTAATGGGAACATTCTAAAAATGTATACTTTTAACAGCAAAAGAGAATATTTCTTTGCCAAGCATTTCTACCTATTGGTCATTTACCAGAGGACCTACCATTAGAAGATGCCTTCTTGCTTAAGTATATCTTAATGAAGTGATTGAAGATATCCTGTCTGGTGTCTGCTGAAAGTGATTCATAAACCGAAGAAAATCCCTTCACACTGTTGGAAAGAACACATACAGATAACGCTGGTAGATATCGCATTGTTACGTTGTTTCCGGCAGTATGTCCTGGACGACCTTTTTGTTGGACAAGATCATTAATGAGAATGTTGCATCAAAAGGTCCGTTCAGTGAAAAGCCACTTAAGGAGTAAGACTTACATTTCCTGGTAGGAGGAACAGGTGATGTCGGTTGGCAGAAGCTGAAGATGAGTTTCGTTGAAGTAAGGAAGCAAAACCACCAACTGATTTTGGAATAAGACTGCCCAGTCTTGTGTTTCATAAGAAACAAATTTGGAATTCAGATTCTCAAGAGTGATAGTCAATAGGATCTCTTTCACTTTTGTTATTTTTTCCACTGATACGTTGGCCTAGAGAGAAAGTAGACATTCTTTAATTGTCTTTGCATCCAAAACACACCTGAGACTTTTTTGAAATTGATATCTTCACAAAAAGATACTCATGAAAAAGCATTATGTTTGTTCAATCAAGCAAGCTATTTGTATTTTACCTCTGTTGCAGCAGATGTGATGGCTTGGACATATTCAGTAATATTTTGCAGTTCTATTTTACTTAAAATTGACACCAACAAAGTTGTGTTCTGGAGAACATCTTCCTTAATGAGTATGGACGCTGTGTCATTTGGTGAGTTAACGTTCTGAGTAAAAGAAAGAAAAAATAGCTGAAGTTTTCAAATACTGTGTTTTGGCTGACAAATGATTCAACTAAATGAATATTTTCTCAATGTAAAATAAACATTTCTAGAGACGTTGAGTGACTTACTACAACAAATTGTGGATAGAAAGACATGAGTTCAGTGACGGTGGCGAAAACATAAAATTCATCCAAATTCAGCTTAATCCACTCAGTTTGGCTGGTTGTTTGAGAAACACAAGCTGAACCTGAATAATACGATGGAAGTAGAGAGAGAGAAAGCACATTGAATTAATAGGAATATTCTAAAAACGCATACTTTTAACAGCAAAAGAGAATATTTCTTTGCCAAGAAATTCTACCTATTGGTCATTTACCAGAAGACCTACCATTAGAAGATGTCTTCTTGCTTAAGTATATCTTAATGAAGTGATTGAAGATATCCTGTCTGGTGTCTGCTGAAAGTGTTTCATATACCGAAGAAAATCCCTTCACACTGTTGGAAAGAACACATACAGAGAACGCTGGTAGATATCGCATTGTTACATTGTTTCCGGCAGTATGTCCTGGCCGACCTTTTTGTTGGACAAGATCATTAATGAGAATGTTGCATCAAAAGGTCCCTTCTGTGAAAAGCCACTTAAGGAGTAAGACTTACATTTCCTGGTAGGAGGAACAGGTGATGTTGGTTGGCAGAAGCTGAAGATGAGTTTCGTTGAAGTAAGGAAGCAAAACCACCAACTGATTTTGGAACAAGACTGCCCAGTCTTGTGTTTCATAAGAAACAAATTTGGAATTCAGATTCTCAAGAGTGATAGTCAATAGGATCTCTTTTACTTTTGCTATTTTTTCCACTGATACGTTGGCCTAGAGAGAAAGTAGACATTCTTTAATTGTCTTTGCATCCAGAACACACTTCAGACTTTTTTGAAATTGATACCGTCACAAAAAGATACTCATGAAAAAGCATTCTGTTTGTTCAATCAAGCAAGCTATTTGTCTTTTACCTCTGTTGCAGCAGATGTGATGGCTTGGACATATTCAGTAATATTTTGCAGTTCTATTTTACTTAAAATTGACACCAACAAAGTTGTGTTCTGGAGAACATCTTCCTTAATGAGTATGGACGAGGTGTCATTTGGTGAGTTGACGTTCTGAGTAAAAGAAAGAAAAAATAGCTGAAGTTTTCAAATACTGTGTTTTGGCTGACAAATTATTCAACTAAATGAATATTTTCTCAATGTAAAATAAACATTTCTAGAGACGTTGAGTGACTTACTACAACAAATTGTGGATAGAAAGACATGAGTTCAGTGACGGTGGCAAAAACATAAAATTCATCCAAATTCAGCTTAATCCACTCAGTTTGGCTGGTTGTTTGAGAAACACAAGCTGTACCTGAATAATGGGATGGAAGTAGAGAGAGAAAGCACATTGAATTAATGTGGAAATTCTAAAAATGCACACTTTTAAAAGCAAATGAGATTTTTTCTTTGCCAAACATGTCTACCCATGGGTCATTTGCCAGAAGACCTACCATTAGAAGATGCCTTCTTGCTTAAGTATATCTTAATGAAGTGATTGAAGATATCCTGTCTGGTGTCTGTTGAAAGTGATTCATAAACCGAAGAAAATCCCTTCACACTGTTGGAGAGAACACATACAGATAACGCTGGTAGATATCGCATTGTTACGTTGTTTCAGGCAGTATGTCCTGGCCGACCTTTTTGTTGGACAAGATCACTAATGAGAATGTTGCATCAAAAGGTCAGTTCAGTGAAAAGCCACTTAAGGAGTAAAACTTACATTTCCTGGTAGGAGGAACAGGTGATGTCGGTTGGCAGAAGCTGAAGATGAGTTTCGTTGAAGTAAGGAAGCAAAACCACCAATTGATTTTGGAATAAGACTGCCCAGTCTTGTGTTTCGTAAGAAACAAATTTGGAATTCAGATTCTCAAGAGTGATAGTCAATAGGATCTCTTTTACTTTTGCTATTTTTTCCACTGATACGTTGGCCTAGAGAGAAAGTAGACATTCTTTAATTGTCTTTGCATCCAGAACACACTTCAGACTTTTTCGAAATTGATACCTTCACAAAAAGATACTCATGAAATAGCATTATGTTTGTTCAATCAAGCAAGCTATTTTGTCTTTTACCTCTGTTGCAGCAGATGTGATGGCTTGGACATATTCAGTAATATTTTGCAGTTCTATTTTACTTAAAATTGACACCAACAAAGTTGTGTTCTGAAGAACATCTTCCTTTGTGAGTATGGAAGCTGTTGCATTTATTGAGATACCGTTCTGAATAAAAGAAAGAAACATAGTTTTAGTTTTCCAATTTTATATTTTGGCTTAGGTGTAAAGGTTGTGAAAAAATTTCATTTCACTATCAAATCAAGAAATGCCAGCGATTATTGCACTTACGAGATCAAATTGTGGATTAAATGACTTCAGTTCACTGAGGGTGGCAAAGACATAAAATTCAGCAAAATTCAGTCTTATCCACTCATCGTTGCTCGTTGTACCCAAAACACAAGCTGAGCCTGTTGAATGTGAAGGAAACAGCAAAAATATGTTTTATTGATAGGAAAAGTATTTACTGAAAACTAGAGACACCAAGGTAGCATCTTTTGCTGACCAATTTTTCGTTTGTTTTTTGCCAGAAGACCTACCTTGAGAAGATGCTTGTATGTTTAAGTATCTCTTTATGAAATCATTGTAGATATCTTCTTTAGTGTGGTCAGGGAGTGATTTATAAACCAAGCTAAAGCCCTCAAGACTATTGAAAAAACACATAGAGACAATGTTGGTAGGAATTCTAATATTACAGTCTATATCAGTTTGCTATAGTTTGCATTGGACCAGTATTGGTAATGTTGCATCTCTAGTCCATATCAATCTGAACAATCACTTATATGGTATATCTTACATTGCTTGGTATGAGGAGCAGCTGAGGTCGATTGGTAGAAGTTGAAGTTGAACTGCGTTGAAGAATGGAAGCAAGATCGTGAATTGATTTTGGAACAAGTATGTCCAGTTTTGCGTTTGATAAGAAGCAAACGTTGAATTGAGCTTCTCGAGCGTGACATCCAATAGGACTGTATTGATTCTTGCTAAACTCTCCACAGACATATTGACCTAAAGAAATTGAAGACATCCATAAATGATGTACCAGTAGTGAAAAGAGCCATTCATTTCTTCTCTTTGTATATGATTCACCAACAGCACAATGTTAAACAAATGAAATTGTCCAACACATCCTAGATGAAGCACTCGTGTGTTCTTTACCTGTATTGCCTTAGAAGCGATGGCTGTGACATATTCAGTAATATCTTCTGGATCTATGCCACGTAAGAATGATGTCAGGAAAGTTGTGTTCTGGAGAAGGTTTTCCTTTATGAGCATGGATGCTGTGACATTTGGCGACAGACCGCTCTACGTGAGAGAAAAAAACGCTGCTATGATTTTCGGATTAAATAAGAAGCATCTGAACGGATCTCATTTCAATACAGAGGTGACAAGAAGTACTGATGATGACACTTACGAGATCAAATTCCGGATTAAAGACATTCAGTTCACTGAGGGTGGCAAAGACATAAAATTCAGCAAAGTTCAGCGTTATCCAGTTGTTATTGCTGATTGTACCAGGAACACAAGCTGAGCCTAATGAATTTGAAGAAAAAAGCAAAAATAAATTTTAATAATGACCAAGGAGACCAAATTGATGTCCTTTGCTTGGGATTTTTTGCCAGAAGGCTTACCTTGAGAAGATAGCTGCTTATCTAAGTATCTCTTTATAAACTCATCGAAGATATCTTCTTTGGTGTCCTCTGAAAGTGATCCATAAACTAAACTAAACCCTTTGACACTGTTGATGAATAAAGAAATCATTGGCAGGTATTCCAATAGTACAAACTTCATATCAGTATGAGTTTGCCATATTTTATGTGAGATCACTATTGGTAATGCGGCATTTTTAGGTCATATCGATCTCAACAATCACTTTTACAGTAACACTTACATTTCCTGATATGAGGAGCAGCTGATGTTGATTGGTAGACGTTGAAGTTGAATGGTGTTGAAGAACGGAAGCAAGACCACCAATTCATATTGGAACAAGTATGTCCAGTCTTTTGTTTGATAAGAAGCAAATGTGGAATCGAGCGTCTCAAGAGTGAAATTCAATAGGATTGTATTTATTGTTGCTAAATTATCCACAGACAAATTGGCCTAAAGAGAAAGAAGAGAAAACTGCCCTGACTTTCTCCTCTTTGAATGTGATACACTCACAGAACGATCAAATGAAATTGTCCAATACAATATTAGATGAAGCACTCATTTGACTTTTACCTCTTTTGCAGAAGAAGTGATGGCTTTAACATATTCAGTAACATTTTCCGGATCTATGCCACGTAAGAATGATATCAGGAAAGTTGTGTTCAGGAGGAGATTTTCCTTTATGAGCATGGAAGCTGCAACATTTGGTGACAGACCGCTCTAAATGAAAGAAAGAAAGTATTTTGGTTTGCAACTGGATTAACTATGAACCATTTGAGACGATTTCATCCTAATACAGAGTCAGGAATTGGTAGTGATGATTACACTTACGAGATCAAATTCCGGATTGAAGGACTTCAGTTCACTGAGGGTGGCAAAGACATAAAATTCAGCAAAGTTCAGCGTTATCCACTCGTTATTGCTGGTTGTACCAGGAACACAAGCTGAGCCTAATGAACATGAAGGAAAGAGCAATATATCAGATCGATGGGAATATTCTTCAATAGAACCTATGGATACCAAAGTGTCCTTTGCCGAACATTTCTGCCTCTGCGTTACTCGTCGCAAGGCCTACCTTGAGAAGATGCCTGGTTGTTAAAGTATCTCTTTATGAAATAATTGAAGATATCTTCTTTGGTGTTTTCTGAAAGTGATTTGTAAACCAAACTAAATCCTTTGACGCTGTTGAAAAAAAACATGTAAGAAAATTATTGGTAGGCATTCCAATATCACTAGCTTGATATCAGTTTGACGTATTTTGTTGTATCGCCAGCGTTGTATCTGAAAAGTCACTTATACTGTAAGACTTACATTGCCTGGTATGAGGAACAGCTGATGTCAATGGGTAGAAGTTTAAGATGAGCTGTTTGGAAGTATGGAATCAAGACCACCAATTCATATTGAAACAAATTTGTCCAATTTTGCGTTTGATAAGAACCAAATGTGGAACTGAGTTTCTCAAGAGTGACGTCCAATAAGATCGCATTCATTGTTGCTAAATTATCTACAGGTATATTGGCCTAGAGAAAGAAGAAGACATCCTTTAGTCATTTAGTGGTAGTAAAAACAGCCCTGACTTTCTGCTCATTGAAAGTGATACACAAACTTTGAATGTTGCTAACAAATTGAATATGTCCTTTGTGTGCTAGGTCATCCGTCTTTTACCTCTTTTGAAGCAGAGGTGATGGCCTTGACATACTCAGTAATATGTTGTGGGTCTATGCCACTTAAAATTGACGACAGCAATGTTGAGTTCTGGAGTACATCTTCTTTAATGACAATGGAAGCTGTGACATTTGGTTGAAGATCGCTCTGAACGATAGAGAGAAAACATTACCATAACTTTTAAACACTACATTGCGGCTGAAGTATTAAGCATCTTAATTAATTTCTTCGTAATGCAAAATCAGGAAAGAGTAGCAGCTTTGAAGGACTTACAACAACAAATCCTGGATAAAAGGACATGAGTTCAGTGAAGGTGACAAAGATATAAAATTCATCCAAATTCAGCTTTATCCACTCGTTTTCGCTGTTTGTACCAGAAACACAAGCTGAACCTAAGAGATTTGATAAAAGAAGAGAGAGAAAGTACATTTGATTGATGTGGAAATGTTAGAACACACATTTTTAAATTGTTCTTTACCAAGCTTCTTCTTATTTTGCTTTTTTCCGTAAGATTTACCTTTAGAAGATGCCTCCTCTATTAAGTATATCTTAATAAAATGATTGAAGATATTCTGTTTTGTGTCTGCTGGAAGCCTTTTATAAACCAAGGTAAACCCTTTCACACTGTTTAAAAAGAACACATAAGGAAAACATCATTAGATCCAATATTACAATGTTTTTAGTGTCTTTAAAGACTCTTTTGTTGGATAAAGGAATTGTTGAGAGTGTTCCATGAAAAAGTCCCTTCTGTCAAAAGGAGTTAAAACTTACATTTCCTGGTAGGAGGAACAGGTGATGTCGGTTGACAGAAGCTGAAGATGATTTACGTTAAAGTAAGGAAGCAAAACCACCAATTCGGTTTGGAATACGATTTTCCAGTCTTGTGTTTGGTAAGACGCAAAGGCGGGACTGAGTTTTTCAAGTGTGACAGTCAATAGGGTCTCTTTCATTTTTGTTAAATTATCCAATGATATATTGCCCTAAAGAGAAAGTAGAAATCCTTCAATCTTTTTCGAAAGTTGGCAAACAAGAAGCCTATATAATGCAATAATTCACATTACATGAATAAAGTGTTTTTTTCCTGAAATTTCAGGTGAATCTCACGCAGGACTCTAGTTTCTTGTTACGTGTCTTGATATGTTGGTCTACGGCGGCTTTTTTGTGTATTGTTATATATATATATATATATATATATATACAGTATATGAATGCATAAACAACAAGAACATTTAATTTATAATAAAATTAAGGAATTCTGTTTTAAATGTACATATTCACATACCTTTTCAGCCGTTTCTGTGATTATTTCCACATACTCTGTGATATTCTCTTTTTCAACTTGGCCAAAAATACTTCTTAGCAATGTTTGATTTAACAAGACTTTTGGATATGTTAAGAGTAAAGTAATGTCGCTCGGTATCAGTAATTCCAGTACTATCTCCTAACAAATACAAATATATACTATGATTACAGCAGGTAAAATACATCCGTTTACATTAAAAATAGCAATAAAAATAATAATAATAAATGTTAAATTTAACATTAGATCAGATTGGTAAGTAGAATAAATCGCCAGTGGAGATATCAAAGGTTTTGTTAAGAAATGTAAGCACAAATTGGGTAAAATAATCTGCTCAATTAATTTATATTTATATTTATATTGGTAATTATTTGTTCTATTTTTTGGATTTCTTTATTGACAGCACCAATAATGAATTTGTTTGAGTCGTTCCTTACTATGTCAAAACCTGGGTTTATTTGGATGAGATCAGATACTGTGCCACTTGTGTAGAATGAGCCCCAGTTTTTTCGTAGCCACTCTTTGCTGTCCCTGATGTCTGCTGTACACGGTGAGCCTGGTTGTTAAAGTGTACAAAAGGATACAACATGAGAAATAAGATATAAAAATATATAATATATATATAAAAAAAACTGAAGGGATGTGTTGTATAAACCATTTTTCAAGGGGGCTGGAGGTGGAAAAGGATTCACATTAATGCTAGTGCAATCCTGTGCTGTTTATGTTCAACTTATTTTTCTCTAAAGCCATTTACAATATAATAATAATAATAATAATAATAATAATATATAATAATCTATATCCTAATAATAATAATATATAATAATAATAATAATATATAATAATCTATATCATAATAATAATAATAATATATAATAATCTATATCATAATAATAATTAATAATAATAATAATAATATATATAATAATAATAATATATAATAATAATAATAATATATAATAATAATAATAATATATCATAATCTATATCATAATAATAATAATAATTATTAATAATAATAATCTATATAATAATAATAATATATAATAATCTATATCATAATAATAATTAATAATAATAATAATAATATATATAATAATAATAATAATAATAATATATAATAATAATAATAATATATAATAATAATAATAATATTGTTTACATTATAATATAATATTAATTATTATAATAATTTTCCACAGTAATTAATTATTCCATCCCTGCCCATACCTGTTAACTTATACTGAAGTGTCAGGAACGACTTGCAGTACATAAAAATTGATTCTCTTTCCAAGCTGTCAAATCTGTCATATGTACTGTTCAGCTCTTGGATTCTGTTGACGATACAATGGATACGATATAAAATAAATGTAAAGACGCTTATAAATAATGTTTGAAACACAAGTGTCATTACTTACATGGCTTGATAGTCTTGACAAGATACATTTAATGGTAGTTGGGAAATCTGTGATTGGTTGGGAAGGACTGAGAACTTATGAAGGATAATGTTGAGTATTTGCAGCCATGTCGACCCATCGATACACGTCCACTGCTTGGCCAGTAAAGCAAAGATATTGCTGACAAGCGTTTCTTGAGTCTTGACACTAAACCAAACCATTTCTTGAGGCTCATTGCACGAAGGTTCACTAGGATTAGACTGTGGGCTCTAAAAACATGGATTTCAAAACATGAATTAATTTAAAGTGAAGCAAAAACCTAAATATGCAAACACATGAAAAACCTTAATATAAAAATATAATATAAAAACAGATTTTTTTTTTTTTTCAAATCTCTCTTTACCCTCTCTCATTTCTACTAATTGAAATGTTTCTTTTTTTTGTCCAATGATACTATTCTCATGGAAATGAAATTCTGGATTAGATGAGCCACAACTCATGATGTTCCCTGAATGACTAATTAATATAAAAGAAAAAAATATGTTTTGTAAAATAAAATAAATAAGTTATATTCCTTTTAAAAATCCTTGATTTTTAACCAATACAACTTTTGTGTCTTTTTCCTTCTCTGTCCCTTGCTGAGATTTTTTATTTTGGATTTTTACAATATTCTGAATACATATTCAAGAAACTACATACTAAGAATTAATCAGTAATGTTAAGGGTGCCTTTTAATCTTTACATCTAAATCATGTGAATGATTTGTTATTATAGCCAACAACTTGTTCTTACTTGACAAATCGTGTCTTGGATTCTGAAAAGGTAGCCCAAGAGTGTTGTACAATCTTCAAAGTCTCTGATCCGATTCAGTAGAGCACTGATCAAAGTTGTGTTTTGTAAAAACTCTGCCAAGAATGTAACGTCAGCCAGTTCTGTTGAAGTGAGAAGAGCTGGGTTTTCCACCTAAAGGTCACAGAATGGAAATCAGTTTATGGAAGAAATTACTCCTAAACTTTTAAGATTTCTGTTAATTTAATAGCAGCATACAACCTAACCCCTTAAATTAGATTTTTGTAAAAAAATGATTCTGTTTTGGCAATTTACGAATGCCACCCATAGTCGTTAACTGACAGGATCCACATTCAGAAATGAGTTACTGTGGCCCGTACGGGATATTAAGTCTGGGTTCTCCATGTGGGCTGCATTGACACCGAGATTTGA
This sequence comes from Spea bombifrons, assembly GCF_027358695.1. Taxonomy (NCBI): domain Eukaryota; kingdom Metazoa; phylum Chordata; class Amphibia; order Anura; family Pelobatidae; genus Spea; species Spea bombifrons. The sequence continues at coordinate 43,588,741 of NC_071093.1, forward strand.
AAAGCCAACACACAAAGCTTCATCGTGTTTAAGTCATTCTAAGACAGAACCTCACCTTCCCAAAATTATTGTTGAACTGAATGAGATCTTGGATGGATGTCTGTTGAAGGAATCTCCCGATGTTCACCTCTAACCATGTTCTTAAGTTGTCGGCATCACAAGCAACACCTGAAATCACACACGCAAACACTCTTTACCAGTAACTAACGTTATCTGGGTACAGCTCGGTTTGTAGTGATGTAGGACACACACCTTTTGATTGTGACTGTTCATCCAGGTACCTCTTGATGTAGTCCTGATAGATGACATCTCTGGTTTGATTTGAAAGCGATTCATATGACAGGCTGAACCCTTTTACTCTGAAGAAACAAAGAGGGCCATGTTTGTATGAGCTTGGTCCATAGCCGCCATTTTTGAGTGGATCTTTTTTATGACTCTATGAAGTCATGTTTCTGATACCTTTAAAATACAGCCTCCCATCATCCCTTTGTACTTACATTTCCTGGTATGCTGAACACGTTATATTAGTCGGTAGTAGATGAAGTAGAGGACGGTTGAAAGCTGGAAGCAACAGAACTAAATACTGTTGGAACAATATTCTCCAGTCTTCAGTTTCATACTCAGAAACGTTGGCATTAATTTTGACGAGGATGGACTCCAACAACGTCTCCTTCACGTTATTAATTTGAGATATTGATATATTTGCCTAATACAATAGGAAAATTCAAAATATGCTTTATTGGCACAGATTAGTATTTTGCCTAAAAGTATGACCAATAATCTCCTATATTTTGCAAGATAAAAAAAGATAAACACAAATATCATATGTCAACACAGTAATGATCACATCGCGTCTTTTCCTGTTTGGCAGATAATTACAAAATATTGAATAAAAACGTAACGGTACCTCGGAGGCGACTTTCATTATAGCAGTAACATACAGGGATATCTCCTGAACATTCAGGTAGCTCAGTATGTATTCTAGCAAAGTGCTGTTGGAAAGGACATCTGGTTTCATTATGAGCACGGCTGCATCTCTGGGAGTTAAAACATGTAGAAGGACACCCTGGTGGCAAAGGGACAGCTTCATTATTGAACATGATATAAGTCTGGCTTGATAAGAAACAAATTCTCATTGCGTACTTACTACATCAAGGCTCGGATAGAGCTCTACGAGTTCAGAGATGGTAGCACTCGTAGAAAATGAACCCAGATTTAAACGAATCCACTCTTTGGTAGCGTTAATGTTATCTGCACATGCGGATCCTAAATGGTAAAATATATGAGACTTTATAAACAAGTATTTTTTGTAATAAAGAGACTTTATTAATAATAACATTTTATTGAAAATGCTATACATGCAATTAAAATGAATGGGGCTACTCTCTATTACATACATTACACTACATGATGGCCAGATTGTCCCTTTACATTTTCCCCTAATACTCTAGTCCTATTTGTATTTTTATTTTAAATAAACAAGGATTAAGCTAAAAAGGCGTTACCGAGGTTTTGTGAAAATATTTTATACAATTATAAAACATCTGCTGTAAAAAAAATGCCAAACCACAGGTAGGAAGATATTTAAGACGCACACTAAATTGCAAGATTATAAAACATATAATTTAATACAGATTTATTAAATATAATTTAATAAAGATTTTCACATCTATATAAAAAATATCTACAATTTCTCACATTCTCAAACAGCAGGGAAATGAGCAATTTATGGTTAGCAATAGCACAATTTGTGTTTTTCCTTTAATATTAAAATAAAAAAATATATATTTTAAAGTTACCTGTGATATTATTTTGTTGAGTCAGGTATACTTTGATGTAGAGGTAAATAGCGGTGGTTTCATTGTAAGTAAGTTTGGAGTAGATATCACTGAGCTTCATAATTCTATGAATTAAAAATATGGGTTTATCAGCATAACGTGGATACATAATTAGAATAAGAAGAGTTGAGTATTTGATCTGGCTGATTGGGTCAGTAGATTGTCCCGTTACGTTATTAGTTTTAAAAGAAACAGTTACATTTTCACACATTCCCAATGGGGCATTATCGACCAAACATTGCAATAATTACTTTTACTAGGGTTCACTGTTACATTGATCATTTCTGGAGTATGCAAAGAATTTACATAGGGTGGACAATTATGGTTTAGAATAATTGTTGTGTCGAAAAAAAATGAATGAATAAACATCGAAATAGCCTATGCTTTTCAATGGATTCTGCAATATTATACTCACATCGCTTGGTAATGGTCACAAGAGACAGTCAGTGGCAGCTGAGACATGTGTCTTTCATTAAGTACTTGAAAGAAGTTGACAAGTAGAATGTCGAAAACTTGTAGCCACTCGGATACGTTGAGTAAACTCCATTCTTGATTGAGAACGATGAACGTATTGGTAAGAAGCTCCTGCTGAGTGTTGACGCTCAGTGTAGTAAGTGGTTTGAGTTGATCGCATGAGGACACGTTTGAAGATGGGTCTGTGGTCTTAATAAAGAAAAAAAAATAGGAAAGAGTCAGTATGTTTTATCAAAAATATCACATTTTTAATTTACATATTCAATTGATGAGTCTTTTAAATTAATATTGTAAATGCCTTTGGGAATATGGACACGTGACACTATATTTATGATCTTATGGTGGGCGAGAGATCATTGGTCTATTGTGTTCATTACATACTTGGCAAATTGAGCTTTTGATGTTAATAAGATATTCCAGGAGGATTTCATAGTTCTGAAATTCCTTGATTTGATTGAGAAGAATTAAAGACAATGTCGTATTTCCAAGCGAATCGGCAACAAATGTAAAATCGGCCAATTCAGCTGCGGAAAGTCCACTTGGATTCTCCATCTGAAAAGAAAGAAACCACAGTTGGTGAGATATATTCCTGAAACAGAGGAATATTCCTTTTTTTTTTTTTTGACATTAATTTGGATTGAAATCACTTGATCCACAATTCTCACCTTTGTGAGGTTTTTATTGAAGAGCGCAAGCTCTCCAGATGATGATTGCGTGATAAAGTTTCCAAAGTTAAGATTGATCCAAGTTCTGAAATCTTTTGTGTCGCAAACAATATCTGTGTATAAAACAAAGCAGTTTTTATTAGGGAAAAAAACTAACATTAAATAGATAATGATTTATTTTACTTTATGAAATCAAATGTAATCTTTACATTTCTATGTCTTCTAAATGTTAGTCCTGTTGGAACATACCTGCCATCTGTCCACTCATATATCTCTTGATGAAGTACTTGTAGATGTCTTCCTTGGTTACTTTTGGCAACAGTGGGTAAATGTTGTTAAATCCTTTCACTCTGTTTAATAAAAAAAAAAAACCATCATAAATAGATTACAAAATGGCAGAATCTCATCATTTACAATATATATTTAATGACTCTTACATTTCCTGGAACGACAAACAGTTGACGTTGACTGGAAGGAGTTCTAGGAGCGTTGAGTTGAAGTTAGGAAGCAAGAGGACTAAATATCTCTCAAACAAGACTGTCCAGTTTTGCGCTTGATAAGAAGAGAAGGTTGCACTGAGTTTTTGTAGCGTTACAGCCAACAAAGTCTCCTTCATGGCTGTTATTGTTACTTCTGAAAGATTTGCCTATAGAGCACAACAAATAGGTATTAACATCGAATCCAACAGCACAATGTCCAAGAGTTTTGGGCGTTTCAAAAGGGAAGTTTGAAGGGCTTAAATTATGTTAAAAACAGCAAAACAATAAAACAATATATAAAAGGATTGTGATTTTTTTATGAATGTACCTCTGTTGCTTTCAGCGTAATGGCATTGACATATTCTGTTATGTCACGCGGCTCAACAAGGCTTAAAATCTTTGTTATAAGGAAATAATTATTAAGGACGTCTTCTTTAATTAGCACCCCCGCCATTTCTTCCGGTGTTAGCATGCCGAAAAGATCAGTCTGGAAAAAGAAGGGAAAGTTATTTCATGACCACGAGTGAGGATAAGATAAGGGTGATCTCACTTTTCAGTGCTGGCTACCGTACTTACTATATTGAGGTTTGGATATAAAATTAGGAGATCGGAGATGTTGGCTTTGGTTATAAAGCCACCAAAATTGATTGTAATCCATTCTTCAGTGTTATTTGTATTGAATGTGCAGGCAGATCCTAAGGGGCAAAAGGAAATATCGTCATGGTGTTTTTTTGGACTCCTACACAAAAGCTACAACTGCTAGTGGTGGACCACGGTATTTTAAATCTAGATTGTCTATGCTCTTAATTTCTATTTAATAAAATAGACAGATATGGCCAATCATTGTTATTATTTTACCTGTGGACCCGAGCTGTTCTGTAAGGAACATCTTTCCATAGACATAAGCAGATTCCGCTTCGGAATCACTGAGCTCGAGGTAGACACGGTCCAACGATTCCATTCTGTTTGAACGAAGAGAGCGTAAGATGTGGCAATGTTTACAAAAGGTTTTAGTTTAAATCTTTTTCTTAAAAAAATTGCACCCCAAGATTACATGAGATCACCTGATATGTGATCTATGACTGCAAATGTCTAATGTACACAGCTTTCATGGACCGATATCTCAATTAGTCAAGTTCTTCAGACCTTAATGATCATAATGTCCTTTAAAGACAACTGGAGGCCTTGAATCAACTCATTTTTGAATGTTTTGTTGTTGAGTTCACAGTTTTTCTGAAAACTAATTTATACAATGTTGTAAATAATTCATACACATATTTTTTTATGTTCCAAAATGAGACCAATTGGACCCAAGCTTTAGATGTCTAGGATAGAAGTTGGAACCTATGGCAGGTTGAATGGAGACCTTGATCTACTTACACTGCTTGGTAGCTTTCACATGATATGTTACGGGGTAAAGCTGAAATATGAGTTTCATTAAGGGCAACAGTGAAGTCCTCAAGTAGGGCTCTGAATATCTGTATCCACTCTGGCATGTTGTTCAGACTCCATTCTTCGTTCAGGAGGAATAAAACACTGCTGAGAAGGTCTTGCTGTGTTTGCACACTGAGCTGATCTAGAGCCTTTTGATCATCACACCATGAAATGTTTGAGGTCAAGTATGGAATCTAGAAGAGACAAATAAACGGTCAAGGCCAGATTTTCATAAGACATCTAAGGATAAAGACTGCCTTAATTAAAAATAATTCGTTTTTATCAGGAGTATAGACGAGGAGTGGTTAATCCATGGTCATAAATGATGTGCAACTTGGTGGAGCATCACATCACAAAGCTGGTCTCGAAGCAATGCCTGGCCAGTTATTACATTGGTTTGATGTACTTCATATAAGGGTTGCTACAAAGAGCCCAATAAATGTATCTATAATGTCAGAAATAGTTGGGACTTTATAGCAGAGAACTGTTATATATCTTACCGGTCTTACATCCTTACGAATGGATTCTAGATACCGATTGATGTCCTTGTAAGACTCTAGGAGTCTGACCTTGCTGAACACAATGCCACTCAATGCTTCGTCGCACAGGCTGTCGGAAATCAAGGTGAAATCTGCTAATTCTTGGGTTGTAAGAGTGATATTTCTTTTCACCTGTAAATAAAATTGGTATTTTATTTTTTTCCCCATTGAAACCAATTACAGAGAATCTCTGTAATATCAGAGCCAAATTCAACAAAATTAAATGATGAATGCGATTGGGGGAAATTAGTCATAGATTTCTCCAACATTTTCCCATTAATGATCATTTCCATGCCAAACGAAAAAAAACTACCTGTTTTATAGTATAATCATCTGCATTTAATGTTTTAGCAATTATTATGTTTCAGTAAATATTATCATAGTTAACCCTTTATTTCTTTAATCATGGAGCATTTGACATTTCCTGGATGACTAGAGGGCTGTGCCTATGTTCTAAAACATAATGTTGGGGAGACACTGATAGTCTCGCCGTGTCTGGCTGTGTGTCTCCGGCTGGCGGCTGTAAGTATGGGGCTCTATCAGCCACTGGCACGCCAGGCATTTGCCAGGTGTGTCAGATGGCTAGTCCAGGCCTGGCAATGACTACCTAAGGAACTGGGGGCTCTAATTAGAGCCCCAAAAGCCATCTAGCATACACTATACAGAATTATCATGTGGAAGAGGAATAACATTTACAGCTAAACAGATACCTTGCTAAAATTCACATTAAATTCAATCAGATCCTGGATTGTTGCTTGGTTTATAAAGCTTCCCAAGTTGTCCTTTGTCCATTGCATGTGACTGGTGAAATGACATACTCCTGTAATACAAAGCCAAAGAACTTACTGATCGGCTCATGTTTTAGAGAACTGTAGAATGTGTCGCCCTCTTGGATGTATCACCATCTTACCTGCTTCAAGAGCTTTCTTCTTTAAGAATGGCTTAATATAGATATTGTATACATTGACTTTGGTGGCGGGTTGCATGTTCACGTAAGCCTGGTTAAACCCTTTTAGTCTGAAAGAGGACAGGATGTGTTAATATGATGTCATCGTTTACCTTAAACGAAGTTACTCTGCTTCCTAGATGGTATTGTGAGATACGTACACGGACTGGTAGGAGGAGCAGGATATGTTGGCTACCAGCCATGAAAGCTGGGTTTTGTTAATGCCAGGAAGGAACAAAGGCAGATAATTTTCAAACCATTCTCCCCACAACTCTGGTGGAAAGTGGGCAAAGTGGGGTTTCAGTCTTCCTAGAAATAGCGCTAACAGAGAGTCCCGGACGATGTCATTTGGGAGAACGGTCAGGTTCGCCTACAACAAACACAATCGTGAAATAACAACAATAAACGCCATTATAGTAACAGCGTATCACCAAAACCATATTACATGAACACATATGCGGGTTAAAAAGAATTTGTCAGCTTATAAGAGGGGGTATATTTTCTGCCCGTAATTGATTATTGTATTTTGTCCTCAGTCTTCCTTTATCTCCGGGGTAAAATTACACCTTCCCCATGCATCCTTAATCCACCCCCCCAACATTATTACCATCACTGCTGGAAAGTTAACACCTTTATCAATAGCCTTTCAGGTCTAGTGTAGTATTCCAGCTGTAGAATGTACATGTTACCTGTTGGATGGCGATATTAAACTGGATCAGGTATTCCACAATGTCGCTGTACTCGGTCTTTTCCAGAAGAACCAGTATCTGCGTGGTACGTAATGGGCTGTTTAGCGCTGACTGAACAGTCAGGTCAGCCACCCCAACAGGCCCGAACAAATCCAGAAGCAAAAACTAAAATAAACAAAAAAAAAACAAACATTACTTATTAGAACCACCTGATAGCAAAAAAAATTCTTCATTTAGGAAAACAGTTCTGTGGGTATAACATGATTACCAATATTAGCAGATATTGAAATAAACATTTGGTTTTTAGGTTGGTTTGTTTTCAGGTGCTATATGTTTTCTTTTTCAAAATAATGATGGTCCCTAGGTAAATCTCTGCTTCTGCCCCCTCGCGCAAAAATCTTTTAAGTTCTTCAGGCCAGACCGGACAGAAAAAAACACTGGGAGGCTCATTGTGGGGAAGCGGCAGCTCTATTTTATTCTATTATGTTCCGCCTGCCTTCCATCATTGAGCCGCACAGGGGCTGATCGTGGGAACAATCGAAATCCCATTCAATGGGTGGAATGGCCGATTCAAGGAGAAATTCAGGGGGAAATTGATCCATTTTGATCCATTTATAATTAAATTAGTGTTTCAATGTGTTTAACAGGTGTGTATAATGGGTTAGACTGAACACCAAGCCCCCCGTTAACTGGATGGGGGTAGCAGTGTTTAGCCTCATCCAACTCCATTAGATGCTTGTCCAACCCCTAGATTTGAGCAACCCAACCTCCTAAGGTGAGCCATTCCCCATCTATCTCATATACAGGACAGAAAAGGGAGAGCTCCAGAGGAGTCTGTCCTAAGAAATACATCTGAGTACATCTGGTCATTGGGTTTACTCTCACAAATTAATGGTTTCTGCAACATATTTATGTTGGAGCTGCCCTGGCCTTTGGCCCAATGTTGCCACCGTCCTCTCTGCAGACATTATTTCCTGGAGCACCGTGTCTTCAAGGCATACAGCACCTTGTAATGCATGCTGACTCTGCACCGTCCTCCATATTGGATATGGACCAGTAGGGAGATCTCCACATTGAGTGGCTGCACAGCAGACAATGGGATCAGCCAAGAGGCTGGTCTTGTGGCAGGAGGACTGTTGCCCTCCTTGACCTGCCTCTCTTGTCCCGGTCTGCCCGGGGCAGAAATCTCTGGCTAGAAACAGTTGTTAAACGATAAACCATGGAGCGCATATACATAGGGAGAAAATAAAATACAATAATAGTGCAATATGTAAACACTGAAAAGAAATTTAATATGGTGCCTATTCCACTCACAAGCGGGCTGGATAAAACAGGCTCATCAAAGGATTCAGTGGAATGTTCTATTTAATAGCTTCTAAAATCTGTAAAAACAAATGAACCGGAAATGGTGCACAGGGATAGTCTAAAAAATTGCAATTTTCCTTGTTTTCTTGAATTTTCTCCTAAAGGACGAAACATCGGCGAAACGCGTTGAGAGATTAGACACCATATAAAATTTATTTTCAGTGTTTACATATTGCACTATTATTGTATTTTATTTTCTCCCTGTGCATACGCGCTTCATGGTTAATCGTTCGTCTTTGTAAACACTTTGAGGAGGAGCGTCGCTGGCAGCTGCTGACATTTTAATTTTATTTATTGCACACGTGGAATTTAGTTTTTTTGCTGTTTAGAAACAGTTGTTATAATGGGTCTTGTAGACTCTAGTACTCCATCCATTTCACCTAGTGATTGTATTTTTGTTCCATACTCCCCCATTTTTTTAGTCTATTTTACATATGCTTCTCCTGGCTCTTTTCTGCAAAGCACTTGGTGTTTGAGAGAATGTGCCTTTCTGCCTATGATATAACATCAGGCCTGGTAAGGCCTACTTTTATAGATCCTGGCTATACCGAGCCGGCCCTTCTTTACATAAAATCTGTTGGTTTTCATTGGTTGGTGCTATAAGTGGGAAGGGATAATAATGCGTAGTAATTAATGTATAGTTAGATAACAATTTAGAGTCATTGGAAGGAGGCTAGCTTGTGTCTTGTGTCTTGGACAACAACACGGGTTTCCATGCATTAGTTTTATTAAAAAAGACAAAATAATGCAATTTACTCTGCCTTAGTCAGAAAAATTGTTGGCGAATGCAAAGGTCATCCAAAGGAGTGTTTACATTTTATTTTTATGTTATCTTAAGCAGTTTGATTTTGGCATGAAAATGTTTGTTCATATCATGTCAAGTAACACAAGGCCTGGACTGAGCTTATTTCCTAGGTAGCAGGAGGCTACGCAAGTGGTCCATAGATGCGTATTGGTTGGAGCAATGAGAAAATTATAGTTATCTATGGCCAGTGTGGGCGGGATTAATACTGAGCCACTCTCATTTGCCACCAACAGCCTCCTTAAGGATGCGGTACAAGATGGTGACATCTGCCATATTGGATTACCAACTGTGGATGAGTTTATTCAGCAGTGGGATAACACCCATTGAGCATTTCTATGTTGTAGACACCCTGTTGTCTCTCTAATGAATTATTTTATTTGCTAGTAAAAAATGTTTGAATGCTTCATGTGCATCAGACTCATGCATTCTGTCATTCTTACACACGCTTGTGTCGTCAACACTCCACACTGACTACAAGGGCATTTCACTGCGATGTTAACATTGAGCACGAGAGATTCATGCCTATTGTTTAATATACTTATATATATATATATATATATATATATATATATATATATTGTATATACATATATTTGGTGTGTCTTGGGCTTTTAGTGATTTGTTGCCTTTTACTAGAAATCCTGGTCTTTTAGGGACATTAGCTCTTAACATGTGTATTCCAGATGCCCCATTAACTCACTCTGAAGCCAACATTTTCACATTCTACCCTGAAATCCTCTCCCCCCCCTGAGGTGTTCCCCATAAATGAGTACAGAGATTTTGCAAAAAGCCCTATTTATAACTGTGTTGCCTTTTTTGGGTATAGGATGGTAGGAATTGTAGTCATGCCCCTACTACAGTGTCCAAATGGGATGTAGAGTGTCTGTTCTACCAATTATGTGTCTAAGTACATTAGAAATATGTGCTCTTTAATTCTTTTAGAGTATTTTTATTATTATTGGACACCTAGGTATAGGGACATAAATGTTACAAGCACAAGTGTTAAGATGAACCACATGCTTCTCTTTTCCCTTGGTTTAATGGGGGAATAGGATGATCTTTAACTGTGATACTACTTGTATCTATTTATCTACTTCCTTTAGAAGGCTAAACATACAATGGAGCAGGTTTAAAAGATTTGTGGCATTAGTGAGCTAACCTGCTTCCCTTGTAGACCACTAGGGGCAGTAGCGCTCAGACTGTGCAGGGGGTAGAACGAGAAGTGGTGGCATAGGGCGAGGCGATATAAAGAGACTTTATCTCATCACATTCTCATCAACAGGTCCAATAATTCCTAGTTCTAGTTATGGGCTACACTTCTCTTTAATGGCAGCATGGGCAAGGCCAACCGCGCATCTCAAGTACAGCGACAAATCAGGCGCCTTGCTATAAGCCAACTTTTATTCTTATGGGGGTCCTCAATTCAGAGATCTTGAGGAATCTAGTGAGTATGGACCTTCATCTTCTCTTCTAACTGTCCCAATAATTGTAATATTTTAGCGCCTATATCCACACTTTGATATCTCTAACATCCTAGTCAGGTCTATGAGGGGCTTCAGGTTGTAAGAGTATATATATATATATCTTCCAAAGATTTCCTTAATAGAGGAGTAGGTAGCATCTAGTTAACCTTGTCCTTTGGTTACCATGTTTTTTTCACAATGGGAACATATAAATGGTAAAAAATAAAACAAAAAAAAACAAAAAAAAAAAACAAAAAAAAAACCTACCCTTTGTATCGAAGTGAATAATCTCCATCCCCAAATCTCTATTGTGATTTGCAGAATTATTTGTTAGTTATGAACCCTAATCTTTTTCTCACAGTTTAGTTTAACCAGTAGCAACAATGGTTAGTACTATTAGACACATATACATTCGCACGGGAAAAAAAGCAAACGGAACATCTAACAAAACCAGGAAAGAAGACCAGGCATTTTTTTTTAGTTTTTTTTTTTTCAATGAGCATTTATTGTAAGAAGTTAGACAGCTTTACAGATAAGGTAAAAATCTCGGGTGCAGTAGCAGTTTGTAACAGGGCATACAGGTTAGCAAACAGCCGTACAGAAAGCCTTTTTTAAGTTACATTCAGGAAAATCAAGTAAAAATATGTATTAAATGTTACATAATTCCTATCATGTGGGTATACATAGAATGAATGGCTGAAATGTTAACGTTTGAAGAACATGAGGGGGAATGTATGAACAATAATAATTTCCAGCACCATCGACTAAATTGACATCTCTCTCTCTCTCTCGACAAAATGACTGTTAGGTTTGTGGAGAAATACATTTTATTTTAATCGTTCTGGTAGCAGAAACATCAGATGTCAGGACGCAGGACGTTCATCAGAAAAGCATGGAGAAGTCCTCGAATTAGTCTAAAGGTCGATATTTACTAAACAATGAAAGGCTTGGAAAGATAGCTGCAAATTCTTGTATTCTTCCATGATTAGTGAACTACCATTTCCATGGAATAACCGTAAAGGATTTTACTCGAAAAGTCTCTCCACCTTAACGTCGCTTTGAAAATACCCCCCCCCCAAGGCTAAGAACGAGATGTTGTTGATTGGGAAAACCAGATAGTGATTGAAAGCTTAATGAAGTAAGACAATATATTGCTACTGATCAAACTAAACGTTTCTTCCGGCACAGAAATGTGACTTAATGTGGTTTACCATTTTTTTTTTCTAGATTATCTGAGAAATCTGCATTTTTGTGCAGGTGAATTTGAAGATGAAATGGCTCACCCGACTGGTTGCTCAGTGGGTCAAAGAACATAAGGTAATTGAGATGTCACCGTTAATTTTCTACAGCATACAGAAACATCTTCATAGCATTGAAGAGATTGTTAAATGGGTCCATCAGATCATAGAGGATCATAGAGAATCGTGTGTTTTTAAGACCATCCCCGATTGCATTAATGTTCAAGTCAAAAGAATCAAAAGGAATATCTAGAATATGATGATCATCTAAACTGGGAAGGTTTATTGATGATATATGTAGCAGGTTCATAGTGTCACAGAATCATGATATCCTTTAACTAAATAAAACGGGCTCAAAAACCCAATTAAGGGGAACCCATAGTATAATATATATTTCAGGGGTTGATACAAAGAACAGGACACGGGGATGGTCTTTTTTTTGGTGTTAATTTTGAGTTTTTATCTCACGGAGGAAGGGTGAGGCCTTTAATAGGTCCAGCAAGCCCTAATATGCATTGCTGATTGTAAAAGTGTGACTGTATGAGCCAGATTAAAAACTCAAATTTTAAATGAAGCTGAATTCTGTTCAAAGTTCACAGTTTTTGTGCTCTTACTATGAAGCCATTGTGCATACTGTCCATACAGCAGCTTTGGTAGGATCAGGATACAGAGGTCTATGTGCTGTAGAATATTAAGGGTTTCACAATTTCATTATGCTTTCAGCATGCTAGGTTTTCAAGCCAAACTGAACCAAAGGCGGAGGTGTTTAACCCAAATCACGATGATGAAAGTGAGAATATTTGGTAAAACCTAACCCCAGTCAGAACCTGTTAAATATCATCCCATGGACAATCGTATACAACTATTTAGCCAATTCAAGTGACGTACATTATAATTCTTGATTTCTCCAGCATTATTTTTTTTCTAGGGGGGGGGTCAATGGTGTTATATGAAAATATGAAAGATTAATGTTAAATAGTCAATCTTCTGGTAGGTTTTTCCGCATTCCAACAGGCCGTTATGATAAGACGCAGACCCTTGTATAACTTACTGTATCCAAATCTGGGTAAAACGTCTGAATGTCACTAACTGTTAATACTCTGCAGAATCGACCTAGTAAGTTGTTGATCCATTCAATGACCTCGCCAGATGCGGGTAGGCATATGTTATCTGACAAATAAAAAAAAGATACAACATTAATATGGCTATGACTATTAATGAACAAAATATATGAGTCTAAGGCTGAGCTAAACTATGACGATATACCTTACTGGCCACATATCTCTCTCAAATAATTCTGTGACTCGTTGATTAGGGTAATCTCTCATAAGTTATCTCTGCCTATTTAGGTAATTCTGTTTCATAATTGGGGTACTCGACTTACCATTCTCTCGTTGTTGGTGAGCCAGGTATTTTTTGGCAAAGTTGGCCACCTCGTTCTTCTTATTTGATGTAAGACTGGGGAATACCTTGTCCAGAGCGTGAATGCTGAAATGAGAATATATATATATAGATGAAGGTGACTGAGGTTTTTTTAAGCTGCTGACATTGAAGCTAATGCAGAAATCAAGTTAACATAAAACATGCCAATTGGCTGCTCTGTTTCAGAAGCTTTCCTTCCTAGACTGTAATTCCCCATTCAACCACCAGGGGAAAAAGTTGGAACCTATATTATTTTGCTAAATATTCTATATAACACACACACACACTATATATATATATATATATATATATATATATATATATATAATTATTATTATTATTATTATCCCCCCTCCCAACTGCATAACCTTGATTTTTAACAAATATATATGTACACACACATATTTTGGAGCTTTAGCTAACGTCTTCATCATAATCTGGAATAATCCTTTGTTTAGAGGGTACACGTGTTCAAATGAAACATTTGTTACTGTTAGCAGTTTTATTAATACTTACACAACTTGGTAATAAGCACAGGGCAAGTCCAGACTGATGAAATCCAGCATGGTAGCATTAATTCCAGGAAGTAAAAAGCTTATTGTAGTCATCCAGTTTTGCACTTTTGCCAGAGAATATGTGTTAAAATCGACGAATACAATTTCCGCGGTGTTCATTAGGATGGCATCTCTCACTTTTGTATTTGCCAGTAAAGAAGAATCCTAAGAAAAGAGAGTATTGACATTATATAAATTCATAGAATATAGAATTCTCTGAACTGGTAAATGTTGCAAAAGGAAAATCACAAGTTAAAATGCCTTAGTAAGACATAATAAGCGGGAGAAAGTTATCTGCAGCTCCCTGCTTCCTTCATGGTCCAATGATTCATGCAGCTGATTGGCTACTTGACGCAGCCAATCAGTGACAGAAAACTGGCCTCCTATTTTTCCTTCTGGATGGTCAAGATGGTCATTTGGATATGACCAATGGACGAAATATGGATCTTCCCAGGTACTAGAGTTGACGGTCCCTCGTTACACCAGACAAGAGAGGTTTGGCTTTTTAGAGTCTATGGCCACCTAAGCCTCAGTGTCTCAAGGTAGATATTGTTTTACATAAAGCTGGACATAACTTTGTATCTTACAAAGCATAGATCTTATGAGCCAGCATTGACTTCCCTTATGGAACCCTAAAACTGTATTCTTGCACTACGCATACACTTCTTATAAGCATAGAAATCCTCTAACCTTCAGGACAAAGTCTCCCAGCGATCCAAGGAAGTTTAAGAGGAAATCGGAGTCGCCCGAAATGCTGAGGAACAAATCATTAATGGCGGTCACATTGCTGATGATGAAAGTCGAGACGGATGCGCTGGCCAATTGGGTGTCAGTTAGCAGATCAGCCGTATTTAGCTGTAGAAAAGAAAATGCAACAATGTGTATGGAGGTCATCTGTCGGGTGAGTCACAGCTGGCTTCATTTAATTAACCTCATTGTTTGTTTCTTGGCGACTTACCCCTTGGAAAGTAGGGTGCAGGGCAACAATTTCACTCCACTTAGCATAGGTACTAAACTTTCCGAAGTATTTCAGCAGCCACTCTCTATCGCTCAATTCAGCGCTGGTACAAGCGGAACCTAGGAAACAATGTTATAATGAAGGATATGTATATATATATATACATATATACACACACACAAACATACATACACACATTATGGAACAAACAGAGAAGCTCTTGGCGAAAGAAGACAAACATTGGATGGGGATGAAAAGAAAAACCTTTCTTATTTTCTTTTCTTATTTCTCCAAGTTACTATAAATTCTATTTATACTTTCATACCGTGTCCTCTATGTATTGGAGCCTTAGCTTTTTGTAGGGAATCTTATATGTACCTGAGTTTTTAAGCTGTGATTCCAGAACTGATTGCAGGAACGTATAAATGTCTTCTGAGAATTCTAGATTCTGAACGTTACTTAAGACTTGGATGCTGTAGAGAAGGTAAGCACAGTCAATCATCATTTCAAAATAATACGGTCAATATAAAGGCAGATGAAGCCAGGGCGTTCTTTTCCTCAGAAGTTAAAATATTAAATTTTCTTACATGGCAGCAAGGGAGTCGCAGGATATATCAACCGGTATGAAGCCAAGGGTCTTGGCGTTGAGTCCACTGGTGAAAAGTTTAAGCTTGACTTGAAGCCAGTTGGTGAAGTCTGCCGTTGTGAACAAGGAGAACCGTCGACCGAGCTGGCAGAAGACTTCTCCGATAAAGAACTTTCTGACCTCGGAACTAGGCAGCTGAGTGAGCTGTTTCTGAAACAGGGAAACAACACCATTTGTAGTCACTTGTTGTACCCATTTTGTTACCTTGTTGCGATGTGGCAAATACAATTCCATCAGGAACGTTGTACTATTTAAAAAAAAAGTAAAAAAAAACCCTGTAGAATTAGCTAACACATTATAAGCAATGTGGAACCAATGACCAGTATTTAAGGAGAAGAAAGAAGTAAAAGGTTTTGAATAATTATATACATATTAAGGAACTTTTACCTCTTCAGCGGCCAGGTTGAAGGCATCTAAGAAAGCCCCAAGATCAAGGTTGCTCACTCCAGTAAACACCTTTGCAATTTTGTCCTTATCTCTTAAGGCATCGCTCTCAACCGAATAGGAGGCCAACTGTTTTTCATTGAGGATCAACACTGCATCCGTCTGGCAACAAAAGAGGACAATGTAAATCTCCGCTGTGTCCCAAAAGACATGCAAATTACACGCAGACCACATGGGCTTTCCCTCAGCCGCCAGAACGCCTCAGGAAAATTTCTGTTAGTGGGATCAAGTGTCCCAGATCAGATTTAACTTTATTGAGAGGGTGGTAAATAAGTTGAACAGCCTCCCATCAAAGGTGGTAGAGGTTAATACAGGAAGGATGCACGGGATAGACATATGATGAGAGCGATGATTGGTTAATGTTTTACCACACCCCATATTTATTAATCTGCTTATCTCTAACATCACACATTTTGATGTTTTTCCTAGAAGTTCATCATGTTTCAAGCGCCTCAATCACCTTAACTTATTAAGTGTTTTGCTTTTTAAGAGATCCAGAGAACATATATATATACATATCTTTACTTACAAACATAAAGTCTGGTTTAAGTGAAATGATGTCTTGATAAGAGGCCAGGGCGCGGAATGAACCCAGGTTGGCCAGGAGCCATCCAACGCTGCCTGAAGTTTTTGCACCACAGGCTGATTCTGAAAGACAAATAAAACCCATAAAAATAAGCCGTTAGAATGATGATTTTTTTTTGATAGGTAGATCCATCCTCCAGCTAAAAATATGACTTTAGTAAGTTCCTAGCATGGCTTTCGTGGAATCCGGCAAAAACAACGATAACCCAAAAACTCCATGAAAACAAATAAAAAGCTGCCTCTTTCTAGACATAACTGATAAGAATCACCACCAGCATCTCGAAAGAAGCACTGCACGCTTGCTGGGTTTTTTCTCTTACCAGTGCCTTGTTTCTTAGCTAGGAGGTATGCCTTTGCTTTCTGGTAGAAGGCTTGACGAGCACCGGGTGACAGGTCCTGGTAATGCCTGTCCAGGGCAGAAACGCTACAAGGGAGAGATTTTGAAGTCAAGAGTTGTCCTTGAGTTTACTTTTTTGTGATAAGAACTTCATATTTGAAGGCATCACCATAAACCTATACACCATACACATGAACGAATTAGAAACGGAAACACTTTTTATTTTGAAAAAAGAAATATACTCACATGATTTGGAAAACGTCACAATCGATGTTTCCCGGGAGGAGGTCAATCTGGCTTTCGGTAATGCTTCCCAGGAAGAATCTAAGTTTAAACAAGAAAACATCCCTCCACTGCTCTATTGTGAAGCTGTGGAAATGACTGGAAAGCTTTCCGTAGATGACGTTCAGCATTGAACTCCTGATGTTCGTGTTCGCCACCGACACCATGCCTCTCTGTTGGTCATGAAAAAGCAGACATTAGTTACTAAAAACAATCAGGTATAGCTATGTCCACAGTCAGATCTCATCCAGTTTTGATAATGATCTTAAATCTCTCTCTCTCTGTGTATTTTATATCCTAGTGGGGATTGTTCAACCAAAGGAGCGCCCAAAATGTAAATCCGACCGTGTCGTTAGGTGGGCTCCATATTACGTTGCACTGTTCTTTCTATGGAGTGAGTCTTGATGGAACACAGTTTTTCACCTCATCAGTTACGGTTTCTAAAAGCAAAGTCCTACCTGCTCGGCGTTGGCCTCGAAACTGGTCAGGAAAGAGTCCATCTGGTTGAAAGGCCGTCTGTCCAAAGAATTCACAAGGACGCCTGCACTTGATTCATTGTTGAGAACGTCTCCGCTGAAGGCAAGGTCTCCCACTTGTTCAGCAGACAAGGAATCGATGGCTCCCAACTGGAAACACATAAAATACGTCACCTCAAGGCTTTTTCCAAAGGAAGACACAGGATTTAAAGCAGCTAAAAAAGCTTATTTCTTCGCTAATCCCTTTGCTGACATGTCATGATGTTGATTAAGCTGGGGAAATTGCTGCTAAAATATATTGTAGACATATTTCTTAAATTAAGGATTTACTTAATTTTATTACACTATATAATATATATATATATAGGTACAATGTAGCAATTTCATGAAGCCTCTATAACTGGAAGAATATAGGCCATGATAACGAAATTTTTTATACCTAGCACATAAGAAAATAATATAAATTGTTATGTTTTCTTATAATCCCAAAAGATACTTGCTTGACCTACCCCATCAAAGTCGGGTGTGAGTTCCATAATGTCAGATAATGAAGCATAATTTAAAAATCTGCCAAATAAGCTCGTGACCAGTTTATTGCCGTTTTCTCCGCCGACTGAGGCAGCGCCATCTGCAAAGGTCAGAGATGGAAAAGGAGTTTAGGTCCATATTTGAAGGTCACAATACAATTATCATAAAACAGACAACGTTTTTAACATACCTGTGTTCTCAGATTCACGGGTGAGGTATCTCCTCAGGCTTCCGTACATGCTTTCTCTGGTGTCAGGTGACAAGCTGTCATATACTTCATCCAGATATTTGATACTATATAAGAGAGAAGAACAAACACAGTATTAAGCATGGAAGGGTCAAGCATGAAAAGGACCACCTATGAAATGTTATGTACTTGGATAACATGTACTAATTGTATCCTGTTCCTTATGGAACCTTTCCTGTAGAGCAACCTAGGCTTCTGTCAGTGGCTTTTGACACCGTGGGAATCCTAACAATCATTACAGGGTTAATAGTTATATATATATATATATATATATATATATATATATATACACGGTCTCAGGATCGGAACTCTAATGGAATACCCCACCAACCCTAATTATATCTCTGTGTCAACCGAGTTTAGAATCTAAGGCTTTCCATTTGCATACAATGAGCAAACTAGATGGGCTGAATGTTCTTATTTGCCGTCAAATTCTACTGAAAAACGTAATATTTTGGAAATTTCAGCACAATGTACCACGCAATAAGATTCCTTATATCTAGTAATAGGAGCAGGTGCACTTACAGTATGGGGTAGTCATTAACTTTCATCTTACTAAGGAGGACATCCAATAACTCAGAATTGATACTCTTAAGGAATGGTCTGAGCCTGGTGGAAAACAATGTCTCCCAATTGCTTGCTGAGTAGGTAGACAAATCATTTTCAATCAGTTCAATAGACGCAGAGAGAAACTTCAGTCGAATAACTTCGCTTGGTAAGTCTGAAATGTTCAGCTGCGAAAAGTAAATGCAAGCATGTTAAATTATTTTACCCACGCATATCATGATTTAATTAGAAAAATTGCTTTATATTTAAAGCCCTTAAAGGGAAGGTCACATGGGAAAATATTTTCCCCTTAAACATTACCCCCAGCGCTGTATACAGTAATATAACCCCCCAGCGCTGTATACAGTAATATAACCCCCCAGCGCTGTATACAGTAATATAACCCCCAGCACTGTATACAGTAATATAACCCCCCAGCGCTGTATCCAGTAATAACCCCCCAGCGCTGTATACAGTAATATAACCCCCCAGAGCTGTATACAGTAATATAACCCCCAGAGCTGTATACAGTAATATAACCCCCCAGCGCTGTATACATTAATAACCCCCCAGCGCTGTATACAGTAATATAACCCCCAGAGCTGTATACAGTAATATAACCCCCCAGCGCTGTATACAGTAATATAACCCCCCAGCGCTGTATACAGTAATATAACCCCCCAGCGCTGTATACAGTAATATAACCCCCCAGCGCTGTATACAGTAATATAACCCCCCAGCGCTGTATACAGTAATATAACCCCCCCAGCGCTGTATACAGTAATATAACCCCCCAGCGCTGTATACAGTAACATAACCCCCAGCGCTGTATACAGTAATATAACCCCCCAGCGCTTTATACATTGGCATTGGTGGCCCAATAAGTTCATATCTACTATCAAAAGCCTATTTTTCCTGCAATCTGAACTGGGCACAAAAGATTCAGGGATGCGTACCTTGATGAAAAGTGAGTTGAACTGATCCAAGAACAGGTAGACATCATTAATTGCGAACTGCTGCAGTCTCCCCACAATCTGACAAGCAACCTCTTCGTTGCTGATGGTCTCGGGCTGCAAGGCTACTTCGGCGAGCTGCTCAACACTCAAAGTGGAGATGACCTCCGTCTGGAAGAAGGAGACAAAATGTTACGAGTGCCCAAATTTAATTCAGGTCATTTGAAACCTTTAAGCAGAGGCGCCAACACTCACCACAGCAAAGTTCTGGTTCCACTTCAAAATATCGGTGAACAAAGCAAATTGCGAAAATGATCCAAAATTGATATCTATCCATTCTTGAGTTCTCTGTGATTTGTCTCCACAGATAACGCCTGTAAAAAAAAAAGTTTTGTTTTTTTGTTTTATAATATCAGTGAATTCCCAACAAAATTACTATCATTCACATTATTCTCGTTGTTTGTCAACTGATTTGACCTAAAAGAATCACAGATTATTCAGGTTTCAGGGAAAAAATGGCCGTATTGGTTAAAAATGTTTTTATTGTCTGGAAAATAATTTAAATAATTTAAAAAAAAATTATCTTGCGTTTTCTCAAAGTCTAATTATTTTTTAAGATCTAATGTGTTTTATGAGTTGCAATTAGCTTTGAATTGTTGTCCATTGGATTTCGGCTAAATTTTGATTGATATTATCATCTGCCTCATCAAAGCAAGTATTTTATAAACTTTATACATTTTCTGGGGTTTATCAAAATACAATTTTTTTGTGTTTTTTATTTGTCTACTTTCTACTAATCTTTACAGCCAGTTCATCTTTGAAATGTCTCTGGTGATGCGGCATACCTGCGAGCGTTGGTGCGGATTCAAACTGCTTCTTAATAAACTTTTCATAGACAATCTCCTTGGTTTGTTCTTTCATATTTTCAAAAACATTTTCAAAACCTTTTACTCTGCAAAACGGAGAAACAGAATAGGGATTTAATATCAGGTGCTTATGTTTCGAAGAAACAAATTCTTTGAAACATAGAACCTGTCGGCAGATCGGCCCCGTTCGGCCCCCGTCTAGTCGCTCGTTTCTCCTGCTGTGAAGACTCAAACCAGTCGTTGGTCTCGTCTTAGATTCAGGAGCCGTATGCCTATCCCATGCATGTTTAATACCCTCACTGTATTACCCTCTACCACTTATTTTAGGAGGTTGTTCCACTTATCCATCACCCTGTGATTGAAGATTAGTTTAGCTTGGCAGCTGATTGGCTAATAATTGCCCAGTAAAGTGCAGATAACGCCCAGTTTCCATCACAATTAGCTGTGCATTTTCAGAAGGCTACGTACATTTGCTGATAACTATTGCAGGGAAGAGGAAGGGGAATTGTCTGTAGCTCGGTTTCCTTTACAGCAAATAAGACATTCTGTAGGACCACTTGGAACCACTCTACCCATTGTTCTTCCTTGAAAACTTTAAAGTCCGTTGAAATTATCTCAAAAGTATTTTCCAAAATCAGTTCGACTTGCAGGCTCTCTCTCAATTCAGTCTGTAATGAAATGTAAAGAAATATTACACACGCCTCATCGTGCACTATTTTGAAGACAAAATATCAACTGAACTATGGGGTGTGAACACTTTTGATTACTTATTTGGGGTGTTGAAAGGATGAATCTGGCAGGAAACACTCATATAATAGCATAGGCTGCGTAACACCAGGAAAGGTTGGTGGATGTATGGATGATATAAGAAGTCATTGGGGGGTCTACGAGAATTCAAGCTTGTAAGCTTCATATATATATATATAACCTTCGACAAAAGACGCCAAATACACGATGAAAAATGAAAGAATGAGGTTAGAAATCTTACAGCAGCAACTTCGTTCAACTTTTCATAAAAGGCGTAGACTTCTACGGTGGATTCCAGATTTTCAAACACAGTGGTGATAGTTTCCTCGCTGTTTAGGCCTCCAGAGCTAATAACAAAATCTGCAATCTGAGAACCCGTGCATTCTGATAGGGCAGAAACCTAAAACAATAAAAGAAGGAATAAGTGAATGAATGAATGAATGAATGAATGAATGAATGAATGAATGAACGAACAACAGAGTTATCGTTACCCGGCCGAGTTTCTGATATGATATCCAGTGAGCCTAAATGTTAGAGTTCCCAGGTTTGAAGATAAGGAGACCTTGGACTTCAATTAAGTAAGATTCCAAAAGGGTGCTTTTTCGTTAAAGGGATTGGGGGTGAGGTTGGAAAGTGGAACGTTCAAGTGAGATCAGATGGACTACTGTTCACCAAGAATGAATTGAGAACGGTGTTCCAGATGCTGAGACAGAATTTCAGAGATCTCCTTTGGGTTACTATATACTAGTCTGGTGCAGGTTAAGGGTTATCAGGGAACAATTAAACCGCAGTGGATTTAGTGAGTATTTACCACGCTAAAGTTGGCGTTAAGTTGCTGGAACTCTTCCAGAGTGGCATACTCTCTGAATTCTCCGTAGTTGTTCACAATCCATTCAGCGCTGCTCGTATCCGAGTGACATGAGTTGCCTGTAAAAAAAAATAAAAAAAAATAAATAAATAAATAAAAAAAGAAAATTTCAATAAAACAACAAAAATATTGTCATTAAGCCTATGCACCGTCTGCTATTTCCCTGCCAAAAAAGGTAGGTAACGCTGGATTTCCGGCTATGAGGTCACTTACACATCGCTGATCACGCTTTACAACTTCCCTGCACTTAAAGAAGTACATTTATTGCCGTTTTTGAAATGTTTGGTTTCTACTAATCTTTCCAGCAGATTAATATTTATCGCTATAGCTTTGTGTAATGTTGCTTTGAAGCACGCTTTCTAGATCATACCTTGGGAATCTTTCTTTGCTGTGAGGAACTTCTTAATATGTTCATGCACGGCTACGCGCTTCTCTTCAGAGAGACGGTCAAACACGTTCCCGAAACCACGAACCCTGTACCGAAGATAAAGAAGATCATTTTATTGGTATAGGCAGCTCTCAAGCTTATATTTTCTTTTGTAGCTTCAGCTGAGTAAAACGAGACACATTCTTTGTAACTAAATGGACTATTTAATATGGACTAATATGTGAAAGACGTATATTATGTATAGTATATAAGTACTTTATATAGTATATAAGATAAAACCGAGAGGCTTACGCGGAGGCTTGAGAATCGCAGTCAACGTCTGTAGGAAGGTCTTTGATTTTGTCAACAGAAATGCTTGCGAGTAAAATCTTGAGTTGCGTTTCAAAATAGGCTATGTAGTTATTTTCGGGTATTTTGGTCAAGACCGTATCGAGTATCAGAGATTCGATGTTTGCATCTGGAAGACTAGTAATTCCTTTCTAAAAAGAAGAGGGAGCGGAATAAAGAAGGTTAGCTTGTTCTCATGCCCAGTGGGAAAACCACTACCCCTACCACCTTGGCCCCCCAAAAAAAGAATCATTAGGCAACCTACCTCTTCTGCAACCTTGCTAACTTCACCTATAAATGCAATTACTTCTGTAGCACCACGTTTGTCCAGTTCTACAAGGATCTGTACTGCTTTTTTTTGCTCTCGGATAGCTGAACTGTTGATAAGAAGGTTGCCCAACTGTGTGCCAGAGAAGAGGTCCAACACTTCATACTGGAAGAAGAAAGAGAGAGTCAAATACAATAATGGCTGGCTTATGCAGTCAATAACCTGGTGCTTTCCAGAAGCAAGAACATCATGGCTTCTGAAGGCCAGAAGATTCTAAAGTGAACTGAGTTACTAGAAGGTTAAGGATTCAATTGGTAGCATT
This sequence comes from Spea bombifrons, assembly GCF_027358695.1. NCBI lineage: Eukaryota > Metazoa > Chordata > Amphibia > Anura > Pelobatidae > Spea > Spea bombifrons. The sequence continues at coordinate 43,612,440 of NC_071093.1, forward strand.
CAGAGAAGCTTGATTTCATTCACTGCAGGACATACCGCGTTAAATTTGTCATAGAAGGCCTCCAGTTCGTAGAAGGACGCATAATACACAAACTTGAAATAAATTGAGGTCAGGTAGGTTTTGCTGTTGCTGTATAAGGTACCGCAGACTTGTCCTATATAGGGGAAGAGGAAGAAATGAAAGGTGTTAATGAACCAAAGCATTGTGTATAATCTTGTAGACGCCCCCCAATATTAATGTGTTTTCCAAACGACTAAGAAAGCCAATTTAATGTTCTTGGTCTAAACTAAGCACCAGCCCCAAGGTTCCGAGCTCCTGATGAAGGTCCTGTGAATGCTCTTCCTTTATGTCGTCCACCAGTACTAAGCTGTAAGATAACCGAACAGGACCCTCGCTCAGATGAGCAGCCAACTGCAAAGACTGGCATACCTGAGGAGCCTCCAGAATGGCGATTTAGATAGGCAATGATGATGTCAAACAAGGCTTTCCTGACCCCTTCAGGTAAAAAGTCGAAAACGCTGCTGAAAGCTTGGAATCTAAAGGGGGAAAAATGCATTTTAAGATTGGATTCCAGGGGCAGCAATTCTTGTTTTCACTTATATTGTTTTTGAGAGGGCCCTGGCCATCGGTGTAACTGTAAGGTATGCATGGTTGAACATTTGGCCCTTAGTCATAAGAGGTACAAGACAGCTTGGGGATCCTGAGCCCATGTGTATCTGAGATCTCGCTTTCCACCTATCACCAACAGAGTTTCACAACTTTGATGTGCCCATGGCACGTCGGCAGTACGTCGGATCATAAAAACTTCACAACTCCATGACTTGGCAGCCACAAATAGTTTTTGGATGTTGTGATGAGACCACAGAGATTACAAACAAAAATTCGTAAAAATAAATTGTTTTCAGGCATGGCTAAAAAAAACATTCCTGGCTTGTTTGAGGACCTTTAAGCCTCATTGTCTCCAGCACTGCACTAGCTAATCTATAAGATATATTATTTATCAGGTACTCACGTGATTTGGAAGTAATTGCAGTTCATTTCCAAAGAGATAAGCTTCACTGTTTCAATTTTAATGCCAGCTAAGAAGTACTTGAAGAGCACCTCAAACTTTCTAATCTCTTCGTCCTTTAGCAGATTGAAGTTAGATGTCCAGTAGGTGAAAAGGAAGGTCATAACCGTCTCTCTTACTTCCACGGACATGCTCTGGATGCTTAGCTGCAAAAACAGAACACTTGGTGTTACCTTACAAACAGGCTATAGATAGAGCAATGATAAAGTGTGGATTTGCGCAGGTCCCGCTGGGCAAGAAGGTCAATTTACCTCCCCATATGCGATGTTAAATGACTCCAGGAACTCGATGATTGTAGAGACGGAGACAGTTGAAGTTTCCCCCTTTAATGTTTCCAACACTGTTTCTATTATTGTAACGTTGTTCAAAGCATTAAATCTCACAATATAGTCAGCTTTCTGGGAGATGCTGGTACTTCCAATGACTTGAAGCTGGGAGATAACGAAAACAAAGTTTTATTACAAAATCAGATACAAAGTAAAGCTGAAAGTCCTGAAAATGACATTGACCAGTAGTCGGCCTTTCGGCAGAAGTTGGTTAAGCAGGGGCATAAAAAGTTCCGAAGTTACATTTCCATCAACACTCAAATGAAGGCACCAAAAAGCACATATCTCACTATAGATTGTGCATAATGGAGTTACAAAGGGCATTAAATCAATATATATATATATATATACATATATATATATATATATATACATACATACATACACACACACACACACCGGTATATAGATATATATCTCAATTTCTCATTCTGTTAGAGAAGATGTGATTTGTAGTCAACCAATTTTTGGCATTTTGACTGAGGACGCTATAATTAGGCTGTAAGTTTAGAATCTTGAAGTTGTACATCAGAAGAAGTAGAAAATGGTAGGTCAGTTATATGGAGGCACTTACAGGGTCAAACCTTTGGTAAACAAGCACAATATCATCCAGTTTAACAAACTTAAAGAAACGTTTGAAGGTGATTTCAACCCAAGTGATCTGTGAATCCACCTGGCAGCCTGAAAAAGGTAAGAAAAAAAAAAGAAATTATATGAAAACATACGACCCGTGATAGTGAATCACCCCCAACACCCAAAAGTCTATCCTAAAACCTATGAAGCCTTTGTGCATGGGAGCCTTCTAGGCAAACTTTTAGTACTTGCCAAACACCCTGTAAAGGTAAGTATCACACTTTTAGTATATCGTTTTATATTAAATGTGATTTTACACACTGCCTTTAGATTACCAAAATGCATAAGCCAGCTGCTGTCCTAGAACTCCCTGCGCGTTGAATAAAGGAGACCAGTAACATTCTTTGAAATCAGATAAATGAGAGACATTTCAATGTAAAAAAAGGGAAAACCTTAAAGCGTCTTGAAAATCTTCAAATACAATCTATCTACATATAGTGAGATAAAATTTTGACCACTTATATAGTACAAATATTTTTTGAACGGCTGTATTAGGCTTTAATGTTAAGCTTTTTCTTACCGGTATCAGTACTGGATTGTTTAACATTATAGAAACACTAGTTACGCATTTGCTACCTAAAAAGAAAATGGCGTAGCTTTACCATTGAAGTTAGCGTTCTTCAGAATGCTGATAATCCAGTCGGCAATGATTTGAATCGTTTCTGGGGACAGGGCATTGAAACTTTTGTCCAGCTGGTTCACACTATAATAAAAGACGTTGCAGATAGTAAGTTATACTCTAGAGCTAGGTCACAATGTAAAGGTGTAGTTGTCATCTCCATCTCCATCTCCACTAGCTCCTAAGAATGTGACATGCTGCAATACCTCATCGTCTATATTTCCATCTTCTTAAAAAAAAACATTTTAAAGGCATGTGTATCGATCATAGGCAGCCACAACTATGCCACCAGATAGCAAGTGTGTATGAAGAAGAGGCACTAGGGCATTGGGGTCCTAGGGTCAGCAGAAGAGACGGGTCATGAGATGGATGAAAGCTCATTGATCCTGTAGCCAAAAAGCCCTTGGTGATTTAGTACCATTATTTGAAGGGACTTACACAGCGACCAGACTGTTGCAGTTTTGGACAACGATGAGAGAGATTGTTTCCCGAGTAAAGAACCGAATCAGCAGGAACAGTCTTGTTTGGAAGAGTTGCACCAGCTGCACGTCCGTGTAGGTCCTGATTTGACTTTGCACGATAGTCAAGTAACTGCTCAGTAAATAACGTCCCACTTCGACATTTTCAATCTCGATGTTTTTCTACAAAGCCCAAATAAAGATTTGCCGCATTATTTTATTCAAACTTTGGTATTCAGAATTTCATGTATTGGTAACATAATCAGGATTCTATACGTTAAGCTGATGGTAAGAACCAAACATACCTCAATGGCTTTCTTGGTGAACTGGATGAAGCACGCGTCAACTTTCTCATAAGAGATGGTTTTGAAGAACGCAAAGAGCTTGGTAGAGCTCTCCACGCTTTGGAAGATATTGGCAACCACCATGGCGTCACCGATTTGAGTCTCCGTCAGAATGCTGAACACTCCTTCTTCAAACTAAGGAAAGGACAGATCACACAGAATGTTGGGTCATCTCTGAAATTTACGCTTATGTAATTGTGAAGAAAAATATATAAGCGGCTGCAGTTTGACGTATGTTTACTTATATACGTCTACTTATAGATACTGCTAAAGTGTATACTTACAATATCAAATTTGGCATTGTAAGTAATAATTTCTTCAAAGGAAGCAAAGTATGAAAAACTTGCGAGGAAATTTAAAATAAAAGTCTTGGAGGTCTCTTGTTCATATTTACATGTGCCTAGTAACAAAAAAAAAAAAACAATTTTATTCCTTATGATTATTAAAAATAATAATAATAATAATAATGACTTAAAAAAAAAAGAAACTATTATCTTGAGTAAATGTTGAGTAGTAGATAAACTTTACCTTTTTTTAGGTAGCTTTGGAAATAGTCAAAGATGCCTTCCTTGTTTCCTTCCACGACATCGTCGTATTTTTTATTGACAGAAGTAACCCTGTGGCATAAGAAATAAAAGGTTTACATTAAAAAGGAGCATTGTCCACCATTCTGTCCGCCGACTCCTTAGAAGACGCTGGTGAAGATGAGAATTGTAGCCTCTGTATCTGTTTATGGAGGGCATGACAATTCAATTTAATTTAATCTATAGCATGGATTTACAATTAAATTTCTGAGCATTTGAAACCAGCATTTAAGGGCATAATCCGCATAGATAATTTAAATCTGTTTGGTTAATCTGGGGTGTACGAGAATGCACATTTTTGTATCACATGCGACTTACACAGCTTTGAATTGCGAACAGCCAATTTCAAGAGGTATTTGAGATAAAATACTGTAATTGATGGTGCTGATCACAAGTTCGAGTCTTTCTTCAAACCAAAGGGTGTACTTTTCTGCCGTAAAGGATAAGTAAGATTCCTGCAGTTCTACGGTGGTCCGTTCCAACATTGTGTACTTCACCTCTTCTGTGAAGGTTATTGTCTAATAAAAAACAACATAAATATTTTAGCCAATGTTAAAAGATACCCATAGCTCTCCCCCTTCCGGGAAATGTCTTTTTGAGAGCGATGAGCCAACGCTCGACAGTCTTTGGTGGCTAAAGTTAAAGTTAAGAGCGTTCACAATTTGCAAATCCAGCACTATTCAGTGTAACTGCTGTCGAACACCAAAATATATATATTTTCAGTCTATTTTAAATGTGAGCTCTTAAAGATCGAAAATTTAGTTCCTTGACTTATTTAGTAAAAAAATGGTTCAAAGAATGAATTTAATTGGAATTTTTTTTTTTTACATAAAGCAATTATATCAAAAGACATCGAAACGAAATACGATCCAGTACAAGACATATCGCAATCACTCGATTTTATTAAAAAAAAATAAAAATCATAATTTGGTTGGATTATGTGAACTATCGAATTGTATTTTATTGTGCACTAGGAAAGACCTCTGTATTTTATTCTATTACTTTAATCATTTTTACGCTTTTAAAATAATCTAATATTAGCCATAATACGTTTGCGCTATGATTGTAAAATTGAATTATACATTTCTTTTTATTTATATATTTTTGTCTAAAGATCCAAGGAAACCACTGCATTTTAAGACTACGTTTAACCCTTAGTGCAATGATATGCTGGAAGAGGTTGCTGTTGATTAATATATTAATTACAAAAACATATGAAGTTTCATACCAAGGAATAGAACCGGAAACAGGGTTAATTGAAGATGTTATTTTTGGTAATTAATGGTATTTAGTAATTGTGGCATTCTATAATAGTCTTTAAGAATCAGTTTATTAGTTGGAGTTATGGTTTAATAAAATTCAGGGATTTTTCCCGCACAATAAAGCACCACTGGACAAACGTACAATTAGTTAGGTGATGTTAATCAATAGAGATTGCTTATTTATAGTTTATCTAAAAATCAGAGAATGGAAATAGATACTCATTTGTCATTTTCAATTGTTTTAGGCAACGTTAAGAAAATCAGAATAGTGATTTTTAAGGCGATGTGGTTTTTCCGCAATAGAAAGCCCCCATTATGTATAAATTGGCATTTAAGCAAATGATAAGGCATGCATTAGATAGGTGAAAACAGTTTCCTTTACTTCCAGAGAGTGCAGGGTCAACATATAACGTTCAAATTCATTCTTTTGATGGACACACAAAGTTCTAATTGAAAGAAAGCAACGTATTTTGATTGTTGATTTGACGGGTAAGGCTAAAACCAGAATTAGTCGTTAGTTACCATGGTAAAACGTTAATCACCAAAGAGAGACCTTGTGTTTTCTTAAACCTATGGTAGTGGTCATCTCTTTTCTTGTAATCCTGATGAAGGTACCTAGAAAAATCTCCCTGTTTGGGTCTTACCAATAAAATTGCATTTCAGATCAATCACACACCATGTCCGGTTGGTAGAGGTGTACCAGTTATTTGGCATTGTCTTAGACCCCAAATCAACTTAATGTCAACAGTAGGAGGACAATTAGGATCCTCTGCCATGGTTGACAACATAAGTAACGTGGGTGGTGGGTCTACTTGTCTACAGCCATTGGGGTGGAAGACATGGGGAGATTAAGCTAAACAGGGTGCCGAATTGGTGGCTGCTGTGCAGAATTCAAGAAGATTCTAGGGGAACAAATTGGTATGGAAAACAAGGCTGGTCCAATGGGAATGGGTTGGTGGCAATCATGATTGATGTCATTTAATTACACCAAGCTCGGTATTTTGAGCTAAATCTTGTTCCTGCAACACTCTTGCTGAAAGAAAGGGAATTTTGAAGCCCATGCCAAGTTGGCAGAAGAATTAAGTGCTTGCTAAAAGTATTATCAATTAATATTTTTTTTTATGCTTGCACCAGCCCCATGCGACACCTGTTTAGCTTAGTGGTCTCAGAGCCATGTCTTACCTCTGTGAGAGACCTTCTCCTTCTCCTATTATGAACCTTTAAAAGTCTTCTTTTTACCTATCAAAAGGTAGTATCCGCGTTGCTTGGTTTAGTTTTTTAATTTTCTAATGCATACATCTTATTAATTTCTCACCGACCCTATTTTTTTTTAAAATCAGTACCATTCCATTAATATGGGTGATATATATATATATATTATATATATATTACCATTTATTTACTTGATGCAGTTTTTGGCATTTCCTAAAATATTTAAGAAAATAAAAGGTAGAGTTTATCTCCATTATATCAATTTTTCACGACTTATTTTTATTGTACAGATAATGCTGGAACAACCGCAATGTCTGTTATAATTGTGCAGGAAAATGATGTCATAGTGCATTGTAAATCAGTTCATTCATTATTATTTCATGTTACCTCTGCGTAGACTACATTCAGCCTATCCCAGAAAAAGCCCAAGTTTTCTTCTACTTTCTCTGCCGAGACATTCACAAGGACATCAAAGATGGATTCAATGACTTCAACGTTAGTCCGAGCGGACTCTTCGTAGACCACAATCTCTCCAATTTGGCTGGCGCTGAATTCCTCGAGGGACTCAAGCTGTAATGTGATAAAACAGACCGTCGTAAGCAAGTGTTATCTGCTGTAATACAAATCATTCCTACCAGAGGAGGAACATAATTGTTTACCAAAAATGGGTCCTAAGAAAAGAGATGGTTGTCTAAAACTTGGTTGGCCAACTCTACCCAATCTACACAAAGAATGATTAGGTTGTACCCAAAGTAGTAAAAAATTCTCTTACCAGATCAAATTCTTTATTAATTTCAATTATGACGGAAATGTTGACGAATGTCTTAAATCGTCTGAAGTTTATGTTCAGCCAATCAGAACTATTACATTCTGTAAAAAACAAAAAACAAAAAAAAAAAAACATGAGAAGAGAGGTGTAATAAACTCAATGGATTGGCAACATTTTAACTTATATTTAAATTACTCTGTTATATCTTTCATATATGTATGAATGAAAATACTTTTAGGACAAGTGGGTCATCCCTTCATTTCCTTTCCATTATCTGCATTATACCGAATAGGAAATGGCACAATTACAGCAAAAAGTTAAAAAACAAAAACAAAATAAGACTTACGTGTGACCCTGAGAAAATCTGATATCCATAAAGTGATGTCATTCTTGGTGCTTACGCTCAGGTAGTCAAAGCTAGAATCAAAACCTTGAACGCTAAACAAAAAACAAAAAGATTATAAAAAAACAGTGATTTTTGGTTTCAAATGGAGCAAAAAATGATCACTTATTCAAACCATTTTTTTTTTTAACATATTTTCCCTGGTAAAGACAATCATTTGTTTCAAGAAACAAAACCCATAAAAAAATGATATAAAATCCCCAAAACTCATGTTATGAATTATGATTACGTAAAGGTGTTACATTGTTAGTATCAATATATGTACTTACACTGTTTGTAATCTTGCGCAATCTTTAACCACTCCAATGGATAGTCCATCAAGATGTTTCTTCTTAATGCACGGTAGGAAGATGGGCAGGTATTCATTGAACCATTTGTGCCAGTCATCGAGGGTAAATTGAGGGTACTGGCTGATCAATATTTCCCAGATAACCTCGAAGAGTGAACAGCTGACACGTTCATTGGCGATGGAAACTATATTGTACTGTCAATGGGAAAACAAAGATACCATTGAAATCAGAACTATTGGAAGACATGTCTGAGATATAATATTGGTGATAAAATGCTATAAAACCAATTTTATTATCTTTATGTCTCTTACCTGAATAAGTAAACTTCTAAATTGTATCAAGAATTCTCGCAACTCCACGAATCCTTTAATCCGGATGTATTCGACAAAGGCAGCGACTCGGAACTCTAACTCTGCATAGCTTTCTACGGTGACCAGGAACTTTGAGTGTATAATAAGCTCCAGTGTCTGGTTCACGGTTAAAAGTGATAGGGCATCAAACTTTAAAAAAAAAAAGGAGAGATTAAAAAAAACGATCAACGGATGGCTGGGAGGAATAAAGAGGAAGAAGGATAATAACTGGGATTATAAAACCCTACAAAATATTTCATTGGGTGGGATATAACATTCTCCATTGAGGATCCATGTGTTGTAGCCAATACTTACTCCATCGAAGGAAGGATTCAGATAGAGTATTTCACTGTAGGTAAGATAGCTGATAAAAGGTCCAAAACTAGCCTTAAGCCACTGCTGGTTGGATAAGCCATAGGTACATCCCGATCCTGTAATATGACATATTCGATGTTCACGTATGAGGACACAAAGTTAGGCATACGAATACATACAGTGACGTACACACTACCGTTCAAGCATTTGGGTCACTTCGAAAATTTGTTTTTGACAGAAATGTGAAGTGTGTCCATTAAAACAACATGAAATGAATGAGAAATCCAGCGCAGACGGGGTTAATGTTGTAAATGACTACTGTAGCTAGAAACGGCTGATTTTGAATGGAATCTCTTCGTAGGCGTACAGAGACCCTTTATCACTCCCATCACTCCTGGGTTCCATTGTATTCTCTGATCCAAGTTTAAGTTTAAAGGGATAATTGATGGTTAGAAAACCCTTTTGCAATTATGTTACAGCCAGAAATATCCTTGTTTTCCATGAATACAGCTCAGTGACCCGAAACTTGTGGAGGGTGGTTTTATATATATATATATACACACATATATATATTGTGACACGCCTCCCTTTTCCTTGGGCTTTTTGTCAAGGATCCTGGTTGTAACCGCAGTCTTCTAGGGTAAATGAAGCCCAGAAGCCCAGGACACTTCCAGCTCAGTTTCAATGTTTATTTTGCAGGAATAAACAGCAGCAGTTATAAGCAGCACAGAATAACAGTCTTTGCTTTTGCTTTTTTGCCAAACATTCACCTTTTAACAAGTCACAAGTTACCATCAAAACGGCTTTGCAGAGAGAAACCACTCCTCACTCAGTTCATGAGCTCTCCCAGCTGGCATAACAATGGCCTCTCTTCCTGTATCAGGCTAAATCCCTTTTACCCTCTGCCTGCTAATTAATCAGCCACAGGTGAGCTGTTACTTACCCCACACCTGTGGAGCTCCTGTCCAGAACGCAGGCTCTGGACTGGATCAAAACAGCAATTAGTGCTGTTGGGGCGCTGGCCCACCCTGCTCTTCCAGATGCTCCGCCCCAGGGACCCTTACCAGGTTTTGCAAACTGCCAGTAGTGCAGTTTGTAAACAAACAATATCTCCCCCCCCCCGGCACATATTTTAACCCCTTCAATCCCAGGGGTTTTCGGTACCTCAAGTCCCAGAGCAATTTTGCCATTTTTGTCGGTTCACCGATTATTCTCTTTTCCTGTGAATAGTGTACCCGTGTAAACTACATATTGTTTTTTCAAGGAGAGCTAGAGCTTTCTTTTGATACCATAGTTGGATGATTAGCTGAAAATTTAGTATGAGAAATTTAGTAAAAACTAGCGAAAATGAGAAAAAAACACCTATTTTTTAAAAAATGTTCCCTCTGAAACCTCACAAAATTAGGTAAAGTGATGGAAAATCCCCTCCAAGTTTATCAATTCAGGTGTCCTGATTTCAGAAATACTTAATTTATATAGATTTTCCATACTTTTCCCAGTACCAGGGTACATAAGGTGTACATTTTTTGTATAATTTTTATGCCTATGGCTTAACAGGTTTGGGGGTTGTGAACGGGGGCAGGAGGGTTATACTGGGTAGATCTTATGCTAGGGCAATGGGATGTAAGGTTTTTAAATTTTTTATGATTATTATCTTTTATATATATATATATATATATATATATATATATATATATTATTTTTTTTGTATTTTTATTTTTTATATATATATTTTTTAAACAAAAATGGTTAGAGGTCCTCTTATGGACCTCCTGAACATGCCAGTGATGTCACAATGACATCACTTAGCTCACATTATTATCTTTATTATTATTATTTATATTATTATTTTAATGATTTATTTTAATGAATTATTTTTTAAATGAATAACTTTTTTTTTCTAATTTTCTGTTTCAGGACGGGAGGGGGAGTGAGAGACATGGTTTCTCGCTCCCCTCCCCGCGATCCCCCTGCACCGATCCCACTGCAGCGTCTCTGTTCCTCATCGGAGGGCAAGATATCCCTGCAGGGGATATCCTGTGCTCCGATGAACTTCCAGGTTACGTCAGCAAACGACAGCCTGATCTCCCGTGCAGCGGCAGGGATGTGTCCCTGATGCTTCAAGAAGGGCTGGACGTACCGGTACGTCCATATGGGATTCTTGAGAGGTGTTTTTTGGACGTCCCAGTACGTCCATAGGGGATTGAAGGAGTTAAAGCCGGCTACTATTGACCAAGGCTGGTCTGATATACCTTCCATCTACCACTTTACCACACCTTTATATATATATATATAATGACCACATATTACTCTGGAGATATTGTTGAACCTTCACATAAGAAGCTCTAACATGTTTAGAGACATATGTTTAACTGATTGTTTTTATTAACAAAAAGTAACAAGGTGACAAAGGGAAAGAAAGGAAATTTAAAAAAGAATAACATTACATGAAGGTCATTAGATGAGCACATATAGGCCATGTAGGGCAACAGATGTTAGTTCTGATCCCAATGAAGGAACTCGGCACAAGGACTAGTATTTTAGAATTCTCCATACCTGCTTTTAGAACTTCCTTCTTCAAAAATTCCTGCTTAAACTTAAATACAGCCAGTCGGCTCTCTGCACTTAAGTCGTCATACACAAGATCCACACCTCCGAATCTACAAAGAAAAATGTAAATTATACATTACACCTCTTACGTTTGAAAAATATTTTTCCCCCCATTTCCATATTTAATACATATATTTAAGTAAATGATCTTATTACTAAATCATGGCGTAGATTGGATGTTTTTGTCAAGTCAACCGCCAAGAAGAAATATCTTTAATGAACACAGATTAAGCCTGATTATTTTAATTTATTTTTGAACGCATGAACCTTTGGATTAATAATTTGATTCTGTTAAATGTTTTCTATCATTTATATGAATTTAAGGTTAAGAGAGAGACCGTGCGTCACGCGAGTTCCATCATTACTTACATGTTGTGGAAGTCATTGCAGTCCACGTTGGGGATGAGTTGGAGGGCGCTCTCGTTAATAGCTCTCAAAAGGAACTTAATCTTTACTTGGAAGATTTCGTCCAGCCATGGCTTGCACTCTAATTCATCGGTTTTGTTTAGCTTGAAAAGTGTGATTTGCAGCAGGGAGAAGAGCACGTCTTGCTGATAGGAGGCAGAGGAGGACCCAGACAACTGCGAGAAGCTGTCCAGAAAGTCCACAATGTAAAAAATGTCCTTTTTATTCAGGAACTCAATAATAGCTGATGAACTTTGTACACTGCTGAACGCATTGGAGCCGATGACATAGTCAGCCACTTGGAAGGACGTGGCCACGTCCAACGCTGAGCTCTGCGGAGATAACACGTAGACACGCATGTTGATAACAGTCATATTAAACATGAAGTGAACTTGAATACATCTTTTCCTCTAACTCCATTGAAAATGGTTTCTTTTCCGTTAAGAGCACCGTACATGAACACATTGACCGGTCTTTGGCACTTACCAAATCTATATCGTGCCAGGCTGTTTGATAAACTACGTAGTTCACGTCATTTTTGAATCGTCTGAAGTAGGTTGTAATCCATTCAGATACAGAGGACTTTCTGCAGGCTGAAGAAATAGGGAACAACATTTAGAAGTCATTTAGTTACCCAGGTGACCTTAGAGTGTTTTCCCACACACAACGACACACACGCGACTCACAGTTGGCCCGGATAAATCGTGAAATCCAGTTTCCAATCTCTTGTCTGGTGTGGTTGTCAAAGTTTACATAAACCATGTCCAAAGCTTCGACCCTGAGGAACGGAGAACAGGCAGGGAGTTTGACTACCATTCTATAGTCCATCGATATTGTTCAGAGTCAAGCAGTTACAAAGTATCAAACTTACACTGCTTCGAATCCATCACATGTCAGGGGAAGCTGGGTCATACAGTCCAAGATGTCAACGTTGATAGCAGGAAGGAAAGGGTATAATCGTTCCTGGAACCAGGAAGCTAAGAAGCCCGGGGCCAGTTGAGAGGAACTGCTCCTGAGGCTCTCCCAAACTGCATTTAATACATACCCCTTGGCGCTGGGAGTTATGTTGGATGCCTGGACCTACGAAATAGAAAAATACAAGCTCTCGTACATACCATTCGATATTAAACTGGTTTTAAAGCCAAGACCATGGTTAGATTCCGTATTTTGGTTGGGTGGGGTCCACTGGCAACTTGGAAAGCCAAAATTGTATCCTGTTCCATATATTAGTGAATACTGCATACATCAGGACATTGTTTTGGCTTCCATTCTTGAATATATTTTGTACATAGTATATAGGTTTCACTCAAATTCAAGCCTTCATTGGCTTACCCGGGACTAGGCCGAACAAACTGTTTTTATATCTGTGAATAAGAGAGGGTTGTGTTCTGTTTACCTGGGCGCCAATTTCATTCAGCACAACCTTGAGTGTGTCCAGAGGTATCTTGGAGATGAACAGCGACAAGGCGTCTTGGGTAATTACAGCGTCAGGATTTGTGATGTAGCATTTCAAGATGGACACAATGGTTTCTGGTTTGACTGCTTCCACCTAAGATTAGAAAGAAACAAAAGTAATGGTAAGTATCTCGAATGGCGGCAACAGAAACTTGCAAAGCAGATCGGCCCCATTCGGCCCCCATCTAGTCTGCCCGTTTCTCCAGCTGTAAACACTCAACCCTTAATCAGTCGTTGGTCTCGTCTTAGATTCAGAAGCCGTATGCCTATCACATGCAAATTTAAATCCCCTCACTGTATTAACCTCTACCACTTCTGCTGGGAGGCTGTTCCACCTATCTAAAACCCTCTCAGTAACTTAAACCTTCCCTACATTACATCTAAGTCTCTGACCTTTTACTTTTAGATTTTTATGACCTTTTGTCATAATATTTTTTTCTACTTTGAAAGATACCTCTCTCCTGATGTATTTAGGAACAAAACATCTAAAGTTCCAAATATATTGTAAAAGTGTGGCTTATTCAAAGCGCTTATCACAGTTCCATCCAAAAATCACCCTCTTTTACATCACGATTAACAGGCGGAATCCCAACGCAGCTCTTATTGGCAAATTAGTTAAAAGTGTAACAAATAATTAAGTTAAAGAAAATAATAATCGGTCCAGGGGAACTACCGTACCGTGTGGGAGATAAAGCCCTTTATTGTTTTACTTACATCTGCGCAAGCATACTGTAACAACGAGTAAGCGCAAGCATTTAAATTGTTATCGGTTTTCAAAATTCGGTTCAAATCGATGCTGAAATTTAAAGAAAAAAGAAAGAAAAAAATTAACCACTGCATGGATTTAACAAAACTAAAAATGTGACCACTCACTCAGCGCACCAATGTACTCATGCGTAGAATTCTAATTAACAGGTTGGAATTCTAATTAATCAGAAAGATTTAATTAATTAATTATTATTCATTAGATTATCCCCAATGGTTATTATTCATTAGATTATCCCCCAATGGTTATTATTCATTAGATTATCCCCAATGGTTATTATTCATTAGATTATCCCCCAATGGTTATTATTCATTAGATTATTCCCCAATGGTTATTCTTCATTAGATTATTCCCCACTGGTTATTATTATTCATTGGATTATCCCCCAATGGTTATTGCTTAAACAGAGTTACTTTTGTACCTTCAGTAAAGTTTTATGGACCCTGTCATTGTTGAAAGGCAACAATTATTCTGCCACCCATTCCATTATTGATAATGATAATGATTAGGTAACCCTGAATGGACCAATTCACAGTAGAGATTTGATAAAACTCTTACAACATATACTTTTCCTTTAAATACCTTTTGCATGTTTTTAATGGTCCATGTTGTACTTACATGCCAGGCAATGAAGAGCAGGACTGACCAGCTGTAAAAAAATATTTACAATCAGAGCTATATCTATATATAATAATCTATATAATATAGAGCTATATCTATATATAATAATCTAAGTAATAAAGATCTATATTTCTATATAATAATCTATATAATATAGAGCTATATCTATATATATAATAATATATATATAATATAGAGCTATATCTATATATAATAATCTATATAATATAGAGCTATATCTATATATATAATAATCAATATAATATAGAGCTATATCTATATGTAATAATCTATATAATATAGAGCTATATCTATATATAATAATCTAAGTAATAAAGATCTATATTTCTATATAATAATCTATATAATATAGAGCTATAGCTATATATATAATAATATATATAATATAGAGCTATATCTATATATAATAATCTATATAATATAGAACTATATCTATATATATATAATAATCTATATAATATAGAGCTATATCTATATAGAATAATCTATATAATAAAGATCTATATCTCTATATAATAATAATCTATATAATATAGAGCTATAGCTATATATATATATATAATATATATAATATATATAATATAGAGCTATATCCATATATAATAATCTATATAATAAAGAGCTGTATCTATATATATAATAATCTATATAATATAGAGCTATAACTATATATAATAATATATATAATATAGAGCTATATCTATATATATAATAATAATCTATATAATATAGAGCTATATCTATATATAATAATCTATATAATAAAGATCTATATCTCTATATAATAATCTATATAATATAGAGCTATATCTATATATAATAATCTATATAATAAAGATCTATATCTCTATATAATAATCTATATAATATAGAGCTATATCTATATATATAATATATATATAATATAGAGCTATAGCTATATATAATAATCTATATAATATAGAGCTATATCTATATATATAATAATAATCTATATAATATAGAGCTATAACTATATATATATAATCTATATAATATAGAGCTATATCTATATATATAATAATAGATATAATATAGAGCTATATCTATGGTGGGTCTGACAGAAGTGATTCATTTTTAAGATTGGGAAATCTTAGTTAAATAGACAGATATTCATTACGAAGGATATTTACCATTTCCTGCGAAGGACTTGCACTGGAATAAAAAAAAAAGGTATTGTTTCAGATGAAGAATTACAAATGCAAAATCAGAAATAACTTACAATAATTTATATCATGTTAATGTTTTTATCCCACAATCTATTGCAATTTAGTTTGGCGAGACAATTTAGAACAAAAAAACTGATGGTATCTGGACAAATTCCCGTTTCACGCAAAAGTGGTGGCAAAAGTGGGATCACCAACGTTGACCCTTTAATCCCAACATGATCTTATTTTTCTCCCAAAGAAACTGGAGTCGTAGTTGTCGGTTTATGAGGTAGTAAGTAATGACACTTGAATTTTTTTTTCTTCTTTAGTTTCCAGATTTACACTTAACCTCACTTTATTTTTATGTTTTATGTATATAGTGTATTTTATTCATTTCTCCATCGGTTCACTGATTATATGTAATGTCTTGGGATTTTGGAGCTAAACAATATATGACAGAATGGGATAGCAAAATAGGGGTTCCGCTATTTCTTCCAACACAATGCTAGAAAAACAATGTAGAACCTTGTGTTACATAGTTACATAGTTAGATGTCCATCAAGTTCAGCCTTTCCGATATCTGTTTATTTCTTACTGTTGATCCAAAAGAAGGTAAAAAAAACCCAGTTGTGGCTCTTCACAAACTCGGTGGGGGGGGGGGATCCTTCTTGACCCCAGAATGGCCGTCAGATCTCTCCTTGGATCAAGAAGTTGTTTTTTCCCATTACTTAAACAGTATATCCCTGAATATTATGTTTTTGCAAGTATTCATCCAATTGTTATTCATTTCTATACTAGGTAGCCAGTAAGAGCCTAGTTACCAACAAAGAAATACGTTCAGGTTGGGCAAGCATTTAAAAGAATATTGAATAGCTACAGAACTAATCAACAAATAAATTAAATTAAAAATTAAAATAGCACTCACAGAAATTGCTGTGACTACCAACGATGCTTCTGTTGTTGTGGCAAAAGTAGTGGTCAAACCAATTGTTGTAACGTCCTAAAAAAAATATATATAAAACAAAAAATATATAATTCATCTTGCCAGCTAGACATGCTAGCATCTACCAGTAACTTAGTATATTATAGATGTTATATAAAATGTATAGTGCTTACAATTTCACCCATACATTACGCTGGCTACCTTGTTCGACTTTGTATTCTGTGCCGAATGAAACACAGCAAATGTATAGGTGAAATGTTGTTTTACTTACATTTTGAAAGTTTTTTTTATATATATTTCTAAATACTATCATTTTAGTGTGGGCTATCATCAAACGGTGGTATGTCTTCTCTAAGGGGGTACATCTATTTTTTTTTTTATTTTTTTTTAAATAGTTTCTTTTGCCAGAATGTACCTACATTTAGAACAAAGGGTTAATATCTTTTTTTTTTTATTCGTTGGAATAATGGAATAATGTATCTCTAATTGTATTAGGATGGAAGAACCATTGATATCTAAAACAAAGGTAATTAATATGGTGCAAATGTATTAGATCCCACCAGAAATAGTTGCAAATTAGAAAATAATGGCTTGGCTTATAGAAAGGTATCTCTTTTTTATCATTCCAGGAGTAACATCTACACCAGGAGCCTTTTTTCTAGATAATACACTATTCTACGGAGTATTAGAACTACTGTCTCCGTCGCTTTCATCCATAGGGTCTACAGATATAATAAGCCCTTTAGTTTATCCCATCGGTCCCGGTCAGCCCGAAATCATATTTGAAAACTGGACCAGAGTCAACTAGAACCGGGTAACATTCATATGATTCAAGATAATAAAAAAAAAGAATGTGTTCTTGCATATTTGGGTTGGGTGGAAGAAAATTCCTTTAGTTTGGCGTCAATAATTTCAGCCTCAGGCATATCGAGAATATTTATTTTTTCTTATTATTTTTAAGTAGCTAAAAACATACAAGCAATTTACAGAATGTGACAATTTGAACAAATAATACTTTGGAGGCCTCATAAAGCATTCTTTGAAAAGAGAATAAAGAGAGGGAATGTGTCTTAAGAAATGAAGTATAAGATCATACTTACTGACTGCGCATCCACTAGGGGACCTTAAAAGATATATATATATAAAAGGAGTTAATATCTAAAACAGGCGATTAAAATAATACATTTATATGTACTTTGGCGTCTGTTAGTTAAACAACATTACAGAATTACAGAAAATTAATGGTAATTAATTAATGACATAGGAACCCAAATATTTCAAAGAAATGTACTTTCAGAAATCATAGGCTTAGACCCAGACAGTATTTGTTTAATAATACTGTGATATCCATACAGGAATAGGTAAAGTGTGCGTACAAAGGCACCAGTGTCTG
Organism: Spea bombifrons; assembly: GCF_027358695.1. Lineage (NCBI taxonomy): Eukaryota > Metazoa > Chordata > Amphibia > Anura > Pelobatidae > Spea > Spea bombifrons. Next base: position 43,630,454 of record NC_071093.1, read on the forward strand.
TGGCAAGGTGTGTGAAGGTCCATAGAACAGCATTAAATTAATTGTCCGCCACAGACCCCAGTAAATGTCCACCATGAACAATGTTGGTGCCTACCCTTCTATCCACAGTTTTTTAGTTTTAGGCATTTGATTAATTGTGATTAACATGAGTTTGAGGACCCCTTTCTTTTTCTACCAGGAGTGTCAGTAAAGTGATGGGGGGTCCTAGAAAATTAGACACAAAATACTTTGACATTTTTTTTGTTTTTTCGTTTTTGAGTAACGCGTTTCACAACACATCAGCATACACTTTGCAAAGTAAGCCTATTATGAAGAAATCCGCTACAAATCATCTATTTTGATCCATTCTCATAAAATAAATCCATATTTCTTGGATTCTATCAAATCTTTGTAGTGAAATTTGTGACAAATGATGCCTGGTGCAGCCAATCACCTCTACAATCAACAAAATAACCCATGATGGACCATAAGCAACATATGTGTGCCCCTTTTTAACCGCAGCCATACTTACGTACGGGTTCCACTATATTAAACGGCAAAAATGGTTTGCTGATGATAACCCTAAGCTGGTCGTGTGTACCATTAAAAAAACCTTACCTGAAACCAGGAACCCTGCTATCAGCAGGAGAGACAATGTCTCTGTCCTCCCCATCGCTCCAGACACTTAGTTGTCCGGCAGAGGCTTTGGTTCCTTCTCTGTTATAAAAAAAAGGTGATTAAAATTTTAAACTGAATTTATATTTATAGTGAATATATTTCCAGTTATGTTAATCATCAAACAGCATTAATTTAATTGTATAAAATACCAGTATATATATATATATATATATATATATATATATATATCAAATAACAGATGGAATAAGTATCTTGTCATAATACCTTTTTTATTGGACTAACAGAATTTTGGAATGATAAAAAATTATCATTTATATTATATATAATATTATATATTTATATTATATATAAAAAAGTATTATCACAAGATTCCATCTGTTATTTGATATTGACACCACTGGACTAATACGGCTACAACCTCTACTCTAATATATATATATATATATATATATATATATATATATATATATATATATATATATATATATATATACATATATATATATATATATAAATATAATAGGTCTATTTACACATAGAATATGCTTTTTATATATTAAATGTTGGCATCCAATTGTCTACACGACAAGACATTAAATTCCTTAAAGCGTAAAGAAAAAGATTCAAAATCTCAAGCAAAATACTTAAGTAATCCTGAAATTACCAAAACATTTTAATCCAATGGAAATCCTACGTTGACTTCAGCAATGCAATTATTTATTTAGAATACATTGCTTTCCTTTTTTTTTTAAATTCATCTCGAATTTGCAAAATAACGCAGAATCTTGCATCCATTTAAAAAAATATATATCGTACATATCCAAAAAAAATAAATTATATTTTGCAAAAAGAAGGCTCCATTAAACAAATAAGAAAATACTCTATTTACCTGCAATCAATATTTACATTAAGCAAGTTTTTTTTTCCCGCATGCTAGAAATTTGACTTTATTTTTGTTGGTAAAATATTAAAATAAATAATATATACATATTTTTTTAAATAAATAACTAAGAAAATATAGTTAGTTAGTAATACTTTGATTTGGTAAATGTTTATGCCAGGCTAAATCTGACTGAACTGCGTTAAATAAAAATAATTTAAAAAACACTTACTGCAGGTGTCAGTTTTTTACACCTGTTCTTCTGTCCTTAGGAACCAAAATAAGAATAAAGGTATGATGTATGCAGGTTAGCTGGTACTTATAGCCTGAATTTACATTCAAGGTAAGCAGTGATTTATGCTGGCAGCTATTTTGGACAGAAGTCAAAAAACCCAACCCACTGAGCGGCAGCTCTGTGTCACCACATTCCTTGCATGCACAAGGACACAGGTGACACTGAAGTGCACACTATGGCCTAAAGTATTCTTCTGTACCTAGCTAGAACCAGATGAGTCGGTGTAACGGGCCTGTGCGAAATGTCGACCATTTTGGGTGAAATAAAAAATGTACCGTAATATCAAAAAAACCATTTTTGTTCCAATTTTGAAATTTATAAATTCATATTCCTGTCTTGACATGAATTAATTATGTATTTGTAACAACCAGGGGCATTAAAATATTGCAACATGATTATTATTATTTGTTTTAAATGTTGTATAAAATATTCTAATTATCAACACATCAGTTTATATAAAGCACATTATACAGAACCATAAAATAGAACATCCATCCTGGTCTTTTCTCGTATATCGTAGTTTAAAGTTTATGATCTGTCTTCATCTTGTTTCGTAGAGTTACACTCAAAGGGGCTCATACCTATTATTTCAAGTTTTTACCTGGGCATACAAAAAAAAAAATAATAATATATACCGTACTGGCCCGAATATAGGCCGCACTTTTTTCCCCCACTTTAAGTCTTTAAAGTGGGGGTGCGGCCTATATTCGGGGTCTAGCGCCCGACGCCCGGGACATGCAGTCCCGGGCGCCGGGCAGGCAGCGGGGTTAGGATACAGATCCCCCGCAGCGGTGCAGGGGACCTGTATCCTACTGTCTGATACGCTCAGACAGCCTCCCGTGCCAGCACTTCCCACGGGGGGGAGTACCGGCACGGGAGGTTGTCTAAGCGCATCGCACGGACGTTCGCACGTGCGCACGATGCATTCTAACCCCCCCGACTTACCAGAGCAGACTCCCGGGTGTCTTGCAGGGCCGGCGGAAGACATCTACGCAATACGCGTATACAACTTCCGGTGCGGGCACTTCCGCTGAGTGCCGGTACCGGGAGTTGTATACACGATGTGCATAGATGTCCCCCTCCGGCCCCGTAAGACACCCGGGAGTCTGCTCTGGTAAGTCGGGGGGGGGCAGAGTGGCAGCATATCGCGGGGAGGACAGAGTGGCAGCGTATCTCGGGGGGGGACAGAGTGGCAGCATATCTCGGGGAGGGGGGGAGGACAGAGTGGCAGCGTATCTCGGGGAGGAGGGGAGGACAGAGTGGCAGCGTATCTCGGGGAGGGGGGGAGGACAGAGTGGCAGCATATCTCGGGGGGGACAGAGTGGCAGGATGTTTTTTGGTGCTTTTTTTAAAGAAAAAAACTTTTTCTTTAAAAAAGCTCCAAACTTTTAGGGTGCGGCCTATATACGGGGGCGGCCTATATCCGAGCCAATACGGTATATATATATATTATTAAAATATAATGTGGCAGCATATCTCGGGGGGGGCAGTGGTAGCATATCTCGGGGAGGGAGGACAGTGGCAGCATATCTCGGGGGGGCGGGGGGGGACAGAGTGGCAGCATGTTTTTTTGGTGCTTTTTTAAAGAAAAAAACTTTTTCTTTAAAAAAGCACCAAACTTTTAGGGTGCGGTCTATATACGGGGGCGGCCTATATCCGAGCCAATACGGTATATTGTTTATACATTTAATGTAATTCCACATGCGACTGCATTGCTTCTTCCTATTATATTTATTATAGAAATTTATTGAACGTGCTGTTTCACCTTGGCAATGAGTTGATTGAGCTATTTAGCACGCTAATCATAGGAACCTTGATTATTTTCATCTCAAGAAGCATTTTTTGTGTTGCTATGGCAACAACCCATCAGCTGTGACATATCCAGGCCCAGGTCTAGGGGGATGGCTATTCCCTGGCTACAAAAGCATGGGGCTGATCGCCCTCTTACGCAATCAAGCACCGTTATGGGCCCCCCTAAACCAATGGGTAAGGGGGATATGACTGCTGGCCTATGTAGGAATGGTTTGTGTCCCTCTCATTCATTGGTCATGTTTACAACTGTGTATCAAGCAGGTATATAAACAGAGGTGGCACTTTCTTGCTTCTTTTTCAGACAGTGAGAAGATCTGGAACTTTCCCTCTGCAACAGCAGAACTTGGGAGAGATCGAGCCAGTGGTGGCCAATACAAGTGGTCTGAAGCTCTTGGTGAAAAAAATGTAATGCGCATGTTCCAGTTTATTTGAACATATATAGTTTTAGGGGGTTAAAATGAAATATGGGGCGTCTGCGTGTCTCAGATGAGACCTGGACCCGCAGTGCCAAAGAGACATGCCCTACACATGTATACGGGGTATTCCTGTACTCGGGGGGCGTTTCTAAATACAAATCACAAGTTGTTTCAGTCATTTTACGTACCCAGAAAAAAAAATACTGAAATACTGTGTTCGGATTAAATGGGTTTGTTAAAAATGAAAAAAATGAAATTTTTAGGACAGACTGGCACTAAAATGGTTAAATAAAAAGTGTTAAAATGCCCCAAGTAAAATACTAATATATATATATATTATACTTAATAAGATAATCCATCAGTGACATTCTACAATGGGTGACCCCTGAGAATCCGCCCCTTCACCCTGAGATTGGGGCAAAAACCTCGAGAACCATGGTTACGAGAGTTCCCGGGTATGTTCATGCTGTGTTTACTTAGAAAAGGGTTGAATACACGGAGTGACTGAATTCGTACATATTCAGGCATCAAGGCATTTAATTGTCACACGAGGTTATAATTGAACTATGAGATGCAGAGCGAGGCGATCATATAATTATCAACGTGATGGAAATAGAGTGTCCTTCCTGCGATTAGCGTTAATTGTGGTTTATGTTATTGTGTTAACCGTTTATACCCACAAGCTATCATTGATATGTTTGTATACCAATGAGATACAAATAAAGTTTTGTACAAATCAAGCCGTTCAGCTTCTTCTGCTCCACCGGGGTATTCTTTTTTATTTACGCAATCAGGGATTGGTTCACAGTCTGCAGTAATTCAACCAGGCATTGCCCAATCGTTTTGGTGGTTTAGGGACCCAATTGTATAGCGCTGTGGAATATGATGGCGCTATATAAAATAATAAATAATAATAATACAAATAATAATAATAAAAATAACAGGGTAATATTACATTTAACCAATTTAGGCAGAATTTTTAATGGTGTTTCTCCTAACAATCCGCTTAAAAAAATAGAGCTCCACCCACACTAAATATAAAAATAAAATTATTACTCTGTATACACATATATATACCCCTACCTTCCACCGTTATCATGTCCTATAAATATATGTATATTTATATAATATATATATATATATATATATATATATATTTTATTTATTTATTTATTATATTTAATTAGATAATCCATCAGTGACATTCTACAATGGGTGACAATTGCAACGTGCTTTCAGGATAATACACAAAGACATTGCTCACTGATGCACAACGTTAATTGTGTAATTTTATGTAAATTAGAGGATACTTGATATTGTGGCGTGTTGGTGTCCCTGGAGGACCTCAATTTATTATGCTAAACACAATGGATTTGATTGAGATTCACTCCTAAATTCCTAAAAACTGTATACAAAATCCTTTTCATTTATTTATTTATTTATTTATTTTTATTTAATAGAAATCATACTTTTATTTATCATTAAATATATATATTTTTTACAATTGTGTTTATTTTTTGAGGGGTGACCCTACAAGCTCCCTTAGATCCCCCAATGTGCAACAAACCTGATCCGTTGGTAAAAAAAAAAAAAAGCACACATCTTACGGTTAAAGACGGGGAGCCTAGAAGGTAATAATTGTTTTAAATCATTTCTAGTGACGCATTTATTTTTTTTTTCTTACTTTCTAGCAGGAAAAAAAGCTATGCAGTAATTTTATTTTGTAACCTAAAATATTTCCAAAGCATGCAGTGCAAGTAAAGATATGTGTGAAATTTCAAATCAATGTCTTTCTATGCCCCTTTGGGCATGCTCCTAGATTTGTGAACTTACCAGTATGTGGTTTTCATATGTAGTCTCACTCTCTCCATCCCAAATAATAATCGTTGTGTCATGTAATAATTTGTTTAGTGTGCGGCCACCAGCTGGATATGCCCAGCCGCATGCCGCATGAGCATACAGACGTGATTTGCAGCCTCTCCTATCCAGCTGTCAGTCTCACTTACATAATTTGGCGTCTGTTGGTCTTCACCCTCGGCCCTGATTGTAGATTATAAATTTGCTTTAGGACCCCATTGTCTTTTGTTTCTGTAAATCCAAATTGTTATGTGATGCACTCATAGTTATGATGTCCTGTTTACTGGACATGTGAATTCGGATTGTATGAATTGCAACATTACCGAAAAGGAGGCCATCCAAAATTCTTGGGCCCACATTCATTCACACTCTCTCATGTTCTCACTCTCTTTCACGCTCTCTAAATGTTTCCATACCTTCTCTGCTGACCACTTATGACTCTGGTGAGTACTTCCACATCTTCTTCCGCATCTCCTATCTTCTCTTTTCAGGAAGTTCCCCCAAAATGGTGGCATTTACAGTGACATTGTCCCCGATGCTCCAAACTAGGAAGAGGATGTCACAGAAAGCACCAACTGAGGGCAATATGACACCCTCTCCCGACCCTCCAGTGCCCCCATATTACCCTCAATTCACTAGAGGGCAAAATGACAGCGATTGCAGTAATAATCTCTCCCCAATTGGATTGAAATACTTGGATTGTATAGTATCAAAATATATGATTTGATGGGGTAAATTCAATTGGCCAACTTCAAAGATGTTCCAAGAAGGACATAGAGGCAGGATGGCCAGATGCCAAAATTTTAAGTAAAAAAACTAAGATGTCCCAAATGTGATCGACTTCAAAAAAGAAAACAGCACACTATGTTTTTTCAGGGGGAACCTAGAAGGAAATAATTGTTTTAAATCATTTCTAGTGATGCATTTTTCCCTTACTTTCAAGCAGACAAAAAGCTATGCACTAATGTTATTTTGTAACCTATATATTTCCAAAACACAAAACATGCAGTTCAAGTAAAGATATGTGCGCGATTTCAAATCAAGGTATTTATATGCCCCTTGGATATGCTCCTGCATTCAAATGGAGCTCTAATCTAAATTTGTGAATTTACCAGTATGTGGTTTTCAACTTTGAATGAAAATGATGCAAAGAGCTCTGAATTTTCACCCCAAATTAATGGGCTCACATTCATTCACACGCTCTCATGTTCTCACTCTCATGCTCTCTGAATGTCTCCATACCTTTTCTGCCGACCACTAATGCTTCTGCCAACTACTTCTGCATCTTCTGTCTTCTCTTTTCAGGAACTTCCCCCAAAATGGCGGCGCTTATGGTGACATCCTCCTCGATCCTCCAAATGTTGAAGAGGATGTCACAGAAAGCACCAACTGGGGCAATATGGAGGCACTGGCGGTGACGTCCACTCCCAACCCTCCAGTGCTCCCATATTACCTTCAATTCACTTGAGAGCAAAAGGACGGTGCTTGCAGTGACCTCCTCTCTCCTGATTGGATTTAAATATTTTGATTGTCTAGTATCCCATCAAAATATATGATTTGATTGGGTAAATTGAATTGGCCAATCTCAAAGATGCGCCAATTAGGACATGGGGGCAGGTTGACCAGATGCCAAATTGTTAAAAAATAAAACAGCACAATATGTTCATATTCCTTTAGATGGCCCTAGTGGAGATTAAACCCTCCCAAAAGTATGTACCTGGCATAAATTAGAAACGGCACTAAGGTTATAATCACAGTATCCCGTTTAATGCATTGTTCGTTGGAAGCATCTCTGCATAAAAGTATGATTAATTGACTATACATGTTGATACATATTCATTGTTATCATTATACACAGGGATCATCTCGCATTAAGTGCCCATCTAATAGCAGCATTTATAAAACAATTTATTTATCACTGTATATTAATAGCAGGGAAATGATATGCATGCTTTACTGGAAATACCGGTTTATACAGAAGTAAAGATCAAGTAGAAAGCATGCACTGCACCTCGAGCAATGACTAAATTCAATGGCGTGTTAACGGAAATATATACAGCCAAGAGGGAACTGATATAACTTTCCATAGTGTATGTAATGAAGTGTTTAATCTGCACGGAATGTATCAATTCCAAGATAACCAGATACAGGGAAGCTTCTCAAACTCATTATTTGTATATTAAACATATATAACTCGCCCCCTAAAAAACTAAAGTTAATATTATTAAACTAAGCACCGCAGCCCTCCATTGCAGCTCCCACATGGCCACAAAGCAACATTCTGCAATTGAGTGACACAAAGCATCTTTGGGTAAGGTTGACGGCCATGCCTCTGGTGCCGGGTCCGGACTGGTGCGGACGATGTCAGCAGCTGCCAATCACATCGGTGTGGCTGGATATGAGAGGCCACAGTCTACGTTTTTATATTCCCGCAGTGTGTGCCTGGGCAAATCCAGCTGGTGGCCGCACACTGTAGTACCTGATTGGATGGAGCTGCAGATTGGGTGAGCATGGGGCAATGTCAGCCAGTGTCCCTGTCTGGCCATCTGACATGTTGGGCATATGTAAATTATTTAGATATATGTATCTATCGATCAGCATATAAGTACAAAGTTGTGCAATACAATTTGGAATGCTGAAACTCTCAATTTAGTACGAGTGCACTAAGGCAGGTGCACGGCCCCAAGATTCTTTGATAACAGAGGCACCCAACAAAGTCACGCATGTGTTACATGACTCTGCAGTAGTAGGACAAGAGGGGAGGGAGTGCTATGTAAGCTGTGTCAGGTGCACTGATGATGGGAGAAAGTATGTGTATGTATGTATGTATATTTAAGTGTGTAGCGTTAGAGTGAATGTGTGTGTGTACGTGTATGGTGTTAGCATGTGTAAGCGCACAGTGTTATCATGTATGTTAGCATGTGTGCTTTACTGTATGGTTTTAGATTGTGTGTTAGTGTATGCTGTTGGCATTAGTATGGTGTGTGTTAGTGTATGGTACTAGTGTGTGTGCGTGTGTATGTGTTAGCGTGAGTATATGTTATTTGATGTTAGAGAATGCATTTGTTAGTATATGGTGTTAGCATGCGTGCACTCATGGTATTAGCATGCATGAATGTTTACTGGGAGCAGTGTGTGTTAGTGTGCGGTGTGAGTGGTGTAGGAGAGAGGAGGGAGATAGTATGTGTATGTATATGTAAGGTATAGTGAGTGTATAGTGATTGAGTGTTAGAGTATGTTTACATGTTAGTATGTGTGTGTTTCTTAATTATGGGGGTTTGGGGGAGGGGGTGCAAAAACTCCTTGCCTTATCCAGTCATATCTCTACATAAATCTTGTTTTTGGATAATTACCAATAAATAAGGAATTTCCTCCTTAGGGTTTCAGGAAAAAGGCTTTTTGCCCCTAAACAATTGATCACTGGCAACGTGACAAGTGAGGGATTATTTCTAAATGTTAAAGCTGTAATGTTGTTCTTTTCTTCTTTTCTTTGTAGAAACAAAACTTCTTCCTCTTACTTTCTATTGTCACGACAATCCTGAGGTTAAGGTGCTTTGTTGTTGCCACAACAAAATACTTTTGTGTCTCATCATTGAAAAACAATAAAAAAATAATAATTTTGATTCCCCATTCTTCAATAAAACATTTAAGGAATTCTGAAATGTTTCTCTTATATAAAAAATATATAAAATGTTAGGGGTAAATTTAAATGAAAGACACTCAACAACCTCCTGTTTTGGTTGTGGCCTCTACTGTTTTGTTCCTGCTCTCTGTTGTTCCCTCTGGGTTTTCTGCCCCTTCTATTTCTTTGCCTTTTAAGTTTTGCTCCACAATAACCCTTGTTTTTGAGTTCTCCCAAAGTCTGGACAATATTTGTTAAAAAAAACATTAAAAAATCAGTATTAACTATATATTTATATATATATATATATATATATATATATATATATATATATATACATATATATATATATATATATACCGTAGCTCGAATATAGGCCGCACTTTTTTCCCCGACTTTAAGTCTTTTAAGTGGGGGTGCGGCCTATATTCGGGGTCTAGCGCCCGACGCCCAGGACATGCGCACCGGAAGTTGTATTGCGTAGATGTCCCCCGCCGGCCCCGCAAGACACCCGGCAGTCTGCTCCGGTTAGTCCGGGGAGGGGCAGAGGAGGACAGTGGTAGCATATCTTGGGGAGGGAGGACAGTGGTAGCATATCTCGGGGAGGGAGGACAGTGGTAGCATATCTCGGGGAGGGAGGACAGTGGTAGCATATCTCGGGGAGGGAGGACAGTGGCAGTATATCTCGGGGAGGGAGGACAGTGGCAGCGTATCTCGGGGAGGGAGGACAGTGGTAGCATATCTCGGGGGGGGGGACAGAGTGGCAGCATGTTTTTTTGGTGCTTTTTTAAAGAAAAAAACTTTTTCTTTAAAAAAGCACCAAACTTTTAGGGTGCGGCCTATATACGGGGGCGGCCTATATCCGAGCCAATACGGTATATATACTGAGATAATGCAAGTGATACTGAGATGAATGTAGTATAGAAATGAACTCATGCCAGTGGATTAACTTGCGCTTTAGGCAGTAACGCCCATGCTTTAAGGCAATGTGTTTTTAGATATCAATGTATCTCACACACAATAAGCTTAGAGTTATTGTATTTTGGTACTATGACAGTTATACTACGCTCTCGCTTGGCCACATTCTCCAAACATTAATCCCCTTTCTGCCATTCTGATATGTGACTTGCGTGCTTGTTATGTGGATTATGGTAGAATGTTATACTTCTGGTACACTGGCTCAAATGCATGAAAGGGTGTGAATGTTTCTTCACACCTTCTCCATTGTTATTTAAATAATCTATAACAACTAAATGTTATACTACTTTATTTTTTAAAACTAATAAAGGATTCAAGGTTGTATGTGGCATCTTTGCCCCCAAACAGCATATTGGTGTCATCTTTCTCTTCAAACAGCTTGTCTTTGCCATATTTGCCTCCAAGCAGCTTGGTAGCACCATCTTTGTCCTCATGCAGCTTCTCTGTGCCACATTTTTGCCCAACAGTTTGTTGGTGCCATCTTTGTGCTTTAACAGCTTGTCAGGGCCATCTTTGTCCCCAAAGAGTTTATAATGCCACATTTGTGCCCAAACAGCTGGTAAGCGCTATCTTTACCTCCAAACAGTTTGTCGGTGCCATATTGATCCCCGACCAGCTTGTCAGTGCCATTTGTGTCCCCAAACAGCTTGTAAATGACATTTCTTGTGTCCAAACAGGTTGTCTGTACCATATCTGTCCCCAAGCAGCTTGAATGTGTCACATTTGTGTCCAAACAACTTGTCAGTGCCATATTTGCCTTCAAAATAGCTTGTCAGGGCCATCTTCGTCTCCAAACAGTTTGTCTGTGCCATCTTTGTTCCCAAACAGCTTTTCAATACCATCTTTGTACCCAAACAGCTTGTCAGCACCATCTTTGCCTCCAAACAGCTTGTCAGTGGCATCTGTGTGCCCAAACAGCTTGTAAATGAAATTTTTTGTGTCCCAACGGGTTATCAGTAACATAGTTCCCTCCTCAAGCCGCATTACACTGAATGTGTCAGTGACATCCGGCGCTCTGACTTTACAAAAAGCCCTATGGCAGCAGGTTCAGGATGGCGGCAGTAAAATGAGGAGATGGCAGCCAAATCGGGCAGGGGCAGATCATGCTGTTGAGTGTTCAGGCTCCCCAGTATCCCGCTGCTCAATTATCTGGTTACAGGGGAGATCTTTGATCACGTCAACTGGCCCATTTACAATATGGAGGCTCAGCTGACTCAGCACAGGACCCATAGTCTCTATTAAGGTTACGTGCACCTTTAAGACACTAAGCACATGGATATGCCTTTTAAGGCAGTGCAGACTCTGACAAGGAGAGAGCGGAGGTAATGGGGGCAATGCATCGCTGGAGCCTGATATAATGTATGTGGTACAGCATAAATCCTATTACTATATATTGAGTCAGACACAGATGGTTGTACTGCATAACTAACAATGGCAGCGATACAGCACAGCTCTCATCATTAAATAGCAAGCCAGACACTGAGGATGGTAAACCATATCTCTCATCATTAAATAGTAAGCCAGACACTGAGGGTACTACAGCATATCTCCCATCAATATATACTGAGGATGACAGTGGTACATTATAACTCCCATCAATATATAATGAGCCAGACACTGGTGGTGGTACAGAGTGACTTCTATCAATATATACTGAGCCAGTCATTGACAGTGGTGCATTATAACTCCCATCCCAACACCATCATCATCATTTTCCTTTACATTTTGTGGCTTTTTCACTCTCATTCACTTTTACTCACACTTTCACTCTATCATGCTCTCACACTCTCTCACTCTTTCTCATCCCTTCTCCCACTCTCATTCACTCTGTCATGCTCTCTCACTCTTATCTACTTTCTCGCTTACATTCTGACTCTCTCAATGTCTCCCTTGCTTCTCCTGTCTCCTTTGCCACCACTTTGCTTCTTCTTATATCTCTTCTTGTACTCCTGTCTTCTTTCTTAGTCTGTTTCTTCCTCTATTGTCCGGGCTACTCAGAGCACCTGGGTGCACTGCATCCTGTACACCCGCCTCACCGTGGCTCTACTTCCAGATCTTCCCATTGCTTGACCTATCAGGGTTCTTTTGTTTTTGTGATAAAATTGCACATCCCTCATTTAATTAATTAACTCAAATAATGTTACGAAACTTTTTAACTTATAATTCTTTACAACAAGATCGGCTACCACGTTCCTTTTAAACTAAATTATTTTGTCTTCCACGTAACATCAGATACCTCTTCAGGTTTCACATCATTCCCTCTATTGCAGTACAATAGGCTTAGTATGGATATCTATAAATCTAGGATAGCCAACAGGTTGCTGTTTCGTAATCAGAATTTTCCCAAAAAAGACTAGATCCAGCAGACTAGATTGGGCGAATTGTTCTAATCTGCCTTCAAATGCTTTGTTTTAGTACAATGGAGGAGACATCTCTGAAGTTGTTGCAACACGTTAGCTGGAGAGGTACCGGCTGGCAACCTTGGTATGTTCTAAACTGGTGGAAGAAAAAAGATCAGCTTCGCCCCTTAACTGTCTTTTACACTTTTTCCAGAGCTTTTTAAAGAGTGAATCGAAAAAGTTAAATACATGATGGTGGCAGAGACTGCCCAACTGCCAATTCCAGGTTGCCTATTGCTGCTCCTCGGGATAGCCGTATGCATATCCCACAGTGACTTTAAATTCCTAAATCTGTTTTCAGGGGATACATTATTTCTGGCTATGTTAATGCGGTGCTTATTTTTGTTCAAGAGAACACAGCAGATGAAATGTTACAGAATGGATCGTGGTTTTGGTGAAATCCCTAACAGCTCATTCTCAGAACATAAAGCGTTGGCCTGCAGGCTTGGGTGGCATCAAGAAATTTAACTTATCTGCTGTCTTCGGAGATGATCTTGCCTTAGGATAAGGAACAGACGCAAGAATAGTTTAAAAAAATAGAATATATTTTTTTTTAAACTATTCAAACTATTTTTTTGTACTTAGTTACAAATAGTAATGGAGGTATTTGCAAAATATCTTCAGCAACACTTAAGTTTAAACATATATACATGCTACATCGAAAAAGTAGGGTCTAAAACAAATGGAATGGGGACGTAATCTTAAATCATGTTATATCCGTGTTTATAAGATCAAAGGTCAAGTGCAGGCTTTAGCCATCTAGCGGTGAATCTTTGCAGCATCTTTTAGGGGATTCTGGGGGGTAAATCAGTTTGGCACAAATGCCTGCTTCTTAAGCCAGACAGAGCCTGCCATGATTTGGTCATCTTGAACATCCATAACCAGAAGGACGTTGCCGAGGATGTCCATTCAAAACAAATCACCCCATTAGAGCAATCCTGAACTGGTCATAGGAGAGACGACGCAAACAAATGGTAACTCACTTAGCTAGACCAGCATTGCAAAATAAAGAGTAATCTCATATCCAGACGGCTGATATGCTTTAAAGTTGGAGTTCCACAAGTTGCATTTGGGAAATGTTTGGGTATTCAACCGTACTAGAAACACAATATTTCATTAACAATGAAATATATGAAATAATAATAATAATTTATATTATTAAATATATATATATATATATAAATTGCATTTGTTTGCCAAAGGTGTCAATTACATTTCGTAGATACATTTTAGAACATTATTCAGTGTAAGTTACTTTTATGATTTGGTTCGCAATGTATGGAGAAGTTATGGGGGGTGCACTATTCATACACATATAGAATAAGGTACCTATGAATAGATTACACCTGGCAAGGGTTAAATGGTTGGTCCGCTTTTCTGGCTTAATCTTGCCCCGGGTGTACTGGGTGCATTTGCTTGTGAGTTGTAGATCTATGAATCTTACTTCCCAAACCAGTTTATTAAACAGTAAACTAGTTTAGAACCGGTCAACTGCTTAGTCATCTTACGTAGCAACACCAACCATAATCACTTGGACTCTCTCGTTTTAGAAATATAGAACAATCGGGACAGTCACTTGACTTTCCATTTCTCTGAGATAGTTCTGCAACCAACTGGAACACTTTTGCCAGCCCCTCTTACCATAAACTTGCCAGTGAATCTTCTTATAGACTTTTTTAACCAATGGAAATACAATAGCCACCTCTGGCACCTTTAATGGCAGATTAGGCAGCTGGCTTAATGGGCAGCTTGATAGTTATACACAACTCTTACATTCTTACATCACGTGTAATTATTCTCTTCAGTACATTACAGACGATGCTCTATTACTATTTTTGCTTCGGGCTCTTAAGCTAGGAGTGCCCCTGGACATTAAAAGCACGTTTGTCTAGGCTATGAGTTCCACGAGTAAAAGTAGATAAGATTAGTAGATAAGATGGGAGTCCAACACCTTTGGCTTCAAGAAAGGATTTGTTTTCCCTTTGAGAAGACATTAATGTCTCGGTTGGGAGTTTTTGGTTTTGCCTTCTTCTGGATCAACTAATATGGGTTTGTGGAATGGTTGGACATGATGAGCCATACGGGTTTTTTCAACTTAACTAACTGTATGTATGAGTCTGTTATCTGCGATTGGTCTTCCAGACTATTTATCATATGGACAAGGTTTATATGGCGCACTTCAGCAGGTATGTGGACTGTCCACATCTTCTTGGTCATAATAAAGAATATAAAACAGATGCTGCCATCTCAAGAGAATCCCAAGAAGCGTTTGCTCCATAATGAGATGATTTCCTCTTTAATTACAATGACAAACATTTCAGTTATCCTTAATTGCCTTCTTTAGCCATTGAGTTGGAGGCATGCCCGTATCCTGGTTGGAAGTTGTTTTGGAATCTCTTATATGGGTGTGTGTGGCATGCTTTACATCTGCCAGACGTATATACCTGGCAGAACCTGAGTTCTCGTAGATTATTCAAATCCCTGACAAATGAAGTCCACATGACAGGCGCAATGCCAATAAGATCATCCAACTGTATTACAATAATGAGCCAGAGGTATAGAGAAGTTTTTCAACAACGTGATCCGCTAATTATGTGACGGAACTTATTAAACTTGTTAGCTTAAACTAAGCATGATAACCGATGCGATCTTGATGGCTGGCTGGGGTCCCTGACACTACCACTAAAGTAACATCCCCTGCGTGGTGGGCGCACCACTGGCTAGGGTGAGTGCCACCAGAGCTAGCAGTAACTCAGTTTAAATTCTACACTAATGCCGGCCCTTAGGTCCCCCCCTCTGTCCCCTCCAGCACTGATCTCGACCTGAAACAAAGAAACTTGGGTTATGATCTAAAGCCCTGAGCCCCAAACATCCGTTTCCTGAGCCCAAACATCCGTTTCCTGAGCCTATGACTTTGTCTCTTAATTAATTCCTATTCACTCAAGCAGAGCTGTTACACAAACCAGCCAGATGGTTCGTTTTTCCCTCAGAAATCTTATGGTGCTGCCACAGCCTCAAGGGATTCTGGGTAGGTGCATGCAAAAAAAGGAAAACAGTGATCACCTTTTGCCTCTATATCCACTTTATACACGGATCCCTTGAAAGTAAATCCTCGCTGTACAGGACAGCCTTTAGTCAAAACTTGGGAAAGAGGTGCAGTAACCAGATCACCGCTCATGGACAGCTGTTTATTGTTGACCTTATTTGCATGCTCCTACCCAGAATCCCTTGTGGTTGCGGCAGCACCATAGGATTTCTAAAGGGAAAAACAAGCCTTCTGGTGTCTGTAGATGAGTGTTTAATAATGCTTCTACATACACATAAATTTAGAGGAAGGATTTTCCATCACCTTTACTCACCATAACTTATGTAATGGTATTTCTCGTACTCCCCAAACCTCAAGTATTGGGTCCGTTGTATGACCTTGTACTGATGAGTCTTGTTAAGGCTGAAACAGCCAGGCATTATTGTTATTTGACAAAGTAAGCCATGAGAAGTCTCTGCTGGGCTCTAGCCTTCTGGTAGGATCTGGGTGGTCCCCCACAGAAGTTCAAGGGAGAACTGCTGGGCCCTGACTTTTTGGCAGCATCCAGCCAGCCCCCCACAGAAGCTCAAGAGGGATTGGTGGGCCTTGGCTTCTGGTGGGATCTGGGTGGTCCCCCACTGAAGTTCAAGGGGGGCTGCTGGGCCCAGGCCTTCTGGTGGTATCAGGGCGGTCCCCCACAGAAAAAAAACGCAGCTGTCCATGTGCAGTGATCTGGCTACTGTATCTCTTTCCTGAGTTTTGTCTAAAGGCTGTCCTGTACAGCGGGCGATTACTTTCAAGGGATCCATGAATAAAGTGGATATAGAGGCAAAAGGTGATTATTGTTGACCTTATTTGCATGCGCCTACCCAGAATCCCCTGTGCACCATGAGATTTCTGAGGGAAAAACAACCCTTCTGGCTTGTCTGGTGTCTGTAGATGAGCGTTTAATAATACTTCTTTAAGAGGAAGGATTTTCCGCCACTTTTACCCACCATAGGTTATGTAATGAAAGGAGTAATGACAACTACTTTCGTTCATTGTCTTGGTCATGGAATGAGTCTCTTACACACCCTAGTTGTGCTAAATATCAATGTCATGTAAATGTTAAATGTAAAACATCTTTATCACTTTATTGTCATGTTAAGTCATTTTGGTAATTCTAGTACATTTCTATGTCCATGTTGAATGTAAATAATTAGCTGTTGATAAATGTATACGCAGAACAAAATGTTACGAAGTATAAAAACAACCAATTCATATGATTACATCTTAGGCACCTTCTACAAGGTCCACTATTCTGGGAGAGGAGGGATGAGAGCCGAAGGAGTTAATTAATTAACTAGTTCATTAAATTAATATTAGATCCATACCACAAATGGTCCCATTCATCCAGGATAGGACAGCAACTCTTTTGGGCAATTTAGTAACTTAGCTTCAGGTGTTTTTGATACAGGATTTAGCAGGATCTTGAAATGTGGTCTTTCCAGTGGTCATGAAGTTCAGAGCCAGAGCTAAATTAGTAGAACAGTAATAGCCAGGGGCTTTTCTAACGACCAAAATAAGCCCGGCGTGCATAGACCAGTTGGATTAAACTGCTGCATTTAGGATTTAGGAAACCACAAATCAGTCAAAGCCACCTTAAAGCCACGCTAAAGTAGGCTAATGGTCCAAGAGTTAACACATATTGTGGGGTGTGTTGTCGTCCGCATGTAAACTCCTAATTGATATTCAGAAGATTTATTCGAAGACCGAGTAAGAAGAAAGCTAATTGCACATTGTGCTTAGTACCGTGATACAAGCAGAAGTTTCACCTCTCAGTGGAGTTTTTGAAACAATTTTAAATCTGATTTTTTGATTGATTGATTGATTGATTGATTGATTGATTGATTTATTTATTTATTTATTAAGCATTCATTTATAATACTCATTTCATTGGGTCAGGTACAATTCTTTGTTTAAGTCAATGTGAGAACCACAATTTTTTTTTTTTCTTCAAAAAATGAATTTTGTTTTCTAGCTATATGAAGCAAAAATAATAAATTCCATGAATTTTAAAGAAAAAAAAATACAAAAAAATTATACAAAAAAAACTTAAGATATGCATGTTTATTTTTACAATTAAAAAAGTTATTTGGTTAAAAATGGTGTGTTAAAAAGGTGCAAATTAGCAAATTTATTAAAAAAGATTTAGTGTTTTTGGTCCACGCCGATTTGACATCTCTTTTTTCTTTGTTGCTTAAACCAAAAAAAAAATGATTGAAGAGGCTGTTGGGCATGCGGTGGACGCCTTCGCTTAAAGTCAATTCTTCAGTTCTAATAATGGCGTCATCCAAAAAACCGATTCGGAGAATTGCCAAGTTTCTACCGCTGATTTGCCTTAGAGCCGTGCAATGTTCAGAATGCTACGCTTTGTTCTGCTACAGGTGCCGGAGTGACACAATAACCTGGGGCAGCGGAGTTGGGTAACAATGACTCCACGTCATGTCATTCAATGGGGAATTTATAGGTACGAGGGCATTGGCCACTTGACTCTTTGGGGCATAATTGAAAATAATAATATTGCATAAATGGCCAGCAATAGATAAATCATTGGAATAGCAATATCTAAAAATGTATTCTCTTTTGAGCCATTCTAGGTTTGGAAAAAAATGTATACATCTCTGAACAAGGCTAAGTTGCCGGAAGCTGCCATCTTGTCCTTTAATAGCCTTCATGCTAAGAAAAAACCCTTTTGTGCTGAGTTGCACAATAAACATAAATACTTCAATGCCTATGATAGCTGAGAGGTCCTTTTATATTTTAGTTAGGTCTCCTTTTCTGCAAAGTCCTCCTTATGCCATATATATGTATTAGAGACCCATCTATAACAAGAGCAGCCATCCCAACTTTCTGTTCCCAGAATCCGCAGAATGAATTATCTCCGTTAAGTGATCGCTCCCCTATCGTTAAGCTCCTGATAGTTGGTGATTGGCGAAGGCGGTGTATGCAAAGGCAGAGGAGGGAGAAGGAAGAGAACATAAGGACAAGCAATTAAATAGACCAATGCGTGGTTTGCCACTGTTTGCCACATATCTCCGATTGACTGATGTCACATAGTGCGCTGCTGTTACACTGATTGAAATGTTCAGGCAGCCATTTTGAAAGTTTGGGGAAGGGAAAGACGTTAGGACAGAAAATTGATCAGATGGTGCAGTTCTCATTAGGTGAAACCGCAAAAGAAAATAATGGGTTTCCAGCACAAGGAACAAGATGAAAAAAAAATAAAATAAAAAAGTTCCCCTGTAAGTTAAAAAAAAAAAAGTGTAAAAAAAGTAAACAAAAAAAACAAATAAAAAAAAGCGTATTTTAATTACTGATTCTTTAAACCAAGCATGAAACATCTGACAGTTCTTTAAAAGGAACATTAAAACACAAAACAAATAATAAATAATGGCTTTATCCAGTAACGTAATCAGCTCCATACCTCTTAGAAAGCTGTAACTGAGCAGGATAGCGGTGGTGAAAGGTGCATGTTTTAGAAATTTGAATAAGAAAGCTAATTTGTTGCGGCTCGTTAATGTATAATGATCTGTCGCATATACGGTAACTGCGTTCACTCGCACCTAATCCCGCAACGATTTGTTTCCAACGCGGTGATTACTAAACCATAAATCAACACGCTCATTTTATGCGACTTACTCACATGTCACATTGTAGCAAAACTAGTTAAATGGCTCTGATTTAATACACTGAATTCCACCTAAAAATGAAAAAAAACCAGTAATTTCTCCTATTTTTAGGATGATATATATCACTCTGTCAGTACCCTAAACATAAATACTGAATGCTTTTGTTCTTTTTTAAGCCATTTTTACCATATTAAGTGTTTGATTAAGTTCTGTCTTCCAAGTTGGCTGAACCCACACGGATTATACATCTTTTTAGTTATTTTTTTAATTTTATTATTTATTTATTTATTTCAGGTGGAGGGATCCAGGCACGTGCTTTCATTTGAAACCATAAAATACCATTACATAAGTTATGGTGGGTAAAGGTGATGGAAACCCCTTCCACTTAAATTTAAGGGGGTAGTAGAAGTATTATTAAACACTCATCTACAGACAGCAGACAAGCCAGAAGGTTTGTTTTTCCATTAAAAATCTCATGGTGCTGCCACAACCACAAGGGATTCTGGGTAGGCGCATGCAAATAAGGTCAACAATTATCACCTTTTGCCTCTATATCCACTTTATACATGGAACCATTGAAAGTAATTGCCCGCTGTACAGGACAGCCTTTAGACAAAACTTGGGTAAGAGGAGGTGCAATAGCCAGATCCCCGCTCATGGACAGCTGTTTCACATGCAATAAGGTTAACAATTATCACACTTTGCATATGCCTACCCAGAATCCCTTGTGGTTGTGGCAGCACCATGAGATTTCTGAGAGAAAAACAAGCCTTCTGGCTTGTCTGGTGTCTGTAGATGAGTGTTTAATAATACTTCTACATACCCCTAAATTTTTGTGGAAGGATTTTCCATCACTTTTACCCACCATAACTTATATAATGTCGTTTCTCGTACTACCCCAAGCCTCAAGATGAAAACTGGATTCATCACCTCTGGCTGATGACTCCTAGTAAGGATGAAGTTTAGAGAGGCTGTGCTGCATGTTTATGGTTTCTGGAGCTTGGGTTGAGCTCATTGATACCAGTAGGGCCCTCTGAGGGATTGCTGTGTTCAGCTCTTCATCCATGCTTTCTGCCTGGGCACCTGTGGTAAAGCTGGGCCTAGTAACTGTTCAGGTAGGCTGCATTTTCCTGGCTGGGGTGATTAAAGGCTAGCAGGGCTTGAAGGGACCCATTGCACACAGCTTTCTGACTTAGGTGAATATTAAAGAAAGCTGGGGTCCTGAGCTTTCTTGGTGTAAAATAAGAAGTGTAAAAAGAGATTGAAGAAAAAAAAAGCTGTCTTTGGCCAAGATCAAGTGTGGTATCCTGAGGGCAGGAGGGGGAAAAGCTAGATCCTCTGGCCTTAGGGCTGAGTTAGCATGGAGCCTGAGGTATGTATTTGAGCCCCAGCTTGTAGTATGCTGGGTTGCTTTCCATGGTCTGCTCTTTCCACCTGTGGATGTGAAACACGATGACGCACTGAAGGCCTCGTTACTGGAGCACTTCCCTTTACTTGACCTTTATGGGCTTGACAGCGGACACATTTTTTTGATTTTGGCCAAAGAAGGATGGCTGAGCACCTTATTTATTTATTTATTGGGCTTCCACATCACGATTTCTTTGAGCACAGCGAGGATTTGATTTTGATTTTTGGATCACAGGCTTTGCACTTCGTATGAGCCCTGCACCCCAGCAGTGGATCTGGACTTTTTTGTCCTGGTAGGTAGAGGTAGTGCGATGCCTTCTAGTCTCTACCTCTCCCGTACAGCGGTCCTCCTTTTCGGAGGTGAACCAGAAGATCCGACCCTCCTGCAGGTCTTATGGCCGGGGAGGGAAGGAATTGTGTCTGACATCTCCCCACAAGGAAAGTCAGACGAAGACTTGAAGTTTCTGGCTTCTGCTGCTCTTATGCACAGAATGCACGCACCTGAAAAGCACGACACCTCGGGCTTCCAAAAAAAAAAAAAAAAAAAAAAAAACCAATTTAAAAAAAAAAAAAAAAAAAAAAAACAATTAAAAAAAAAAAAAAAAAAAAAAAAAACAATTTAAAAAAATGATTCTGGCTTAAGGGGATTGGCGGTAGTATACAGGAGAGGGGGCTATAATATTTACATGTGGTGCTAGGGCCTTTTTTATTACAATTTTGTTAAATTATTGAAATCTGTGCAGTGTGGATGGGGATCCCTTTACATCTTATGTATGCCAGTGATGTCACAATGATTGTGTTGTTTATTTTTCATTTTATTTTTTTTCTATTTTTTCTATTTTGTTGTTTTTCACGGAAACCTTGACTTGTTATTATTTAACGATTTTAACGATATACTCAACTGAAGCACCTGCATTCAAGCAGGGATATCAACCATAACACACTGATAGCAAAAACACACTGTAGAATAGCTAGGAGTCAGTTCCAGACTGTGTGGCCCTGAGAACCTGCCCCTTCACCCTGAGATTGGGGCAAAGTCTGAGAGTTCCCAGATATGCTGTTTAGCCAATGCCAGAATACGCTGCTGCCCATACTCTTAACACAATAAATGTGCTATGCTAGAATCAGTTCTATTGTCATGACTTTCAATCCAGGACAATAGAAAAAAAAAATAATTCAGAGAAATAATGCAGAAAATGGGCCAATAGCTGCCGGCAACATCCTTATGACTCACGGTCATGCCAAGCCTCCGGGGCAGGTACAACCTATTTATCAGAATTCAGAACATTCCGAATACAATACAAAAGGCATACATACGCCTATCGCAATGTATCTTTTTTGGCATGAAAAAGATAATTTAATGTCACTAACTATATGTTCAGAATCTAGACAGGTAAAGCTGGGAACACATTGATCTTTTATTATTATTATTATTTATTATTATTATTATTACCTTTGTTGATTTAAATTGTAGCCTGTTCCGCAGCACAGTGGTAAAACTTTACAGTAAGTTATGAAATTGGTGTCAATGTTAACAAATGATCTATAGAATACTATAATATGACATAAAAGATTATGCAAGGGAAACACAAGGTGAAGAAACACAATGCACGATGCTGGTTTTATTTAGAATACAACTTAATGGGATCCCGTTTTAATCATTGAAGACTGCATGGAACTCTAATGTCAGAAGCTGGATCTGAAGAAGGATGGGATGGCGCCAAAGATCTCAGCTGGGTGATGGTCACATATGGAAGGAGGTTTTGAGTAGAAGGAGTACCCGAAGCAATTGCTCCAGGGCCCTGGCGTTCAGACAGGTCTATACCTTTTATTAATTCCACAAAGTGGCGAGCCGATCGGGGCCCGCAGCATGCAGCATTTTTCCTCCAAGACTGGCACTGCGTGTTGAGAAGTGATGCCATTTCTGGGGACGCAACACAATAAGAGAGCTAGAAACCGCAGGGCCCTGGGGCGAAAATTGCCCTGGGGCCCCCAACTTCACTACTTGTCTGTGCCCCCCCTTCCAACATATAATCTGGCACACATATGTAAACACACTTACACAAATTACACACAACTACTCAGTAACACACGTACACAATCATTCTAACACACACGCCATTTCACCCACTTACACATACCGTATTTGCCCGAATATAGGCCTATATTCGGGGTTTAGCGCAGGAATCCTCAATTCGTATCGCCCGACGCAGTTCTGGGCGCCGGGGAGGCAGCAGGGTTAGGATCCAGATCCCCCGCAGCACTGCAGGGGAACTGGATGTCCTGTACAGCAGACAATTACGTTCAAGGGATCCATGTATAAAGGCAATGGATATAGAGGCAAAAGGTGATAATTGTTAATCTTATTTGCATGTGCCTACCCAGAATCCCTTGTGGTTGTGGCAGCACCATGAGATTCCTGAGGGAAAAACAAGCTTTCTGGCCTGTCTGGTGTCGTAGATGAGTTTTTAATAATGCTTCTACTACACCTTTAATTCTAGTGGAAGGGTTTTCCATCACATTTACTCACCATAACTTATGTAATGGTATTTCTCTTGCTACCCCAAGCCTCAAGTATTAAGCCAGTATCACATGGTGATCTGATGACTGTAGCTCTGCCTGCTTCTTGGGCTTTTGGCTAAGCTGTACAGTAGTGCCCTTAGGGAAGAGGAGAGGGGAAAAAAGCCAAAGCTGTCCATGAGCGGTGATCTGACTACAGCACCTCTTCCAGAGTTTTGTCTAAGGGCTGTTCTATACAGCGGGCAATTACTTTCAAGGGATCCATGTATAAAGTAGATATAGAGGCAAAGGGTGATATTTTGCTAACCTTATTTGCATGCACCTACCCAGAATCCCTTGTGGTTGTGGCTGCGCCATATTTTCCTAATTTATTCACATCCAATGTACCCCAATAAAATTATATTGTTATATTATTATAACATATACCTATAGGAAAGTAGGCGGAAAGTAGCACTTGTGCTGTGAAACAATGATAATGTTGAGTGTTGCGATTTTCAAAAGGAACACTTGGCTGCCACAGGTGTTCATGTGAGGAGGACAGATGTGCCGGGAATTAAAAGCTGATGGTTGCCGGTAAATATAAGTCATAGTCCGAAACCTTTGCTGATAGGCGGTGGTCAGGGACAGGTGTGATTGTAGGTATTTAATGCCTCAAGGGTTTAATTATACACATTGATACAAAAAATACACACATTTGTTCATTTTGATCATTTAAAAAAATAATAATAATAACGCGAGCAGAGCCTGTGCTCCGGCACCTAACATTATGTAACTTTATGATAATTCTGTGCCCCGTAGATAATTCTGTTCAACATCTTTATAACGATGATGGATGCCACCTAGTGGCAGGTGCTGTGTACTGCATGTGTGAATCGTTTACATGGTTTATGTTTGATACCTGATAGCCCTGATGCTGTCATTCCTTTTGTTTCACATTTTTATTGTTAGTATTGATAAAATAAAATTTTTATTTAATTTTTAAATTAGTCATATTTATATTTCCAAGCTCTGACACCAGGCCCAGTGTCCTGCCCTACGGCCACTCATGTCCAGCCGGCGGCCACATTTGCGTCATTAGGTGGGCCCCAGCCTTAAAGCGCAGGGGCCAAATTGTCATTCCTAGTCTGGCCCTTTCCGTCATCCATCAAATGTCTTCATTCCCATGATCCCTTGCTAAAGACTTTATTGAAATCCTACTGTCAGCAAGCAGGAAGCTGTAATACGCTTCCCGGAATTTACCGCCATCGGTTTAGCAGGCTGCGCATGAGCCCTTATTTAGCACTAGAGATTGCTTACAGCCGTGTAGTTCCCTTAAAAGTGATGTTAAGAATGCACAGCAAGATGGCAGCTCCCGCCTACAACAAAACATAAACATTACTATAGGGGAAATCATATAATACGGACACAGTTTACAGGCAGAGGTGTTAATAAGGGGTTGTTAATTTCTTTGCCATGTCCAGGGGGCGCTGCAGCTCCTCTCCTGCAAAGCCAGAAGCAGGCTTTCCATTGCACCTCTGCTCAATGGGCCTGTTACCTAGGTGATCATTGATCTCCCCAGCTGGCCCATTCATGTTATAAAGACTGTGTCACATGTCCTTAAGAGGTGGAGCCCCAGAATATGATGTTGTTGCCACAGGTGCAAGGGGGCATAACGTGAATGGGGTCTGTAGTGAGGAATAGGGCTGATTCAAGTCAATGGAGGATGCAATACTCTCTCTTAACACTTGGGGTCGCTGGTGCTCTATGCTATAGATACACAAGTAATGTTTTCCCACAGGCTGCACTCTTTGCATCTCAAGGGGATGGATAGTAATTTTCACTATATACCATCCTGGCACCAAAAGGGTGCTTGGCAATGATGTATACCAGCCTAGGAGGGACCGACTAGGCCTAGGGTGGCATGGTCTTGGGGAGTGGTAGTCCACCTGTTGCAAAACTGGGGGACGGATTGCCCTTTTGGGTGTTCTACTTCTCAGCTGTACTGCTGTTTAATTGGCTAGTTATAAGGTATATCTGTGATTTACATTACTGCTGCTGTGCCGAGCTGACACAGCATCCATAGGATGTAGTATAAGCGCAACACCGGGATATGAAAGATGGAGAGGGCAGCTTGGGGTGCTACCCAGGGTCAGGTCTAGGCCAGCACTCAAGGTAAATATTCTTATTATCTTTTATTTATAAAGCGCCAACAATTTAGGTGCATGCATGATCCTCACCCCCCTTTACCTGGGGTATTTAGAGGTAGGGGAGGTATGGATTATAAGGACAGGGAAGGGGAGGGAAAGAGAGACGGAAGCGAGGGAAGGGGACCCTGCCTCTCCAAATGCTTTCTTGCATGCATGCCTCCAAGGGTCTTTTGATTATTTCTTTACCCTTTATTCCAGTGTCACATGTCCTAAAGAGGTGGAGCCCCAGAATATGATGTTATTACCACAGCTGCAAGGGGGCATAACGTGAATGGGGTCTGTAGTGAGGAATAGGGCCAGTTCAACTCAATGGAGGATGCAATACTCTCTCTTAACACTTGGGGCCGCTGGTGTTCTATGCTATAGATACACACTTCCGCACAACCAGGAGCTATTTCATGATCTGCTGCCATCAAGTGCTGATGTAATTACTAATTTATTTATGTTACATTTTTTTTTTAGTTTTTTTTTTGGATTGGCCCTCTTGTCTCAGCTGAAGATGAGGAATTTGCAGGGCGTTGCCGGATGGGCCCTGAAAAGGTAGGAAAAAAAAAAGTAATGTTTACCTACAGGATGCACCCTTTGCATCTCAAGGGGATGGATAGTAATTTTCACTATATAAAGGGATGGGTTATAGGGACAGAGAAGGGGAGGGAAAGAGAGACGGAAGCGAGGGAAGGGGACCCTGCCTCTCCAAATGGTTTCTTGCATGCATGCCTCCAAAGGTCTTTTAATTCTTTTTTTACCCTTTATTCCAGAAGGAGCCGGGAGGAAGAAACAATGACTTTAAATCCAGAACAACAGAAAAAAATAAATAATTCCGAGAAATAATTCAGAAAATGGGCAGATAGCTGTCGGCAACATCCTTATGACTCACGGTCATCATGCCAAGCCACAACCTATTTATTGTCAAGTACAACCTATTTATCAGAATTCAGAACATTCTGAATTCCTTTACCTTGGGTATTTAGAGGTAGGGGAGGTAGGTGGGCTTTTGTATTTATCTTTTAAAGTTTAGTTCACTCATTTATTTTTTTATACTCACCACCACCTTCATCACGAACGGCAGGGATGGATTATAGGGAAGGGGACCCTGCCTTGCCGAATGGTTTCTTGCATACATGCCTCCAAGGGTCTTTTAATTATTTTTTTACGCTTTATTCCAGCAGGAACATGGAGGAAGAGCCCATGCAAAGATTGTCACTATTAGGGGCTTCCCAGAATCCACATTTTGCTTCTTTAAAAAAAAATATATATATATACTTTCAGATTTTTTTAACCAACTTCTAAAAAAAAAAAAAATTCAGGAGGTGATGTTTTATTATTCATTTTGTATGTTTCAGGTGACAACATGCAAGTCTTCATTCGCTTCACAAGCCCTCGCTTAGAACTTTAAAAAAAAGTCAAAGCCATTGGCATGTACTCACAAATATCTGCTTTGCGAGAATGTGAGGGCATGACATCTTCACTGAGTCCAGTCTGTTGAGTAAAGGGGTTAATTGGGGCAATTATCAGAGAATGTTAAATGGAAAGACTGAAATGAAAAATATGCAATTTTGTATTTGCTTAGCATCTTAGAGAGCGCAATGTCGTCTGTGTGGAGCGGTGCATTAAAGAGGATCAGAATTCAGGTTCGTTTCTTGTGAATATGACATGTTGTTAAAATTCCATACTGCATTCCTGGGTGGTATTCCTGTTCTCGCTATACCTGCTTGTTTACTGGAAACTATCCACCCCCATCCACGTAGACAATAGGATAAAATGTTGAACCACTGCAGAAATTCTGTGGGTAGTTTATGAGGAATGAAGGGTTAAGCAGACCAGGGCAGAAATGTGAGAATCCACCACATCCCTGACTTCATCTGCCTAAATAGGAGTTAGTAATATGATTTACACCGGTACTGTAATCATGCAATACAATGTAGCAAAATAAATTGTTAATTGTCGGTCAGAAATAACTCATCGCGCATCTCCACTTGGGAGCATCTCAAGTTTTAGCTCTCTTGTGGGATTACAGAGGAAAATGACCCCTTAATGACCAATGACGTGTCAGACACGTCATGTAAAAAACAGGCAGTTAACGAAAGCCTGGTGAAATTAGTGCATGGAAAGAGTTAAAATACTAGTTTGAGGGGGTAACTATTTGGGACCTTCAAAGGTGTCCCAAATAGAAAAAATCGTTTTCAAGTAGCAATACTCTTCTTCTACTTATTGCCCAATCGTGCAAAAAAACAACAACAACAACAAAAAAAACATAAAAATATTTTGTATTTCTAAACTCAGGATAAATATTATAATCTCCTTTTTTTTTTACATTAGCTTTTGTAGATGAGTAAAATATTTTTCAAATAAAAGTCATAAAACGCGTCATTTTTTTAATTTTTCACTATATTTTACTGTATTATTTTCTTCTCGTTTAGTAAATGAGAAGAAAATTAGGAGCGCCGCAGAAACCATTACGCGAAGGGTGCAAAAAGAAAAAAAACAAAAAAAAAAACAGTTCTGTTCTGTTCTCAAGGGGATAAGGTTTGAGTCTTTACAGCAGGAAAACCAAGTCTGACCTGCTGTCAAATTCTATATTTCTGTAGGGGAATTTTTGGAGAATATTGGGTACCCACAACAAGAACGTCAAGTGATGGAAGTGCTCCTGTGCGGAGCTAGACGAAACATTTTTCTCAACTAAAAATGATAAAAAGTCCTTGAAAAATGCTTTTTTTTTTTTGCAATTGAATATCAGGTATAAAAACAATTTGGGGGTCTAGACTGTGACTGCTTACGCAAAGAGTTACATAAGAAAGTAACTATCTTAGAGTTATCTAAATGGATACATTTTACACAAAAGTTCTACAAAATAAATAAAAAAAACTCTTTAGACAAGAATTCCTACTATTATTCATCACTTAATATTTATTTAGGTTTTTTTTCTTGTTTTTTTTTTCCCTCTGGAAAATGGGTAATATGTTAAGAAAAAAAAAACACTATTCTGATTTTTTTTTTTTTTATGGTAAAACAATACTTTTGTAAGCTGCTGAATTTTCCTTTCCATTTGTAAATAATTTTCCTACAAAATAAACCATTTTAAGAAAAAAAAAAAAATATAAGAGAAATATAGAGCCGCGTATAACTATGCCTTTAATATGCCTCCTTGAGAAACAGATAAAAATCTCTCCTTCGGAAAGGAATTTGTACGTTTCATTTAAGTACGTCTACGCTTATTAGACCCCACCTGTGCTGCCGACACCCTACGGCACACCGGGTCATGCGACCGGTTTCTGATTTTTTTCCACTGACTCATTAGGATTGACATAATAACAGAAACAAAACAAAAAAAAAAAAAAGGTGAAAAAATCAGAATAAAAAGGTCATCGCTCCAACAGCGTTTAACCGGCGTCGCGTTTTAGTTTTTTTTTTGCACTCTTTGCATTGTTTGTTTTTAACTTTGGGTTGTTTCAAAAACACGAGAAGCGCTCCCTGTTTTGTGCAGACAGGCATCACGAGAAACAGGGTTATTCCACCTGAAACCGTAAAAAAAAAAAAAAAGTTTTATTTTGTGATCACGAGTTTGGCCTACGAGAAAAAAAGAAGCTATTTTAAAGTAAGATGAGAGCTGCCGTCATTACTCACTGGAGATGGATCAAAGCATACGGACACCGATATAACTAATTCCCCCGACGCAACTCATGTCTGTTTCTAAATTTAAAAGACACCCTTAGGCAGCTACTTGATGACGTTCTCGCCCATGGGTTCTCAGGAAACAAAACTGTTTGATATTTTTATTTGTTGAATGTTCTGTTGCTCCAGTTTTGTTATCAAGTCTGTTGAGAACTTGTGGCCAGCTTATCATCTCTGGTATCGATTCATTAAGTTTCTTAAATATACCAAAGTGTTGTTACAAGTGTTGCATGGTCTAGACTCATGGTCCTCCAAGTCAGTATTTGGAGCAACTACACATTCAAATTGTGCACTGAATTCCATTAAAAAAAAAATTCTTATAATGTATGACATTTTGATTTAATTACTGTACGTGTGTGGCTGAGTGGGTTGTTGAGATTACTGCATGTGTTGGTCTGTCTGAAAATCATATACTGTTTGAGTGTGCGTCAGTGCTGTTTTCATTGTGTTTGAGTGTACGTCAATGCTGTATACTGTTTTCATTGTGTTTGAGTGTGCGTCAGTGCTGTATTCATTGTGTTTGAGTGTGCGTCAGTGCTGTTTTCATTGTGTTTGAGTGTACGTCAATGCTGTATACTGTTTTCATTGTGTTTGAGTGTGCGTCAGTGCTGTATTCATTGTGTTTGAGTGTGCGTCGGTGCGGTATACTGTTTTCATTGTGTTTGAGTGTGCGTCGGTGCGGTATACTGTTTTCATTGTGTTTGAGTGTGCGTCGGTGCTGTATACTCTTTTCATTGTGTTTGAGTGTGCGTCAGTGCTGTATATTTTTTTTGTGTTTGCGATGGATCTGACAAAATTCACCGCTTGTTAATTATTTTCAGATCAAATTTGCTTAAATTTAATACCCCCCTCTTTTAAAAAATGGCAAGCTTGAAATTGGAAACATGCAAGAAATCGACTATTGTTGGGGTCTTTTTGCCCGCTTTTTTTCTCATATTGAATTATAGCGTATCGGAATAATAATGGTTTCAGATGAAAGCCTTGGTTGTTCTTAAAAAAAAACAAAAAACAATATATTGTTCTTTGAGTACAAAAAACTCCCACTTAGACAAAGACATAACAAAAATGGTGAAACCCATTGAGTCATCAAGAGTAGACTAGTGTAAAATACCTGTGTTCTTAAGGGGTTAAATAGTCCCTTTCATGCCCCTCGTAAAGGGCTCTAAAAATAAAAATAGTGTAATGTGCAGACCCTCCAGAACTTTATGATATCCCAACCCACCGAAGTCCTCGATGCCCGCATTTCATGGAACCTGCCCTCATCGAAGACACATTGGTCGTCAACATTCTAGATTAGTGCGTCTTGCTAAGAGTAACAAAGTCCAGGAGGGAAATGTATTATCTGAGATCACATTTTATGTTCATACAAATGACATTTAAAAGAGACTTGTTCGGCCAAACACCAGTTGATGAACTCTGCCTCAAGCCCTACAAGCCTTACATCGAGCATCGCTAGAACTCACACCTTGCCGTCCAGCCTGGGTGATAACGTAGGACGGGGTCAGAGGGTTACATTTTGAATTCCTGTTATGTATTGA
Source organism: Spea bombifrons (assembly GCF_027358695.1). Lineage (NCBI taxonomy): Eukaryota > Metazoa > Chordata > Amphibia > Anura > Pelobatidae > Spea > Spea bombifrons. The sequence continues at coordinate 43,661,350 of NC_071093.1, forward strand.
GCTGTAACCAGCCTGTCCAGTTTGCCATGTACTGGAAAGACCAGTCTGTAGACATCATTACCACCGAATGTGGAGGAAAGAGCTTCGGTCATCTGGATAGGACCAAGAATTAGGGTCTTCTTCTAGAAAGAATAGGCAAATGCAATGGGGGGGGGTCCAATACCACTGCGTTGTTCTATTGAGATCTCATCATAACAGATGAGGAATTAGTAAAAAATATCTTTTTTTTTTGTCTCTTCCCACTTCCCCCAAAATCTGGAGCATTGAAACCCAGTCTGTCCTCCTGAAATAGTCCATAAAGTGTGGAGATCCCTTCCTCTGCTGGGCTGCTTTCCATGGAACCACTTGGTGACTTGGAACGTAAGATTCCCATGACGGGCTACGTTTTAGTTCGAGATGCTCACACTGTGTTTAGGAAGAGACGTATCGAGCCCTTCAGATTTCATAGGTTATGGAAAATGTCTTCTGACAACACCTCCGCAGAGTAAATTTTATGTTGTGTTTTAGGTTATTTTGTGTTCAAATCCAAATCTAAAAATATACTGTATTGACTTTGAAGACGCTGATGGAATGATGGCATTTGAGTCATTTATAAATACTCCGGGCTATGGCGTCACAGAGGTGAGATCATGGAGAGAGCTGAGATAGGGGTTTGGTTTGGCGTCTCGGCTTCAAAATCCAAGAAAATGAAAGCAATACCGTTAAAAAAAACATGAATTCTTGTTTCATTCATCGTTCTACTCGACTTTGATTCTTCCCACACCTCGCCCAAGCGCGTCCAAGTGATGGACGTTAAGCCAGGTGAGATGGTCCACCATTAGTCCCATAAAGGGCGTTCCATGATCTCTCATACGCATCTAATAATGAGAAGAGTTGACCGAGGCCGGGCGCTTGGCTTACAAGACGTAGGCTTTTTTTTTTTGGTCTTTCGCAACGTGACTTAGGACCCCGAAATGGAACATTCCTTTCTGTTGATGCTCATCTACGGAAGGAAGGGCAAGGTGTGTTTGACGTTCAGGTTTCACATCGTAGTGACAGCCGCTGCAACCCCACCCTGCTATATTACCTGCAAATCCATTGCTTGCAGCAGCCAGTATCTACATCATCCGGCTGGCAGCTGCGGGACAGGTATGCTTGATGCATGATGAGGTTATTTACCAAAAGCCCTAGGTTTAAAACCTTTTTTTTTCTTTATAGCTACAAAATAGAAAATATCATTTCATTAGAATTTTTTTACTATGATTTTTTTTTTTGTATTGTACAATTTTTAAATTTTTTTTATGTATGAGAGGGGGGGATGGGAGAGAGACGTTTAAATACATAAAGGGGTTTAACAAACAACAAGAGACCGGAATCTAAAACTAGAGGGTCAGAGGCTTACATGGAATAGAATAAAACAATTTTTTTACTGAGAGGGTGATGGATAAGTGGAACAGCTTCCCAGCAGAAGAGGCTAATACAGTGAGGAAACATCAGGAAAAGGGGTCTTATCTGCGATCAAATTATTTGTTTCTATATTATTGGATTTTGTGTTTCTCAGTCTTTTTAAAATAACACAGATAACACCTTTTCTATATCCAGTGTACCCTGTTTTAAGTGGGTTTTTTTATTATTATTAATATTTTTTAATTACATTATATTTATAAGAACCTTTCCAGTTTACTGTTTCCATTTTGCATATGCGTTAGTTTGGTCCTGGAATGAAATGACAATTTTAAACAAATATGAAATATGAAAAATAAGAAGATAACAAAAATATACAAATGGGGTGACTGCTGAAAATCCAGGTCTTTATCTGTATTCAAATATATATATATATATATTTTGTCTGGATTTTAAGTACAATCTCTGCATCAATTTCCTTAGTGATTTGAGTGGGTAGTAGATAAAGGGAACAGCCTACCAGCAGAAGTGGTAGATGACAATACAGTGAGGGGATTTACACATGCATGAGATAGGTATTGGGCTCCCGAATCTAAGACGAGACCAACGACTGATTAAGGTTTGAGTCTTTACAGCAGGAGAAACGGGCAGACTAGACGGGGGCCGAATGGGGCCGATCTGCTATCTCATGTTTCTTTGTTTGCCGTAACATTGAATAGCTCCAACATACTTTAAAAAACCTGAAAAAAACAGCTATGTAGAAATTGTTCCCAAATTATATGAAATTTTATACAGAAATATCTGGTTGCTATAATTCCGTTTTCTTTCATATTTCTGGTGTGAGACCGGATATTTAAATGTTTTCTCCCAAAAGAATGGGAAATTAACTCTACCCCTCTGCTTTACAAATAATACCTATTATTCTATCTATTTCTATCTAGTATTATATCTATGTATATTATTATATCTATTATTCTATCTATTTCTATCTATTATTATATCTATTTATATTATTCTATCTATTATTCTATCTATTTATATTATTCTATCTATTATTCTATCTATTTCTATCTATTATTATATAAATTGTTATATCTAGTTCTATCTATTATTATTCTATCTATTTCTATCTACTATTATATCTATTTTGTTTTGTTTTTCATAGACGTGCCAGACGGTTACAACAATGGAAAATACACTACAGTTATTGGTGATGCATCTTGTGATTGGTAAGTCTTCTCTGAAATTCAATATATATATATAATAGATAGATAGATAGATAGATAGATAGATAGATAGATAGATAGATAGATAGATAGATAGATAGATAGATAGATAGACAGATTAGATAGATACATAGATAGATAGATAGATAGATTAGATAGATAAATATATATATAATGTTCCAAATGACAGATAGGAGCTCAGAAAAATAATAACTAGTAAGCAGGTCGCTTGGTCCATTTTGGCCCCCCTCATTGGCTCTCATGGCCAGCTACCCTTTCTACTACCTGAGCCTGGTTGTCTTAATGCAAGCAGGGGTTGGGGCAGTCAGAGCCTCATGGGGCAAAGTGGTGGAAGATAGCATGGGGTGGGATGGAGCAGGAGGTTTGTACTGGGCCCCAAGATATCTGATGGCGGCCCTGGGTTAACTCATTGAATTTATGTAGATAATACTAGGGTTTAAAGGTTTTGGGCAATTTGTGAGGCTATTTGTAATCGTTGTTGATAATTTGAACCTTTAATTCTGTGCAGGGCTTCTTGTCTTCTCATCCGCTGCCAATGCAGTAAGTACCGATTCTCTAATCCAATTGTTACAGTAATTCAGCTGTATGAGACATTGCGATAAACTACAACACCGAACATCCTCAGGCAGCGGGTTCTAGTCAAATGGACTGACTGAGACCCAACATGGTTGTAGTTCAACATTGGCCTGCTAATTCCACCAATATTCTGAGCTGGAACAGGCATTTTCTCACTTGTGGGACATCGTAGGGACTTAGAAAAAACATTCATCCTTCGAGCTCTTTTGGCCGGTCTGACCAGAAGATAACCTAGAACTTTGGTGGCCATCAAAATCCAATTTGGCCAAATCTCGGCTGAGCCTGTACTCGGCTGGAACTCATTTTTAAGCATGCAGACCATGCAGCAATATATTCACAGCTAATTACACTCAACGTTAACCTTAAATTACAGAAAATGGGATATTATTTATATTTAGGAAAAAGTTTGTTTCAAAAAATTACCATTTTTGAGTTTGTGGTCACTAAATCCAGCATATCTTCTCATTTCTCTCCACAGTGTAATATATCGGCTATAAACGGTAGGTATATTCTGCATTGTAAAATTAGCATTAAGAAGTTTTGAGATCACATTTTGAATATTACTAACTACGCATTTATGTCCCTTCCTACAGAAACAGAAGCATGCCAAAGTGCAGGAGGGTAAGGTTCTTCTTCTCGCTAGGTCCAACTTACCTGATGTCTAGACCAAGGGTAGGATAGGAGTTTTTGTAGCGCCAACAACCACCCAACTGCCCCACAAGGATAGCTCTAGGGCTTCCAACGCACTTGGTGAACTGTGCCTCCAGCACCCATGCTACATACAATAGCTTGCCATATTGGGCCAAATCTAGTGGTGGCAAAGTCAACTTGGAATTCCGTTTCACATTTTTTAAAGATGGATCCCTTATGGAAATACATACCTTTAATAGCCCCAAAATATGAAATTTATTTCTTTCCCCAAGTCATCTATAAATGCATCAAGGCATGATAAGTATCCTTTCAGGTTCTAAAGCTACCATTAAAAGCGTCGCCCGGCCAAATCACTTAACATAATTCTTCTGAAATCTTACACTGTCACATTCTGTTTACTCAACGGCTAATGTTGTTGTCGAATTCTTTGGGCTGGGTGAGTCTCTGCCTGTAAAGTCAGTAATCTTGAGCTGCCCAAGGTCATGACGAGTTGGTGGAAAGAAATGTAAACATGATTTGCACGTATATATCTGAGTTCATTTCTTAGTGTCGCAGTCCGTGTTTTAAGAGCGTGAGGGTACGGAGGATCAACCTCTTTGCCCTGTGAATCAGAACTCTTATCCTTCAAGTTGGAATTCCATCAACTCAACTTGGAATCTGTCCCTTCGACCTGACCAGGAGGACCTTCCAGTTGGCCTGATACTAAAACCAAAGCGCAGGAGTCCACAGATATGCTTGTCCAATAGATGATCATATTAATTAACCACAAGTGCCAACAATGGTCGCCCAAATCATTAGCAACCAAGATCCAAGCTCCGCTCTTCTTGAATGAACGCGTTATAGAAAAAAAAACTTTACAAACAGGCTTTGGCCAAAGTTCCAGAATATTAAAGAAAAGCTCCAGTAAAAAAAGTCATTGCATTTCAGCACTTTTGACATGTAGGAAGGTTACTTTGTATAGGTCCACCTCAAATATCTCTCCCCAAGCGTCTGTCTTCCAGTGCAGGACTTTAATTTCATGTATGACCCACTACGGAGCTCACCGAAAATGCCATGGATTATGTACACCGGGATTACCAATGTAACACTACATTTTCTCTTACAGTATAAACATGATGGACCTGTGCAAGCCAACATTCAATGTCTATGCTTGTGCAAAGGTAAGTAGTCTTTGTGTAGGACACCAACCCCTCCCCCACACACCATATAATGGGTTTAAAAGGCAGAAGAATTACTTTGGGTCATTGGATACTGGTGACACTGGTTGGACAATATCCGGGGGAGAGAGCCCATACACCAGGGTGTTTTTCCTTACACCAGGGGTATTTTCCTTACACCAGGGGTATTTTCAGCTTCTGTGAAGCGTTGGAGATGAATCTGCAACTTTTAGCTTCTGTGATGCTTCAATGGCGTGTATGATACTCTGCTTTTAGTCATATTTTTCAAGCTTGGGAAAAGAAAAAGCAGAACATTGGTTAAAAAAACATATTTAATTAAATCCAACATAAAAAATGAGATAGTTGGTGGTCCAACAGATGGGACAGACAGACAGACAGATGGCTAGACGGAGATACAAACAGCTTGATAGTTTGGGGTTTATCAAACAATTGAAAGTGCAGAACACAGAAATGATACGTTACACGACATGTAACCAATTGTATGTTCTTTTTTCGTCAGTCCTCAGAACTCAGCAGCCTCCCCGATGACTTCCTTGTGACTTTGTCTGGCTGTTATAACAATGAGACAATAATGGCTCTAGATCCTGCGTACGCAGCCTTGCTCTTCTCCAAACTGGATGCCAACAAAGCCAAAGTGGTGGTGTCCTCTCTCAATGCCCAGGTAGGATGCCGTCAGCCTTAGCGCTCATTCACACATAAGGGAATATTCACTAAACTGGGAGTTTGAAGGAAAGTTGCATCTTCCTGGCTTCTTTATTCATTACGATAAGGCGGACCTCAGTGGGTGTCCAGACTGGCCCTGATTGAACCATACATAATGGAGTGTTGTCTGAGATAACGTTGTAGACTCTCCAAAGCCCATTTCATGACCATTTGATATTTGCTCTTCGCACCTCAAATGCATCTCTCTCTACAACGAACTCCTTTGAAGCGTCTGGCGTCACCAGCCTGTGTACACAGAGCTTCTTTCAGGTGTACAAAGTCATGTTAGCATGCAACAGGTGAGCGTAATTACCTGTAACTCCGCCGACATAAAAGAAAACCCGGTCCCCACTCTCTGAAAATGAGATGGAGAACCAACCCAACCCGCTCTTCGGGCTACTCAACCTTAGTTACCCCAAAAGTATGAGACCTTAACCACCTCTCCTTGGGGCTATATATACAGTATATATATATATATATATATATGAGCCCGATGAGGTTTCATAACTGCTCTACACACTGTATGAGAAATTCCAGGTCGTATAACAGGTTTGTCGATAGATACATCCTTTTGCACGCAAAGAATAAAGGACTAATGAACGCTGGAGGCAAACGTTTTCTTTGTGACACCAGATGTTATTCTTGAAATAAATGAGCCTGTCACATGTTCGGGCCTGAAATGTCATCTTAAAGGAGGGGCAGTTTTAGGCTTGTTGTTTTTTTCACACATGAATTGCAGACTCCAGCATGAAAATAATTCTTTTTTTAGAACCTTGGGTTTTGGTTTGATTTTCTCTCCGGAATCTGATTTATTACCTTAACATTAATGGAATAGTATAGGCATATTGTACAACGACTTAAACGGTCACAAACACCACATTTCACAAAGAAACCTAGGGAAGAGGGAGGAAGAACTCTCAGCCGGATAGAAGGGAAAAAAACCCTCAGCCAGACAGTGAGGAAAAACCCTCAGGCAGACCACCAGAGGACCGTCAGCCAGACAGTGAGGGAAAACCCTCAGGCAGACCACCAGAGGACCCTCAGCCAGACAGTGAGGGAAAAACCTTAGCCAGAGAGAAGGAGAACCCTCAGCCAGACAGTGAGAAAACCCTCAGCCATACAGTGAGAAAAATCCTCAGGCAGACCACCAGAGGACCCTCAGCCAGACAATAGGAAAAAACCTCAGCCAGAGAGAGGGAGAACCCTCAGCCAGACAGTGACAAAACCCTCAGCCATACAGTGAGAAAAATCGTCAGGCACAGAGGACCCTCAGCCAGACAGTGGGGGAAAAAAACCTCAGCCAGACAGTGGGAAAACTCCTCAGACAGACCACCAGAGGACCCTCAGCCAGACAATGGGGGAAAAAGCCCTCAGCCAGAGAGAGGTAGAGCCCTTGGCCAGTCAGTGAGAGAACCTTCAGCCAAGCAGAGGGAGAAGTCTCAGCCAGACAGTGACAAAACCCTCAGCCAAACAGTGACAAAACCCTCAGCCAAACAGTGACAAAACCCTCAGCCAGACAGCGACAAAACCCTCAGCCAGACAGCGACAAAACCCTCAGCCAGACAGTGAGAAAAAAATCCTCAGCCTGACAAAGGGAGAACCCTCAGCCAGAGAGTGACAGGAAGCTCAGCCAGAGAGTGACAGGAAGCTCAGCCAGAGAGTGACAGGAAGCTCAGCTAGACCGTGAGAAAAATCCTTAGCCAGACGGAGAGCATTCAGCGAGACAGCGAGACAGTTAGAAAACACAGAATTCATAGAGACTGTCAGCATGCAGAAATACAGCCTTCAATGTTACTCCAATATAAGACAGTAAAGGAGTAAAAAGAAATGCAAACCAACGAAACATTACAATTACGGGTTAATTATCTACAAGATAGAAAGGGCTACATGATTGCTGTGAGCTTTACCTTTTTTTGCAATTCTACAAAGCACAGGATGACAATAATATCAAATAATAGCAAAAGATGACAATAATATCAAATTATAGTCCTCATCACAAAGGTCCTTCCCCGCAGAGAGAAAATCTGGCCACAAACAGGTCCAAAACAAGGAATTTTGGCTTTCCTTTTCCACTTGGGAGTCAGCTTGCAACATTGTAGTCAATAAACATTCTTTATATTTGCTTGTAATCAATATATACGTTTCGTAATGGCAGGCAGACGCTAGGAACTGTTATGATCAAGTGTTTTAGAGAAATCTCATCGTGGACTTTCTTTTGTTGAGCAGATGGCCAAGCTAAATCCAAGATGGAGCTCGTTTTTGATGACGGGGGCCCAGTCGCTTGTGTTGAAAGCACTCGATTCAAACAGTTCTTCAAACTGGACTCAGCCGTTTACACAATCCCTTCAGCCGCTCCTTGCTATGGCCAACGAGACCATATTTAAGTGTCTCCAGTCCCAGAATGCCACATGTGGAAGATTCCAAAGACTGTAAGTACCGACCCAGAATGCAACCTGATTTCTAGAGAGCGCACGCAAATATCCAAAGAGATTTATTACAGAGTCTGGGGATCTGAATTCAACGTTGGCTGAGTTGACCTTTGAGTTGATAAAGTTGATAAAGGTGAACGTTTCATCCCCACGACTCATGGGCCAACACCATGAGCTAAGCCAAGCCTGTTTAATGTATAGTTCATGCAGGGATCGTTCTTGATCAGTATATCACTAAATAAATGAACTATACATTATACAGGGCTGGCTTAGCCCTTCCTGCAGGAGAAGCTCCCCGGAGTTGGGGAATAGTGCATAGTGAAGTCTGGGTGTTCAAATGTTTGATTTCCATGGGCACTTTCAATCCTGTTCATGGTGGGTCTTAATTAAATCCAATTTCTTATTTGACAGGGTAAGAGGTGTCAGTTTGGAATTCAACAACATGCCAGTTTCTAGGAGGCAAGAACTGTATCCTGCCATCAAGTCGTTCCTCATTAACTGGAAAAACGTAACAGGTAAAGGACGTCATCAAAGTCAAACTTGTTTATATGTAGGGTCACATTAATTAAATGCCACCTTTCTCTAATCACCTTCCTCTACTCACCTTCCTCTAATCACCTTCCCCTAATCACCTTCCTCTACTCACCTTCCTCTAATCACCTTCCCCTAATCACCTTCCCCTAATCACCTTCCTCTAATCACCTTCCTCTAATCACCTTCCTCTAATCATCTTCCTCTACGTACCTTCCTCTAATCACCTTCCTCTACGTACCTTCCTCTAATCATCTTCCTCTAATGACCTTCCTCTACGCACCTTCCTCTAATCACCTTCCTCTAATCATCTTCCTCTTATCCTATGGTCAACATAATGCTCCCCAACAAGGAAAAAGTCACTCCTCTCAAATATTTTATATGCTCATGAAAAACTATTTTTATAAAAACTTAAATACCGGTAACCCCTTCCGCAGGGGAGTAGCTCGATAATTTGACACACGGGGTGGATCCTATATTTGGCACTCCTCGTCCCCATATTTTAAAATCTAAAAACACTCACAATTTATCACTTTTACTCACTCTCTCACACTAACTCTCACACTCTCACTCACTCTTACTAATGCTCTCACACACTCTCATGCTTTCACACCCTCACACTCTCCCGCTCTCTCATGCTCTCTCATGCTCTCTCACGCTCTCTCAATGTCTCCCGACCTTCTCCTCTGACCACGTTCATGTCCCCATCTCCTTTCCCAAACAGCTACTTCTTCTCTTGCCTCTTCTTCTAAAGCCTTCTTTCTTAGTCCGCTTCTCCCCGCTGTCAGCTCTGCTAGGCAGGCCTCACTGAGCGCTCCCTCAAAAGAGGAAAGGCTGTCCACATGGTGAGCGCCGTGGCTCTGTCCTTTTGCGGAAGTACTCCAGGTGGTCTTGTCAAGAGAGCAGATTCCAGGGAGAAGCGGACGAAGAAAGAAGACAAAAGAAGAAGAAGAAAGAAGACTATATAAATATCTGAACATATTTAATATCAATAATTAATACGCAATTTTCTCTCTCTACCCATTAGGCTCGGCCTGCGCCGCGAACGTCAACAGCAGCGTGTGGCTCGTGGAGAATTTCGGGAGCTTCTCACAGTTGGGGGATATAAACGAGTTTACGGCTCTTAATGCTAATTTTAGTGTTGTAAGTACACATTCAGATTCTCTTTTTTAAGATGAACCCTTATTTCTCACATCATTTCTGGCACAATTACTGTATTACATATAATCAGAGACGTATTTACCCCTGTCGCTCCCCTAGGCCTGTCCCAAGGCAGCACCCTCAGCCACCCACTCCATGTTCTCCATTGGTCTCAATGGTTGGTCTTGTCTTAGATTCAGGAGCCGTATGCCTATCCCATCCATGTTTAAATTCCCTCACCGTATTACCCTCTACCACATCTGCTGGGAGGCTGTTCCACTTATCTACCATCCCCTCAGTAAAAGCAGTAACCAGAGTGCGTCCTGATGAGCATGATGGGAATTGTCTGGAGTGGTGAGAGATCCACAGACTAATACAGGATAAGAAAAAGAAAAGGACCGAAGAGCAGAATAAAATCTTTGAAGTCTTTGTTTCTGACAAACAAGGGCGGCATTTCTAGTCTTTTGTCCTTTTGTGTAGTGACGGCACCATCGCATCGTAAAAAAATGTCACTTTGCAACATTTTTCACTTTTGTAGAACAGACTGAAATGGAAAAAAAGGGATAATTGTTGGGTAAATAAAAACGCCTAATCCATTTGTACAAAGTGAATATAAAGTTCAGAAAGGTCAAGATAAAGCAAAACGAAATACATGACAGTAAAATTACTCCTACTTTCCAACACTTTGTAAATGTTCCACACATTACTTTACTGTAAGGGTGGTAGTTAAATGGAACAGCCTCCCAGCAGAGGAGGTTAATTCACAGAGGGAATTTAAACACGCATGGGATCGGCATACGGCTCCTGAATCTAAGACGAGACCAACGACTAAGGTTTGAGTCTTTACAGCAGGAGAAACGAGCGACTAGACGGGGGCCGAATGGGGGCCGATCTGCCGGCAGATATGTTTCTATAGAATACATTGCATTTGTTTACTGACATATTTTTTTCTTCTTGCTCTTCTATAGGTAGAGGTCCTGCCTATCCTGTCTATACCACAGCTGGTCAAGATCACTATAGAATCAGACGCCCTAAATAATTCGGCGATGCACGGACTTATCCTGCACACCCTTCAGGATAAAAATGGCGTATATAACTTCCTGGTGAACCTGAATGCCGTCGTTGATGCTGTAAGTCGGGTCGTCTGCTTCAGCCTCTCGCCGAAGCAACTTTTTGCTTTAAAGGGAAATCTCCAAACTAATGACCGAGGTTCTGGCCAACTAGAAGGAGCTGGAAATATTAAACTAGATGTTTCTGAAGGGTTTTGGCAGAAGCCCAGGTTGGTCTTACCCGGCTTTAAGGAACCTGTTGTCCCATGCTGACTATAGTACATCTGGTCTTACCCCTGTTCTCCCCCCTTGTGTCCCCCAAATTGTCTAATTGTTTGATTGAGGTGTCTAAACAGGACAATGCTACATTGTTACCCTATCTCCATCTGCGCTCCTGCTAGGTTTCACTGAGTACCTATCATTGGCATATCTTCTCCCCACCAAAAAGATCGACTTTGGGGCGTGTAGTGTTTTTGCATAGGGGTATATATATATATATATACGCAAGTTTGGGGTCACTTAGAAATGTCCTTGTTTTTGAAAAAAAAAACAAAACAGATTTTGTCCATGAAAATAACATGAAATGGATCGGAAATCCAGCGCAGACGGGGTTAATGTTGTAAATGACTATTGTAGCTGGAAATGGCTGATTTTTAAAGGAATCTCTTCATTACACTCCCATCACTCCTTTATCACCCCCATCGCTCCTGTTGATCCCTTAAGTTTATGTTTAAAAAAACGACTTTAGAAAAGCCCTTTTCCATTAAAACCGCTGAGTGACCCCAAACATTTGAGCGGTGGTGTATGTTTGGGCTCTGGGAGAGGATAAGCGATGGACGTTGTGATGTAAGACACTCAGGAGGTACCTGGTGCTGTCTTCTCCTTTCACGCGGGGTCTTGGAACAGAACGACTATGTGCTATCATTGACTCGCTCCTCCATTTCGACTTCACTTTTATCTTCGTTTTTTTGCAGCAAAATAAGACTTTACCGTCCCCGGCTCTATCTCAGGCGCTCCTCAACAAGACCATCCAAGTTTTCATCTCTAACATCACAACCTTTAACAGTACGGAATGGTCCCAATTTTTCCAGAATCAGACAGCCTTTATTTTGCCTGCAATCACCTTGGAACAGCTGGCCCTCGTTCCACCGAACAGCTCCTGCAACTTTTTCCAAAATGTGTAAGTATGGCTAATCCCACAAAATTTCGTACAAATTATTTGGATGAGTTCTGTGTTTTATTTTGGATAATTTGGAGTCATTTTATGGACTTTTATGTATTTTGTCTCATTTTTTATCTTCTTTTTTTATTTCAGTACCTAGAACAATATTGTCTCTCTCTTTTTTTTAATATAGGGGAATTTTTGTGTAATTTTTTTTCTATTGCTATGTTCTATTAGGCAGACTTCAAAACTATTTTATAAATATATATATATATATATATATATATATATATATATATATATTAATTAATTAATTAATTTATTTATTTATTTATTTATTTATTTATTTTTTCTTTACAGAATTAAAGGTTTGGGCTCTCAATATTCAAACATGAAGCCAGACAACAGAGCACATTTATATAAATCATTCATAAAACCTCGTCTCTCCAAAGAAAGTAAGACACATAAAAAAAACACATTTGGGTTTACTTCTTCAAACTGGCCAAGAAATCCTTTTCACCCCCCCTATTGTTTCACCCCCCCTTAACCACCGACTAGATTGTAAGCTCACAGGTGCAGGGCCCTCTTGTTATTGTGTGTGATTATAATAGCGCTAAGAAATCTGCTGGCCCTATATCCATGAGCCTTAATTTTTAATAACATATAAGAGCTCAACTGTATGGATTTGATATTATTCTATGTGATATACGGTATATATATATATAATGTTAATATTTGTTTCTGTCTCGTTATGCTCAGATTGTGCCATTAACGCCACCACCAGCACATGGATCAATCTGAATTTGGGAAATTTTTCTCAGTTGGCATCTTACCAGGACTTGGCGTCTTTAAACCCTAACTTTAATGCCGTAAGTATTGATTTATTCTATCGATGGGCAGAATTCTCAGACTTGTAGAACATCTGAGACTTGCCTTCCGTTTCCAAGCCACCTCTGGGACTACAACATCGTTTCCACCACCTATAGCTCTAAAATAATCTATTGTTCTTCATGGCGCAACTTTCTCTATAATGGTTATGTCATATGTGTAGCGATGACATCACAGTTTCCCAAAACACTCCTGGTTAGTCCCAGTAGTTCCTCATCAGCTTGGTTTCAATCAACATAACATCAACTCAAATTGTTGGGAATCTGAGAGCTGAATGTTGGACAATAGATTGTAAGCTTCCAAGACCAGGGCCCTCTTCTCGTTGTGCATGTTATACCCTAACACGTGTTAGTTATGTCATTGTTTAGAGTTTTCGTGGTCCCGTATAGGTCCTGCGGCACTATTTAAGTAACTAACGTAACGTGAGAGCAGGAAAGTGTTGTCTATGTTTTATGTCATGCGTGTTAGAATGTTTTTAAGCTAATTTTTATTTTTATTGCTTGCAGTTGGAGGCGTTATCCGTCCTCACCTTGCCACAAGTGGCGAGTTTCAGCGTGGCATCGGCTTCACTTAACTCGACCGCCTCCAGTCTCATTGTGGGGAAGTTGCAGAATAAAACCGACGTGTACAATTTTCTGTCTGACCTGAATGCCGCCGTTGCCGCTGTAAGTGAAGCACGACACGTCCTTCCTCCCCTGGGCTTTTTGTAGCCAATATTCCGATTTCATGGACGTTTCCAGGTCAAAAGATCCAGAGCCCACATTGTACTGGGCCACATACTCATGGCCAGCTTGTCCATCACTCAGACAAGGCATGGGAGACGGAGGGGTGTTGTTTAATGGAAGATTTGTCCATTCCCACCATTACACCTGTTTTCAAGCACACTCGCCTATTCTATTTTTCGACTAAATGGGATTCTAGTGGTAATTGTCCAAAAGTTACCTTCGAACCTTAACTTATAATTCTTTATCCTTCTGTTTTACAGAACAATATGAGTTCCGTGTCCCCGGCTCTATCTCAGACCCTCTTCAATAAAACCTTGCAAGTCCTTGGCAGTGACATCGACTCCTTCAACAGCACGGAATGGTCCCATTTATTCCAAGTTCAGCTGAGTTCTGTTCTTCCGGAGATCACTGAGGGGCAACTCAACCTCATTCCAAAGAACATCTCATGCAACTCCTACCAGGCCATGTAAGCAAAAGCAGACTTGGTTCCACAGTGCCGTTCTACTACCCCAAGGGGTATAACTCTGAGTTTGGTTCTTAAAATGCAGATAACCTTGACCAACGCTAGGCTCAACATTTATTTTAATTTTTTCCCAGACTAAAAACCATGGAGGTTAATCGCCCACAGATCAAGAATCAAGGAGTAGTCTATACATCTTTAATCAAACCGTATCTCGCCCAGAAAGGTAAGGAGAGGCAAATTAACACCATAATGATTCAGGATGACCACTCAGTCCGTCAGGTTGAGTCTGTCGCACATCACCGTTGCTACTTTTGTTTCATTGAGTCTTTATTTTTTGGTTTTGTGGAGCACGATGGAGCTCTGATGGGAAGCCATATCTGAATAAAGTGTCGTTAGGATTAGCAATAAGGGTTATGGGGAGAGACAATTGTGTCTCGAAGTACTAAAATCCGGTATGGAACAGAAGGTTAAATGCAGAAAAAAATGGGCAGGCTAGACGAAGCAAATTGTTATTATTTTCAAATGAATACTCAATTTCATAAATTCCTTCTAGGAAACATAATAACCTGCTATAACAGCAGTGACGTCAACGCCTCGGCTTGGTTTGTCAACAACATGGGATCGTTTTTCACTTACACAAATGAACAAGACCTGTCTCTTTTTGCTAATGCATCTGAGGTAGGTTTATCACGCATACACACAGCCACCCAGTGTCCGCAAATAACATATTTAGGCCTCAAATCCCTGTACCTCTCTTTCCTCCACTGATGCCCCTCTTTCCTCCCCCTGATGCCCCTCTTTCCTCCCCCGATGCCCCTCTTTTCTAGGAGCTCGGAATGTTTGCTGGGTATGAGGGGATCGCAGGGTTCTACAGCCCTAAAAGCCCTGATAATGTGTATAGAAACAGCAGAAGATGTGTAGTTTTAGCGCGTGTGGTTTCTTGAAATGCCCATTTTTGTGTTACAGCAACAACTCTTTGCCAACAATCCATCTTTTGTTCAACTTGCAAGTCAACTCACCTTCCGCAAGGACACGGCTTTTTATTATACCTCTCTGCTGACGTCCAGTCCCAACTTCAACCTGTCCAGGTAACCAACAAACCGTCAGTCAGTTCATATATGTCAGAGGGGGCTCGGTAACAAAATCAGGAAAGCATTACAACCACTGAACATGAGCTAATGAGCTATTTCATACACAGCGCTCTCCCACGCTCTACGTTTCTTAAAAAAAAATATATGAGGGATGATGTCTAACAGTTCTAGCTGTTCTACCTCAGAATACCTGAATTCTTCAGCCGTTATCAACTCTTCCCGCTCGCCTCTCCAGGTGGTAGTGCAGGGAATTCCCTACCTTGTTGTCTCCCCTACTTATTCTTTCAAATGTTCAACGAAACATACAATCTGTACTCATCACATCCACAACCTGCACAGCCCCATCTTCCAGATCTCTACGTCTCTGGCTTCAACTCATCTTCACCCAACCAGTCCTCCATCTTCTGTCTCATTCCCCCCCCCCTTGACCTTCTAATAAAGAGTAAAAACTCAGCAGGGTCCTCTCCTGGAGTATTTTATTAAAAATGGTGGTGTTTTTGTCTTCTAGCATCCCTGATAAGTTCCTGTGCTACCTAAACCCAGCAGCTCTTAAAAAGCTAAATTCTAAAGATGCTCTCAAGGTGACCAAAATCATCAACAAGGAATGCCGCAATGTACCCCCGGGCCAAGTTGTGTCGGCCCCGTCAGCTGAGGATCTCCAGGTAACATACCAGGATGTACTACTACATCTCACATAATAACTAGCCAGGCACCCCAAAACACGTTAGTTGGCAATTTCTATTCTATAGTACTAATTATCGATGTTGTTACTTTCTTTCGAGGCACAAGTCTAGGGCAGCCATATCTCCACTATTATTTGGGAAAATTGCCAGCAGGTATTAAAGCCGCTTGTATTCTAGGATTGCCAGTCTAGAAAATGAATGGTTTGTACAGTAATGGATCAGGTTGAGAGCTCTTTTCAGTAGATGGTGATATATTTCTTTATGGGGGGGGAATTATTTTATGTTTTTGGTGCAATGTTTAAAAAGGGGACCCAGGGCTGGACTGGCAATCATGAGGCAGCCCCGTCACTTTCAGGCCAGCGGCCACCTGGTGACGCAGGTGTGGCCAATGGCTGGATATGTGCGGCCCCACGCATTCGCCCAGTGTGCCAGTCCGAGCCATTTCCACTGGTTGATCACCATGGTGATGAGACCACTTTTCACCAGAATCACACTTTTTCCATCACCCTGTAAATGTTATTTGGTGTGCTTATCACGATACGTTGTTGCTCACAGGTTGCAGTGTCTCTCGTCAGCAAACTGGACGACTTCTCTTCGCAAACCATTAATGAATTGAATCAATCAGCCGTGGGGCTGTCTCCGTCTCAGATCAATAAAATTAGTGACAAGGATTTGAAAGACAGTCTACCAACGCTTAGTAAAGTGAGCGGATGGACTAACGGTCAATCCCGATCTATCGTGAACAAGCTCTTACAGGCCAACTTCCAGGTAAGAGATGTCCAGTTGGATGTTTTCTTGTTCTGTTATCTGAGCCCCAATCTACTAAACACCCCGACTCCTTATCATACTGAGTTATTACTGTATACAGTGCTGGGGGGGGGTATTATTACTGTGTACAGCGCTAGGGGTTATATTACTGTATACAGCACTGGGGGTTATTACTGTATAGAGCTCTGGGGGTTATTATTGTATACAGCTCTGGGGGGTTATTACTGTATAGAGCTCTGGGGGTCATTACTGTATACAGCGCTGTATGCTGTTCTAAAAACATTTTAAACATTTGCAATCAATTATATATATTTTTATTATTATCATTATTATTATTTTGTTCATTTTCTATTTGTTATCTAGGACTAGACGTGTTCTAAATTTTAAAAATGTTTTATATAATGATATATATATTTTTTATAATTAGTACAATTATTCTTTTTCCCTCCGTCTCTTAACAGATCAAGGAACTTGAATCCCTCGGCAGTTTAGTAAATGGATTACCGAGCCAAAAACTGCAATCTCTGGATTCACAAATTATTGTGAACGCCCTGAAAGATCCCCAGTTTGTAACCCAGATCTCCAGCGCACCGCCTGTCCTCAAAAGTGTGTTTGCTAAGCAGGTACGATACCTTCTAAAATAATAAAGGGACTGTCTTACTTCAAATACGGCATAAGGCAGATCTTACATTATGTTTTTTAAGTTCAATATACTAATAAACCCATTTAGTGGGCCTCACAAATTACAACGTAATGTGTATGTATAAACCCCCCCACCTTATGTGTATATAATGGAATAAGCCATCGTAACTTCCTGTTCTGCAAGTTTACCCCGCCCATTATGATTCCCCGATTGTTAAGTTGCTGATTGTTTTTGATTGGTCTAATAAGCAGGATTTGTGAGAAGGTGGGAAGGAGGGAAGGAATTGAACAGGTAATGCTGGATCTGCCACATGCTGCTGCCAAGCTCAGGATATAAAATGTATCAAGATAAGACTCTAGCTCCACTAGAGATGACTTCTTCTGTATAACGTCTAAATAAATGATGTCCCTGATGATCTTAACTAAATGTATATACAGTAGATATATATATATACATATGTGTGTATATTCCCGGGACCTGCCTTACTTTTATACCCATAGTTATTTTAAAATTTTCAGTGTTCTCCATTTGTTATTCCTTTTTGTGTTTTCTTTTATCTAGATTGTGGCTGCCAATTCCAATACAGCCAGCCTTGTCAAAAATGTCCCAGCCAGCTTGGCCAGTTACATCCCCAAATCCTCGTTAGTCTTCAAATCAGAGGCGCCTGTCTTACAAGACCTGTACGAGAAAGCATGGACTTCAGACCAAGTGAGTGTGCACCCACGCCTTGTGCAAAGGGACATAGACAAGTGTAGGGGGCCAGGCCCGGACTGCCCATCTGGCACACCTTGGTGGGCCGCCAGCCGGCATCACCTCGACTACGTGAGAAGAAGAAAAGTTAGCGTGTGGGCGTACATATCTAGTTGTCCACCGCACTGACGCCATCAGGTGGCCGCCATAATTTACCCCAAACCATCGCCAAAGGAACCATGTGCGGTTCTTAAAGGGAAGACTTGACTCCCTAAACATCGTAGAACAAAGAAATGGAACACGTAAAGAAATTTTATACTCAAGACTACTAGTATGATTTTTAATCAGAATAGCATATTATACGCCTCTTTCTGCTTATTCTTCTTGTTGGTAACCATCGGAATTTTCTCTGAATTGTAGGCAGCCATGTTTTTTGACAAAGTAGTGGCTTCTGAAACCAACTTCACCAAGTAAGTATTATTTTCAACCATTACATGTGCAATAAGTTAGTAAGTTACGACAGACATTGGCACCAACAGAAGGTATTCTCGGAGTAGTGGCTTCTAAGGAAGCTTTAGACTGATATGTTTTGGGGTTAAATCTGGTTAAAACCGTATTCTTTGTCATTTCAGGATTTCACCTTCAGTCTTGCAAGGTTTCTCTTGTTCTATCCCAAAACTCAATGAAACCCAAATCAAGTCACTGGCTAAGGCTATGAAAACCCAGAATGCCCCATTAGGAGAAGACCAGGTTTGTCCATTTGGGCTTGTTTTTTTTGAGAGTCCGCAATATGGCGGCCCAACATGGGATTTTGCTTTGTCATAGCCAAAAAAACCCCATCAGTCTCTAGTCTCTTATCTTCTATTTGTTTTCTTTCCCCAGCTGAGCTGTCTCACCAGACAAGTCATGAAGAACGTTACCCAGTCGGATCTGGACACGTACCCCAAAGAAGTCCTAATGTTTATTAGGTAAACGCAAAACATTATACTTTTGTTCATGTTTTGTATACCGTAATTAAGGTATAAGCTATATATTGTGCTATGCAGTATCTCTCTGATCTAATAGTTCTATAATATTACAGCCCTAAGAATTACTCCGGAACCTGTAAAAACTACTTTACCAACGTCGGCATGGCCAACATCAGCATTCTTCAAAAAGATTCCAAAATACGCACCAACTTGCTGGCGGAATCTTTATCCTGTATGGTAAGCAAAGACCGTAAGGTATCCGCGGGACTTATTCTAATGGAAATAGTTAAAGTTTTAATCCCAATTTATGCTATTTTAATAGTTTTTATTTTGAGTCACGAACCCTTAGCGTCCAGTAAGCTTATATTTCAACGGGTTCAGCCCGCCATGTTGGCCCGAGCGTCAGCTGGGTTGACGTTGATTTTTTTAGTAGCTTCCCCTCCATCATTAAAGTACAAGTCGCAGTTCTACCAATGGGTCCAACGAGGTATCCGTCAAGCAATGACATCATACTGCAACATGGATGACCTCGTTGAGCTTCAAAACCATTAAAAGGTGGAACAATGCATAAGAAACAGATGAAATATATTGAGTTTATTGGGTCCAGGTACATATAGTTGTTGTTTTAAGGGCTAAGAAGAAAAGCTACTCTAGGTTCCCATATGTCGCCCATGACCTAGTATTGACCACCTTGATGTCCATTGCTTATTCCCTACAGAACGTCACCAACGCCACGCTCACCGACGAGACCGTAACTGTGCTGGGTCAGCTGGTTTGCGACTTGAACGCAACCTATATCGAGAACTGCTCCGACGCCTTACTGGTGCAGTTATCCAAGTGCAAATCCTTCAGCGCCGAGCAAGAAAAAGCCATCCAAGCCGTCCTGCTCAAGGGGAACTCTACATTTGGGTAAGTGGGGTGGGGGGGGTAGTTTATCAACATACCTGGGAAACGTTCTAAATGATGCGCGATGTAAATGTGTTACACAAATCACTCTAATGCCGGTCCTCACGGAAACCTTGACATGTCATTTTTAAAAGATAAGCTTAACTGAGTCACCTGTATTCAAGCAGGGGTATCAGCCAATAAAACATTGTTATATTTATATTCTTTTTTTGTTTGTTTTTTTCAAGGCCACCATCGAAATGGTCAAAAACCATACTCAAAAATCTAGGAAGTCTGAACGGGATATTGAACAAGGACATTTTAACAAAAATTCCCAACGTAAGTATCCGAGTCCAGTGGCCACCATAACCTAAATGCGGATCAGTCGTTCTTCCTAAATCCTAAATATTTCATTTCGGTTGAGGAAATAAATCTATATAATGGTATAAACAGTTCTAAACAATGTATAAATCTTATATAAATTTCATACATATATAATAATATACTTTATTAAAAAACAATAAGCTATACGTAGTTCAATAAAGGGATATCTGGGGCAAAACAATAAAAAGTGGTGCTATCGCCCTAGCAACCAATCCGATGTGCTTTATTTTTGCCCCACTTTTCATCAGATTACGGCTCTATATATTTTCTCCCTTTATATAATTCCTTTTAGGGTTGGATTTAATGTTAAGGTCCGTCTTTGTGCTCTGGGATCGAGCGGTTTAATAGAATTAGGCAAGCCGGCCACTATTTAGCCCGGTCCAGTTAGGCGTCCGTTGTATTTCTTCTCGTCCTGAATGTATAAGTGACGAGGTGTCTCCATACACAGGGTGACTTCACGTCTTGGATGAAGGAAGCCGTGGAAACGTCAAGCCTATCAAGGAACCAGTTTTCCGCCATCGTGAAGAACCTAAAGACCGGGGCAAGAACAGCACGGAGCACCGCTGGTGAGCCCAACAGATTATAGCGGTGGTCTCGTTAATGATCAGCTTCTAGGAAAATGTATCAAAAGACGTGGAATTTTAGGGATTAAAGACATATTTTATACTTCATTTATGGTTTTAAGTTTCTAAGTACCACCAACGATGGTGTGGTGCGATTGCTCAACATCTACTCATTGGAAGACCAGTAGCAACCAGTAGCTTTAGAGATACCTGTAGAGATTATGGTGACCCCCCCCAACCTAGATCCTACAGGGTGGGCAGCGCAGTGGATATTAGGAGCTAGAATTTGGTTTCTTTAATTCATGTCAAATATTTACCCACATATTACACGCTAGGGAGATATTTTGTTTCATTTAGGAGACCTATATCTGTTTATGGTTGGCCAGCGGAATCTCTGATGGACATCGTTCAAGACTCAACTCAACATGATCTGATGTTATCTCTTTATTCTGTCTCCTAGCTTGTGAGGCCGGCAAGCAAATCACAGCCGACAACATCAAGGACCCCCTCCTCCCCCTGTATTATACTGCCGCTCAATTAGAAGCCTGTTTGAATTACACACTTTTGGCAGATTTCCTCCCGGACCTCAGCAGTAAACCCTTCACGGAGGAACAGCTCCAAGTCCTGAAGAACAAGTTGGACCAGGTGACTATTTACCGGAGGAGATCCGCGGAACATAGAACATCCCGACGTTCCAATCTTAATGTTCTTCGTGTAGGGGAAATGCCCCGTTTCTGTACATTTCTAGATAATAGATATTGGAGGAATGATCTATGTCTTTCTACAGCTCTACCCTGGAGGTTATCCTGAAAGCGTGATCCCTGACTTGGATGCCATCGCCTTTCTCTGCGGGGAAGCGGACATTAAGAAATGGAATATAACTTCGGTGGACACGCTAAGCCGTTTACTGGCCACGGGACCGGCAAATACTCTGGTATGTGACGCAAAGACCTAATTAAACACAACCGCAAATTATTCAATCACAACGCCATCTTTCACTATGTCTGAATTTAAAACTATTAGCTACGTGTAAGATTTAGGGGGTTATTTATACACGATGGGGTGTGTGGTGTATGGTAAGGAGGGTGTGGTAAGAGGTGAGGATGTGCAGGGCCGGCCCCTATAAGTGGTGGTGTACCCACTCACCCTAACCTGAGGGCCACCTGGCAACACTTGTGGTACATTAGTGCAGCTACTTGGGACAGCCCTGGAAAAGCAGGACTGTCCCGTGAAAAGTGGGACTTTTGGTTGGTATTCTTTTCATTCCTACCTAACCAAACAGCTGTTCCATTCCTTCATTAACAAAGAGAAGCACCTTATTGGCAGGGTGGGTCCATTGTGTCACCTGATGAGGTCATTTTTACATCAGTGACAATGTAATTTGTGACATCCGGTGATATGTATGACATATTGCTGATGCAACTCATGCTCACGTCTGATGTCATCGCGCGGGGGAGAACTTAACTTGCGTTTGAGGTTTTTCTGTCTTTAATGGAGACTTTTTGTGTTTGGGTTACACGGCTTTGCCTTGTCTGGAAGTTCTCCGTTTAAATATCCCAGAATGACTTTACATTGTTTTCTACTGTTGTAGATCCTTTGTTTATGTACAAAACATTTTTTTTATGGTTCTTCACATTACAGGCTACACTATATATTGGCAAATATGTCGACTCAGCCAAAAATATCAGTTCTGGAGCCTTGGAGGCCATTGGCAGTAAATACGTCTGCCTTCTGAGCAGCTCCCAGCTGAACCTTATCACCCCAGAAGCAATCCGGTAACATTAAAAATCTTTTTATATATATATATATCTATTCTGAGCTTCAGATTTTTTTTTAAAAAAAATATTGTTAAGTTTTTGTTTTTTAAAACTGTATTTATACATTTTTGATTACCAGTGGATCCCAAGCACTGGACATATCCGCTTGTAACCAGACCACGAAGGACGCTTTGTATGTTACGGCCAAAGCAGCTTATGCGAACATGACAGATAATGCAGCCATCTACTACGGCCTTATAAAGCCCTATCTAGGTAAGCAGAACAGCCCAGAAATATTAAGATTTTGGGTACAAAAAGATCAAAACAAGAATCCAATGTGTAGTCAATAAGCAAAAATTATCAGACATATTATATATTATTATTATAATATAATTATATTATAATGATTTGAATAATAGTGGGTGTGAATACTCTAAAAAAATATCTCTTAATATTCATTAACAACGGCAAGAAAATGTATATGTATTTAGGTATCTAACGTCTATACCTATCGCAGTGTACTGAAAAATGTTGTGGTTTTTTTTTAAAAAAAAAACGATTGATAATTCTGTTTTTTTGGGTCATGTGTCAGGCGGGGCCCCACCTGCAGATCTGAAGGCTTTAGCTCTTAAATCAGTTAACATGGACATCGGGACATTTATCAAGTTAAAACCAAGCTCGATAATGGTGAGTACAGAACATAAGATCCAAAAACATATATATATATATATATGAGAATCCAACACATTAAAAAAATATATATACCGGTATATAGCATTATAATATATTTTTTTGAATCAATATACAGACACACACATATATATATATATAATTATTATTATTATTAAAGAATATATCAAATAAATTGTGGTTATTTTCTTAGGAAACATGTAACATTAATATATATTTATATACATGTCATAGATCCAGAACAGAGCATACGAATGACCTTGTGGGACCATTGCCATATATGGGCATGTCATTGTGCCTTCTATATCCATATATGGGCATGTCATTGTGCCATCTATATCCATATATGGGCATGTCATTGTGCCATCTATATCCATATATGGGCATGGTCTTGCAGAACCTGCAACCATTTATGGTAATGTGTTTTCTGGACTGGATACACATATGTACAGCAATAATCTTGTCTATTATTGTCTTGCAGAACTTAACAGTGGATGATGTGAAAGGGTTACTTGGTAGTAATGTTGAAGACCTGAAGAACCAGGAGACCAATACAGTAGTGAACGCATGGATCAGGGCACAGAAGCAGTCCGACCTAGACAGGCTCGGCCTAGGGCTTACAGGTGGTGTCAGGGAATCTCTGACTACGCAGAGCGTTACCATAAAGACAAGTAAGTCTATTCATTTGTTCATGTACACTATTTGGGTTGCCTAAAATCAAACAGCATCTTTTAGTAATAAGTCAAACTGTACAGAAGAGTTATTGCAGGAAAATATCTTTAAAACATAGAATTTGCCCCATTCGGCCCCCGTCCAGTCACCGGTTTTTCCTGAAGTAGAGACTCAAACCTTAATCAGTCGGTGGTCTCGTCTTAGATTCAGGAGCCATATGCCTATCCCACGCTTGGGTGGCTGTTCCACTTATCTACCACCGCCTCGGGTGGTACCTCTAACTTCACATTAAGAGGAAACCGAGGAGGCTAACAGGACCAGTGATTAGCGGTGTGAGGTTGTATGTGGAAAAGCAACATGCTACAGTACACATGATCATACGCAGAGGATGGATCTTATGACAATCTGTGCTCTCTTCCAATCGCAGCCTCGTCAGCTCCCAGCGTTGCCGTGGGCCATTCTTTCCTTCTCTGCGTGGTGGCCGCCGTACTTCTGTCCTGGAACTGAGAAGGTCAGAAGCCATTACTGATTAAGAGGCCGCTTTGGAATGGGATCTCCGACAGAGCCGACAATCCGGAACAAAACATTAAGCGAACCGGATGAATCCCCTTCCAGCCAACAAGTGCTTCCCTCTTTAACCTCAATAACCAAAGTATTCAATGTATCGTTGTGTAACGGGGTGGAATCAGGCAACATATATAGAATATAAATCCAAAACGTAAAGCTGCTTGGGTGTTTGTAAACAACAACAAAGTTAACCCCTTAAGGACAATGGGCGGTCCCTAAACCCATTGAAAACAATGCATATTGAGCCCGTACATGTACGGGCTTTGTCTTTAAGGGGTTAATCAGAAAAGGATATATAAGATAAAGGGCTGATATTTTTGCAAGTACCTGTGACCCTCTTTTATATTAAAGTCATTCCGTAAAAACCCTGTCCAATCAGCACGGGATCTGTTTTTGTACACAAAAGCTTAACAGATCCCGTGCTGATTGGACAGAGAGAGAGAGAGAGAGGTACTCGCTTCCAGCCCTTTAATGTATTTTTGTATTATAATACAGGAAGGAATAAATAATTGTGTTTTGGTTCATAATTACCAGTGCAATAAATGTAAATATACAGTAAAATAAAGGATCCCAACATACATACGCCTCTGCTTACATGTTCTGATCTATAGAATTATTTTTACAGGGTTTTTTTTGTTTTTTTTTACAGAAGCAACTTTATCAGGCCGCAGAACATTTACAAAACACATAAAAATATATTTCAAAAATATATATATTTTTTATTTTTGTTTTGAGACACCAGTGAATCCCGTTATACTCAGGATTGGGATATTGGTGGTAGTGGCAATTGGTTTAGAAAGATCTACAAGATCAGGATTCACCGTAGGAGGGGGAAATAAATGCCTTTTGGCAAAAAAGTAATTTTTCCCCCCCAAAAAAAAAACAATTGGAAGACAAAAAAGGTCACTTTAATATTTTTGTCCCCCTTCCTAAAACAGGAATCAGTGTGGAAAAGGATCATAAATGACATTGACTATATAATGAAACCAGGCAGAGGATATAAAATAACGTTATCCGTATCTTCGAGCGGCCAAGCATTTGATCAGAAAGGCACGTGATTCGCGGATCCCATTGATGACTGTTTATTGGACTCATTCATAAGCAACGATTTTATTAGACAGTGTTCAAAAACAATTAAGATATTTAACACTTAAAAACATAGCAGCCACACGTATAAAATAACGAGACATTTTAAAAAAAATCACTAAAAATACTTTTATGTGGCAAATAAAAAAATTATCCTTAAGAACGTTACTTTGAGGAGTAATAAATAATAATAAATGGATACATTAAGAGGTAATCCTTTTGTGTTATACATACGCTTCTGGAATATCGTGCAAACATCCATGCAACAATATTAACCTCACATATTTCTAGCAATTTCCAGAAATGCTTATTTTTATCAGAGAACACTGCAATGCTGAAAATAATAATAATAATAATAATAATAAACAGTCATTAGATAAATAGTGTATGTTATATTCTGGAAAATGGGACAATTTCCCATGCTTTATGGAAAACTATTTTTTTTTATTAAATAATGAACTTCTATTAAATTTGGTGAACAAACATTTAAAACTTGATGGATAGAATTCCCTTATTCTCCACATTTTAAAATAAATGTATCATCTTTATACCCAAATTAGTGGATTTTCTAATGGAAATAAGGGTCATGGCTCTGGAAGACAGCATGATATTAGATGCATTTATATATTTTAAATCTCGAGCACGTTTAGTGTATTCCGTTTCAAATGGTTACATTTCACGTTTAGCAAAAGGCGCAATTCATTTCTACTACTTTCCAGTTCGCGTGCCGATTAACAAAGGGTTGTGTTGCCAAAAACATTCTATAAATTCCAATTAAAAATGTAAATAAAATTAGCTGAAAAAAAATAAATGTTAAATTATTGATCAAGCCCCTTTACGCAATACTCATATGCCCCCTTGTGGTGAAATAGCTGAACTGCTGGGAAAAGATAAAGTCTATTGGCATTTTTTTTAAAAATGGGGTTCAGTGATTTAATGTCTCACGTGGAGAACATATAGAACTCATGTCAATTAGAAGTCTTCCCAGAGAGGAATAAAACACACTCACCGGTGCATAATTTATTCATTTCTAATCAAGGTAATGAAAGCACTTCCTAAACTGCAGTCCTCAAGGATACAGTAACAGATTTCCCCATTAAGATTTAGATTTTCTGCTTTATAAGGCAGCTGGAAACTTAATTCCTAAGCATGCGAGATTGGATTTTATAGACCAAACGCCACCAGTCACAAATTTGGGGTCACTTATCTGGTTTTATAGAAAACAAGGATATTTCTGGCTGTGATATAATTGCAAAAGGGTTTTCTAACCATCAATTAGCCTTTTAAACTTAAACTTGGATCAGCGAACACAACGTGCCATTGGAACACAGGAGTGATGGGAGTGATAAAGGGCCATTGGAGCACAGGAGTAATGGGAGTGATAAAGGGCCATTGGAGCACAGGAGTGATGGGAGTGATAAAGGGCCATTGGAACTCAGGAGTGATGGGAGTGATAAAGGGCCTCTGTACGCCTACGAAGAGATTCCATTAAAAATCAGCCGTTTTCAGCTACAATAGTCATTTATAGCATTAACCCCGTCTGCGCTGGATTTCTGCTCCATTTCATGTTATTTTAATGCACAAAAGGTGCTTTTCTTTAAAACACAATAAGTGACCCCAAACTTTTGAACAGTAGTGTATACAGAGAGGATTAAAATCTGAACAAGTATTAAAAAATCTTTTTTTTTAAAAAATCACAATATATTGAAATAATCTGCATGCCAATTAATTTCCCCGATAGCCACAAGTAGGCAATGATACTATATTTAAAATTCCAGAGCTGCGGATCATTTTTCACACATTTTGGAAAGCTCATTCCTCGGATAAGAGTAACTCATCTTCTAGGTGCAGTTTTCTTTGATCTATGTGTTTGGGGTGAACACAGACCCCCCCAACAGGGCTGCCCACCGCCAAAAGAAATACCTCCGGTCCGTGACTGGTACTGGCTCTTAAAAAAGTCATAATGCCCAGGGGCACGTTGGTAAGCGACAGGCAAAGGTGCAAAACTAAAACACTAATGCCCCGCTGTGATGGAGCATGAAGCATAATCACGTAGTATTATCATTATTAAAATTGCTGATTAACCTCTACAGCGCTGGGGGTGCTTCCGACGTAACGCCGCGTGCGATTTTACAGGCTGGGAGACAGTAGCGTTGTAACTAGGGTGTCGGAGCCGGATGTCCGGACGCGGGTGAACCAGGTATTAGGTGCACTGGGGTCTCGTGATTTACCGTACCGTAGCGCATCACGTGACATTATTCGCATGCCCACTCCGACAACCACTGCCGGCAGAGGGCTCTATGCTGTTCCGTCTCTGGGATTTCCTCTGCTTTCTTCTGAGCGCTTTCCATCTCGTGTCTTCTCCTGTCGCTTTCAGACTCCCATGCCCGGTCCCTCAGGTCTTTCATTGCCTCGCTCAGTTGGCGGACCGTGTGGACCGGCACCCAATTGGGATCCGACTCGGGCTGAAAGGGGTCCGGGGCTGTGACTTCTACGAGCTCGGGGTCGGCAGGGATTCGCAGGTAGTAGGCATGCAGCATCATTCGATACGGGTCGGTGTCCTTCTTAAAGCTGTAGGTGAAGTCCCCCACGATGGGATAACCCAAAGCGCTGCAGTGAACTCTCAGCTGGTGAGTCCTTCCTAAAATAATCACAAAACAGTGAAAGTAACATTATTTTTAGAAGGTAATACCAGACCTAAATAAAGCCATAAATGTTGAAAAAGAAAAAAAAAACCATCCCATTCAGATATACTGACATCTATGAAAAAGCTTGGAAGAAGATCTGCCATTAAGAGATTTTCTCTATAGAGAGAAAGCAGAAAAATGCAGAATATAAACAAAACTACCCAAAAGTTATTACCGCCGCTCTCCTCGACGCGTAATATTTCCCAGCTGCCATCATTCAATTTAAATATCGATTTTTGGATTATCCTATATTTATTTATTTAGTTTTTTGCCACGTACCGGTCAGAGGCTGGAGCAGGACCTTGGTGACGGGATCTCCTTTGTACGATCCGTGCTGTAAGACGACCAGGTCTGTGTGGCAGGGCTTCGCGTTCTCGCAACCTGCGCGGGAGATCAGCAGCGTAAGAGTTAAACACACGATATAAAGGACGGAGGCTTCATTTATCTGTTGCATGGAGCCCACCGTGGTCTTAAAAGCTTGAGACTGGCAATTTGTCAGCAGCCAATGAGAGATTCAATCTCCGTCTTGCTTCCCTCTCATTGGCTGCTAACAGTTTTAATGCAGATAATAAAACATATTGAGGTTTAAGGGTTGGATTTACTGGACATGGAGTCAGCACAAAAAAAAGGAACTTTAGAGAACTTAAGCTAAAAACATATATACAAGGAATACCGCGACTGATTAGAAGGACGTTTGATAATGCAGAGTTTTTGTGCGGCCCCCTATCTTGCCAATACATGGTGGGATTCTGCAGAGTCGGTAATATTGCAATGCAGTCTCTTCCCATCTCCACCGCTGAGTTAATTGGCTTGCAGGAAGCCCTCCATGTGCATGCGTCGACAACGTCCTGCTGCTGATTGGCTGCTTCAATCAGCGATGGGAAAACAGGACCACGGAGGGGGTGTTGCGCTGGGTCTCTGTTAAAGGGGCGACACCAACTGGAACGCAAGACTCTCCCTTTAGCCGATTTCTTCCAAACTGAACGTACGTTTTAGGCCAGGGGCGTCCAACCTGCGGCCCTCCAGCTGCTGCAGGACTACATCTCCCACAATGCTCTTTCAGATAAGGGGCTGGCTGAGGAGTATGGGAGATGTAGTCCTGCAGCAGCTGGAGGGCTGCAGGTTGACACCTCTGTTTTAGGCTCACCTTCGGTTCCTTCCACGCACATCATGTGGGTGAAGCCTTCCCGAGTGTTCTTTCCGATGGATAACGCAATTGCCGCGTGTTTTTCAGGCACCGTGCCTCGAACCTGTAACGGGAAAAAAAAGCACGATGCCCTATATTAGCCACCGATAGAATGGACCTGCTTTGGGTCGGTACCGGCTGTCCCGCGGCTCACTGTTATATCACGGGTCTAACAGCAGCTCTGAAACACCAGTCCTAGTAAAAACACATTATAACGCGGGCCCCCCCGGCAGGACAGGATCCCAGTTACCAGAGCCAGGTACGCCTTGGTCACCGTCCGCTCCTTGAAGCACTTGTAGGCCCTTCCCGCAGCATCCTTGTTGAGGGCCACGCACAGCGCACCGCTGGTGGAGAAGTCCAACTGGTGGCAGAACCTGGAGGGCAGAGAAACTGCAAATGAGAAGGCGTAATAACTCACATCTGACATGTGGCGCTCAGAAAAGGACGAGGTCTTTAACATGCTTTCTCCTATAGTGGGGCATTAAACTGTCCCATTAACATCTTTAAACCCCTATCATTTAATCCACTAAATATATTTATTTATAACGGATCTGAATGTTCAATTGAAAGCCTTCTAGGAAAACAGGCAGGACGTCCACGCGCTACAATACACGTTAGTTATTAAAGCAATATGTATGTATGTAGGTATCTACATGCCTATAACATGCTTATGGCATGTTTCACGACTCTGCAGAAAAAAAATACAGATATAGTCATTTTAGCCCAAGAGAAAATAGACTGTCGTTAATATCTTTTATTGGAACAACACAGATTTACATATGCTTTCAGGACCTCATAGGTCTCTTCTTTAGATGGAATGATGTACCGTTCAAACATTTGGGGTCAGAAATACAATGATTATTGTAGCTGGAAACGGCTGATTTTTAATGGAATCTCTTCTTAGGCGTACAGAGGCCCTTTATCACTCCCATCACTACTGTGTTCCAATGGCCCTTTATCACTCCCATCACTCCTGGGTTCCAATGGCCCTTTATCACTCCCATCACTCCTGTGTTCCAATGGCCCTTTATCACTCCCATCACTCCCATCACTCCTGTGTTCCAATGGCCCTTTATCACTCCCATCACTCCTGCGTTCCAATGGCCCTTTATCACTCCCATCACTCCTGCGCTCCAATGGCCTTTTATCACTCCCATCACTCCTGTGTTCCAATGGCCCTTTATCACTCCCATCACTCCTGTGTTCCAATGGCCCTTTATCACTCCCATCACTCCTGTGTTCCAATGGCCCTTTATCACTCCCATCACTCCTGTGTTCCAATGGCCCTTTATCACTCCCATCACTCCTGTGTTCCAATGGCCCTTTATCACTCCCATCACTCCTGTGTTCCAATGGCCCTTTATCACTCCCATCACTCCTGTGTTCCAATGGCCCTTTATCACTCCCATCACTCCTGTGTTCCAATGGCCCTTTATCACTCCCATCACTCCTGTGTTCCAATGGCCCTTTATCACTCCCATCACTCCTGTGTTCCAATAGCCCTTTATCACTCCCATCACTCATGCGCTCCAATGATACGTTGATGGTTAGAAAACCCTTTTGCGATTATGTTACCACCAGAAAGGTCCCTGTTTTCCATGAAAACAGCTCAACGACCCCAAATAATAATAAAAGGCATTCCCCGGTTACTCACCGGAATCCGTAGTACGTGCCGGGATCCGCCAGCTCCGGGAAGCGATGCTTTAGCTGGCTCTGTACCGTCAGCTTCTCGTACCACATTTTGCTGTCGATGCGAACGTCCCAGTGTTTGTTCACCACCAGGAAGTCTGGGCTCTGGTATAGGACGGCGAGATTCTCCAGGCAGCAGGACTCCATGACGCTAACGAGGTCTGGGCTGAAACGAAAAGCGATGGAATTAAAGTAAAATCAGGCGATGCGTGCGAACGGCACGGACGATAACCGTGGCACCAACACGCTCTCGCTCTCTCAATGTCTCCCTGCCTTCTGTCTCTTTTTCTGCAGCTCCGCTACTTCTCTTGCCTCTTTTTGTTCTTCTGTCTTCTTTCTTCACCCTGGTACCAGCTCCAGACCTCTAGGAGCGCTTCCTCAAAGAGGTGGAGCCTCGGTGCACACCTCTCCCGCAATTGGAGAAACGGGGGGGGGTGTTCTGTTGCTCCGCCCTTTTGCCAAAGTACTCCAAGAAGTACGAATTACCAGATTTACGGAGAAAGAGAGGTGCAGAAACTCTTGTCTTTCTCCGCGAATCCATCTGCATTGTTTGGGCTTCTTGGAGCACTACCAATCAGGGGAGAGGGTGTGCCTGGAGACTCCGCCGCTTTTGCGGAAGCACTCCGGGAGGACTCGTCAACATAGCTGAAACCTGGAAGCAGCGGACGAAGAAAGAAGGCAGAAGAAGAGGCAAGAGAAGAAGGGGAGCTGCGGAAAAGGAGACGGGACACGGAGGCAGTCGGCGGAGACGGTAGGAGAGTGTGAGTGAGAGTGAGAGTGAATGGGAGTGTGAGAAAATACCGTATTACCCTCCAACTAATGTGTATTTTTTCTTTGTATATACAGGCTGCGCCACCACAATGGCGGATAAACGCGTCGGGGAGCGCAACTTCTCTTTGGACTCCCAACTGGTGCTTTTGCACGCAGAATGTTATGGTTGAAATCTCTGCTTGAATGCAGGCGACTCAATTAAGAGGATCTTTAAATAATGACAGGTCAAGGTTTCCATGACGACCGGTATTAGAGCCATTTGGGGAGTCCCTGCATAGAACGTTGGGCTATTAAGGGGTTAATATTTGAGGCGTGTCAGGGTCTGCCTGTGATGGTGCATTACGCAGAGATATATCCCCCTCCCAGTGCCTGTATACAGAGTGCTGCCCCTATCATCCTCAGCTCGTGCTATAGAGAGTGATGGGAGTTGCAGTGCTCAGCCCCCCGTGTCTACGCCATTACCTGGGATCTCTGGCTGCTGCTGCTGCACGCTATCCACGCACTGACCAATCAGAGTAACGCCCACTGCCCGCCAACCAACGGGCAGGCGAAGTTTGCGTGCCCCACACTGTGACCCGGAAGTGGACGTGCAGTGGCGCGAAGCTTGTTTGTGTGAGGGGTTCGTGGCGCCCCCTGGCCTGATCCCGGGGCCCCTGCGCCCTGACACTGCCCGGCATGGACGAGTACGAGCTGTACGGGGTTGAGGATGACTTCGAGAGCCAGTTCGCCTCGGAGCTGGAGGTGCTGGCCGAGCTGGAAGGTGAGCAGTGCGGGGAAAGAGCTACTGGGGAGTCCAACTCACAGTACGCGCAGGCATCGCAGCTTTTGGGGAGGGGGCATATCCTGTCACCCTAGCAGCTGTGGAATGCAACTCCCAACACTCTTTGCTAGCTGTCTGTTCCGCTTTCAGGGAATACAACTCTCATCGTCCTCTGACAGCTGTGTTACTCGCGCTGTCAAGGAATGGCTATGACACCCCATCTGCCCGAGAATACAACTCCCATAATGCGTTGTGTTGCTCCAGCTAATAGAACAACTCCCATCAACTGCATCCAGCTCTACTGGGCCTGGCTTATCAGCTGCCATAAACTACATCTCACTAGTCTCAGGCAGCCATGCCACTCCACCCGAGATCACTAAAAGTCCCAGCATGCTCTGCTTACCTTCTGACTTAAGGCTGCTAGAACTGCAACTCCCAGCATGCACCAACATGAACTATTATTGTTATCTTTTATGAACTGTAGTCAAATTTGCTTTAATTATTAGATTATCCATCTCATCCAGCCAAGCTAAACATTCCCTGGGGGATCAAGGAGTATTAATAAGAATATTGTCCAGTAGATACGTGGAACAGCCTGCCAGCAGAAGTGGTGGGATTTAATCATGCAGATGCATGGGATGGCATTAGAATCTTGTGTTCTTCTATTTGCAGATGACGTGCCCTGCCGTCCCGGACCCAGAACCTCCCAGCTGCGCTGCAAGCTTTCGTTTGAAGAGGCCATATCCGCGGCAGATGATGTGAGGAGCGCCGGTCCGGGGAAAAATGCCCACGAAAAAAATGGCGACACAGACGTGAGCAGGTCTAAGAAGAGAGATGCCAGCTTCCTGCGCCTTTCAGAGGAGGACGAGCTCTCTGACAGCTTCCTGGAGCCCCCGATCAGTATGTCTTTTGTCTCTTGTGTTTAGTCCCCGCTTATCCTTCTGTCTGTGAATCCCAAAAGCAGCCGACTTACTAAAAACCCTCGGCTGCATCCATACAGCTAAACAGACGTACGACAGGAATGAAGGAGAGGCGAGAGAGTGCAAGGATGCAGGAGAGGAGAGACACTAGAGAGTCAGAGACTGAGATGGAACAGAAGGAAGTTTTACTTTACCGTGGGGGTGGTGGATAATTGGAGTAGACTCCCAGCAGAAGTGGTAGAGGGTAATGCAGTGAGGGAATTTAAACATGCATGGGATAGACATACGGCTCCTCTGTTATGCAGGTACCTCTGCGAAGGGGCGGGGCCTTGGCGCACACTCTCTTCCCTGATAGGAGGAACAGAGGAGAGGCTGTACCTGCGGTGCATGCCGTGGCTCCGCCTCTTTGTGCAAGTGCTCCAAGAGGCCAAAACATTGCAGACAGATCACAAAGTGTCCCTTTTTAGTTTAAAGATAAAAAAAAAATCTGTAAAAATGTTGGGCTGCTACTTATTTGGTTCTGTACCGGACTCCATCATTTATCTACATTATTAACGCATTATTAACTTAATTATGACAGCTCATCGCAAAAAAAAATCCAGAGCTGCAGCATTCTCACTCAGTCTTTTGTTCTCCACACCTGAATTCCCTTTATGATTGGCTGGCGGATGATTTTGGCAGCAGCGATGGTTGTTGATTAACCGCCGGTATTCACGCTGTTCCGACGCTGGCATCGGAGCCGCGCAATCTATCAAGAACCGTCAATTACGCCGCTTGCCGGAATGAAGACTTAGATACAAATCGTTCCATAACCCGATAAAACACAGCTGAACTCAGTCAGTGACCGCTTCTGTCCAGCCCGGGTTTCAGTGGCTGATTTAGAATAACCGTTGGTAACCTTACTCATGCGACTTGTTTTATTTTTCTTAAATTAGCTCCCAAGCACAAGCGCCCGAGAATGGAAGCTGTTAAAAAGCTGGATTTTGGGCAAGAAAGGGCAGAGAATATTAACGCAACTAGTGATGACATCACGCCGCCTCCTTCACCTGACTGCACCAAAAAGAACACGGAAAGGTCTCTAGAATTCAAACGTGTATTATTTTAGGTAGTTTTAGGTTAGCACGTTCCACTTATAACAGTTTATTAGAAATAGTTACAATAATCAGAAAAGCTGCTCTTCTTTTCTTTGCTTCTCTTCAGTGTTTACATATTTATTGTTACTATCCTTGTCTGTTTCTGGCCAATTCCGTCAGAGACTCAAAGTTTCCGAAGTGGGACCCCCTGGAAGTCAGCGACATGGCCCCTTTGCAAGTGACCCCCACCGAAACGGAGCAGAAGCGGGTGCTGAAGAGACCTCCCATCTTCGAGGAATACATTCACGTGACATCCAGCGACGGAGCCCGGGTCTACATGACGCTAAGGGAGGACGGCACGGGGTCGCAGGTGAGAATTCTCTTATGACACAATGCTTCAAGGTGCAAGGGTTAGATCTCACGCAGGCTTAAGTTCTCTCCATGGGTTAACCTCTACCTCTTATTGTACGTCTAAAGTACATTAACCCCTTCATGATGCAATGCATTGTTTTTAATGGGTTTAAGGACAAGAGGTTACGCTTGTGCCAGGTAATTATCCTGCTTCCATCATTCAGTTTATGAACATGTTTTAAAGATGTATTTTTTCATTTTGTTTTAAAGCAAATCTCCAAACATGCGGGGTTTAGCTGGAATGGAGACCAGCAGCTGCATCTCTTGGGTGTTCCTTTTTCCTACCTGAAGGAGCAAGTTGCAGATGAGGTAACCGCCGTTCCGTTTCAGATTTGTGCACGATGCTGATTAATGACTTTTTCCTCTGTCTAAAACCCCCCTTTGGGTGACTAATATTCTTATATTGGTGGCTGGCGCGACTAGGATCTGTAAATGCCTGCGCTGATTTTATTTTTGTACGTCTCTAACGCTGGTCACTTCTATCCCCCCTTAATGTTAATAATCAAAAATTATAATTCATGTATTTACCAAAACAGGAAAAATTCCATTACTTACTTCTGACTTTTCCTTCCAGCAACGGCGGAAGGTTTTGGAGGAATCCCAGAATCTTACCGAGATGCTGAACAGGTGGGCAGTCTGTGCATTATCTGCTTAACACGCTGTATCTTCATAATTATCTGACGTTGTGTCCTTGTTATAAATGCATCATCACTTGTCTAGGAGACATTTATATCAACTATATGGAGCATTAAAATGGGATTATTTTTTATGGCTGGGCCTGTCTCATTTTAGGCTTCCTAGGGTCTGCTGTATAAACAATCAGTGATATCTAGAAGGGGTTCTTTTTTGCCTTTTTTTAAATAACGAAATCCTTTTAGGTAAAAAATTAATTGGTAACATGGTGAAGGTTTTAATTTTGTATTATTTATTAGAGCTTGAGTGTTTATCTTTCAGCCAAATTGAGGACTTTGCTGAGGCTGATAGCGAGACTATGGATCTTGCCATCGCTGCAGCCGATGAGGAAGATGAGGAGGAAGGTGCATCTTCTCACTGTCTGTGGGTCGACCGCTTTACCCCCAGGCATTACACAGAGCTTCTCAGTGATGACGTGAGTATTGGGTTAAGAAGGGGCCAAGAAAATATATTTGGTAGTGCCTAAAAGGAAAAGGAATAGTCTTCAGTAAAAGAGATGTTTCAGGACATGTTCTAATGATCCGGTTGTCTTTGTTGCCTCGTTTGTTTATAGTTTACAAACCGCTGCCTCCTGAAGTGGCTGAAACTGTGGGACAAGGTGGTATTTGCGAAAGAAAAAGCGTTGAAGAAACCCAAGGCCGCTCCAGAAGCACATTCTAATTTCAAGTTTCAGAAGGAGCAGCAGACCAAGTTCAAGACTAAAGCCCAGATCACAGAAGAGATCCTAGAAGCTGAACTGGATCAGCATAATCGGCCCAAAAACAAGGTAAAAACCAAACTACGGTAGATCCAGGAAGCACGGGCATGTTGGCAGTTACTGACATGAAGTGAGCCTTACCAGTCTCTCTCGCCTCCTGCCGTTCTCGTAGGTTGCCTTGCTTTGTGGCCCTCCCGGTCTCGGAAAGACAACTTTGGCACATGTTATCGCAAAGCATGCTGGGTACAACGTGGTGGAAATGAATGCCAGGTGAGAATAACTCGAAGCATGCGCCTGCAGCGCTGCACCTTAAATGATTTGGCAACGTAACGCAACGTTTTCCTCTTATATCAGTGACGACCGAAGCCCGGAGATCTTTAAAACCCGGATAGAGGCTGCAACTCAGATGAAGTCTGTTTTAGGCGTCAACGAGAGACCAAACTGTCTGATCATAGATGAAATTGATGGCGCCCCGACGGTAAGTTCTGGGGAGGAAAGTCAAAACTAGCGCAGAACAACCTGTGACTCGGGAACAATTAAAACCTAAGACGCTTTATGATCCTTTATTTTTTTTATTGAGTGGTTTTAGTAGAGATTTGGGTTTTTTTCTTCAATTTTTTCCGGCAGTAAATACCTTCTCAGAGTATCCGTTTCTCTTATTCTTCCGTTAGCCTGCCATCGCCATGTTGCTGAGTTTGATCAACAGGAAAGATGGCAAGGAGACGGAGTCTGGAAGCGAGCTGACTGGAGGGAAGAAGAAGAAGAAAGATGGAGGCCTCCTCCTCAGACCCATCATCTGTATCTGCAACGACCAGTTAGTAGTCATAATGGCTAATGCGTGGCCGCTCTTACGGAAAACGCCTTTATAACAGACGAGTTATTATTTGGAGGTTTAAGTAACCCCTTCACGTTCTAACAGGTACGTTCCATCGTTACGGCAGCTGAGACAGCAAGCCTTCATGCTGAATTTTCCTCAGACGTTGCCCTCCAGGCTCGTGCAGAGATTATACGAGGTGAGCGGAACTAACGTTAAGGTGGCCGGCGACTTTCTTCCTTCAGAAGAAAAGGAAAAAAAAAAAAAGGGGTCACTAAACTATAGCATCACGCGTCCACTTCTGCCAGTACAATAATTGGGATTAAGTTGGAAATAATTAGCATTTTAATGCACGGGGTGCAATTTGTTTTAATCAAACCCATCAATAGTGCTTATTCACTAAACTGTGAGTTTACAGGAGAGTTGTGTTTCATCTTCCGCACTTCGCTATACATCATGACGAGCCAACCCCAGCGAGCTTCTGCCGTTTGAAGAGCTTGATTGGCCCTGCATTTTATATATATATATATATATATATATATATATATATATATATATATATATATATTTCTTCAGTCTCCTCACCCATTGAACTATGCATTATACAGGGCCAGCTCAGCCCTTCACATAATGAATAGTGAGGTGTTGGAGCTGAAACCACGACTCTCCTGCTAACTTTCCCTTTGGTGAATAAACGCGTGTATTGCTGGTTGAGCATGTCATTTAGCTCTTATTCTCATCATTCAGCCAGGCTTTTCCTCTGCAGTCATGGTGTTCTAACACATGCCAATAAACAGAATATCATGTACATGAAAAAATGTTTAAAGTGTTCTTTTCACCTAGGAATTAAGAAATGTATAAATCATAAGCATGTTAATGCTACTATTTGTCCCTTTTAATCTTGTTGGTAATTTCTCCCGTTTTTCTAATAACCCTAGCCTATGAATTATATTTATGGTATTTTTACGGTATTTTATTTGGGAACTCGATCGGTACAATAAAAGCTACCTCGGGGATAAAAGGGCCACAACTGCATTTTACATGCATGCATGTTACCTGGCTACAAGGCACCGGCAGCGCTGGTTAAAGGGTTAAACGAGCGGCTGTGCCTTTTTCTGCCGTGACTTATTGACACGGTCACGTCTGGATGAGCAGGTATTGTTATCTAGGTTACACGTCGCCGCCGGGGGAAGCGCGCGCTAATCAACCGGTTTTGCTCTACATGTTTATCCTGGGTGTATTTTATATTAATCCGCACCTGGTGCCGCGCACCTGCAGCTCGCGATTTATTTTGCATCTGCGGGCCACCTGCCGTGCTGGAGAACATACCGTATACCTCGTTACCCCAGCTTACTGCGTACGCAGTCAATATACCCTGAACACCTTAGCTCACCGTGATATGTAGTGTAAGGAAGGTTTTTTTTTTTCCTTCTTTACTGAGAGTCTCTTAAGTAAGTTGATCAGCCTTCTAGCAGAAGTGGTAGAGGTTAATACTTAACCATGCATGGGATAGGCAAATGGCTCCTGAACCGAAGATGATACCAGCAGGGAAAATCGGAAGACTAGATGGGGGACGAATGGGTCTCTGACGTGCCAGCAAAGTTTTTCTATGATGACATTCTTTTTTTTTTTTCCCATTCCATGGGTAGCGGTGTGAAACTAGCATTTATCACCCCAAAATTAACTGGATCCATTTCTAATTGGCACACACCTGAGTGTAAGAACATTAAGTGGTTCCCGTTTAATTAGCACCTATTATCTGCGTCTGCTGATAAGGGAGTCTCCCTCATCCCAGCGATCATTACTTTGATCCATTTCACTGCTTTTAATTAAAGCATCTTTTCTGCTGGCTGGCGTGTTTTTGTAAAGGCAATAAGCAAGCGCTGGCGAGATGTACCTGTGTGATTCCTCCTGTTCCTTTTCAGATCACGATAAAGCAGGGAATGAAGGCAGACACGGGCGCGCTCATGGCTTTATGCGACAAGACGGACAATGACATTCGATCCTGTATAAATACATTGCAGGTACGGTCTGCCGTTTGGGTTAAATTAGCTCAGATTTACTACAGGGATTTTTTTCCCACTTTTTCCTCCTCCGCTGTACGATTCCCACAATCCTCCACTGAGCCACATTTACCCCTCAGATGCCTTTAGGCAAGAATACTATTTTAGTAATTGGAGTCGGTAACAATGTAGGTTTAGAATCTTTGCAGAAGTGTCTGTTTCCGCCGTTCTCACGTACCTTGTCATCAAACTCCCTGTAAGAGCGTAAATCCCGGCTTCTGGTTTACAAGCATGGCTTTCGGTTGCTTTACCCTGCGTGTTAAATCCATTTTGTATTTTTCAGTTCCTACACGGACGAGGGAAAAAAGAGCTTAGCATGCGAACGGTTCAGACCATGAAAGTCGGCCTGAAAGATCAGAATAAAGGCTTGTTTTCTGTCTGGCAGGAGATTTTCCAGCTCCCCAAAGTCCAAAGGTGAGAAGTGCTTGTTCTAGGTCAGGGGCGTCCAACCTGCGGCCCTGTAGTCCTGCAGCAGCTGGAGGGCCGCAGGTTGGACGCCCCTGTTCTAGATGTATTGTGTAGCACTAGACAGGCTGCCACCTTTTTGCTGAGATAAAGTTAGTACAGAATGTTTTTTTGAATAGAAGGTGAACTACAATTTGTATTAAGGCTTGGTAACCCTTGTTGGGTAGCTCAATTGCCATGGAGTGCAAGCTTCTGGGCCCGCTTAGCTCAATTCTTCAAGCGTTATGTAAACTTTCTTTCCATAACACATTTATATATATATGTCACACAACTACCTTTTAAAGCCTTTCAATATTCCCTTAGTGTTATAATTTAAAGAGAATTTTAATTAACCAAATCTTCTTTCGCACTTTTTTTTTTTCCCCCGCAATATTCTGCCATGTCCCCCTCCACACTGAACATTCCTGCATTTTTATACTTTTGTAAAGGAAGCGGATCGGTCAAGACGTTATCTCTGCAGACCTCCAGAACTTTCTGGGAGCGTTCAACGAATCTCTTGGGCAAAGCAAGGCCCCCCTCAGTGCTTTAGCTCAGAGGTTTCACCATATTCTGCACCTCAGCATGTCTACGGGGGAATACGAGAAGCTTACTATGGTGAGTGAGAGAAACCCTGGAATACTTTATTTGATGCCTTCACTGGCACAAAACAAACACATCCACACTTTAGTAATTTTTATTTATTTTTTTAGGAAAAAAATATAAATCCATCGTATGTTATTAAAAATAAAATATATATATATATATATATAGTTAGCGAACTCCTCGTCTCTTTGCTGAAGAAATTGGGATGAGCTTAGAAAGTGTCGGCTCTCATAGCGCAGAATATTTTTTGCATTATTTTCTTTTTTTTATTTATTTATTTTTTTATAGGGTTTGTACGACAACTTCCTAAACATGAAAGTGAAGGAATCGAACTTCGGCACCGTGTGCTTGGCTCTGGACTGGTTGGAGTTCACAGACATCGTGAACACGACTATAATGCACGGGCAGAACTTCCAGCTCATGCGATACCTACCGTTCCTACCTGTCGCCTTCCACCTCCTGTTTGCGGCATCGAATGTCCCACGCATTGCCTACCCCAACAGCCACTACGAGGTACGCCATTGCACTTCTTTCTTTGTGGCTACCCATCTATCGTTTATGAATACTTCATGTGCCGCAGTAAGCTTCCTTGTGGCTTTAAAGTAGATTTTATTATTGGTGTCGGATTAAAAATACATTTTCAGAAATATTCTTTAATACAATTCTAATTTGCCCATTTGTATGATTCTCGCTCTGTTATCTGACCCCCAATCTACTAAACACCCCGACTCCTTATCATACTGCCTGTGGGGAATAATAGAATGGCTCAGTCTTAACCACCCATTTGGACTCTCTGACTAATGAAGTCTATGGAGGAAAAGACTTCATTAGCATTGCCATAAAGAATCAGCTCAGTGTGGTGTTTGAACGAGGAAAGTCTCCCAAAATATCACATGACTGCGAGCAACAGAGCCTCCAGGTCTGCAGATAAAGGGAGCTTATTGGATCAAAATGACAAATATTTGGAGAAATAGTGCCAGCTTGCTGTGTTTGATATGAAGTTAAATTAAATTTTCATCTTTAGTCCATAGTTTGGTAAACGACTTCTCTTTTACCCACAGGCCCAGTCCAGGTTAAATCAAATGCAGAACCTTCTGACCGCCATGATGTCTGAAATATCCCCGAGTATCCGGGCACGGGTTGTACCGCAGTCTTTGGTGCTGGACGCGCTCTGTCTTCTTCTGGATGTCATTTCTCCGAAGCTCAGGCCGGTGAGAATTCATGACTGTGAACGAGGGTCTCGTTTTAGTTTAGGGTCCTTTTTATAACGATCCTTTGGCTTTGGCTGATCCGTCAAAACCTGAAACGGGGAAGCCTGAATATATCCGACTACTCTCGAAATCACAAGAGAAAGTATTCCACGCTATACGGTATTAAGTCAAAAAGAAATTAAATCCTAACGTGATGAATGGTTACCCAAGAGAGAAAAGAATTGTCTAAAACATAACTTTTTAATCTTAATATTTAAAAATGCGATAATTAAAATAAGTTGATCTGGGAGGGTTAGAAACCACAATTGTCAGAATGATCCTTTTATTGTTTTATTGAAAGAAGGCCGGGAGATTGGTCCAAAAGTCTCCTGTAACGGGAGTCCTTTTTTTGATATAGGTCTTAAATTTCACTTTAAAAAATCTTAAAATTAAAAGTTTCGTTTTAGACAATTCTTTTCTCTCTTGAGTAGCTCATTCTAAAACTCAGCTGTTCGGCTTTATCAATTGCACCATGGCGCTTTTATCTATCTATCTATCTATATATATATCTCATATAATTTATCATTATATGTAAAGAAAACGGTAACTTTTTCCTCCTCTATCTTTTAGTCCCCGCTCTATTATGGCACACGCTTAGACTGACGGAATCTCTGACTTCCGAGCGGCTGCCTCGTGTCTCGATAAAGTCTCTAATCCTTTGCCTTTTGTCTCCAGACTCGAAGCCTCCTTACAAGGTTATTCTCTCCTTGTGAGACTAAAGGTTGTTTTTTTGTAACGTTCTTTTTTTAGACCCGTAAGCTCTGGGATCTCATCCCTTTTTCATTCCAATTTTGGCTAACCTTACTAAAGAAAAAAGCAATTTAATCCCAGGTCTCTGGGTGAGCCAAAGGGCCTCGGCAATTAGCCTCATAACTTTTAAGGCTGATGGAGTTTATTCTGCTTTGCGCACGCGTTGTGAAGCGCGTGGATCTGGAAGCCGGCCGCGCTGCGGTGTATATGATCTTAAAATCTCCTATTCTCTGAATAGATATGGAGTTCTAAACACTCTCGCTGTCTTTGGTGCGTTTGGGGGGCCGTTATACTGAATGTGAATAAAGGAAGAGCGAGGCTGATGGTACGTTTTTAAAACCCTTAAAACCCAAACGCTATCGAGTCCAGGTAATTGCATTTAGCTTAAGTTTTAATCTAAATCCTCTTGCTGCCCGTTATACACACTTTGAAGAGCCAAAGTAAGAAGGAACGCAGCCGAGCTCGCATGCCGTCCATCTACAAAATGATACGTGCGCGTTAAAGCCACAAAGACCCGTCTGGGGATGGATTTTCCTCCTCCTCGTTGTGCTTTTATAGCTGATCTAGCTGTTATATCTCTATGCCGATCACAGGAGCGAAGGCGCCTCTTGACAATATCTGGATTTAAAGAAGAAAATATATTTAAATGTTATTTATTATGCTGAATATATTTCGATTAACAACGGAGAACATTGGGCAAATTAATACATTTTTTTTTACTTTTAATTGCTCAGTACCTGGACACTTCATTATTTTATCCTATCTAATTTTTTTATTTTTTTTATTATTATTTCCTCCGGGAATAATTCATTGAAGCCTGTAGGATCGTGACACAGTGGAAGAGCATTGATAGGTTTACCAGGTTTGTTGCCATAGCAGCAGTAGATCGAATCTACGAGTTGCAGCCACGTGGATAAATCTCGCCAGGCGGCCACGTGTCGGGGTAACTTTAGCTGCACCTGTACTCGGCTTATTTGTGAACGTCTCGTCGCCCCTTGTGTTTGGGATCAGAGGTTAGGCCATGCCACGTGCCGGTGCTGCTTCCGAACGCGTTGCTGGCGGCGGCGGCGCTGCGATAAGAGAGGCGGCACGCGGTGATAATCGCGCTTCTACCCGTCCGAGCTCCGACCCGGCCGAGATCAATATGTTTCCTTGAAGAAAAGCGTAACCAGCTATTCCGCTGATCGATGTTTGGAAGCAGCGCCTTCGTCTGCTCGCCTTCCTGTGTTAATAATTGATGTCAGATAAGTGTTTGCAAACAGGAGATCCATACCTTTCCTGCTGCGTCTCCCTGCTTCGCCTTTAACTCCTTCCCTGCCGGTGGCGAGGCGATCTCCGCAGGGCAGGCATAGGCTCTGCCAGTCAAAGATGCGTGTGATTGGGGATCGAGAGATATAATACATGAATGCAGTTTTGTTATATGTAACTTTATCATATAGCAGCAGGAGCATTCCGTTTTCCCGTGTTTGTATGAGAAACGTTAATGTCGCGATGTTATTGTAGGTGAACACGCAACTGTACAGCCTTAAAGAGAAGCAGCAGCTGGCGGACCTGATTAGCACCATGCTGGCGTATAACCTGACGTACCAGCAGGAGCGCACCATGGACGGCCAGTACATCTACAAGCTGGACCCGTG
The DNA here is from genome assembly GCF_027358695.1 of Spea bombifrons. NCBI lineage: Eukaryota > Metazoa > Chordata > Amphibia > Anura > Pelobatidae > Spea > Spea bombifrons. The sequence goes on from NC_071093.1 coordinate 43,705,369, forward strand.
AGTACCCGTCGCTTCTCAACAGCCGGGAGCGAGCAAAATAAATAAATAGAGAATTCTACGCTATCGCTGCCGTCGGCTCCATCGCTGCCTCTAGGCGCTGGTTTTCGGATGATTCAGTTATTGAGTAATTGTTTGTGCTTTTGTTCTACCCCCTGACGCCAAAAGGGTTAATGCTTTATCCCCAGCAGCATCTGATGCCCTCTGCTCTGGGTGGCAGCGCCGGTGTTTCGTACAACGCACGCGCCGCTCGCTTTCTGATGCCTGGGGGACGTTGGATCGGAGCTAATCTGCCGGATGTCACACAAAACCCCCAAGACTATTCCTTCTCGCTGGCAGATTATCTGCCGCCGCTGTGGGTTTGACTTGTTATCAGCAGATGGCACCGCGCTTTATACAGATCCGTTCCCTTCCACCTCTCGTGCTTTTGACCGTTTCACTGCCAGCTGGGCCTGGCGCTCGTGGCTCTGATGGGCACCGGTAGTAATATCGAGCTCATCCGACGGGTGCCGGAGGAATAAACAGTCGGGGCCCCACGTCCCCCGCATGTAGCGGCCATTTAATCTTTTCAATAATGCTGAATAATAATCCCGTATTTGACCCGCGTGGGTAACCTGTATAAAAAAACATCCGCGGTTTTTAGACCTATCCTTCCTGAAGATGGTAGAACAAAAGCTATAATCTAAAACCAGAGGTTCAGAGGTTTAGATGAAACGTTAGGGCAGTTAGCTTTGCTGAGGGGGGGGTGGTAGGTAAGTGGAACAGCCTCCCAGCCGAAGTGGTAACGGCTAATACAGTGAGACACCAAGGACTGGTTAAGGTTTGAGTTTTTACAGCAGGAAAAACGGACAGAGCAGATGGGGGCCGAATGGGGCCGATCTGCCGCTAAACTCAGCGCTTCTATGATTCCAAGCACTGTAAGATGTCATTTCTTCAAAGGTCTTGCTAGCCTCGCGTTCCGTGTATGGAAGAAATATAATTGCTAGCGGCTTCGCGTCCGCAGATCGGAATGAGGGATAAATCGGTGCTTTTGGTAAACTTGATGATATTTAGTGCACAGACCCTGGGGGGCTCTCATCAGATTTGGTCGGCTTGTAATCTCCTGATCTCTTTGTCGGAAGCCGCAGATAAAGCCCGTGAGTGTTTCTGCGAGACGCGTTACGGAAGCGACCTCTGTTTGGCACAAATTCAGGGGGAAAGTTCCTTAATCCGATCAGCCGCGGCGTGAGCGGGGATTAGAGCGGCTTCCCCTATCGCGAGCGCAAAGAACGATACGGCCGTAGGTGCTCCGCAGGTGCTCTGCCTTCGCCTATGTTTCAAGCCCGCTGCAAGGAGCCCCTCTTTATTACAGATTGGGGGGTGCCGCTTGCCATCGCGTTGATGATCCTCGGCGTCGTCTACATGTTCGTCTACCTGCCCGCCATGCACCTGCACTCCCTGCTCAGGCAGCAAAGACAAAACCTCTCCGGGGATTTACAGCTTGGCGAGAGTTAACTCCACGGACAATTTTTTTTTTTCCGCTCCATCATTGAGTTTATTGGTGCCTTGGATTTCTTAACCTTTCACGTCACGGTTCTAGTTTAACCGATGAGCGGTTTGGAACCTGGCGGGTGGCGGAGAAGGTTATCTACGGCTGGTAGGTGTTTCGGCGGAAAAGATTTCGTTATCGGTCCTCGTCTCGTCTGGAATTTAAACGCGATATCAACTGCGATGTGAGATACAACGGGACGCGATACAATGTCTGCTCGACCGCTTTGGTTCCGGATATGGTTTTTCTGCTCCTCACGATTTGCCTTTCCGTGTCTTGCAGGAACGTCGAGGACGTCTGCAGGTTTCCCGATCTGCCGCTCCGCAAACCGCTGACTTACCAAGCCAAGCAGCTCATATCCCGCGAGATCGAGCTGGAGAAGATGCGGAGGACGGAAGCCTTCCAGCAGGCGAGGAATCTGGGCAGGGTAAGAGTGTCAAGGAACCTGGGACCCGTCTCTTGTGTTTAGAACAGTAACTCCCAGCATGTCCAGGAACCTACAGTCCCCCCCCCCCGAGTACTTAATTTGTGTTCGTTTTCTTTAGTTTTTCAGATATTTCAGCCAAAGTGTGTTTAAACACTGCATGAGTTATATATATTACAGACTTGGCAGAGTATCTCACACTAGAGCGATAATGATGCGGATGGAATCGTCACCGAATGCGCATGCGTAAATGGAGCTTTCGCGAGGGATTGATCCTCGAGCAGCTTGTCTTAATGAAGCAGCCGTCTTTGGTTGCGAGTCGGGAAGGATTACTGTAGGTTTTAGGAATATCAGGTGGTCCTAATCCTTCTTAGGGTCCGATACGGATACGCGCTGCTGGCCGGAATTTTCCGTTGTCTTGTTGGCCCCCAGCGATTTCTCTGTGGTTTTTCTGGCGTACCGCCGGCCGCAGTGATTCTATTTTGTGTCTCTTTTAAATGTATTTTTAAGGCCGTTATGTAAGTTTATTGAGCTTTTGAGTCATTTTCATGTTTCATCATTTTTACTTGGAGGGCTATAGATGGGGTATAAATATCTCCCTGTGTTCAGTTCCCCTGATAACTCAACCTCCCAACAGGCATATAGCAGGGAAACAAGTCCCTCCCGAGAGGGAGTTTGTTTGTACTGTATCCCAGAAACCGCAGGTCAGACCTGGAAATGAAACCCGCGCTGTTTGCACGGAAGAATCGGCAATCGTGATTCTAAATACGTTCTCCCAGGACTGTAAACAATCGATATATATATATATATATATATATATATATATATATATATTCGGGAGACTAATATCGTATTTATCAAAGCAGCATTCCCCTAGCACATTTTTTTTTATTATTTATATATATATATATATATATATATATATATATATATATATGTATATATATGTATGTATAAAATAAGCGTTTTGGCTTTTTTGACCGTTTCTTTCCCCTAGGTGAACGCTACCAGCAAAGACGATGGAAAGGCTAAAAGTGCTGTAAAACCCGCTCCGTTAAACCACGAACAGCGCCTGGAAAACATCATGAAAAAGAGCTCGTTTGAGGAGAGGGTGAGTCCGCCGTTACACTCCAACGAGACGGACGGGGGGCTTCTGAGTCTGAGTCCGAGCGTGGCTGTTAACTGAGTGGGGCTTTGAGGACGCATGAACCCGCGCATGCGATTCCCGTGACCGCAAGCACGATACACGGTGACTTCTGGGAAAATGAATGAAAAAAGTAAAAAAAATCATCTTTAACAATCAGGTCAGGTATAAGAGTGCATTAGGAAGAATCTGAGCATTTGTCTGGCGACCAAAAAACTTTTTATCCGCGTTCTCGTTATTCTGCTGAGTTAGAAAAGGACGCCGGGTTATTTCTAAATGCTTTGGGTAAAACATGCGCGGTTCTTAATGCCGCTGTTAGGATTGGATGTATAATTTGACTCGATTTAATCCTGATTTCTTCACAGCCCGAGAAAGATTTCTTCGGTCGCCAGATCGTTAAGAAAGTGGCCCCTGTGGTCGCGGGTGAGTAAAGCGCAACCGAAGTGATATATTCTAGGCACGGATTTCGCTAGAAACGAGCCCTTTGTGCCCTTTACAGACCCTCGCCTCGTCTGTAGAAATAGCGTTTTGTGGAACGAGATATCTGTATCCGGATGATGTTACCGATACAGACATTCACAGCGGGGGGGCTGCTGTGTGATCACCGGCCCCTGCGTTTGTTTTATGACCGAAGCTGAGAAACGATCTATAAGAGACCCACGAGGAGACAAATGGCTACGATAGAGGTGGCTTAAAGAGACTTTAAAAGCCATTACCCCCCCCCCTCATTTTGTAGCTAGTGTATGAAAGTGAGTGCTCTCTTACACATTAAGTAACCTTCTTGGTAAATCAGACGATCATCAGATTGTAGAGGAAGCGGATCACGTTTGGACCTCGTATACATTCTTGAGAACCCACGTACCCCCACCTTATCATCCCCTTTAAAGGTGGGGTGCACATTAATTACGCTCTTTAGTATGTTAAGGGTTATATAGAAGGGCTACAATTTCTACATTTTTTTTTTTTTTTTTCTTTTTTTCAACCCATCAGCGCCTGCTTTTTGTCGCAGGGTAATAAAGTGTTCATGATTTTCCTGGGGGGAAATTCTGTATTCAATAATGGCAGGAATAATCCTTCTAATGCTCAATTCAGCTACAAAGATAAACTTAAGCAGAGCAGCTGGAACAGCGCCTTTAAACGGTTATTTCAGTTTCCTCTCTCGACCCGGCCCTTGCTGTACCATTAGTGCACAGATATTGATTTTATATACCTTTCAGGGCTGCTGTGAGTGCTGCGTGGGTGTATTTTATTGTGTGTGTGTATATATATATATATATATATATATATATATATATATATATATATGTACTCTGTATCTTAATTTATGTTTTTGCTGCCCCCCCCAGCTAATCCAGACCAGGAAAGTCCTGTGGAGATGCGCATCGGGAAGGCGGTGGGAAGCAGCGATGTCTGGTTTCGCTTTAATGAAGGTGTTTCTAATGCCGTGCGGCGGAATATATACATTAAAGACATGCTGTAATAACAGACACCCCCTCTGACTTCATGGCCCAGGTCATGCCGCTAGCAGGCAGAGTCTCCGCGAACTACAAGGTCCAGATGGCTGAGGGTTATGGGAGTTTAAGATCTGAAGCTGCATATGGTTACCCTCCTCAAATGTCAGCCGAGCACATTGTCTGTTCAATCTGAGCGTCTGCGGGAATTTGTACAAATATATATATTGTTATATATGTGGTTTTGCTACTTTTTGTAGCAAAGGTTTCACTAAAAAAAGTTGTGCATTTTTTTTGTTCTATTGATTGTTTTCTATTAAAAAAAATATTTTTCAAAATCTGTTCTTTTCATCGTTTTATAATAAAGTCCAGAAGTTGATCTCATTTACCCCTCACTCTGTATTAAAATACCCCCTCCCCCCCCATGCATGGTGCAGAGAAGAAAAAACAGCTTAGAACTTTCAAACATGTTGGAAAATGAACCCAATTTATTTATTATGAATAATTCTGATTTAATTTTGAACAATTTTTTTTTTTAAAGTCTCCCAAAAAACTGCATAAAAGAAACATTTTCATTGCGATGTGTAACCCCCCCCCCCACCCCCCCTACCGGCATTAACCTGAAAAACAGCTTTGCTTCTACTGCATACATTGGAAGGTGAATGCCGAGGATCCCCAGCCCTGACTTTCCAACCCCCGTGGACTACGTTTCCCATGATGCTGTGCAATGTGGAGCGGCGTCCGCAGCTGCTGGAAGGACATGCGTTGCCTGACCCCCGGTACAGGCGCAGGACTCAACTGCCCCCCCAGCAGTAGATGCTCATTATTGCATAATATATATATATAACCCTTTCACTGCCAAGCATCTTGCACCATTTTAAAAAGGAGGACCTTCTAAACCTAAAATATTAACAGCAATGCTACAAAACAGTCTGTCTATGGGGGGGTTCATTTGGATTCTAAGCACCCGGATTGCTACCCCCCCTTTATAACGTGTTGTTAAGCTCTGCCTTGCAATACAGATCTAAACGGCTTCCTATCTTGTACCCTAATATCACTTTTTTATGTTTGTTTTAGGACATTCCGATAATGTTTTTTGGATTTTTTATTTTCTTATGGGGGGGGGTCTCCTACAGGATGCTGCACTTTCCTCTTTCCACCCAGGGGTTATTCTTCATTAGCTCCGGGTTGAGGAAGGGATCGTTCGGTACTCCTTCTTCAATCCACTTTAGCAGCCTTAGAGAAAAAGAGAAAGGATTTAACGAGATCCTGGCTTTAAGCCGCTCTTAATGAATAATTCCTGAATTTTAATATAACGAGGAACCTGCTCGTTAAAGAAGGTCTAAAGTCTTTCCTTCCCTCGTTAAGTAAAAGGCTTTTGTATTTTAAGTAGGAGATTATCATTGCGCCGTTTCCACTCGGCAATGATCGCCGGACTCCTCCAAGGAACCCGATCCACCCGATTGCAAGCAGGGATCCAGCACCGTGCTTACAGCTCAACCATAAATGATTTTATCTCTGGCGTTATTGAGCAGATAAAACATCTCCGCTGCTTCTATCTCCTGCATCGTGGAGAGCTGCCGGGGTCTAGTAAAGGACGGTGGGGGGTCGAGTCGGCAGCAGAGTTGCGTTTGTTAAATTCCAGCGTACTGGGACGAAGCAAATGGAATATTCGATTATCGACAACATTCCAACTTGACTGTTCTCTTAATTGGGTTTAAGTTGAAAACGTATCGGTTCTGCCGGTCAAAAGCGGTCATCTTGGACAACATGGGGCTTTGGGATGAACTAAAAGTCAAAACCTCGATCGGGGTGGCCAGCTCGACAGCACCGGACTCACTCGGACACAAAGACTTGACAAACCAAACTCGTGAACGTCGGTAACTGGGCTTTCTCTATGGACAGAGATAATCGACAGCGGAACGCGCCACGGAGCAAGCGCATATTGAGGTCATCGTTACGATATATGGTTCCTCCACTCGCGGGAAAATTCTTAAGTAGGCGATACAAGTCAAGGAGGAGAATGATACTCAATCGCAAACCCTCTGAGCGTTCTAATCTATGAACTCCCGGAAAACGTAAGCACTGACGCTGACGCGAGTGCGGTGGCCGGTCCGCTTTAAGCAGATACTCTCCTCAAGCGAGGACAGGTGGACCTGGAGTAGAGAAACCTAAAACTTCCACCTCTCCGAGGTTTCTGCGGCTGATACTTTGTAATTAACCTGTGACTTTCAGAAGACTCAATTATCTTAGCTGCGCGCGTAGCTGTAGTTTTTTTTTTACCCCAATCCTGATCTTGTTTTTTCTTCTACCTTGGAAGTTGCAGAGCTGCCGGTCTCTAATGGTCCGGTCTCACGCCGCGCCACCGACCGGCCATGCCACGTCCCTCGTACTTACTCAGGGATGGATTTAGAGGACATTTCTCTCTTGTAAGCCAGCTGGTACTTCAGACTCTCGACCTCCTTCTTCATCTGGGGCACGTCCATCTCATCCATGGTGGCGGCTTTAAGTGAGCGAAGCCCTCAGAGATATCTCCTGTCATACAAGGGGCAACAAGAAAGTCAGCATTCGCCACAAATCCCCGCCGTCCTCACCATCCTGATTCTCCATTAATTTCAACTCTCCGCTTCCAAACAAAAGCATTAAATCACTTGACTCAACAACATTGATTTCCCCCCCACCCCCCCCTTTGGAGGTGACTTCTTTGTTTGTCGAGTTAACGACTCGCCTTATGGTCCCTCGCTAAATGCAAATATTTGTCATGATGGAGGCGGAAATGTCGATCCATAAATCATTTTTGTTTTATTGTCTTGGGTTCCCCCCCCCCCTCGCCGGGCAGAAGAAGACGTTATTTGTCCAAGAACCTCCCCGCGGGGATAAGGTCCCCCCGTAGATACCGTTATCGGAACGGAACCTTCGATTAGAATGCTGACTCTTCTAGGATTCCGAGGAGGAGGAACTCGTTCTCGCTCCGTCTCTTACCTGCTTTATTTCGGTGGCGATTCAGACGACCCCGAGGTGTTTGTGCCGCCGTCTCTCTTATCGCTCAGCCGGATCCCTGCTTTGCATTCGCTCCCAGCCTGGCATTCAAATATCCCGGGAGGATTTGCTTGCGATTTGAATCTCCCCGGTTTGTGGAACGATCTCCGAGGCGAAGGATACGCGGCGAGCTTTCATCAGTTTGTTGGGACGGCCCTCATCGACGCGTAGGGCAGTTGTGCTACTTCTGATCCATACAAGTGCCTGGAGGGGTGGCAAATTGGGACATGGGGGGGGTGAAACCAGAAAACATGAGATACGCAGAGGGTTAACCCTTTCAAACTGTCCCAATTTACCAAACCAGACGACTTCTGACTTCCATTCTAAGCCCAGCTGAGGGCCACAGAGGGCCCCTTAGGTCTTATATAGGATATCGCGAAGTATATTACACGGGGTCGTGTTAGACCCCGTGTAATATATACTCTATGATCCTTTTTATTATTATTAGGGGTTTTTATCTTAGAAATAAGACCTCAATTAAGTTAAAACATTAATCTAGAAGTTTTATCGTCGTAAATGTCTGCGTTTTGGCTTCTCGCGGAGTCTTTTGGTCGAAGTTGATTGTTTTGGGCCGACATGGAAAAGATATGAAGTTACATAAGCTTTCAGGACCTCGGAGGGCTCTTCTTCAGATGGAACGCTCAGGTGGCATACGCTAAGTCCCCCCCCCCGGTCTGGATACATTAATGTAACCGTCTCGCCCTGTTAAATGTTATTATGAAGAAGCAGCGTGTTCCGCGCATGTACGGCCGATGTAAGTCGAGTCGGCGATGCGCTGATAATACTAAAAATAGTCGGTCAGGACTGGAACATCTGATCCTCTGTATGAGACCCGGCCGCCGGCCGACACGCCAGGCCCCTGCCTATTATGTAATTTGATTTTAGGGGACAGAGAGCGCCCCCTAGTGTCAGAGACGAGGTTATCCAGGACACAACCCCACAGAAAATAATATATTTGGGGTGAAACTTACAGAAAGCCCGCTGGAAAGAAACCCCCCATCCCCGGCCACCGATAAATCTGATTATTATTATTTATTTATTACTATTATTATCAGGAATGTGTAAATTCGAAGGATTTATCAGCATTTTGCAGCTTAACGCTTGCATTGCCAGATAGGCTGCCAAAAAGCATTGGTCTGCACCTAATGGGTTAATAATAAGAGCTGCCGGATACGGCCATATGGGACGGCGGCGGCAGATGGGCGACCAGACAGCGGACAAGCCTTTCCAGAGGAGATAAATGATATTTTTCGGTTCCTGGGCACTAATGCATCACATGCAAAGCGCAGCTCCCCTCCCCCCACCACGCAACCCCCCCCCTCCGGCAGCGAGCATGCGACGGCAGCCACGGTCTCTGATCTCAGATACAAAGAGATGAAAAGGATAAAGTGAAGCGGCGAGCGGAATACTGACAATTATTTTACGATACATTATAACGATGTAACTTAATGCAGAATCTCCCCTCCCCCGCCCCACATGCCTGAAGGGACCCGATGAGCGACCGATGGGGGTCCCCAAACAGCCCCCTAATCTGCTTGCCTGGTGGCGCCACTGCCGGTCCCTACACATCCCTACAAAACTCAGCACCCATGCATCATTAACCATTTCACCGCCGGAGAATGCATCATTAACCATTTCACCGCCGGAGAAGGCCTATAACAAATTGTAAAGCACTCAACAATCGGGCATGTTGAACTCCGGGACGGGGGGGGGGGGGCGTCCTTTGCACGTTATATACAACGTAAATTATTTGATCTGATTTTAATTAGAGATCAAAAGCAACCGGATACCCCAGCGTGACACAGACAGGCAACTAAAGGGTTACTTTCTGAATTTTTTTTTTGCAAGAAATAATAATAATAATAAAAAAACCAATAAATACTATTAAATGTAAATACGGGGTTAATATCAGATATTAATGTATGCATTTGACATCCCGTGGGGTTATATGAATATAAAATGTGATAAAATGGTAATAATAGAATAATATTCGGCTCTGATCAGCTAGAAAAGAGGAGAAAATCATTCAGATCACGCAAAAAAAACCTAATTAGCCAAAAAATAACCTAATGATGGCAACATAGCCAGAGGGAGAAGCGGCCGCCGTCTCCAGAGGCACATCAAAGCTGTTTACGGAGTTAATTGGGAAAAAACACAGCGTCATGTGACGTTTAACCCCTGGAGTGCTGGCAACTTAAAAAAAAAAACACCTAGGAAAAAAAATATAACCAAAATATATATATATTATTTTTTTTTTGCTCAAGACAAAAATCTCTGCATTGCCGTCTTTTTCTTTGCTCTGGAAAATTTCAACCGCCCCCCCCAAAAAAAATTAAATAAACATTTGGGAGAAATTTGTGTCATTTCCGGCACAAACCTATTTTTAGACACTTTTGGCTCATTGGTTTGGTTTTAAAGGTTGGGGGAGAGAAGGCCGGGAACTCTCAGAGTTTGACCCGGGGTCTCGGGGTAAAAGGGGTCGATTCTCGGGGTCTCCAGCCGACTCCTTCCCATTCCAACCCGCCGGCATCATATCGAAGACTCCTAATTGGTGCTTTTTGCTCCCAGTATGTTAGGGTTGATATCCCTGCTTGAATGCAGGTGACTCAAGTATATCTTTAAATAACGACGAGTCGAGGTTTCCATGACGACCGGTATTAGAGCCATTTGGGTAGCGTATTTGGCGACTCGCCGCACAGATAGGCTATTAAAGGGTTAATATTTCAAAAGTCAGGCCGCAGCTCGTTTGGAAAGTTCCCAGGTACGGGGAGGAATTATTCCCGGATACAGTAAGAGAGAGAGAAGTAATTCTGGGAACTAAGTTTCCATTCGTATCAAACACAGAAGCTTCATCGCTGGGCGAGGAAAATGGTGCAGTGCATCAACGGCGTCTGATTTATTAGGATGGGGGCAAAAAGGAAAAGTGAATGAATGAGCCGAGGCCGTCAAACCTTTCTGAGGGTCACCAGAGGACGCCCCTACCGGAGAATATACAACGATCGATCACCTAAACGGTGCGGCTTCACCAACGTCTCCATTTAAAGGGACCTAACAACTCTTACCCCACCCCAGCTCAGCATTTTCTAGTAGTGGGGCAGGACTATATTTACTGAGAGTGTGGTAGATAAGTGGAGCAGCCTCCCAGCAGAAGTGGTAGAGGGTAACACAGTGAGGGTATTAAACCTGAATCTAAGACGAGACCAACGAATTGATGATGATCTTTTACGGCAGGACTTTCGGCGGCCAGTAAGCGATCTGTAACCCCGAGGGCTGCGGGGCGTCTCGGATCCTTTTCCATACAAACCCATGAATCGGAGCGATCACCGGAGCCGATGTATAGATCAAAAAACACTACAAAAAATCATTACTCAAATTCACACTCTGATACAAATATCTTCCATCTAACGGCAAAATGAGTAAAAATGTATAATTCCATCAAAAGTTCAATAAATCCAGCAAAAGTACAGCCACCCGCTTTTACATGTTCACCGCTGACCCCCTTTAACTTGTTCTTGTTGGACTACAACACCCATCATCCTTATCCAGAGGATATCAGAGCTGAGATCAGCCGGGACCCCCCCCCACACCTGCTGCTCTTTTAGGGGGGGTTTCGGGCGGCCCCGCACAAATTACACACAACACACATTTACAAAACAACGACATCATTTTCATAGAACGTAGAGGTCACATCAGAAGCCGCACACGACAGATTGCAAGCTCTTCTGCCAAGACCTGCCCACTGAGCACGGATCACCCTCAGCCAAGCCTTGGTTAACTTTTTCTTTTCACGCTCGTGTTTCCAGTAACCCTTTCCATTCCCCTCCCATACAGAATCGTGCGGCCCGTGGGGAGGGATTAACCCCTCGATGGCGAAAATAGAGCGAGAAAGGAGAGAGAGGGAGGGAAAAAAAATAGCTCTTACCTCTTTTGTCGATAGCTGGGGAAAAAAAGGAGAATTCCCTTGATATATAACCCGATCTTCAAAAAAAATAAAAAAATAGGGGGTGGGGGGGAATAAAATGATAGAAACGGAAGGGATGGGAGCGGCGTTATCCGAGGAGGCTTCCAAAAAAGTCTTTTAAGCAAATGAATCCGGCTAAATCTGCCTAAAATCCGTAGCGTAATCTATTAATGGAGCGAGGATCCAGCTGCGGCGGGCAGAGAGGATGATGATGATGACGATGATGATGATGATGATAAGAGGAGCCGGCGGCCTCTGCTTTATAGTCTGGAGCGGGGTTTATAGCGAGGGATAAAGCTGGGATGAGAGAGAGAGAGAGAGAGGAGCGGCGAGATGCCTCGTCTGCTAAGCTCTTACGCCGCGCTCTGTATTAGAAGAGAAGATTTCGCTGAAGAAAAAACCTGGCCCCCGAGCCGGGAAGTCATTAGCCGGCCTGTGTGTTTTTCCCGCTTTATTGCCGGTTGATGCTAATGAGCCGCAGTGTTGGGCTTCCATAGCTACCTGTCTGAGGGATTGGCCGATAATTGCATCCCCGAGGAAATGCGAAGCGCAGGAGCTGACGCGGCGGCAGCTGACGCCCCGCGCTTATTATCCAGCTTCCTAATCAGCTGTGTGTGTATGTGAGAGGCCCCCGGGGGCCGGTCCGTGACCAGATAGCACCCCAGGCAAAGAAGCCTCTCCGCACACACATACGCACACTCACGCTTACACTCACTATGTCTTTTCATATGTTTAGAAGGCCGGTGCAAATGTACGTTGTGCGCTGTCCTAGGCCGGACCCCATGGCAGACGCCCACCCGCCGGCACCTCTGCGGAGCGCCGGGATATGACGTCATATCGAGGGAACTGTCCAGGTTCCGCCTGGAGACTCTGAAAGAAGCACCCTGACACCCCGAATAATCCCGGCTGTGGGAAGCGGGGTCCTGACACGTCCCACTCGCCACCCGTTTTAACTTTAAATGGGGATGACATCAGCGGGACTGCCCGTGACATCAGCGGGACTGCTCGTGACATCAGTGGGACTTCCAATGACCACTGATATCAGGGGGCAGTCCGAGCCGCATTGCACAAGGGTGGGCTCCGGGGACTCTCTTGGACTTCCAACCTCGGCCACAATACGTCGCTGGGTGTGGGTTTCTCGCGCATGTTCCCCATGCATTGTAGCGGCTTCTGCTGCAAACGTTTGAGACAGGCTATGGTGTCCATATCCCAGAAAGGAAGAAAACTGAATACAAAAACATATCAGCCATTGTACAGCGCCGTGGAATATGATGGCGCTATATAAAACAATAAATAACATTAATATTAGGGCCAGAGGTGGGCAGAAGCGATGGGTGTAAGAGGCAGATGTCTTAAGACAAATTATATTATATGAACAGCTGAAATGGCCACCGGTTAATATGGTGGGGTTAAAGGAACAGTTGGGGGTAGGGGTTAGATGATTAGAGATCGCCCCCTAATGTCAGATAAGACACTCTTTCCGGTGGAATTTATAGGTGCTTCATTATTATTGTTACAAACTTGAAAATCGTAAGCTATGAACTTAAAGGGTTAATACAAATGGCTGACAGAAATCCAGGCCTTTATCTGCAGGCCTGGAGCCGCCGTTGCTGTCGGTCATGTGATATTTTAGGAGTATTTCCCGGCTCAAACACCACACTGAGCTGACGCTTTATGGCAATGCTGATGAAGTCCGTTCCTCCATAGACTTTCATTAGTCAGAGAGTCAGGTTGGGTGATTAAGACCGAGCCATTCCATTGTTCCCCACAGGCAGTATGATAAGGAGTCAGGGTATTTAGTAGATCGGGGCTCAGATAACAGAGTGGGAACTCATACAAATGGTTAATACACAGCTGCCTGAAAATATTATATTTTAGGGGCAAAAACTACAACAACAAAAAAGAAAACAGTAGAATATTTTGATGTATTTGTCTGATCTGATACTAGTAATAAAAATAGTGGGAGCTCCACTTTATACATGCTTTGAGGGGGGGGGACATATTTTTATATTTTAAATATATATAAATATTGTGCCATTAGGTATACATTTTTTAAAGCGATGTCTTATTGTTACAAATAACGGGATTATGTTTTCTATTATCTTTATTTTTTTTTTTTTGTATCTATTATGTTCATGTTTTGGGTTATTCCACACAAGGAATGGTTAATAAAAAAAAACGTTCACTGCGCCCACTACCTAGAAAGCCCATTTAATAAGAGAACTCAATTTTCTAAATGGCCAGCGGCCGGATACTCCCAGTTTTAATAACCCATTTGTACCGTGAATTAATTCCAGCTCCTTAGCTCTGTATTAGATCGCCGCTTTCTAACGTAAGTAGATTATGACAAAGGATTTCCAAATATTAATGAATTGTGGGCCCCTAAACCAACCGGACCAGCTGGAAATAGAATTTTTTTTTCTGATTTTATCCAATTTTTAAAACATTTTACTATTTGCTCGCAGCGCAGCCAGACAGGTCAATTCACTAACATTCGTGTTTTCGGATGAGTGCTAACTCAACCCAGCAGGAGACTCATAATATACAACTCACCAGTGAATAAACAACTTGCTTCTTGAATTGGTGCCGAGTGGAAGTGGATACTGGGAGCCCCCACTGCGTTACCATTAGGTTGGGTCAAACTCTGGGATTCTTCCGTTGAGTTACCATTAGGTTGAGTTGGACACTGGGAGTCTCCTACTGAGTTATTAAATTGAGTTGGACATGCCGAGGTATCCGTTGACTTGGACACTAGAAGTCTCCTATTGAGTTGGACATGGGAAGGTATCC